>NC_087479.1:7760823-8396732 GCF_036417665.1 Passer domesticus
GCAGGTGATAATCTATACTTTAAAGATGTGATTGCTTATATTTCGTATTGTAAACAAATGCAGTATGTCAACCTC
Source organism: Passer domesticus (assembly GCF_036417665.1). Lineage (NCBI taxonomy): Eukaryota > Metazoa > Chordata > Aves > Passeriformes > Passeridae > Passer > Passer domesticus. The sequence goes on from NC_087479.1 coordinate 7,760,899, forward strand.
AAAGCACAAGTCAAAACGAACTCCTCAGCAATTGAACTCAAAATGATGCATAGAAATGTACAAATTCCATTGCAAAAGCTTCAGGCCAGAAGTTGCTCACACTTGACATAACATGTGATAAAGTTACTACACGGTATATAGTGACACCTTGAGTTTTTACACAATAGATTAACAGGAATACCCTTTTCACTGCTATGCAAAGAACTCTGCTCACAAAAACAAAGGGGTTATGAAACAGTTTTCATGACCTCAAGAAATACGAATATACATTGAAAAACATCCCATATATATTGAATTTTAGCCTAAATGTTCCAGTAATAAATCCTGCCTATTTCAGGAAGAACCTAGAAGTCTAGTTACTTTTACAAAACCCCTTTCCAAAAATCATTACTTGCTACTTTTGCTTTATCCTTTCCTACCTCTTCCCATTCCCTGCAGAGACATATGGCCAGTGCAATTCCAACTGGAGGGCTGCTACTGCATGATCCATTCATTTGGAATAAATGTGTTTTCATTACAATGATTTACAGTCTAAGGCTGCAGGTATCAAAAAAGCACTTAAGCAAATGCAGTCAATGTTGCTTACGTTAATTTTAAATTAGTCTTGCCAAGTCTGCTTAGGGGGTAACTGGGGTTTTTTTAAGGTTAGTGAAGACTTGCACTTTTGGTTCTTATTCCAAGGGTTAGGTTGCTGGGGTTTAAGTTGAAGTGTTAAAAGTATTTTTGTTCAGCTCCAGTATTGTCTTCCTAAAAGAAAAAATAGACATTCCTTTGCTATCAGCTTTCATGACGTTGGATTAAACAGCCACAGCTCAGCTGGCTGCTTTCTCCTGCAAAAATACTGTAGGACTTTGCCATAAAGGCTATGACTACCAGGGAGCATCACCACCAGGTCACCCCATGTGCTTTCAGAGTGTCCATCACACGCATGCAGGAAGCCACGAAAGTACTGGAAGAGAATTAACTCGTGTTCACAGTTCCATGATACAAAGACTCCCTAATGAGCTACCATGTGAAGCAAAATCTGTTCCTAATTCTACCCACAGAGGCTAAGTCAGGAGATCCCCAGCTGGGGAGGAAACAAACTGTCCGTGGTCCAAGTGTAGGCCATGAAGTACCACCAAGGGACGTGGCCGCGTCCCGGCAAACCCCTCGGATGTGCTTGGCACAGACATGGCAAGAACACGAAAGCTTAGGGCAGTGCCCCTGGGGAGAGGCAGCTGCACAGCAGTGCACAGGCTTCCTGACATTCAATTTCTCCCAAATTCCTCCTACTCCGTGAGGTATGCAGACACCCAGCTGGGAACAGGGGCTGCTCCCAGGGACAGCAAACGAGAGCCCCTCGCGCCCAAGCGCGGCAACGAGGATCTCCAATGTGACACAACTGTGCCAAAAACTGCTGGGAAGGGAATGCTCAGGTTGGGTTTTAAGCTCAAGTTCAGTTTCCAGGGACTCTGAAAAAGTCTGCCAGGTTTACACAACCCAGCAGCCAAGTCAAATTTGAAATGACTAGAACCCAGGTCAGAAATAGGGAAGTACCTACGTGGGGATCAGTTTCTCTTTACACAGACCAAGCCAAACTTCCAACCACCACAGAATGAGAACTGGCAACAGGATGTCCTCATTTGCATGCATAAAACTCACATTTTGCTGATTCAAAGATAACTGCACATCCAGGTTATTTCACTTGCACAGGAATGCCTGTTTGTGAACACCAACAGTGTGCTGACAAGTCACACCAAGGCTTCCAAACGTGGCTCTTCTCCTCCGTAGTCCCAGACCTTGCAATTGGTTTGAGTATGTACAAAATGCTGAGAAAACCTTCGAGTTCACATGCTCTGTCTTGTTAGTTTGAATTACTGTAGCACGTTCAAAAATTAGGTTTCTTGACTAAAATGCTGAAACACTTTCTCTATTGACTTTTTAGAATAACCTGAAAATAGACAAAATATGACTATCCATCCGTTCAATGACCAGCAGGAGTCTGGCAACGAGACTTAAAGCATTAAAGGAAATTTAAGAATTAACTTTTTTTAATTCCGTGGGCCTGATTCTTTATAATCCTTACATGGCAACTCCTGTTTTTCCAAGGAATACTTGCCAACATAAGAACCACAGGTGTGTTAGTTGATTTCTTCTCCTTGTATTTCACTTGATTAAACCAAATAATTATGCCAGCATATGAGCAAGGTAAATTGATGTAAACTGCTCCTTCATACTTCAAATGCACATACAAGAGGCAATATTCTTCATAGCCCCATACATTACTGAAACAAAAACTGTAAAAATCTCTGTAAGTAGTGGATGAAGGTGGAAAACTACAGTATTTTGTTGCCCAGAACGTATTCAGCGGTAAGGCTGCAAGAGAGAATAAGTCATGGTCAGTACAGGTTTTTCACACAGCAGTTCACTCACAGTTACAAATACTGTTAATTAATCACAAATTCACCCTTATATTTTGTTATTCCCTCCCCATTGCTGTCAGCAAGCACACTGGATTAAAGAGATTAGAATATTTTCTCTTTCAGAATTATTACAATGCTTTCCCCCCTTTTTTGGCTTTGGGTCTTTCCAAGCAGTGGAAGACCACTATAAGGTGAGACATTAACACAATTTAGCCATTCTGGTATGTTTAATATTTAAATTGCTGTTATCCCACTGACTTGAGGAACACAACTTGAGGTGTGCTGAAGCTCCTTACCTGCACTAACAGGTTTTACGCTACTGAATTTCCCCACTCAAAAGTGAAACGCTTTACAGTAATTTGACACCAAAATGAAATACTCACATGGGGACCACCAGGCATTGATGGAGCACCAGCAGGACCAGATGGCACTTGAAAAGGATTAGGGGGCGTAGGATATAGTCCTGGAGCTGGATATGATCCTGTGGGTGGAGGGAATGGGCCGGGCGGTGACGGTCCCCACGTTCCGGGCGGGACCGTACCCCACGGTACTGTCGGCGCAGCCCCTGGAGTCTGGGTGGGAGCAGAATATGGCCCTGGGGGTGGATATGGCATGCTGGGAGCAGGATACTGCCCTCCCATTGTTGGTCCCCATGCTCCAGAGGGCATGGATCCCCATGGCCCAACAGGAGCAGGAGGTGCAGCTGGCTCTGTTGGACCTCCGTAAGGTCGTGGAAGCTCTGGAAAGGGCATATTTGGTGGAGGATACTGCCCTGGTGGGACAGGACCTGGCACAGTTGGGGGTGGATATGGACCACCAGGAGGAGGGCAGGAGGGTCCAGTAGGAGGAGGAGGAAATGGAGCAGGCGGTCCCGGGGGCATTGAAGGATACATTCCCGTGGGAGGAGGTCCGAAGGGCACGCTGGAAGCCGAAGTGTTTGGTGGCAGTCCCGTTGGAGTCATAGGGGGGGCGCTGGGGTTATTCCAAGGGTTGGAAGCCGGCCAGCCCTGCGGAGGCTGCCCGGGCTGCTGGCCAGGCTTGGTGCTGCTCACTTTGGAGGTTTTAGCAGGCGACTGGTCTGGTAAAGCATCTGCCAACTGAAAGACAAAGCGGCGGTGAGAATGGAATGAGCGGGGCCGGAATTCCCGGCTGCAGACATCCCCCCACCACGTGGCTACAGCCCAGCTGCCCGAGGGAGGAGAGGAGCTCTGCAGGGAGGAGAGGAGCTCTCGGCGGCTGCACACAGATGATTACATTCATTTTTGTGCAGCTTCTATCACTAAGGCAGCAGAGGCATACTGACAGGCCGCACTTAAAAAAAAGCCAGAGATAAAAGGCGACCCCACCACACGGAACAACAGGCGGCTGCAGCACAGACCCGAAAACATTTCCCTAGATTTGCATGACAACTATCCTGATGCCATGAAAGCACAGCTCCGTTGTTAATGTCACAGGAGAGAACCCACGAGGCACCCGGCAGCTTCCGATGGTTAGTCCAGGGATTGCTACACCTACCCGAAAGGAAAACACCACCACTGCCACACACAGGAAATGTCTCAGCTGTCAGCTCCCCTTTTCCTTCACAAAACCATGTCAGCTTTTGGAATAATCAACACAACTGGCTGATCTTCAGGAAAGAAAAACTGTTACTTACCGAAAAATCATCAGTTCCAGACATTGTGCTGAAAAGTAAGGTAAGATAAAGTGAAATTTGTTGAAAATAATAAAGGTATTTTTAAGCAAGACTAAAGGAGACGTCTGCATTTGTCTCATTGGGAGCTCAGCAGGTGCAGAACCAGCAGCACCTCTTGGTGCCTTGGCTCCACACCAGCTCCTGGAGCTCGGCTCAGGGTGAGCAGTGCTCGTGGACACCTGTGCCAGGTGTTGCTTTGGGGATCCCCACTTAGTGAATAATGGGAAAAAATTTACTCTCTGTTTTAGCCCTGGGTTTATTGCTGTCCCAGCTGCCTCCCTGTGCTCACAGAGTGACCCAAACATTTTCTCTAGATGAAGTTCCCCTGAAAAGGAAAGCCCTGAGCCTCCACCTGCCTCCTCTCAGACAGGTGTGACACAGGATGAAAATGGGTCACATTGCAATAGCAAAAAAATATTTTAAGCATTCATATGGAGCATATGGAGCCTGCCCAGACAGGGAGGCCTGGGAAGGATTCCAGGTGTTTTCTAAACTGGGATTTGGAAAAGGTATAGCAGGATTCTTGTGGGTGAAGTCAATGCCTCTAAACCGAAGCATCATTAAATCAGAGAATCATGGAATGGTTTGGGTTGCAAGGGACATTAAAGATCACCTAGTTACAACTCCCTGCTGTGGGCAGGGACACCTTCCACCATCCCAGATTGCTCCAAGCCCATCCAGCCTGCCCAGGGGCAGCCACAGCTTCTCTGGGCACCCTGTGCCAGGGCCTGCCCACCCTCAAAATTCTTCCCAATCTCCCATCCATCGCTGCCCTCTGGCAGTGGGAGCCATTCCCTGTGTCCTGTCCCTCCATGCCTTGTCCCCAGTCCCTCTCCAGCTCTCCTGGAGCCCCTTCAGGCCCTGCCAGGGGCTCTGAGCTCTCCCTGGAGCCTTCTCCTCTCCAGGGGAACATTCCCAGCTCTCCCAGCCTGGCTGCAGCCCTGGAGCAGTTCTGTGGCTCCTCTGGACTTGTCCCAACAGGTCCATGTCCTTCTGAGGTTGGGGACCTCAGAACTGGAATCATACAGATCTTATTGCTAAAAATAAAAACTATAGCTTGCTGATGGTTCATCCTCCAATTATTTCAGAATAAATAACACCACCAAGGGCAGAGGATGCTTTTGTTTACATTCACCAACTCCAGAGCCTGACTGCAGAGGTGTCATTAATATGTATCCAACTTCCAACCTCTCCACACTTCCAAAAAAATAGGCACCAAAAAATAGGGACCAATGAGACATATTAACACTTAACCAGAGGTGAGGAACTGTTTAAAAAGATTACCAAGAGCAGCCAAAAAGTTTTAGGGGAGAGTGTAGGAGCCAGAAAGGAACATAAGAAGAGGAAAAATGTAAAAGACAAGTCACAAGTATAAATACTACTGCAAAGTTGGTTCCCACAAAACAAAATCCTTGTATTTCCCTTGTTGATGGTAAAGAACTGACTTCTAAGACAGAGAATGGTCTCGGGCATGGAGGTTCATACAGAAAACCCAGCTCAAATAGGTTTAGAAGCTCCCTTAGGTTAATATATACTCACATTATTTACATGTTACTCCTTTAGGTTAATATATATCCACATTACTTACATTATATTATTTACACAATCTTCTCTGAAACTGTATGGTAAGTTTGTTACTACCCACACAATCTCCTGACCTCAGGACAGCTCTGGATCAGACAAGGGGCCATTTAGCTCAGCATCCAATTTTATCTTAACAAGCAGAGAAGAACAAGAACAGGAATGACTCTCACCCCAACACTTCAGTGATTCCAAGCTCAGACACCTCCTAAGACAATTTCCATGGAGCAATAACCTCAAATAATTCCTTTTTTCACAAACACATCCAGCTTCCTCACTTAGATGAGGGGATGTCCCATTTGCCCACTTCAGAGTTGTTCCTACAACACCCACTGGCTGCTATTTGTTGCACAAAAGCCACCTCCTTTTTTTGTTCTAAAAAAACCTGGATTTTACTACTTTCACTTGTAGCTCCTCCATTCTTGCAGCTGAGGAAATCAGCAAGTCTATTCTAACCCACCCTGCCCGTGCTGATCATTATCCTACAGATTTTTACCATTTTCTTTCATCTCTCCCTTCTCCAGGCTGAGTTCCAGCTGTTTCCCCTGACCCCTGTGCAGCAGCTCTTCCCTACCTTTGATTATTCTCCCTTGCCTCAATTTGAGGCTTTTCCAAGTCTTTTGTATCTTTTGGGATGAATGACAAGAAAGAACCACAGAGAATTGAAGATGTGGGATAACCATTGATTTATACAGTATCATAATTATGCTCTGGTTTGTCTTCTATTTCCTTCCTAATACTTCTTCATTTTTCAGCTGCTTTTAGATCCCTATGGAACTGACACTTCTGTGGCAATATTTCACTCCTCCGTGTCAAGGGTCAGCCCAGCATTTTATATGTGAAATTATATGCACCACTCTACATTTATCTAGTCTGAATCACAGCAGATTTATTGCCATTGAATTATTTCTCCAATTTATTACCTAATCCTTACTTTCCTGAATGGCTTTGTATCAACAGGACACTGCTCATCTCATTTCCCAAGTTATTTATGACCACGTGGAACTACCCAGACCTCTGTGGAAACACAGTGAACTTTTCAAGTTACACCTAATAATTTAAATAACCCTTTTAAGAAATACCTTGTGATTTAAATAAACCTTTCAAGAAATAGCTAGTAATTTAAATAAACCTGTCAAGAAACACCTAATAATTTAAATAAACCTTTTAAGAAATATGTATCTACAAAGTTGATGGAATTCAGTGCCTAATTGCACGAATACAAAGGTTTGTTAAAACTCCAGTATTAATTCATAACAGCAGTAGTTCTTTCAAGTAAGGTCTCTCTGTCTCAGATGAGGAACATTTCAGATCAAGGACTATTTGTTTAAAATTGAGAAAGCAAGTGAACTACATCAGGGAAATGGTTTCTGCTCCTGCTATTAACAGCTCAGCTGTCTGAGACATCTATTACAAACTCAATTTCTCTTCAAGAAATACCTCTTCTGCTAAGAATTCATTAATTTTTGCAATTAACCACACTCAATAATAATAAGCTGGCAGGTGCTTTTTGGTGGTACTGTAATTCAATTTACCTCCATGGACAGAGAAGTTATTTATCATAACCCCAAAAATAAAGGAAAACAACAATTAATATGCAGACATGTACAAAAAAACTTTTACATAAGTGCACAGATAATAATAATAACAACCATGATCATAACCAGGTTATTAAAAACACCACCAAAACAGGTCAAGAGAATCCTCATTTCTTTAGGCAGATGGAGAGATGGGATAAGACCAAGTGAAAACCAGATCTACAACAGACTGAAAATAGTCCATAGAAGAAGTTGGAACATTTGCTGCGAGGGAGAGAAGGAAGAGAAGAAAGGAAACTAAAGGAGAACTCAGAAGAAAATCCTGTGATCTGCCACAGAAGTGTCAGAGAGGAGTAAATTCAAGTCAAGCAGTGGGTGCACACAGTTGAAACAGGCCTGCTTCCCAAATATCAACTGATATCCCCAATATCTGTTAGCAGATCATTCCCAAATATTTCTGTGCCATGAAAATGAAGAGAACAATTCTGCTGCATGATTTATTAAAAAAAAAAAGAAAAAGAAGGAAAAAAAACTAGTTAAGCATAGCTTATAATGAGATTTAGTGGCTTTTTTACTTTGGCAAGCAGACAAGAGCAACATTTGCTGGCAACATTTGGGATAACTGAGCCCATGCCAAGCATGTCAAGGATCCTCTTGCAGAAAGGATGCCCTATTTCAGGGATGTTTTTTAAACAGACATTTAATCTGGCTACTGCCACCTTCATCTCACAAAAAAGAAACCGAAATTACCCCTAACATTCAGACAACATATGAACTCATCTGTACTTAAATCTGGAATCTATATTCCATTCAGGTTGTTCAACACTAGCTACAGAATTCCAGTCAAAACCCTACAGGAATATCAATGATATTATTACAATTATTGCCCAAGGCATTCACATGCTCACCAATCAGACTCAGAGACAGTGTCAGACCTCCAAGTAACTAAATTTTAAAGTCCCTCCAGATCACACATGGGCTCAAGATTTTAGGAAAAAACCCCCCACACTGAATGGTGGCTTGATGGGATTTTTAGAGTCATTAGAATGAACCAATTATCCCTTGAAGCTTTCCTGGTGCACAAGCACTGATATCAGCACAGAAACCCATTCGTGTAACAGACATTCCTTCTGCCACATTCAAACTCTACTCCAAATTATCCTCCCTGCAGTTGGGATGAAGGAAGAACAAATGGAAGGAGGGCTCAGGAGTTAAAGTCACTTGGCAGGGAGCAGACAGACAACAGAGCTGGCAGCATTCACAGTGAAGTCCTGCTTGCATCCACTGTGCTGTAAGATAAGATTCCCTTTGTTTTCTGAAGGCCAACGCCCCCTGGAATCATCTCTGGCTTCCCAGGGAACCTGCCAGCTCCAGCTCTGTGGTCAGGGCAGCACCTTCAGCCACCTCAGAGCACCAGACTGAAGGGAGGGAGGGAGATGATCAATGCCTGCAAAAACAAGGCTGCCAGGAGCTGAGTCCCTCTCACCCTTTATCCTGAAGAGCCATGAGGGACAGGAAGGAGTTCACTGCACCTGCCCAGAAATGACACCCTGCAAAACCTTCAGGCACAGGCCAAGGCCTCCTGGATTTCCTCTCCATGAGCTGCTCCCAGAAATCACCAGCAGGAAGGTGAGATGGGCCAGGCTGCACTGGGAAGAGAGAAAGGCTGGGAAGCACAATTCCAACCCAGCTCTGGCAGTAGAGTTCTTCCAAAGCCTTCACAACCAGGGGGTGACTCCCAGGGAGGTCTGTGAAACGCCTGGTGCTACGTGAGCCGTGCTAAATCCGTCCTACCGCACAGCTTCCACAACAAACCAGCTCCACGCTGGTTTTTTCAGCTCCAAACCCTCTTGGATTGCATCCATCTCACTGAAACTGTGGGTGCAGTAGCAATTTTCCCCATGCTTTTGCCTTTCCTGGCTTTTACCCACCATCAGTCCTTACAGACCCTCATTAGGAAGAGCCATCCAAAGCACTTTTTCTAACCCAAAACTAAGCATCAACTGCTTTCCTATTTTTTTTTTTGAGTTGTATGACATTATTCCAACACTTGATGCGCCAGATTTAGTTCCTGTCTCCAAGATGATCTTTCAAAGACAGAAGAAGGTTTTCTGGATATGCAAGAGGCTGTGCTGCATTTCCACTGGGTGGCACGGCTGCCTCGGCAGAGAGGTTCCTTTGTCACTCCAACATGACTAATTCCTGCCAGCACCACCTCATCCACAACAGCACTGCTGCCCACATAAGTGGAACTACCCAACATAGCACCCGGAGAAAATGGAAGAGACACCAAGTCTTTGACGGCTTCTAAATGTTTTCTAAAATATGCAAATTTCTGCAGCTTCAGGCGTTAAATATCAACACTTCAGAGGCGGCCTTGAGAGGATCCCAGAATGGTTTGGGTTGGAAGGGACCTCAAAGCTCATCTTGTTCCACTCCCATGGGCAGGGACACCTTCCATCATCCCAGGCTGCTCCAAGGCCCACCCAATTCCAGGGATCCAGGGGCAGCCACAGCTGCTCTGGGCACCCTGTGCCAGGGCCTCACCACCCTCCCAGCCAGGAATTCCTTCCCATTATTCCATCCATCCCTGCCCTCTGGCAGTGGGAGCCATTCCCTGCTCCTCTCCACATGAGCACCCCAGCCTGGCTCCAGCCCTTGCAGCATCTCCCTGATTTCCTCTGGACTCGCTCCAGCAGCTCCACCTCCTGACTTTGGGGGCCCCAGAGCTGGACACAACACTCCAGCGGGGTCTCAGGAAACTGGAGCAGAGGGGCAGATTCCTTCTCTTTCCCTCCTGCTCACTCCCTGGGATCCAGGGGCAGCCACAGCTGCTCTGGGCAGCCTGTGGAGGGCTTCACCATCCTCACAGGGAAGAATTCCTTCCCCATGTCCCATCCATGCCTGCCCTGGCAGTGGGAGCCATTCCCTGTGTCCTGTCCCTCCATGCTCTCCACTTTTCCTGCAGACTCTCTTCAGGCACTGCAAGGCCACAATGAGATCACCCCAAAGCCTTCTCTTCTCCAGGATGAACCTTCCCAGCTCTCTCAGCCCTTCCCCACAGGAGAGCTGCTGCAGCCCTCTGATCACCTTGGTGGCCTCTTCTGGCCCCTTCCCCACCCCTGAAGCCTCCCCAGTGCTCACACACCATGAAATGATTTGGTGTGCCCTGGGTGTTTATCCTTTGGGAAAACACAGTTAATTGGCAAACAAACCAACAGCTACATCATCAGTGGCTATGAGAGGCTTGGGGATGTTTCTGCCCCTTTCCCTGTCTGTTATAAATGAAAAAATGACAAAAGTCAATTCTCAGATGTTCAGGACACATGTCATGAAGACCCACAACCAAATGGTGACTATAAACTGAACTACCAAAAGAAAACAATTCCTCCAAACAAAGGAGCTGGCATTTTCCAAGAGCTGAGGAACACAAAGCCAGGAGGATGTGTGATGTGTGCCAGCTCCTCACCCTCAGCAGGCCATGCAGCTCCCAGCTGCCTCCCCAGCCAGCCCCAAGCCCAGCAGATGGCCCCACACGGGCACGGAGCTCAGGGAGGGGCCCTGTGGGAGTGCCAGCTGTGACACACAGTCAGGGCACAGCTCAGTCTCCCCTGCCAGACATCCCTCCTGCCACACCCCCCAGCCCTGGGAATCCTGGGAAAGATCTGTCAGTCCAGCAGATCTTGGAATGATCCTTCAGAGCTGACTCTAAATTATCTTGAGAGCTACATCACAGAACCCAGAGTGGTTTGGGTGGAAGGGACACAAAGCTCATCCCATCCCACCCTGCCATGGCAGGGACACCTTCCACTGTCCCAGGTGCTCCAAGCCCTCTCCAGCCTGGCCTGGAGCACTGCCAGGGGCAGCCCCAGCTTTCCTGGGCAGGCTCTGCTCTCCTCTCCTTTACTGCCATTGTTTTGGATGAAATGAACACGCTGCCTCTGAGGAGTGACCATCAAACAGCTCCACTGCTGTAAAACACCACCAAACCCACATGTCCCACTGCAGCTGTGCCCCCACCTCTCACACACACCCAGGCACATTCCTGCTCCTTGCAGAGGCTTTCCCAAAAAACCACTTTTCAGGATCCACGCCTGGCACCTTCCTTCAACTGGCACCAAAATGCACTTGGATGAACTGGAGCTTCAGGAACACCCAAAACGCTTCCCAGGGCTGCCCTGATATTCACCAGGAATTTTTCCCTTCATGCCCTGATCTCCACCAGGAATCTTCCCTTCATGCCCTAACATTCACCAGGAATTTTTCCCTTCATGCCCTGATCTCCAGGCCTGATCTCCACCAGGAATCTTCCCCTCATGCCCTGATCTCCACAGCTCCCGGGAAGGGCACGTTCAGGGCGTGTCATTTCGCTTTCAAAACCACCAAGCAGCTGCTTTTGTTCTCGCACCACTGGCCATAAGGCTGAGGAGCATCAGATCAGCACGGCTCGCCACGGGATTCTCCTGGAAACAAGTTTTTTGTCAAAAACGAAACCTGTCAGGCGGGCAGCACGGACACCACGCGGTGCTGGCCATCCCCTGCTGCCTTAAACGCGTTAAAATTTTATAAACAAACTTCTCGCCAACTCCGAAAAACCGGCTTTCCCGAGCCCTTCCGCAGAGAGCCAGCCTCACCTTAAAGTCACTTAAACGCAACGCACGCTCACTGACCTGCTCATTAACAAAACCGGCCGCGAAACGCGCACAAAACAATTAAAAAATTAACAATAAAGCCGAACAAATACTGAACCCAGCCAAGGCAGCAGCGCCGCTCCGCAGCCGCCAGGCCCGGCCACGAGCGAGCCCCGGCGCTCCGCAGGGACCAGCACCGCCCGCCCCCCGCCGGCGGGGCGGCACCTCCGGGCCGGCCGAGGCGCGGCGCCCCCGCCCTCCCGCGCTCCCCGCGGCGGCGCGGGGCCCGTGCCGGCGGCGGGGCCGGGTGCCGGTACCTGAGCGGGGGGAGCCGGCGCAGGCCCGGAGCGACGCGGCGGCCGCAGCTCCACCGCGACGGGCACCGGAACCGGAACTGCGTCACGGAGGCCACGCCCACGCGCCCCCACCCCGCCGCCGCCGCCGCCGCCGCCGCCACACCGGAGGCGCGCGCGCGCGCGCTCGGCCGCGCCCCTCGACGGCCGCGGCGTCACCGGCGCCGCCCACCCGCGGCGTGGCCACGCCCCTTTCCCGCCCGCAGCGCGCGTCTGGGCCACGCCCACCGCTGACCACGCCCCACCTGTGTCCCCGCCCACGAATAATGCACAAGCCACGCCCATCAATCATAAGCCCGCCCATTATCGCCGCGCGGGCTCTGTGGGGGCCACGTGACAGCGAGCGCGGCCCCGCCCCTTCCCGCGGTCACGTGTCGCCTCCCCCGAGGGGCGGGCGCGGCCCCTGAGGGGACCCGGCCCGCCATGGCCCCGCCGCTCCGAGCGCGGCTCTTAGACAGCGCCTCGCCACCATTTCACCACCATTTTCATCACTTTTATTAAAAAACCCCACAAACTTGTGTCGTGCTTTGTCGCCCCCCTCGTCCGTGAATCAAAATCTGCGCCGTGCAGTTCAAGACCTGCAGAAGAAACTGACAAAGCAAAGCACTTACCTTTCTGTTCCTTCAAGATTCGAAATAGCCTTAGTGTAAAAAAAAAAATCAATTTAACTACTAAGAAATTGAAATGTTGTTTCTGTGTGCAAGGTAAATTGCCATTGGTGGTTCCAGTAAAAGCTCCAAGAGCATTGATTTGTTTAGACCTACAGCCGCCAGCACAAACACTTCAGCAGAAGCTGCACAACTCCTGTCGTGTTTAACAGTGTAATTAACAATCGTACAAACAGTGTAATTAATAATCACACAAACAGCTGTTTCTCTTGGATCTCTATGACTGCTGAAGATGCAGTTCTGATTTTCTTCTTGCCCAACAGGAACGACTGAAGGCAATCCCGACAGCCCCAACAATTCCTCCACGCTCCTGAGAGCCCTGTCAGCCTTGTGGCCATGACCACTGGCCGGGATTTCCCCTCATTTTGTACAAAACGCCACCAAATTTTCACTTCAAGTTACCCCAAATCTTCCAATTTTCACCTTTCAAACCTAAAGCTGCACCTGAAATCTGTCTTTTCCCTTTACCTCTCCCTGTGTGCCTGGGTGTCCGCAGCCCCCGTGGCAGGGCCCAAACACTCGGCGTGGTTCCCTGCCCTGCCCTGCCCAGCTATGGCACTAATCCCGAGCCTTCCGTGCCCGGAGGATTCCGTTAAACTCAGCAGAAACGCGGGCACGGCCGATGCCCAGCACATGCCGAGCCGGCCGCTGGCGCCCTTCCCTTGGGAGTGAGCATCTGTTTGTGCTCCTCAAGGTCATTATTCCCCCGTTTCTGAAGTAACAGGGAAAAGTCAGCGGCAGGAGCAGCGCGCTGTCAGCCCAGAGACCGCCTGTATCCTGGGCTGTGTTCCCAGGAGAGTGAGCAGCAGGGAGAGGGGGAATCTGCCCCTCTGCTCCAGTTTCCTGAGACCCTGCTGGAGTGTTGTGTCCGGCTCTGGGGCCCCCAAAATCAGGAGGTGGAGCTGCTGGAGCGAGTCCAGAGGAAATCAGGGAGATGTTGCAAGGGCTGGAGCCAGGCTGGGAGAGCTGGGAATGTTCCCCTGGAGAGGAGAAGGCTCCAGGGAGAGCTCAGAGCCCCTGGCAGGGCCTGAAGGGGCTCCAGGAGAGCTGGAGAGGGACTGGGGACAAGGCATGGAGGGACAGGACACGGGGAATGGCTTCCACTGCCAGAGGGTAGGGATGGATGGGAGATTGGGAAGGAATTCCTGGCTGTGAGGGTGATGAGGTCCTGGCACAGGGTGCCCAGAGCAGCTGTGGCTGTCCCTGGATCCCTGGAAGTGTTCCAGGCCAGGTTGAAAAACGCTTGGAGCAACCTGGGCTAGTGGAGGAAGGTGTCCCTGCTCATGGCAGGGGTGGAACAAGATGGTCTTTAATGTCCCTTGCAACCCAAACCATTCTGAAATTCTGTGGTAGTTGTAACAGGCATGAAACTGCAAAGTTTTTACTGACTAATTTTCATGAATAATTACTACCAAAACTAAATGGGCACTTTCTGTAGACCCTATCCCATAAGGACATGACAACCTGCCATCTGAATTTAAATACAAACCACAGAAAATGAAGGCTGACTTCAGAGCTCTTTCACAATTGCCTTTCTGAGTCCAGCAATCACTGGGAGTTCCTGTAGGAGCAGCCCTTTCGGCGTGGCCTTATTGGGAGAAATGAGCAAATAAGAATGAAATCAATCCTCCTCCCAGCTGTGTTCAGGGCACCTTTGCTTTTCCACGCTTGAAAGGGCAGCGCTGTGGGCGGCTGCTGCCGTGTCCTGGGCTGCCAGTGGTGACAGCAGGAGTCCCCAGAGCCTGATGTTTCTTCCTGAGCAATCTGGTAGTTAGAAACCCTAATTAATGAGCAAACATGCAGCCGACAACAGTGGTGATGTCTCACTTTAAATATCAGGCTGGGACTGCAAAAGCACTTTTAATCAATAATCTCACCAGCCAACCTCGCCGAGCTTCACGTTAGGATCACACAATGTGTAGAAGTAGAAAATTATGAATTTTTGAGCTTTCCCCTCTCCCTTGGGCAAATGCAGCTCTTTAGCTCTGTGTGTGTGTATGCTGAAGGCTGTAAAATGAATCCCAGAATGGTTTGGGTTATGAGGGACCTTAAAGCCCATCTTGTTCCAGCCCCATGTCATGGGCAGGGACACCTTCCACCATCCCAGGTTGCTCCAAACCCTGTCCAGCCTGGCCTGGAACACTGCCAGGATTGAGGCAACCACAGCTTCTTTGGGCAGCCTGTGCCAGTGTGGAATTTGCATTCAGTTGATTCATCTCAGTGCCAGGAATAGGTCTTGGGAAGGGCTAACACCAAGCCCTGGCCACATCCTATTGGAAGATGTTACTTTGCACACTAAATTATGTAATGAAAGAAATGTTGGGATGAAACAGTGAATTTAAATTATTCAGAAAGGCTCTTTGGTGTAATAATGTGAGGGCAGTTCTTCAGCACAGGCCTGCCTTGCAGGGCCTGCACCCTGCCTGTGTGCTACAAGTGTTGGCCACTTTGTTTTTAGCTCAGCTTCATGTAAATATTTGTGTTGGAAGGAAGCTCTGGTCTAACCTCTGTCTCAAAACAGGGAGATAGCTGTGAACCTTGTCTGCCTGAGTTCCGAGTGTCTCCAAGGTCAGAGATTGCTCAACCTCTCTGGGTGTTCCATCCCTAGAAACAGCCCCCATCACTCCCTGCATCCCGTCAGACTTTCCCTTGCTGGACTTGTGCCTTGTTCTCCTGGCACGTACCTCTGCCCCCTCAGTGCCACCCGCCTGGATGGCTGGAGGCTGCCCTGAGCTCCTTCCTACCCTCTCTCCCAGCACAAAAATACAATTTCCACAGCCTTTCTTCATGCTCTGGCCCCCAACTGTGCCAGTGGCCCCTGCTGAACTCCCTCCGGTTTCAGCATCTCTCTTGTCTTTCAGTGACAAAATTGGGCATAATTGCCTGCCTCAGCCTTTGTTTTGGGGTAAAAGACCAACAGACAATACTTAAATTGTCCGATTTGGTACTTTTCAGGGACAATAGCACAGATCTTGAGTTGTGACAGGCATCAGAGGCAGGGAACTTTATCACACCCGGAGGGCTGTTCATGCCGTGAACAGTAAATTCAAAGGAACAATAACAATATCTTTGTTGTACCTCCCTTTTACATCAGCCAGTCAGGAGGAACAGCACACAGTGGAGGCATCACTTTGCTATCCAACTTGAAAAAAAAGATTTTTTTTTTTTTTAAAAATCAAATTTAAAATTCTGGAATGTAACGTCAGCTTTCATTAAGAAAATGCCACTCTCTTGCTGATGGGCTGGAACAGTGAGATATAAGATATTAATCTTTAGTTCCAGTGTTGATTCTTACAGGGCGATGTCACTCACTTTTCAATTCATGCTTCAGTGTGCTCTGTGAACATCAAGCACTCTGAAGAATTAGCTGAGCCACCCTGAAGCTAGATTTTAAAGGATACCAGATGGTATGTTCAGTGCATGTGGTAAGCTTTTATATGCTTTTCCCCTATGGCCAATCACTGACTGATCATTTATTTCAAAACTCTCATAAAATAAATCACTTTGAAAACGACGCTGTCTCTAGTTAATAAGTGCTCTTCCTCAAAGCAGAGGCTTGTTGCCATGAAGATAAAATCATAAAACTGGTTCAAAGTGCATGGGGATGGCAAATTCACCCTATTGAGGAGAGGAGATAAACTGGATTGAACTGGAAAGGAAGCGTGGCTGTCTGCTTGTTGTGAAATGATGAGCAGGTGAACTGTCATTAAAGGCACTCCAGCAGTCACTTTGGTACTAACACATGAGCTTTTGTGACAACGAGTGAATTTTTTGGGAACATTTTCTTCCCACATTGGTGGATATGTTAAAGCCTTGATCATGTGTCAAGTTACTGTATGAGTTTGTTTTCAGGTTTTGGAGTTAGTGATTATGTCTGGCAGCAGAAAACAGAGCTCTCTTCACTTTTTTTTTTCTTTTTTAGTGAATAAGAAGTAGGAAACTCCTCTGTGGGTAACAGCAATGGAAGCCACCCCATCATCTGTCCTCTCAGAGAGGTGCTCACCTTCTCCTCACCCCCAAACTGGGAACCACAGTTTTCAGGAGTGATCCAAACCTTTGTCACTACTCTCTGTCATGCAACCACAGAATCACTTAGGTTGGAAAGGAACTCCAAGGTCATTGAGTCCAACCTGTGACTGTCACCACCCTGTCACAACCAGACCAGAGCACTGAGCGCCGCATCCAGTCATTCTTTGAACACCTTGAGGGACAGTGACTTCATCACCTCCCTGGGCAGCCCTTTCCAGTGTTTAACCACCCTTTCCATGAAGGAATTCCTTCTGATATCCCAAATTCCTTCTGGTTCCTCCTGATCCCTGCTTGCCCTTCCCCTTTGCTCCACATGCCCAGTCCCAGAGCGTGGCTCCCAGCATGGTGTTGCAATCCTCGCAGCCTCTCAATGAGTTGTGTGACATTTGCTGGCTGGCTGGCAGCCATGGCTCCAACAGGCAGATGATAATATAGAATTATGGCCCTTCGTTCTCTGAAGGATCATGTTTTCAAGTGCTCAGTGCTGTGGAGAAAAAGCTGGAAAATTTCTTTATCCGAAACCTTGAAATGAAGATAAAAGGACCTCTTATTTTATTTCACTCTGATGTTGCAATTGTAAACAAAGCTCTTTTTTTTTTTTCCAGGAGGAGAAAGAGCTGAGGAATGGCTGGCTGTGGAGGCTTTGCCCTGACAGTGAGGGCAGAGCTGATTTTCCCCGTGGCCCAGACGCTGTGACACACATAACACACAGGCACATTCACACATGCCTGTGGGATAGATTTCAGAATAGTCACAGTGGGACAGCCCAGAGCTCCAGCTGGCCTCGTGACTGTGGGCAACACCAGGTCCTCAGGAAGAGGAGAAAAACAAGGAATGTGGGGTGACCCTCCCCTTGCCAAACCTCCAGGCCCCTGGGAGTTGGCACTCTGGGGTTCCATCTGCAGCAGCAGCCGTGGGAGACCCACCCAAGGCAAGGCTGTGGGACAGTGCCATTTGTGCCATGGGATGGCTGCTGGTGACCCCTGCTACCCTGGGAGCAGCTCCCAGCAGGAAGGATGTGCCTGGATTGCTGGACTCTCAATCACTCCATTTTTCATCACTTCCCCGTGACACCAGTCGTGGCTGTATCTTGAGTCTTGTTTTTATCTTTCTGTGTTGGGATCCGTTTGCTCACTGGGAGAGGTTTCTGTGCTTGGGCACTTTTCTCTGCAAACCTCTGAGGTCTCTGGTTTAGCACAGCCACTGACACAAGCCCTGGGGACATGGTTAGTGGTGAATATGGCAGTGGCGGGGTAATAGTTGGACTCGATGATCTTAGAGGTCTTTTCCAACCTGAACGATTCTAGGATTTTGTACATGACGTTAAATGATCGATACCGAGTTGTTCTCTCTGGTTCAGATGTGTATTGATGCTGTGGCCGTACTGGCAAGGTCAATGATCCACTGATGGGTGCCAAAGAACACATTTACAGGCAAATGGCTTGTAGCAATGCAGGGTATGAGGCACGGAAGGATCGTTCGAGCTCGTGAAAGATCTCTAAGTCATTGATGTGACACAGGTGCTGCTGAAGGGCATGTGATGAATTATCGACAAGAGTATTGAGTAAAAAACACTCTGTGCGAAGTGTTCCATCCAGAGCTGATCCAGGGGAGGGTGTGGCAGCGTGGGCTGAGCTGCATTCTCTGCTTTCCTGATGTTCTTCTGGTAATTTCAGTAGTTTTAGGAATCTTTCAGGGTGGGAGAAATTTTCCCCAGCATTTCTTCGCTAAACTGGTGTGGGCATTTACCAAGCACCTGGAACAGCTAAGAGAGTTGATTCCATTCCAGGACTGAGTTTTGTATTTTACCTCTACCCTCCCTGCTCGGGGCAGGGATTTGATGGCTGCAATTCCTTTGCCAGATTTGGGCTACCTCATCAAAAGAGCCCGAATTTCACCCACTGCAACTTCATACAGTTAAATCTTAGCCCTATTAGCCATTTAATGCTCCAAGAAATTCTGTGGGAATAACACCCATGCTATTCCTCCTCCTTCTCCTCAGCTTTCAGGCCCTGATTAAGCAAATAGCTTAAGTGCCAGGCTGAAGTGGTGCCTTTTAGTTGCTAATGCCATGCAAAAATGCCCTGAGAATAAAGCAGTTTTCATGATCACTGTTAAGAATCCGCTTCCTTCTTTGGGTCTTATTTTTCCATCAGCCTGCTGGAAGAGTACAGCCAGAAAACAGATTAGCCAGGGACAGACTTCTCAACTAATAAACAAACCGCAAATACACTTCTTAGTCACATTTTAGGTCAAATGGATTTGTCAAGTCAATAGTCGCCCAACTATGAAGAAGTCCTATAAATAAATGAGACATATATTTTTACTATCTGCCTAACAGAGATCCTGCAAAGTGCAGATAGATCTGGAATTAACTGAAGTCAAGATAATTTCTTGGAAAAAAAAAAAAAAGAGAAAACAAGATTTTGAACTTTTTTAACCTTGGGCTTGTTTCCAGCCACATCTCTCACAATGATAATAAATTAAAAAAATTCCATGAAAATCTCTATTCTTTGGACTCTTGAGGCATTTAGCATAATGGTCTCAGTTCCTCCCTCTTATGAAAACAGGAAGAAATTATGCAGGGTAGTAGCTGTTTAAATACTAGAAATTCTCCCTGGGGAGAATTACATCCATTTCAGTGATAAATTGCAAGTGAGATAACGGAAGGTTGGGAATGAGCCTGATCCAAACTTCATTTCCAAGCTTCCTCACTGATTTCAGGGCTTTTTGGATCAGGTTTGAGATGAGAAAGCCTCAAGTTTGAGGCTGAGTTTGAGTGGCAGGTTTGTCTTTGTGCGGGCTTACGCTGGGGAGTTCTCGTTGAAGCAGGGCGAAATAATGTCAGCTCAGCTCTGGATTTTTTTTTTTTTTTTTAAATTTTTCATGGAAATCCTACATCTAGAATTCACCGCGAGCCTTCCCAGCAGCCAGGCTGCTCTTCCCCGCCGGAGCAGAGCCTTACAGCCCCAGGCTGGGAGTGAGCATCATCCCTTCCCTCAGCCCTCCCTGCCGGGGGCCGGCACTCCTCCTCCTGTGCATGTTTGCAATATTGTCTGAAGAAACAGATCCCAAATCCCACCGTCAGCTCTTTCCCCCCGCCAGGGGCGAAGGCATCCTAATTAATTAGCGGGAATACTCCTCCCTACAGCCATTTAGAAAGCAAAGGGACCGACTGTTGTGATGAAGTGCTCGGCAAAGCATCCCGGGCTGAGCTCTAACAGCATCGCAGGGACCCGAGGCCATAATTGCCTTGTTATTTCCGTGCTCCCAGGGCTGTGCTGGAGGCGCTTTAGCAGAGCGGGCACTTAAAAAGTGCCTCCAGCAAACTCCGCTCCCCGCTGCCTGCTTTCCCAGATCCCTCATTGCCTTCGCTCCGCTTGGCAGGAGCTCGTTTTCCTCCTCCTCCGGGAAATTCCCGTCCTTAGGTTCCCCATGCCGTGAGGGCAGCCCCGGCCGTGGTGAGCGCTCGCCTCCAGCGCCGCTCCTGGAGCCATCTCCTGTTTCCCACTCGGAATTTCTTAGGAGCATCTCCTTGGTTTGGTTTGGTTTGGTTTGGTTTGGTTCGGTTCGGTTCGGTTCGGTCCGGTTTGGTTTGGTTTGGTTTGGTTCGGAGGTCTGCAGCACCGAGCGCCTGTTGCAGCACAAACTGAATGAATAACCCTTCCTCGGTGACATTGCAGCCCGGTGTGACAGCGCTCGGGCCGCTGGTGGCCTGAGAAAACCAGTCTCGTTCGGGACCGGGGCTCACTCCTCCCTTCCCTCGGCGCTACTTCAGCTGAACACATTCTGGGAAAACAACAAGATATGCGGCCAAAATAGCAGAGAGGACCAACTCCCCAAACAGGAGGCCTCCCCTGAGCTTGAACCGCGGGTTTAATGAAGTAACAGGAGGTAAAAACAACCAGTGCAGCGCTCTTTAAACTTCTGAACAGCTCACACACATTGTCTCTAAAGAATACATAGGTAGGAGCGAGGATTGCAGAATAAGACTCCAGAGAAACCATTATGCTGAAGTGCAGTAAAAAATGGAAGGACTCTTTCCCTCAGCAAAGATTTCACCGAGGTTAGGTCTTCTACTGCTTCTACTTCTATGCTCTGACTTTTCTTTTCGGCAATGTATACATTACACATGTGCTAAAATGTATTTTCATAGTTAAAAACGAGCTGTAATTAGCAAATGAATTGAGTGCACTTTTGTGGAGATCCACTCTCATTCACTCACTGATTTGCAGTCAGTTGTTTGCAATGACTCTCCCTACTGACAGAAATTCAGACACTTTATAACATTTAGCCCATAAATGCAGAATAATGGAATCAAAGAATATCCTGAGCTGGGAGAGACACAAAAGGATCATTTTTGAGTCTAAGTCCTTGCCCTGCACAGGACAGCCCCAAGAATCCCAACACGTGCCTGAGACAATTGTCCAATGCAAGAATTCAGTGTTTCATTCGAAGCAACTTCTTACAATAATGCTTATTTTTATTTTGAGATGAGTAAAGCGCACATTGATAAATTGGGCTGGCCACTGGCTGAGCTCCTCTTCCTTGAGCTTTCACTTGTGGCCACTGTGGGATACAGAGGACTCATCCATATGGACTTTTGGCCCAGCCTGGTGTGGCCATGGACGTGTTCTGCTTTTAGAGAAAACCAAGTAAGTCTTGTCTTACAGTACAAAAAGGAATTTTGGTTGCTCTTGACAGCGCTCCAGCCAGCAGGCGATGGAGGGAAGTGTACATGGCCTTTTTGCTTTGCTCCCTCCCACTGAGCATTTCAGGTTAAGGTGAATAAGACCCACTTGTGATTTCAGCTGTTACAGTATTAAATTTCATTTGCTAATGCCATATGTTATTTGTGTGCTAACAAATGTGCCATTTTTAGCTCGTAAAGTGCTGAATGAATTTATCTGCAATAATTTCCACCCTAACGTGGCCAAACATTTGGCAAACAAAGTTCCTAAGTGAGCTTTTGGGAGTTGTGTTTGATGACAGTGTGTGGGTATCGAAATAATTAGGAGTGCAGGCTGGGGGGAGGAGGACAGATGATTACAGAGCAGGGACACAACTCATAGCTTGGGAAGCCCTTGGAAAGAGGTGACTCCGGTTCCTCAGTTTCCCTGCCTCCTCTTTCTGCCTCCTTCCTCCCCTTCCTTTCCCCCTGGATAATCCTGCCTGTCTGGAATCAATAAAGGGAGCACATCAGATAAGGCAAGGGATTATTTCCTTATGCTTTTGCTATTATATGAAGCACAATATCAAAGTACTCCGTGCATCCTCCCAGCTCCTTGTGAAAGAAAGGATCCTTTTATTCCTTGGCTGGCCTTTTGTCTAGCCAAGTATCTGCCACCCACTCAGGTAATTTGTACTAACAGATCATACCTGTGGTAGCAGAAGATCCTGTCAGGAGGGAATATCCAGAAGAAACCAGGCATTGCTCATGGGTGAGGAAGGATGGCTGGAAAGGGGAGGAGAGCTGATTTTTTTTTTTCAATTCCTTTGGAGGAGGGGAACTCTTGGGAAGAGGTTTTTGCTCAAGCAGGGAACCTTTTTTAATCTTACCTTAGTAAATGTGTGTGTTCCTAGTGAGGTGATGAAGTGCCTCATCTGCTGAGGGCTCAAACTCACACCCTCCCACTCAGTATTCCCCTTGGCCATATCTTCCCCAATAAAATATTCTCTTATTTTGCCTTCATGTGGGGAAATAAGAGTCAAAAGAGTCAAAAACCTTAACTAAAAGCCCCTCTCTTTGGGCACAGGACCTAGATTCCTGGTGCACAAGGACACCAGATCCAGCAGCATCACACTGGGATATAATTTGTCTTGGAGGTTATAAAAATGACAGGAGTGTAGAAATGACAGGATGTCCCTGTGGCCAGCCCTGCGGTACCTTGGTGGTGGTGACATCTCAGGCAGCTCCCAGTCTGATGCCAGAGGTTCTGCTGGGAAGAGAGGGACAGAACCAGCCTTCAGCTTGTCCTCAGCTTCCAGCTTGCCAGGTCAAAGATGCCAAAAAACCACCAGGGTGGGGGTTCCCATTCCCACTGCTGCGAGGTCGTAGCCGGCCCACAGAGAGGAGGCTCTGCTGCACCCCAGCACTGCCTTTTTGCCTTGCTCCAGCTGTTAACCCAGTTTATCCCAGTCTGCTTATCCTTCCTGCTCCTGCAGACACCCTTCCCTCAGGCTGACAGCACCCTTTGTGTGTTTGTTGCATGAGAGGCTTCTGGGACAACACTACAATGCTGATAAAGAAATAAAGTTTGGGGGTGTGGGGGTGGATTAATTTCTAATATGCTGAAACCATCGAAAAAATAGCCACAAACCTGAAATTACCTCAATTTGCAACAGTGCAAATGTCATATTTAATAGAGCTACTCCCTATTTGCTGCCCCAGTGTTCATAAAGACCTTTCCTCCTTCCCCCGAGTCAGAGGATGAGAAGTTTTGGATGGCTCCAAACAACACAGGCAGTGCTCAGATTGATTATTCTTGATGAAATTTGCTTAATTTTTTTTTCTTTTCCGGGCTTTGGATATCAATTAAAAGAACACAACTCTTTTGTCTTGTGTGTTGCTCCCTTCAAAATAATGAACTGTTTAATACACCAGAGGCAATTTCAAATTATCTAGTTTAATGAGGAAGGTTGTGACGGAAGATTTATTACCCATTCTGATCTGCTAATGTATTTTCTCAACCATCCCAGCAGAACCAATCACTGTATTTTCATTATACACTCTATTTTCAGGGGTTCATTAGCTGTAGATAAAAATAACAGTGAAGGTCTCAATCTGAAAGCTAATTCAATTTTTTTTTTTAATTGGAAACAAAATTTGATCAGACAACTTTCTAACCATAACAGCATCAAGCATCAAGACCCTTACTAGGTGTTTTGTCCAATTTGGAACTTCATTTGGCTACACATAAAGACCTGACCTAGAAATACAATCATGTAGCTGCTAGGAAGGACAAGCCCAGCCTTTTCCTGAACAAAAAAAAAATATCCCACATTAGCACAAGCCATGGACTGTGGTCTAGTCCAATTGACACAGATTAAAAATAAAATGTCTGGCAATGAACCTGCTCATCTGAAACAAACTCAAGGGATGCTACTGGCTCAACATCAGACTTAAGAAATAACTAAGACTTTTTTTTCTCCCACAGAATTAAAAATAAAATCAAGAAAATAAGATGGAAGAGTTTCTAGATAGCCAAATGATCTCCCACCTTCAATCTGGATTGAAATCTTTAGGTTGGCACTTCCCAGCAATGTTGGATTATAGGATGGAACATGGGCCCAGTGTTTTTCCTGCTGCATCATTCTGATGTTCAAGAGCCACAGGAATAACAAGAGGACAGGGAAGAGGGATCCATATTCCCAAGGCCCAGCTTCAGCAGAGGGGCTCTGGCTTTGGCTCTCTACACAGGCCTGAAATATTTCCTGGGAAATGATGGTAATTATGTTGTGGGAATGTTCCTCACAGAATCATGGAATGACTGGGGCTGGAAGGGACCTTAAAGACCATAACATTCCACCCCTGCCATGGCAGGGACACCTTCCACTATCCCAGGCTGCTCCAAGCCCTGTCCAACCTGGCCTTGGACACTTCCAGGGATCCAGGGGCAGCCACAGCTTCTCTGGGCACCCTGTGCCAGGACCTCAAACCCCTCACAGGGAAGAATTTCATCCGAATATCTCATCCAAACCTACTCTCTGTCAGTTTGAATCCACTCCCCCCTGCTCTTGTAAAAAGTTCCTTTCCATGTTTCTTGTAGGCTCCCTTCAGGTACTGCAGGGCCACAATTAGGTCACCCTGAAACCTTCTCTTTTCCAAGCTGAACAATTCCAATTTTCTTAGCCTTTTCTCATAGGAGAGCTGCTCCAGCCCTCTGATCATTCTGTGGCAACCACAGGAGCTGTGCTTGCTGCAGGCATCCCTGGGGCTGGTCCCAAACCCACATTGTTCTAGGGATTCTCCACAGCAATAAAATATCTGGGATACCCACACGAGGCCATCCAGGGGGTGTCACCATCATATTTTCTGGAAAAATCTTTTTGCCAGGAATTCTCTCCTGGGAAGCTGAGAAGCCTCTGAGGAAAAGGAAAACGATTTTATCTCATTTGCTTCTCCTGTATTTTTCTGCTTTGGAATGTGGTTTGGAGATGGTTTATCCAGCAGGTGGTTTCATGTGAATTGCTTTTACTTATTGGCCAATCAGGGGCCAAGCTGTGTCTGACTCTGAAGAGAGAGTCACGAGTTTTTCATTGGTATCTTTTAGCCTTCTGTCTGTATCCTTTCTGTATTCTTTAGTATAGTTTAGTATAGTATTCTTTAATATAATATCGATCATAAAATAATAAATTAGCCTTATAAGAACATAGAGTCGGATTAATAATTTCCTTCCTTCATCAGGGTCCCAGAAAGTACAAGGAGGGGGCATGTGGCAGTCATTCCTAAAGGATCCCCACAGGAAGATGTTTGCAGTGACCTGCCTGTGGGGAGGCTGGGCTGAGGATGTGTTTTGTCCAGATAACGCATCCCCCAGACACCCAGGGGATTTTTAAAAGGGATACAGGGAAGTTATTGCACCTCCCGCCAGCCCCACACTATAGATTTTAGATGCATAAATTATATATTTACGTTCAGAACTCTATTATTCATAGAGTTGAGTAAACAAGTATCGATTTTTACACTGCAGCACGGATGAGTATTTGTAGTGATGCAGAGGCTCCTCTTTCACCCTGGGTACCTCTGACCTCATCGGTGCTTCCTGAGCAAGGAGCATCCTTTGCCCAGGATGATCAGGTTTAGAACCAGCTGGCTGCTGCTGCTGCTGGGAATGGAAATCAATGTGCATTTCCTTCTCAATGGACACTTCTCCACCCACGCCGCGTCACGTGCGGCTCGCCGGGATGCGGGGCCAGACAGAGGCGGCTGAAAAGTGAGGGAAGGGAGGATGTGTGAAAGCATCTCAGCTCACACACAGCAGCCTCGGCTCCCACCTCCCGGGCAGAATAGAGCAGGGAAAAAGAGCTGGAATGCATTTTAAAAGCGATACTACTGCAGAGATCACGTTAAACCCTCTGTGAAGGGTCTTGTGTCAAGATTTCTCTCTGTTAAATATTTCTATTAAAATTTTCTCTCTATTAAATACTTCTCTCTATTAAATATTTCTCTCTATTAAATATATGGTGCCACCATGCACATTTAGGGGTGGCAGGAAAAAGTCCTCTAACTGCATTTTCCAGTGCTCCGTTGTTTCAGAGGTTAACCAAAATCACTTACTTCATGGGTAACTTTGCCATATTGAATCAATGAACAAGTTCCTTATTGGATTTTTATTGCAGATAAAATTGACAGGGAAAATCACTAGGATATACTTAAAAATGGGAAGGAAATGTACGTTTACAATAAAAAGGTCTCTCCAGGTCTCTTGTTTCATAGGAAGGAAGCTGTCTTTATAGTGCATGAACTATAAAAAATGATTAAAACTGAAGAGAGACAGGAAGCTGATAATTTGATTTATCATCTTAATGGCTATGATTCATGAATAAATAATATAATGGTTTATGTCTCTCTTGTAAAAGAAGTAGAGAAGAGCAATTTGTCTAATAAATGACTCCAAAAATTACAGCTGAGTCTTGTTTGCCACGTTTGTTCTATTTAAAAAGAATGAGCAAGTATCTTATTTCTTATTACTTACTAGGACATTTGTTGTATTATTTATAAGAGTCAAAAACCTTAACTAAAAGCCACTCATCTCTGACCACAGTCTCCCATTAGCTTTAAATTCAGGAAAGAGAAAAGGATTGATCACTAGATCAATAAATCTAACCTTGGATCTGACTAAAAGCTTCCTTTAACCTCCTTCCTCCAGCATCCTTTTTCAAAATTAAAGTATCCCCATTTTTAATTATTTAAGAGCATGTCAATTTTATAGTAAGGCCCTGTATGACTGCATCATACAAGGATTTCTTTATGCTGGAAGCCCACCAGCATCTTTAAAAGGAAAGCATTTAAATAATGATAATTTGTTGGTTTGGCTTTTTTTTAAAGTTGGATGTGCTGCTATAGATACACATATCCTGCTCCAAATACACAAATTTCTTGATGAAATACACTGGATTTCATCAAGACAAATGCTAGAATAGGAAAATAGAGAAGAAATGTGTATTCCCAATTATCAGACACCCCAAGCCCGTCAATGACTCTGCTGCAGCTGAAGTCGCTCTGTATCAATGGCCCCAGGCCAATGAGTGACATTGTTACAGACCTGCAAAAAGTCATTCCAGGCAAAAGCAAACTCCAGAGGACACAATTAATGGAAATTAATATTTTTTCTAAACCATCCCATAAAAATAACTTGGATATGTAGTTTGCCCAGCGTGCATCAAGAGCCTCACCATTTCCCTCCCTCTTATATCAAACTAATAATCAGATCTTTTTTAACCAGAAGCTGCTCACACCAATTCAACACACTCTGTTTCCACTGTGCTGCTGTGGGACAACCTTCAAAACATCTCAAAGCACATCTTGCAGACACAATTCCTGATGCCAAACTGGTTGGGTGGCCCAAACAGGGGAGCTGTGACCAGAGTCACCTCTGGATTTATGGCCTTGCTCATCCGCTGGCCTGCTGCATAATCTTGAACACATGGGTGTGGGCACATCTCTGCACCTTCCCTTGTTCCACTTTAAATTGTCATCCTGAAGAATGGGGGATTTCTGTCTTGGCAGGATTTGGGCTGAGAAGAGAGGCTGTGGACTTCTCATCCTGGGAAATGTTCAAGGCCAGGTTGGATGGAGCTTGGAGCAGCCTGGGTGGTGGAAGTTGTTCCTGCCCATGGCAGGGGTGGAATTGCATGATCTATGAGGTCCCTTCCAACTCAAACCATTCTGGGATTCTGGGATTCTAGAAATGGAAGTTCTTACCCTCTTTTTGAGGCTAATTTTTAAGAGGGTTTCAAAATTGAACTCAAGACTTGCTTGTCTTTGGGCCAAGGTGTTCTAAGGTGGTACTGGAATGAGCAGCACTGATAGGACTGATAATGACAAGTGGGAGGAAAACCTTAGGGTGACAATTCTTGGCATATTGTAAAACCAGTCCTGCCAGGTTTATTTAAAACAGAGAGGGAAAGAAGAGAAAAAAAGGTAAATGGATTTAAACAAAATAGATATTTTGAATTTTTCTGTTTCATAAAACAGGTACAGTTCACGGCATGGATCTTGCACAGACTGCATGTGTGACACAACTCAGTGTTGTTAGGGACAAATGTCACACAGGTGGACAAAAATCAGGAAAAAATAGTGGGAACTTTCACAAAATTCCATTTATCAATACTTTCTACAAAAGATTTCTCTAAATTAATGCAATTAACTGCCCCAGAGTCCAAAGGCACTATTTTTACGTGCCACACCTTCTTCCCCCAACTGCTGTATTATATAGGTCTCCTAAATTTGGAGTGCTCAAGATGTTTTTGGGGTAAGTGATGCATCAACTCATGTCAAAACAATGTAGGCTGAATCCAGAACGACACTGAAACACAGTGTGTTGGGGAATGATACCCCAAAAAAGGTTCTCTCCTGGCCTTTCATTTTGAAGGGACAAAATCTTTGCTGATTTTGAAAATGACAGTGGCCTTCACTAACTTCTTAAACACCACTTTTGATCAAAATCTAATGTTTGTGGTCCTGCCATAAAAATAATGCTAATCCCTGTCTAAAATGATGAGTTTTTTGCCCTAATTAGGAGTTTCTGAAAGAGAATTTTCATCATGCAGACTGCAAATATCTCTGCTGTCACTCCAGATCTTGAACCAGCAGCTCTTCCTTCTTACTGCAGCCTCCCAAATCCCAGCCCACCATCCCACTGTGATGGGCACAGTGGACAGGAGCAGAGCAATGATGATCCCTACATTGCATTTGGAAAATGGCAGTGACAGGGTAAAATAGACTCAGCAATATGAATCTGCCCTTGATAAAATACAGTTTATACAAAGGGCAATGAATGAAAGGAAGGTAAAAATTACAGAAAAAAGCAGGGTGATTTTTCTGCCATCATTGCCACAATTCCACTTGGATATGGAGGAGGGAGGATCTCAGCTGGGATGAGCCACTATAAGTGTATCAATAAAGCCATGCTGATTTATAGCAGCTGAGAATTCGTCCTGGAGCGCGTTCATCCGTGTGCGATGCCACGGATTGATGTGTTAGCATTTTCTCCCTGGAGACTTTGGTTCCAAACCTATTTAAAACCCAGGGAAAACAAACGGGCTGGTCTCTAGGCAGATGTCCCTGGAAATCTGTTTACATCATCACAGTGGCAGCAGCTCAGTGGAAAGGGTTTTATCTGCTCAGGTTGGGGGTAAGGGCAGGGTGGCAGGTCCTGGTGGAGTTCCATGGCAAAGCTCCTTTGGTAATTCCTGAGCAGCCACCTTGCTGCAGGGATTTGATGTCCACAAATCTACAGGAATCCATACAAGGTGAAATGAAAAGATCCAAATTGCTTAGTCTGAGTCTACAATCTTGGAACCAGACTCTACAGCACTGTGCTCTACTGCTCCTTGCCTGCACAGAGATTCCCAAGGGATCAGTGATGGGTGCAGTCTTGTTCAGCTTATTCACCACCCTGGATGAAGGGACAGAGTGTTCCCTCAGCAGGTTTGCTGGTGATACAGAACTGGGAGGAGTGGCTGGCGCACCAACAGGCTTGCTGACACTCAGCCAGACCCAGAACAGCCTGGAGAGATGGGCAGGGAGGAACCCAAGGAAGTTCAAGCAGGGTGCCCCTATCCTGGGGAAGAATGACCCCCTGCACCAGCCCAGGCTGGGGCTGAGCTGCTGGAAAGCAGAGCTGTGGAGAAGGACCTGGAGTGAGGCAGCACTGTGTCCTTGTGGCCAGGAAGGCCAATGGAATCCTGGGCTGCATGAGGGAAAGTGTGGCCAGCAGGTCGAGGGAGGTGATCCTGCCCCTCTCCTCAGCCATGGTGAGGGCTCAGCTGGGACTGCTGGGTTCAGTTCTGGGCTGCTCAGTACAAGAAATGCAAGGAATTACTGGAGTGGGCCAGTGGCTGTGAAGGTGCTGAGGGGACTGGAGCAGCTCTGCTGTCAGGAAAGGCTGAGGGAGCTGAGCACCAGCTCTGGAGAAATGACAGCTGAGAGGGGAACCAATCAATCCATACAAATACCTTAAGGGCAGGTCTCAGGAGGATGGAAACAGACTCTTTCCAGTGGTGCCCTGAGACAGGACAAGGAGCAACAGGCACAAACTGAAACACAGGAAGTTCCATCTGATTATGAGGAAAATCCTCTTTACTGTGCAACTGATGGAGGCCTAGAACAGACTGTGCAGAGAGGTTGTGGAGTCTCCTACTCTGGAGATGTCCAAAACCCACCTGGATGTGATGCTATGCTTGAGCAGGGGGCTTGGATGAGATCCTCTCCAGAGCTCCCTTCCAACCCCAACCATTCAGTGACAACCTCACCCACAGGTCATTGCTGATTTTTTGATAGGATCCTTCACATGCATGAAATTCAACACATTTGTAATTCAGCAGGCTTGGGGCTCAGTTTCAAAAGCATTTTGAGAGGATACAAAGGCTCCCTGTAGTCAAAGGAGAGGAAACAATGTGGTTGTTTGAGTTACAATTCCACCATCTCACATCCTTTTGGCAGAGGAGTTCCGGGCCCAGTTTGGGAGAGGAGATAAAGCAGGAACAGGGAACAGAACTGCAGGTCACTGCTGCACCTCCTGCAGCTGCACCCCGAGCCCAGCCTGGAGTTCCCTGCCTGACCCCACATCCACTGAGTCTCCTGGGATTCCACCAACAGCTCAGCAGCAGATCTGCCATCCAATGTAAGTAATGCTTTTAGGAGCATTATCCATGCATGGTTTTCCCGTACATGGAATTTGGCAGGAAGCCATTCGACCGAATGTTTCACATTGCAAGAAAATCAGCAGACTTGTTTTCTTTTTAAACTATACTTATTAAAAAAAACCAAGCCCCCTACTAACAAAGTAGGAAAGTTATTCACCATCACCTCAGGTTCAACCATGCAGAATCAGATGGTTAAATATGCAGATTTTAAAGGAAATATCTTCCTTCCCACCCTCCCACCCTGTGCTGTATCATTTAAGCAGTGGCAGCTCCTACAGCAAAAATTGGGTATTTCATAAAATGCAACAGGAACACAGAAACAGAGTTCCCAAGTCCAAGCCCCATCTATCACAAGTAACTACATGATTATCTCTTCCAGACACTGATCAAATCCCAGTTTATGAGCAGTTTGCTTTTTACAGCTATTACACAAAATGAAAAGCTCTTCCAGAACCCTGCTGCTCTGACGACGATGAGTCTTCCTCCTCTCCAAGCAAAACCTTTCCAGGACCAGTTTATACATGTTTGTTCCTGCACTCAGTGTTGTCCTTAACTTGAATTGTTTTTCCTCTCCCTGGTATTTAGTCCCCTGATATATTTATAGAAAGATCATATCCTCTTTCAAACTTCATTTTGCTTGGAATAGTAATGTTAGAAATAGACTGACAAATTTACTGCAGTGGATAGGGATGGACAGACACACACACAGAGGCTAGAGCACTCATTTTAAAAGAAATGCAGAAAATACAGATGAGTCAATCTTTAGTTAACAGTGCATTATTTCAATCATGTCAGCAACACGTGTCAACTACAATAGAAAAGACAGATCAAGTTCAAAACTGATTTTCAGGGGGTTTTAGATCTAATGACTATCCATCTATAGAAATACCAGAAAGCCTACCTGGAATTCTGTAAAACTCTAGCCTAGGGACGGTACCAAAAGCCCACAATGAATATAATTTCTAAAAAAGAGAGCTGTGAAGACTCAAAAGTACATTTAAACAGAGACTAGTTGGGTGGTAAATAATATGCAGAAAAAGAAAAAGTAATCAAGTCGCTATTAAAAAAAATCCTAGAAGGAAAAGAGATTGAACGTACTATTGTCTGTTCGGAGAAAATTTCTTTCACAAAAATATTTTCTAGCTTTGCTGCTCTGGTACATCAATCCTGAGCACTCTAACTTTTGACTTATAATGATATTCCTTCAGATACAGCTTCACCGAGGGAGGAATGGGAAGTGCATCGATACCATCATAAGTTGTACAGTTGCAAATGACCGTTCTACATATATGCTGAAGAGAGAAGGGAAAGGTCCTGTTCAGGGGAGTGGATAAAAGTGGTTCAAAGAACATACAGGAACTTGGATCTTTGTAGTGTTCTAGAAGTCCCGTGATGTCAGGGGAATGGAAGACACAGGGATCATGGGCATCAAAGCTGAAGTTGTGATTCCACTGCTCTATCCGAGCGTGGAGGGAGCGACTGTAGCGCCGGAAGCTCACGGAAAACAAATAGTCCTCCTGGGCAGAGTCTCTCAACAGAAACGTTCCCTCTGGCTTCCCTTCCAGCAGCGCCTCAGCTGCGTATTTATCCATGACTCCCCAGTAGCAGGGATTGTTATTGATCTGGAGGAGGTCTGGCACTAGGCAGTGGACATAATCAATCTGGGTGTGGTATTTCGGGGGCGTTTCCATCCGCAGCAGCTCGTCATCCGTTTCCCACTTGGGCTTGTTTCGTTTCCGAGAACTTGTGCACAGAGTTATGACTTCATCGTCGGAGTCCATGTCGCTCTCATCTCTACTGCTCCTCGCCACCTTACCTGTCACCAGCTCAGGCCTCGGGTCACCCCGAGAGGAACTGCTGTCAGTGAAGTCACAGGACTGGGAGGGAGAGTCCATCCCCCCGTTGGCAATCTCCTCGTCTCGCAGCTGATCCTCCCTTTCCTCGTGCTGGGATAAATCAGCAATTATCCATTCTTCTGCCTTTGGACTTATAGGGGCCGTGTGCCTTTTGATCAAGTGCCACCTGAAAGCCAGCTCTGAGCGTGGAGGGAAAGGACACTTATCCAGCATCAGCTCACTGATATGGATCTTCCTTTTGGATGGCAGTCCGGAGGCGTGCCGGCTGCTGCAGTTCTTGATGGGAAAGCACTGACCCACAGCATCCTGCAGCTTCTGTTTGAGAGACCGCCCTAAAAACCTGTGGCCACAGGAGCGGTCCAGATCCAGCTCGATGGACGAGCAGCTGTACTTCCTCTCTTGGCTCTTTAAATTACTCCCCGACCTTCCTGCAGCGCTTGCTGTTTCAGTATCAGGACAATGCTCACTTTTCTTGGACCAGGAGAGCTTCTTCCCACTCCAGACATAGCCATCCTTTCTGTCTGCGCTCCTGCTCCGGCTGCTTTTGGGCCTCACATCTGCGCTTTTCGCACTGCTGTCCTTGTTTTCTGCCATTGTGACAGCTTTGCTTCACGAGTTGCCAGGAAGCACACGCTGTCTTTCTTGTGGGGTTTTTCTACATAAGGAAGCTTCCTCGAGGCACTTTCTGGAAATATCTAAGGAAACAGAAAACACGGCTCAGTTAACTGCTATGCACACACACAATGCAAATATAGGACAACAGTGACAATTCATTGCTGACCACGAAAAAATCATGTGATTGAGGTGAATTCAGTAGCTCACCCCACAAATACCAGCCTGATCCCAGAAAAATCTCTCTTAACCCTTCCTTAGGAAAAGCATCCTCCAGAAAGAACAAACTACCTTAACATATTTGTTGAGTTTTCATTCTGATTATGCAGCAGAGCAGAACGTTTTAGGCGTTGGCAACCCCATTGTGGCAGGGCCCATTTCAGAAGGAAACCCTTCCTGGGGCAGGTGATACTGCTTTAGCTGTTCATGGAGCAAATTCTGCATCTCTTCCAAATAACCTTTCAAGAAGGAACAAACCAGAACAGAAACAAGTAGGTCAGAGTACAAAGAGCTACTGTACCTAGATGATATGCCTGTTTGCTACTAATCCACAGGATGGGATGCCAGAGATCTTTTTCTTAACTGACACTTTTGGGTCACTTTTGGGATGAAAAAAAAACCCAAAAACCCCTAAATTTTATCAGTCACAGATTCTGTCAGTTTCTGAAAGCTGTTTTCCTCTGCCTTTTCAAAGGAAGGGAGCTAGGAAATACTGAGGCCCTAAGGGATTGAAATATCTGGGGCTTTACATACTGAAAAGGATTAAAACAATCCAGCCCCTTACTAAAAGCAATTTTAAAAGGCTGTGAAAGATGGAACTGCTTATTACTCATTAGAGAAGGAAGTTTACATTATTAAAATCAGTGTTGCTTTGAGACCTACGGTTGCTGATTTCATTTTCTTTTGTTTCCAAAGTTATATTGAATTCTCAGACAGATAAGAGGTTTCCTTTTGACTGCTGCACTTTGAAAAAAAGATGAAAAAAATCCTCTTTTGATTACTCAGTTGAAAGTGGAGCAGGATTTTTTCAAGATACATAGATAGCAATATGGTATGGATGCTATACCCCCTGAGGCATGGCAGGATGTAGAAATATTTCCCACCACTTATCATAAAAAAATCAGGATATTCTATGATTCTGTGATGCTTTTGCACCAAAACCATGCACAGCTCCTCTGGAGCTTTTTTTTTTTTTTTTTAGCTGTGGGTTTTTCTGTGTTGTTTTGGGGTTTTGGACTTTTTTTTTTTACAACTAATTGACATGGTAAATACTAAGCAGGAAAAGAAAAGGGCATCCACTTCCTCTCTCCATTCAATCCATTCTCATCATCAGGATTAGCCAGCATGACACAACCTCTCTGCAGTCCCCCGGGGCTGCGCAGGCTGGGTTGGAGCCTCTGCTTTCAGTAAGAGAACAAGGCAGCCTTGCCAAAAGGCTCACATGCAATCTGTGGGCCAAATGCATCCCAGATGGAACTTTCACCCAGGAATTTTTCACATTGCATTCCTTATTTAAAACCCACAGACCTGAGAGCTGTGGGGGAAAGGAAAAGGCAGGGGAAGGGAGGAGATGAAGAAATGTAGAAGGAAGGTAAGATAGGTTCACTATTGGGAATATGCTGGGAAGAAAAATGGCATCAGAGCAATGCAGATGAATATCACCTCACTGGTGCCAAGAGGAATCACAGGAAAGGGTCCATATTTCAGCAATTACAAATCAAAGATTAAACTAAAGATTTATTTTTCTTCTCTCAGGGTTTTGCAAATTGCTTTTCAGTGAAAGCATGGCAAGACACAATGAAGACAGGAGAAAAGAAACATGTGCATATGAGACTCAAAACATCTTTATTTAGACCAGGATTGATTCATTGATTTCTTTTGGAACCTTGATATTTTTCATCCAGAAATACCTAGAATGAAGCACTGAATTTTCTCCACAATTCAAAAAAAAAAGAGGGAAAAAAAGGAATCTCATTTACCCTGGTGACAGCCTGAAGTCACTGAAGACAAAAAGTTTTTAGATTCATCCTGTAGTAAAATACATTAATTGTCTATATATGGGATTTTTAATTGGACAGAGAGATATCACTGAGGTTGCAAAGTCAAGTATTTAAAAATTAGGATATGACAGTTTGTAATTGCTTTTGAAACCTTCAATTATCTCATTCTGCTCATCCAGCCCATATAAGGAATAAGAACATGCAGATTTTGGGCTTTTAATTAAAAACTACAAAACATACAAAGCCCAGAAGTGCCTGTTATCTCCTAATTTTAGCCTTCCAACTGAACGAAGCTCAGGTTTTATGGAATTTCTGGGCTGCTGTTGTATTGAGCTGTACAGCCACCTTCCCCTTTGTACCTTTCTCCTGTCGTGAATCATTAGTGGTACCTGAACCCTGAAAGAGAAGCTGGGGAAGCAGCACGTGATGCTGCAAAGCCACGCACCATTAGCCAGAGCTGCTTCCCTGGGGTTTGATTCTGCCACGTCAGAGCAGGAATTGCTAATCAGACAGAACACTAGAGCTGTGAAAAGAGCAGGGAACAAACGAAGAAAAAAGGGATGTCATCCTACTAAAGCCAGGTTTGAACCTGACCATGTGTTATAAACTGTGTGCCGTGGGAGAGCTGCCTCCCAAATCCTAAATCCCAAATCCCAGTGTTTGGCATTACAGCGAGGGATGGCACCTTCACACCCTTCTGGATCAGTGATTCACGGCCCCACCAATAAAATGGGGAGCAAAAATAATTAAAGTGTCAGGAAGAAAAAGGCATAAAGGGCAGGGAAGGCATTCAGTGTTCTATTACCACTTGGGGCCATCCATCTAAAGCAGCTCTTCCTTTCACAGCAGCATCCAAGGGAAATGCCATTAACGGCCGGAGCGCTGCTGGAAGAGCAGGACAGGAGGGCAAGGACAAAAGAGAGGGAACACAGAGTGTACTTTTTCCTAAAGGGGAAGGTTAAATGGAGGAGTCCAGCACTGTGCAGCTCACACACATCAGGTCTGAGCTCTTTTTGGGAGAAATAATGAGTGCCCTGCCTGCAAAAGCCTCGTCCTGCACGGGGACACCTCAGGCACCTCCGATGATGGCAGATTTGACAAAACCCTTATGCTGGAAACCCTTTCCCCTAAAGAAACAGCAAAGATAAAGACACACGGGGGGATAAGCAGAGTTCACTTCAGGCCAGAGGACCCGGCTGGTAGTCCAAGGTTACCCAACACTGCCACAGCTACAGTCCCTGAGGACAGGCAGAGAGCTGGGTGGCTTTTGCTGTGGGTTTTGTGCTCCCTCCTTCAGAGGTTCCTCTCTCTTGTCTGCAGACAAAGTGCTTTTTCTTGCAGGAGCTGATGCCTCTACCCTGAGACTTCAAGCCCACACTAAAAACAATATCCAGTTGCTGTTTGGAGGGATAACAATATTCCCTCCTAGCCAGGGATGGCTGCAACCCACAGCTGTGATAAGACAGCGACAGCCTCACCATATGTCCAATCAATAACGCCAATACCATACATGTAGACAGCCTTTTTTTTTTTTCATTTATTCAATAAATACTTGAACACTGAACTGCTTTAACCAGATACTTCTGTCCTGAGCTGCTGGATCCTTGCCTCTAGCCCAAGAGTCCTCTTCATCAAGCTGCTTCCCTTTCTGTATAAAGAAGGAGCAGATGGTGGGGGGTCTCCATCCCAACCTCCCACTTGGAGTGGGATTGTTGCCAGCGTGGGCTCAGGGGAGCCATGGCATGGCCTGGCCATGTCCTGAAAAGCTCCCAGGATGAAGGTCCCACCACCTCTCTGGTGCTCCCATGCTGCACAAGCCTCCTAGTGCAGGAAGTACTTGGAAAGTTTTCCAAGCACACAAAGCATTGCCGTATTGTTCCTCTAATTAAACAACAAAAGAAGGCTCACAAAGAACAATGCATCAATTTTGGAATTGTTATGGAAGTTGATTTTGTAGAGCTGATAAAATCTTGAGAGAGAAGAGCAAGCAATAAACTGGAGTACTTTTTCTTTCATAACTTACATGAAAGTTATTTTAAAACAAAATTTCACTGGTCACAAGCTGCTTTCATTAATTTCACCCAATTAGATTTTGGCCACAGGAACACATTTTAAAACCTGACCTTCCCAACCTACTAAGGATAACAATAAATCTCAATTCCTCTGTCTTAAATTATTTTTCCTCAGTTTTGGCTTTACTTTGATTTATGATACCATCTAAAAATACCTAAGCTTGACTCCAGAGGCCTTTACAGCAAATTAAAGCAATTATCACACATACACACAAAAGAAAAAGACTTTATAAGGTACCATTTGCAACCTAAATATTTTTTCCTTGGAAATACCTTTGATTTATCCCCAGAACTGCAGGAGGAGGGGGGACCATGCCCAGCTAACCCCAACCCGGGGGATATTTTATTCACTCCCAGGAGGTGGAACTGAGCTGGCAGCAGGTGCCAGAGGTGAGGGCTGCTCGCATCTCCTGCCTTAATGAAGCTCTGCTCATGTGTGGCAGGAGAGATGCTCGGCAAACCGCAGCAGCCTCTCCAGCACTAAATCAGTGAAAGCTTTATGGTCCATGACCAACACTCCGTGCTCCACCCAGAAACCGAGGGCAGCAGCGATTCCCGGCTCGCAGCCACTCACACCTAATAATCGAGGCAGCAGCAGCCCGAGTTCCCGACCGGATTTAAAGTCTAACTTCGCATTTGGTGCCCTGTCGCTTCCGACAAAGCCACAGCGCCTGCAGTCCCTTGGAGAAGTGATCACCCCTGAAAAAGCTCCCCTGAAAAACCTCCCCCCAGTTTTCCTGTGCTGTTCAAAGAGTTATCCCAGCAGGCAGCACCTCCAGACAAGGAAATTTAATGTAAAACGGCTTTTATACTGCAAAACATTTTAGGTGCAGTTTCTACCAGAGACTCTGAAAATTAAAGTGATTAAGAAAAATAAACACATTTGACAGGCATTTGTCTCCATCCCAGGCAGCGGCTTGCAGCAGGAATAGCTTGGTCTTCCCACTCATCTGATAAGCAGTTCAGCTCCGAATCATTTCCCCAGAACACATTATCCTCGCCAGAAATCATGATTTACTGAAATATGTAGGATACACCCATGGAAAACATGTCTCTACACAGCTTCCACGAGGTTTAATAATGAAATCTGGCCATATTTCTGTAATTTTTTTAAAGAAGTGTGCCTGCTTTGTAATCTGTCACTTATTCATTCATGAAACTAACAGCAATGTGAGTGTTAGAAACACAATTCCAATATAAATAAATCACTCTGCTCACCCCAACAACCAATAACCCAGCTGCAGAGCAAAACTGAAGATAAAAGAGCTTTGCCTGGAAGCAATTTTTTCTTAGAAACAGGAATAAACTGGGCCAGATCATCAAGGCTACATAAAGGGAAAACAGATAATGCTGGTTTTCCCTCTTTATTTCAGGTATGGTCAATTCTAGCATTTTTTTTTAATCCTTCAAGAGATCAGCCAAGAGGCTTTCTTCCTATTTTTCAGCTAAAAAAAAAAAAAAGCTTAATGATTTTTGCCGTGCAATCGCTACCTGCCTGACTACCACTGCTGTCACCTCCACCTGGCAGACGCATCAGGATGGCTGGAATTCCAGAGTAATTCCAGAGTAATCCCATAATGACCATGAGGATCTCCAAAGGGACGGGTCCTGCGGCTGGCTGAGCGCAGCCCCCCGCTGCTGTGGGGGTGCTGCCCGAGGGGGGCGAGGGGCACAGCCCCTCATCTGGGCTTTCCTCCTGTGCCTCGGGAGCAGCTGCCAACAGATCCACGCACAGAAGGATAAGCTGGGAAATATGCGCCCTGTATTTGTGCTCGGGTACACACGTCGGGCACGGGGTTTTTCAGAGGAGAGGCACACAGACCGAACCCTCCGGGGACAGAGCGGAGACCCTGCACCGGATCCCCGGCGGTGCCAGGAGACCCCGGGCTGAACGGGCACTGGCAGCGGCTCAGACCCCGGGCCAAGCCCCCGGGGACGGCAGAGCCTGGCCCGAGTCTGCCCCGGTGACAAGGCTCAGCCGCCGGGTTGAGTAACCCCGGGGACAGCAGAGCCTGGACCGAATCCCCCCGGGGGACGGCGCTGACCCCGGTCCGAGCCCCGCGGTGACAGCGGGCGGACCCCCGGCCAACCCCCACCGGTGACCGGAGACCCGGTGCGAGCCCCCCGGGACTGACAAGAGCGCAGCCCCCGCAGCCCGCCGGTGAGAGGAGACCCCGACTTCCCCGGAACGGCTGCTCACCCCCGCCTGCCGCCCCTCAGCCGCTTCCCGACCCCGACTCACGGTGCTGCGGCGGGCGCTGCCCGCGGGGCCGGCGCTCTCCGCCGCCTCTGTCCCCAGCGGGCTGCCGGCGGCTCGGCACTGGCAGCCGCGGCCCCTCAGCCGGCCACCGCCGCCGCCATCCCCGCTGCCCCGGCCCCGCCCCGGCGCTGACGGCTCGGCCCAGCCCCGCCGAGGGCGGAGCGGCGGCGGCGGGCGCGGGAAGGCTCGAACGGGCGGCGGGGCCTGCGGTGAGCGGCGGGAGGGAGAGCGGGGCATGGCGGGTGCGGCCCCAGCGGGACCCGCGGGCGGGGCAGGATCTTTCCGGAGCGGGGGCAGCCGCGGGGAACGGGGGTCCCTGCCGGGGTCCGGCGGGCGGCTTGTCTGGCCTGCCCTGGGACGGCCGAGGGAGAGGCCCCGGCGTGCCAGGCCCCTCCGGGCCTCGGTAACCCCGGCCCGCATCCCCGCGGTGTCCCCGTCCTCACGCCCCATATCCCTCTGTCCCCCTCCCCTCGGTGTCCCCATCCTCACGCCCCATATATCCCTCTGTCCCCCTCCCCTCGGTGTCCCCACCCTAACGCTCCCTATCCCCGTGTCCCCATCTCCACCATATCCCCCTTCCCGAGTTGTCACCCTCCCTACAGTGTCCCCATCTCCCACCCCGTGACCTCATCAGCGTGTCCCTCATTCCCGCAATGTCCAATGTCCCCATCTCCTATCCCCTTGTCTTTTTCCCGATGCCCCCATCCCTCTGGCTCCCCCTAACCCCATCCCCATCCCCGCGATGTCACCATCCCTACAGTGTCCCTATCTGCTGTCCCCATGACCTCATCAGTGTGTCCTCATCTCCCATCCCATGCCCCCATCACTGTGATGTCACCTGTCCCCTGCTCCCTTCCCAGCAATGCCCCCATTCTCATGTCCTGTCCTGGTTTGGCCTGGAAGTGTGTTTCTGGAAAAGTCTAACTCAGACCAATCAGTGGTCAAATTGAAATTGGCATGTGGTGTGGCCACTGAGGATCTGGACACGCCTCTGAGAACACACAGAGGTTAAAAGCAGAGGATTCCCAAAGAACTCCCTCTTTGGAGTCTGGTGTCAGTGAGTGGAGTCTGGACCTCTCCCCTGCCCAGCTGTGTCTGGGTGGGGCAGGCCATGCAAGGTGCAGGGGTGGAAGAGACTTGGGATGTCTGGGCAGCCCCCCCAGAGAGAGTAACAGAGACTGTACTGGCAGCACAGCCGGGATGCACGAGTGAAGGTGCAGCTGTGGGAGTCCTGGGCAGGCAGAAGGGAAGATTTTAACCCCTTGGTAGAATAATGGAAACCTTACAAATACTGATCCTCCTGAATCAGAATGAGGAGAGAGAGATGAGAGATGAAATGGGCAAGCGTGAGGAAAGCTGGAAGAGGAGAGAAGAATCCTGAGTAGAAGAGATGATGGAGTGGCCTTGGGCTGGACTCTTTCTTGTATAGCCATGAAGAGACCCGTGTTTTTTCCCTGTGACCCAGAGACTGTATTTAGGGGGAGGCAACACCCGGGAGTCAAGAGTGAAGCAGCGGCATGAACAGAGACGGCTGAAGGGGGTGTGGGATGCCCTCTGTCTCCGTGGGGAGGAAAATCTCTGTTCATGAGGCCCCTTGGCCCCAGGGGCTGAAATTTGGGGGGGACTGGTGTCCTGAAGTTGAGAGACTGCTGCTTTTGGAACTGGGTGGAGCATCTTTAAACGGGGAGCCCTAAAAGCAGTCCTGGCCTGTGTCCAGTGGTGAGAGCACTGGACATGGGGGGGGAGAAGTCACGAGGGCCGATGTTCTCTGGGTGGGGCCATGGGTGACACGGAAGCACAGGAGGTTTCAATTGTGCTTCTGGGGGAAGCCTGTGATGCAAGGGAGGACTTCTCTCTCCCTGATGGATTTGAGGGTTGATTATTTGAGGGGTGGTGAATCTGTGGAGAAAAGGGAGGGGGGAGGAGGAATGTATTTGGAAGGTTTTCATTCTTAGCTTTGTATGTGTTCCTTTCTAGATTTGTAATGAATAAAGTGTTGTGTTTTTCCCTCCATCCCTGAATGGGAGCCTGCTTTGTTCTGTTCCTGGGTCACATCTCACAGCAACCATTTTGGAAGTATACCCTTTCATGGGGGCCCTGTCTGGCACTGTGCGAGGGTCAAACCATGACATGTCCTCATCCCCACAGTGTCCTCATCTCCCATCCTGTGTCCCCATCCCCTTGGTGTGTCCCCAGCCCATGTCCCCATCCCCTCAGGTGGTTGAATGGGTGGGTGTCCCAGCAGCTCTCGCCTTGTCCCCCCATCTGATGCTCTTCCTGAAGTGTTTCCTTTTAACTGATGCCATTTCTCCTTTTTTCCTCTCCATGAGCAGACAGGTGGGAGCAAGGATGCCATCAAAGCAGAAGCCGATGCGGTACGGGCACACCGAGGGACACACCGATGTCTGCTTCAATGACACTGGCAGGTAACAGCCCCGTTCCCAGAGCCAGGAGAGGAGTGGGCTTGTTCCTGTCTGATGCTTTCCCAGCAGTTTGATATTAGGAAAAACTTCCTCTCTAAAAGAGCAATCAGCCACTGGCACAGCTGCCCGGGGCAGTGGTGGAGTCCCCAGCCCTGGGGGGATTCAAAAGCTGTGTGGGTGTGGCACTTGGGGACAGGGATGGGTGGTGGCCTCAGCAGT
Organism: Passer domesticus; assembly: GCF_036417665.1. Classification (NCBI taxonomy): domain Eukaryota; kingdom Metazoa; phylum Chordata; class Aves; order Passeriformes; family Passeridae; genus Passer; species Passer domesticus. The sequence continues at coordinate 7,803,111 of NC_087479.1, forward strand.
GCTGTGGGAGAGGTTGGACTCGATCTTGGGGGGCTTTTTCAATCTGAATGATTCTGTAAGTTTCTCTGTCAGCCACTGCTGTGTGAGGTACTGGGATGCATTTATGGCCTGGCATGGTCTAAGAAATCCTTTGGGTTTTGCCTGTGCTGAGGACTGACTGTGTGACATATTTAGGTGCTCTGAGTTTAGAAATGATTTATTTATAACTTAAATGTAAGCATATATATATCCCCATGTATATATATATAGTAAGAATTATATATATATATCAACTCTATATTCACATTTTATGAGAGTGACCTCATAGATTTTAGCAGAAATCAGTGTAGTGTGGGAGTAAATACGTTTATGTATGCACTAAGAAATTAAAAATATAGTTGAAGGAATGCAATATTGGGATTGCTGTATTTTCATCTCTTCCTTGTGCTAGTTCTTAAATGTATAAATACAAACTATATATTTAGTATTAGCTTTTTATAGACTAAAAAGTAAACTAAAAAATCCCCAAGTCCTCTCAAAACAAACTCAGAGGATCCACCTTATATACTGGTTATGGTTAAGGTCCATATTATTTTAGTCCTTTCTTAAGTTCATTATCATTGCAAAAACAGTTCATAGGAGATGGTCTGCTAACAATCCCTTGAAACCAACAAAAAGCCTTGTTTGGCATTCCAACCAGATGCTTCAAAAAGGATTCAGATTCCTGGATGTTAACAAATCCTGTCTCTTTCCACAGCTGTATTGTGACTTCTGGCAGTGATGGAGATGTTAGGATCTGGGAAAACCTGGATGATGATGATCCAAAGTCCATTAATGTGGGAGAAAAGGCCTACTCATGTGCTCTAAAGGTAGGGTTGTTAACACAGCTCCTCACAGTTGTGGATCTTCCTGCAGATCTGCCAGCTCAGGGATGCTGCCTCTGTGGGTAACAATAAACAGGAATTACCTCTGACAATTCATTCTACCCCAGACACAGCTGTAGAGGAATTATAACTTACACTAAACTTGTGTAATGCTTTTTTCCCTCCTCTTCCTTCACGTTCAGTTATATTAATTTCTGACTTTGATCTCCATTCTGAGAAAGAAACCCAGCAGATTAAGCTAATTATGCAGTGAACTTTTTAGGCTGTTTCAGTGTTTTCTCACCGTGTGAGTTGCAAGAATTTTCCCAGCATAGGATGTGATCAAGTATTAGGAAGAAAGCCAAGAGGTTGTTTTATGTGGGGCCTGTGTTAAAGTCCAAGGAATTATAATCTGTATTAATCAAAACTTGCTTTCACAAAGTGAGTAATGGTTTGGTAACACTTTTTTTTAAATAATTGGTTGACATTTCACTCTCAAAAATGTTGTTTGGCCTAAAGATGCCTCTGACCCAGTGTCCCTGAATATAATTATGTAATAGAAAATAATTATTTTTACTATGCATGTTCATGTATTTGGCTTGAGAATTGTCACATTATTTCCTTCATGTCCATTCTTTTTAATATTACATTAATCATAGTGAGTCTAAAATATTGTCTTTGTGGTCATTTTAGAAGAGAAGACTTCCAGAAGCCTACATCACTTCTAAATATTGTGTATTTAACCTGGCAATGATAAGGAGAAATTTAATTGTTTTTCAAATACTTGTGATTTTGTAGAGCAGTATGAAAAAGGAAATAAATGAGTATTAACATATTTGTATTGCATTGTAAAAATTATCATTTGAAATCGTATTCAGAATTAGTGCCTTAATTGAATCCTCTTTCTTATGTCCTTTTTAACATACATCATGTGTCTATTCCTCAATACCAGTAAAGTCTATTTTCATAATTGATTTTTAGGGTATTTTGCTGTAGATTTCCATCACATTAATTATTGTTTCACAAACCAAGTGAGGTGACTTGAATGGATTCTCTTAGCAAATCAGTGGCTGAGCCAGAAATTGCTAAAGCTATTAAAGAATAGATGAGGAAAAATCCTGGGAAAAATTGAAAAAGGTGCTCCTAGTTTTGAGGGATGTGTTATTTTTAAGCAGTGGGAGACTTAAATGTCAGGCAATCCTTTTTCAAAAATTACCTTTCATTAATGAAATGCCATGAGGGACTGTTCTGAGATGTTGATGTAATCTAGGTGATAAATCTAGTCTCTTATTTTTTTTAGGTTATTCGCTACTGACTGCTGCTTCCTTTACCTTCAGGATTTTTACTGTCATTTTATACACCTTAACAAAAACCCCAACCACAATCCTGCCTCCCCCCCAAAACATACATACAATAAAGAAGAAAATAAGACATTTCTTTATTTTAAAGTTTTACTGCTGTGTACAACTGAGGAATAGTATTGTCACTCAAAGAGGTATTATTTTCCAAGAATAGGATAATTATTTCTTTTGTTTTGCACCTTTAAAAATTTGGATTAATTTTTAGTAAACATCTGCCTTCTGTTTTCTGCAAAGAAGTGAGATATAGTTCATGAACTACTCATCTTTCCCTGATGGCATTTAACTGAGAATTCCAGTCCAAGGGTGCCCTCTCCTGATGCTGCAGCAGATCTAAATAGCATGCAAGTTACTTTGGTTAAAGTGATAAATTATTAAAGTTACTTTGCTTGTCTGTATTTTTGGGTGGAAAAAATATAAGTTAAAGAGTATTTTCTGTACTACTTTTACTATCAGATCTTTTTGGAATGAATGAAGTTAATCTGCCAAAATATTTGGGGCATCAGAGCAGGATTTTTGTCTCTGTGGCATAAATATCTTTTAACTGATAGATTTTGTGGCTGATTTTGTTGTCAGAATGGAAAGCTGATCACGGCAGTCTCCAACAACACTGTCCAAATCCACACATTTCCTGAGGGAGCTCCAGATGGGATCCTCACTCGTTTCACCATGCCTGTCAACCATGTCACCTTCAGTCCTGATGGCACCAAAGTTGCTGCAGGATCCAGGTAATGAGTGAGGAAAAGCACTGCTGCCCTTCAGAATCTGGAAACTCCCTCGCAGGCTGGTTGTTACCAGCGAGGTCACGAACCCACAAACCTCTGAGGGCTGGAAAATGCCTTCGAGGGCATGGAGGGGAAGAAAGGAATGAAGGGGAGTTTAGGAAACAATGCTCTGGGAGATACTTGATCCACCAAGTAGTTTTATGTAGAAGTCTGGTGTTGTGAAACAATTTCTTTCTGAAAACACTCTCTTGAGTGTTTTTCAGCTCTCAGTTGAAGCACAAGTGTTCACCCTTCTGGATGCCTCCTCTCATCAAGGATTTTGTCACTGGGAGCTGAGGATGATGTCCCAACTGCTCAGGATCATGGAGCTGCAGATGAATGTGCACATCTAAAAGTTAGATTGGTTCTGATTTGTGTGAGAGCTTTGAGTCATTCTCTGGCATAAGCATCACTGATCTGCCAAATGATAACAGATGACACTTTCAAGACTTGCCTGAGGGGAATTTAATATGTAGTTTAGTTCTTTTCTTAGGGCAGCATATGTGCTTTTGCAGCATATACTCTAGTCCTTTAACAGAGGAGGCAAAATAGCCAGCAGGCAATGGATTTTTGAGGATTTTTTTGTGTATTTAAGGCTCAGGTGATTCTTAATTGGATTTGGGGAACTCTTTGGGCAGTCATAGCTAATTCAAACTGTCTGCCACTCTTCTGGAATTTTGCTCCACGGGGGAGATGGCAGAGATCTGCTTCCTGACTCCTCTAAGTGTGAATTGAACCAGAAAAGCATTTTGGATGAACGTGCTGGACTGTGAACTCTGGCAGCAGCTCCACCAAAACTCGGAGGCTGGGCAGTAACCACTGTAATCCCCAGATCTGACAGGGATCATGGCTTTGGGCCCTCTGCTAGTGCTTGTTTCTCAGAGAACAGCTCTGCCCCAGGATCCAGCTTTGATTAGAGAGATTAGGCAGACAGCAAACTCTTTGCTGTTTCTAAAACTTTTATAACCCCCCAGAACTCCTGCAGCCTGGCTGGGGCTCCCACATTTTTAGGAAAAAGAGCTCACAAGACTGTCAGGCCACCCCTCAGTGAGGTCTCTGTGTCATACTAAAGGAGAATGGTGAAAGCCATGAAGTGAAGGAGTGCAGCTGAGAAGAATTGCTTTTATTTGTCCCAGATTTCTCCATTTTCATATGAAATCTTCAAACTTCAGTTGTATATGAATTTAACATCCAACTGGCTGCCAAAGTTAGCATGAATTACTTGAAGGAGGTTAAAAGTAATGGTTAACCCTATAGAATTAGATCCTAAAATGAAATTTCTGAGGGTATTGCAATGAGGTTTCAAAGGGAGCAGTACTCGAAGTTTATCACAGGAGCTTTTTGTCTTAGGAGTTAGGATTGATATTTTGAGTTAAACTGCAGCATTGGCTGCAGTTTTGGAAGAAGGAATGAAATTACTAAAATCCTCTCGTTGTATCTGATGCACTAAATAGTCTTAAAAATCCTGTTAAAAAGTCACACAAAATAAACTACTTGCACCATCTTTTTTAAAAAGCCACTTGGCCAAATAATTGTACTAATGAATATTGGTCACACTCAGTAGATAGTTCTTGTTAAGCCATCAGTTCTCTGGTATCTGAGCAGAGATTTTTATTAGGTCATGTAGAATATTTTGAAGAGATATATGGTCTGTGTGTGCATAATATCTTCACAAACAACCATATTTTATAAATTTTGACATGAACAAAAATAATTTTCTGTTAAAACCAGTCTGGCCTGACTCCTATTATAACAAGCCTGAAGATTCTCATTTTCCATTACATCATATAGTGTTGAGAGCTGTAACTTCCCCAAAAGATATTTAATGCCTAATTTCTATTGCCATAAAAACATAGTTTGTCATTGTTAATGGCAATGTTAACAATTTTCTGTCATTGTCATCTGCAGTGACTTTATGATCAAAGTTGTGGAGGTGACTGATAGCAGCAAGCAGAAAACATTCCGAGGACATGATGCTCCTGTTTTAAGCCTTTCTTTTGACCCCAAGGATGTTTACCTGGTAAAAAAAACCCATTTCTTATTTTCTTTCTGCTTTAAATCTCATTTTCCTTGGAAAAAAAAAATTACCAAAAAAAAAACCAACCAGTGACTGGGCAGATGAGACAATTTCATTTCATCTGACCTTGCTGGTGATGGAGTGTCACAACTTGTTGCATCCCAGGAGAACTCAGTCTTTGCTTTACTAATCAGTTACTGTCTGTGTTCTTCTGGAATCTAATTTAGAGGAGAAAAGGTGCCTCACTAAAGATATGTAATATTAATTTTGAGCCTCTTTTGCAAATAAATAGCTCACTTGAAGTATGAGGGTTTGTAATTACAGCAGCTTGGAGCTGAGCACAATTATCGAGATGACAGCATTGGAAAGTTTTAAATCTTAAAGTGGTTTAAACAGGGAGGATTTCTTCTTAAAACTGCCTGTGTTTCCTGTGTGTGTGGCATTGGTTATAGGGATTTTTCAATTTTGTAGCATTAATTTCTCCATGTCTTTAATTATTAATTTGTTTACTTCATTCTCTCACCGAGGCCTCGGCGAGCTGTGACGGTTCTGTCAGAGTCTGGAACATTGCAGATCAGGTAAAGGCTGCCCTTTCCACCTCAAATCTTTTCTAAGCAATGCAGGATTTCACAGACAGCAAGAAGAGCTGGACTGAAATAACCCTGCTGGAGTAGGATTTTCCTTTTGGGGATGAAATCTAGCTACACTTCACAGAATACTTCTGTCTGCTTCTGGGAGAAATTCCAAAACCTGATTATGAAATGTTGCCTGGGTAGCTGTGTTTTGTTCTTCCTGCCTGTGAAATCCCTGATTCCTTCCCTTCATCTCTCCTAATTGGCCAACACTGTGAGTGCCAAGGACAAAATGAGGATAGCAACTGACATCAGATTCCTCATTTCAGACTTTCAGGGCTGAGGTATTTTGATTATAATAAGCAATTTATTAACTGTAGTAAACACATATAGCCTCTGCTCTTAGAACTCTAAGGAACCTGAGAATTTCAGGTGAAGGCTTTAATAAGGCAGTTCTGCATGTGGATATGGCATTAGTTTTGCTAAATGCCACTGACTGGAATAAGAATCCCTGTGGAATTATTCCTGTAAGTGCAGTTGAAAATATCCCCCCCACACTTGTGGCTTGCTACTTTTTTAAGACACAAGCATAGTTGTGTGAAATCTCATGTTCCAGACTGACAGTGGCTGCCTTCTGGGGAAATTATATTGAGAATGTTCCAGGGTTGGGGCAGTTTGATGCATGAATCTGTGCTGTGATTTGAGATTGCAGCCATTCATTCTTTATACATCTGGGACCATATTCAGGCTGTGGTGTGTCACCTTGCTGCAGTTGATCTGGGTTTGACAAATGCTTTTTGGCCACATTTCTCTATAACCTAAGAATAGATGGGCTCATTTGTTCTCTACTTTGTTAAAAATACATGTTCTGTGATCTTATTTCTGTTACAAGTAGTTTTATTGTCATTAAAATAGTTTCAGGGCTACATTGACAAATTATTTTTAGGGCAGTATGTACTACTGTATTTTCATGAAAGAGATTGTTTCAGTTCAGATATATTTCTTCCTTTTGCTTTTTTCCCCCACCTGTTTCCTTTAAGAATTTGTCCTAAACAGCAGATTTTTGCTGAGCTAAAAAGCTTATTTTTTAAAATTTTGTTTTCAGACATGCACGAAAAGCTGGCTGCTGCTGCAGAAATGTAATGATGTGATAAATGCTAAATCAATCTGCAGGCTTGCCTGGCAACCTGGCACTGGCAAGGTAAGAGACATTCTTTTATCAGATCTTAATCCTTCTTTTGCCTCTGAGTCCAATGGTAGAATTCAATCTGGGCAAGCCTAAATTGCACCTCCTGGGAGTAAGGAAAATATTTGGGGTGAAGTTCCCTTTTAGGAAACATAAAAAGCTGGAAATGGCTCCTTCTTTAAGCTCCAGACTGAGTCTGGCAGGAGTCCAGCTATCAGCCCTAACCAGCATTAAACAGCCTTGGTGTGCTTGAAGAGGAAGGAACATTGTACACGAGGGAAATAATCAAATTGTTCACAATAGAGCATCAAAGGAGTCCTGTCCTTCTCTGCCTTGAGTAAATTTTGCTCTAGTCAGTAAGTATTTCCTCAGTAAGTTGCTCCCTTTCTTTTCACCTGAAGATCAAAGTTGCAGCCAGGGGGGGTCAGTGTCTTCTCCCAGGTCACAAACATCAGGACAAGAGGAAATGGCCTCAGTTTGCATCAGGAGGAGGTTTAGGTTGGATATTAGGGAAAATTTCCTCACCAAAAGGGTTGTCAGACCTGGCCCAGCTGCCCAGGGCAGTGGTGGAGTCCCCATCCCTGGAGGGATTTAAAAGCTGTGTCCATGTGGCACTTGGGGATGTGGGTTAGTGGTGAAGATGACACTGTCAGGTTAATGGCTGGAGTTGATGACCTTAGAGGGATTTTCCAACCTGAGTGATTCCATGATTCTTCAAAATCCCTGGCTGCTATGACAGTGTTATGTTTCAATTTTCCATGGAAGAGTGAATGTCACCCTCAGTACAAATTGTTTCAATATCCATATTGCATAAAACCAAATACTTTCCATTTCTAGGCTAATTCTTCACACACACATGTATTCAAAATGTAAGCAGTTGTCCTGCTTCTCTTACAAAGCAAATTGTTAGAATCCTAACAAAGATAAATCCTAAAGAAATAACCAGCCAGTAACATTTATATGGTTTTATGGAAAATGAAATGAGCTGGTTTAGGAATCAGCTATTAAAATCAGATTTATTGAGAAATTGAAACCTGATCAAAAGGAGTCTGGGGAGGGAGGGTAAAGAATCACCTAAGCCTTGTGCTCAGGGCATTGAAAACTATGTGTGTGTGTGTCATGTTTTGATAAATTAGAACTTATAACCTTATGGTGCAATTCTCTGCCAGAAGGAAATGAAGATTACAGTAAAAACAGGCATGTTTTGCTCTGTTGCCTGTGGAAAGCATTAAAGAACCTTGTAATTTAAATTACTTCAGCTTGCTCTCTCAGTTGGCATGGTTGGGATGTTAGAGAGCTGTTAAATCCTGAGGCAGTCACATCTGTGAGGCTTCTGAATGAAGAAAATGTGCTGCTTGAGTGTTCTGTTTGACAGGTAACTTGTTCTAAATGGTGTAATATTTTTCCTTTGAGCAGCTGCTGGCAGTTCCTGTAGATAAAGTTGTTGAACTGTTCAGAAGAGAGAGCTGGGATAGTCAATTTGATCTGTCAGATGCCTCCATCACACAGGTAGGTGCAGAAACCAGGGGCTTGTTAAATACTCTGTAATTTAAATGTTACTCTGCTAGAAATTGTCTTCTGCACAGTACCTCTTCCTGGCCCCCTTCTCTTGGTAATGATTGTTCACATTTTCTGTTAATTTCCCATCCTTTTGCTTTCTGTTGGAACTCAGGGCAGAGATGCTGAGTGGTGTCAAACACCTCCAGTGGCTCTGATTCCCCTCCTTCATTTATAGTAACCCACCAGGTCTCTGAAGTCTGCTGGTGACTCACCCACTGCAGCTGAAGAACATCTGTTTTCACAAATTGCTCTAAATACAGAGCTTTTTAGGGAAAATGTCAGGAGTATTGTTCCTGTATGGAGCAGAGATGTCACTTGTTCACTTTCTGTTTTACTGAGCTGAAATTTAGTAGACCTGACTGTGCCACCTTCTTTCTTTTGGCCTCACTATGTGCTTGGGAATTTTTGGGTTGAAGAGAACTACCTTCTAGTGTTATTAAAATGCAGAACACACAGCCTTGGATTTATGGGACTGTATGAAGTTCAAAATAAATAAAGCAATGTTTAGTGCTGAATTTGCAAAATACACTCTGCTTGTTTCTGCATGTCTAGAATTGGGTTTTGTTTGGCCTCATGGCACTGTTTAATGAGAGAAGATGCATGTTCTGAAACAAAAATATCTGTGCTATCTTAAAGAGTGTTTTTTTTAAGCAACTGTTTTTATAATAGTCTTTGAAGAAAAAGAGCTACGTAACCCCAGCCCATATGCAGAAGGCTGGATATGGTCTGCTAAAGATGATTATATATTTATATTTTTTTTATTCCAGATTGTCTGTGTGCTTTAAGCTCCAGAATAGGAATACTGTGCATGCATTGGTCACTTTTTATTATTATTTGTTTTATTTTTTGCCTTAGCCCTTGAATGTTGTGGTCTGGTCTCCTTGTGGGCAGTTCCTGGCAGCTGGAAGTGTGGATGGGAATTTAGTGGTGTGGAATGTGGAAACCCAGCAGTGCATAGAGAGGTATTCAGTGCTGTTCCACAAATCAATCCCCAAGTTCATCTCTTCTTCTCAAAATAAAATTTTATGGTCTTTTCTGTAAAACTTTTTTGTGCACAAAAGTGTAGAACTCTGCCTCTTGAAAAACTGAGATTTACAGGGTTTTCTGGTTTAACCTGTCAGGCACCTTAGGGAAGGGACTTGGATTTTGTTTAAATCCCAAAATCATTCTTTTTGTGTACATCTGTTATTATTTTTGAAACTGATGATTGAGTAAAGGATAGCTTTGATTGAAACAAAATTTCCTCTCATCCTAGTAACATCTTTTCTAGAGGGAGAGGGAAACACAGGTCAGTCAGTCAGCCATCCTCACCTGTAAACCAAAAAGGACAGACTGGCAAGTGCAATTTGGTTAATTAAAGCTCTTAAAAAACCCTAAATATCCCCCCAATTAAAATCAAAGGTGTTATTAAATGAAGTAGAGAAGAAGAGAATTACCTGAATATTCTGTGTAAGAAACATTATTGTAACTGCAATCTCTATGTTAAGAATTATTTACATCTTATGTAAATAATTAATGGGATGATTTTTGTAAGGATAAAGGGTGGAAAAGATAGAGTATTAATTTATCAGTTTATTCAAGAGAAACAAATAATATTCCTTCTATAACTGGATGGCTCTGGAATAAATGAGTGCTTAGGAGTTCCTTTGTGTTCTAAATGTGTATCAGGAAGCTGTTGTTTTAAAAATCAATCAGAATCATATTCTTAAAGCTTAAATTATTTTCTTTGTAGAAAGGGAAGACTTGCTCTGTTTTTGTAGCAGCTGTTTACTCTGAAGGTGGCCTATTAATTATCTTATTATGTGTAATATAGCTTTCTTGTACTAATAAAAATTATCACTTTTTGCAATAACTCTTGAAGGGGAAGGTTCTGCCCTGAGGACTTTACTAAAATTCATTATTTTCATATTCTTTTCAGGATGAAGCATGAGAAAAAATACTCAATTTGTGGACTGGCATGGCACCCTAAACATAAACAAATTGCTTACACAGACAATGAAGGAAATCTGGGGCTGTTGGAAAATATTGGTGATGTGGAGAAGCCCAATGACAAGGTGTTCAGTACCAATGACTTCTTGAATGAAATTCATTATTTAGGTTATGTGGAGCACTCTGTTTTGTGCTTTGCAAGTTCCCTCTTGTGTGTTAATTTATTTCTTGAGTTCCATGTCCAGAGGAAGTTCTATACTGACGGATAATCTGGTTGTAGGTTGCCAGTGCAGTGGCCAAGGACTACAATGATCTGTTTGATGGAGATGATGATGATTATTTAAGTGGGGATGTGATTGAACCACCTTCTTCCCCAAAAACTGGAGAGAATGAGGATGATGCTGATGACCTTATGCAACCCCCAGGCCACGGGAGACGGGCAGTAATTGATGATGATGATGATAACTCACTAGGTACACAATGAACTGGTTTTCCAGAGCTCTTTTACTGGGATGATCTTTTAGCATCCTCTATTCAGATATATTCTGCTTTGTTTTTCCAGAGAAATCTTGACTGTTTGAAATTTTTTAACCTATATTCTGTCATAATACTGTGTGTGAGATTTTTTTTTTTTCTTCTAGATATTGGGTTGATAAAAGCTAGTTCTGGTCTTCTTGAGAAGGAAGATGATGGTGATGATCAGACTGGTGGCTTTTCAGCTTTGCCACCATCATCTACACAACAGCCTTTCTATGATGGGCCAATGCCAACCCCCAGGCAAAAGCCCTTCCAGTCTGGCTCCACTCCTGTGCATCTGATGCATCGATTCATGGTAAATCTGTGTGGTTATTTAGATTTGGAAGCTGGTTATTTAGATTTAAAATATTAGTTTTGTATTTAATATTGTCCATTTCATGTCATGTTTTAATCTAGTCAAATAATTTTTTAATACTTTACAGTGTGAAGCTAAATAATGGAAGGTAGCTTTATTTTCATGCAAGGATTCCATAATGTTTTGGTTTACATTTCAGTTGCTTTGGAAATAAATACTTTGCTTTAAGACAAAATCAAGCTATGCAGTTTGTACCCGTGCTACTCAATTCTAGCAAATGCATTTAAAAATTCCTTTCTATGTCAGAACTGTGGATAATTTTGTGCTGTTAAGACTTGTATGTTAAACATTCACTGTAAAGTTCTTTTACACTTAATTTAGGAAGGAGAAAGATGGCTGAGCAGTGAAAGTGAAACTACTTTCTGCCTAATTCAGCTGTTTGAACCACAAATCCTGATTACTCAGGTCTCCAATCTTTCTCCAGCCTGCCACCCACTCTGGTTCCAGATGAAATAACTACAGCAGGCTGGTTTAGGGCAGCATATCTGATGGATTTAGGACACTTGCCTTGATGGGTTTCTTTGGGTGTGTGGTTCCTTCTGCCAGGTGTGGAATTCGGTCGGAATCATTCGCTGCTACAACGACGAGCAGGACAACGCCATAGACATCGAGTTCCACGACACCTCCGTGCACCACGCCACTCACCTCCCCAACTCCCTGGGCCACACCATGGCTGACCTCTCCACTGAAGCCATCCTGCTGGCCTGTGAGAGCACAGAGGAGCTTGCAAGGTAAGTCATGGCCTTGCTCTGCAAAACCCCATAACAGGGAGGTGCTTTTAACTTGCTTCAAATATTTCGGCTTTTGCTATCGGCTTCTGTCGATTCTGACAGATTCTGATTTTTGGGTTTTGATCGTGCTTTTTATTTATGGGTGTCTTGGTTTGAAAAGACAGGTGTCTGCTAAGGAAGGCAGGAGCCTTCCTTGAAATGGAAAATGCAACCTCCCTCCCTCAGAATTATTGCAATTTTGAAATCAAAAGGCTTTCAGGCGAAGATATGGGAATAGGAATAACAGTTCTTTAATAGGAAAACTAAAAATACAAATGCAATAGTACAAACAAGCAAACAAAAAAAAAAAACAAAAAAAAACCAACCAAACAAACAAACAAAAAAAAAAAAACAAACCAAAAATACACTGAGTCAGAACAGGACCTGTCCCCCTGTGGGTCAGGGTGGTGGCACAGTCCCATCCCATGGGGGCTCAGCCCTCCTGCAGTGCCAGCTGTGCTTCTGCTGGAGCAGGGATCCTGCACAAGGTGGGGTTTTCCTCTGGAGCTCCAGGGCTGCTGGAGATGGGCCTGCTCTTCCTCTGGGAATGCAGGGCAGGAGAAAGCTGCTCCTCTGGGAATTCAGGGCAGCAGACAGCTGCTCCTCTGGGAATGCAGGGGGCAAAGGCTGCTGTGCTGTTCCAGGCTCAGATTGTATCCAGGTAGGAATGCTTGGCTCCTGCCCTGGGCGGAGCATCTCCCCATGGGATGCTGGAATTTGATCAGCCATGCAGGGACACTCCCTGGCCATGGACAGCAGAGATCTCCTGGAGGGAGGATTGGCTGTGGGAGAGATAAAGAAAACTGCCCCATGGACAGAGAGAACTGCCCCAGCTCTGACAGATGGGAATAGAATACACACCCAGCTAAACCTGAGACAATGGGATCACTCTCAAGGAGGATTTTAGCTTCCACCTACTTGAAGACTTCAAGAGTATTGAAAAATGTAATTTGTTTCTTAAGAATTTCTTCTTAATTCCTTTTTCAAATGTATGTATACTGGAAACTTTACACAATGCAGACTCAAAGGAAATTGTAATCATGAACAACAGTTTTTCAGTCTGCTCAGATCAAAGATTGGTCATAAGAGTTCAGCTATTTCTTTTCACACTGTTGCTAAGGAGATGTTTGGAGACACCCAAAAGAATTTCAAGTGTGGAGAAGACAAGTTTATGAAAACCATAGAAAGGTTTAAGCAGCTGGGCCAGCTAAACTCTATTCTTGCATTTAAGAACAGTTTCAACAGTATTTTGTTGTTGGTTTATGTGGAAATATCTTGAAGAAAGAGCTTTCTTCTTATTTTCACACATACAGCCTTGTGGTAAGTTGAAAAGCATCCTTTAAAAGTATTATTTGTTATATATTGGTTGACTGATTTTGAAAGTGTCAGTGTTTTCCTCAGTGGAAATGGGTAACCTCTCAAAAGGCACAATGTCTGTGGATTGGTCATAGGCAGTTTTCAATTATTAAGAACTGAAGTTTCTAATATTTTTCCCCTTTGAAAGATACCTAGTATGACTGACTTCTAATGAGGGCTGACATTCAGGGTGCCAAGGAGGACCATTACCTGCTTCCATCTAAAAAATCTCCCCTCAGACCTTTTGACTCTCTCTGCTTCAGGCTTTAGAGACTTTAAATCTACAGTGCTGGGGGTCAAGCTGGCTCTTCAGTTTTTGAATAATAAGAGCAACACCTTTGCAAATGACCACTTCAAATTTGCAGTGCCACCTGTAGTTCCATCAGAGATCTCAGAAAAAAAATTATTATACTGGTGTATTTTCAGATATTGTATTTACTTCATGTTGAGATGTTTGTTGGTTCTTTGTCTCTGCCTTAGCAAGCTCCACTGCATCCATTTTGGCTCCTGGGATGCCAACAAGGAGTGGACTGTGGATATGCCCAAGGAGGAGGAGATTGAGGCCATCTGTCTGGGTCAGGGCTGGGCTGCCTGTGCCACCAGTGCCCTGCTGGTCCGTGTGTTCACAGTGGGAGGAGTCCAGAAGGAGATCTTCAGTCTCCCAGGCCCAGTGGTGTCCATGGCAGGACATGGAGAGCAGCTGATGGTTGTTTATCACAGAGGTAGTTTTCTCCCTTTTGGTTTTTTTTTTTTTTTTTTTTGAACTGGGATTGTTTTCAATCTTCACCTCTCACTGGCTTCACACACTAATTAATTTGTTTGTAATCACCAGTGTTTTCTTCTTCTTTTCCTCATGGTGTTTGTCCTTTTCCTCTTCTGGGTGATGCTTTTACAAGCACATCCATCACAACCCACAGACCTGTGACTTCTGACAGCAGAGCCTGTGTTTGGTATTGGGATGCTGAGATTAAACTGTGGGGAAGGGGAGAATTTTACAACACTAAAATTAATAAATTAAATTTGGGTTTCAGATGTGACAGAAGGAATTACTACAGGAAATTAAGGAAGTTGTTGTTATGCACATCTCGTCTGTCCAAAATATCAAATAGTTGTGTGTCTGACAGTGGTATCCATGGGTAACACTGCATTAGAATTAATTTTTGATTCAAAACTAATTTAGCCAATTCTTCTGTTTTCTAACACAATCACTGAACAACTTCTTCCTAGGTACTGGGTTTGATGGGGACCAGTGCCTTGGGGTACAGCTGATGGAGCTAGGAAGGAAGAAAAGACAAATTGTGCATGGAGATCCTCTTTCTCTGACAAGGAAATCCTATTTGGTGTGGCTTGGATTCTCTGCAGAAGGTATGAAACACCTGCATGAGAGGTGATGGGAAATGCTGACACTGCTGGGGGGATTGCAGGAAAGCTGGAGAGGGACTTTGGACAAGACAAGGAAGAATGGCTTCAGACTGCCAGAGGGCAGGGTTAGGTGGGATATTGGGAAGGAATTCTTCCCTGTGAGGGTGGGCAGGCCCTGGCACAGGGTACCCAAATAAGCTCTGGCTGCCCCTGGATCCCTGGAAGTGTCCAAGGCCAGGTTGGACAGGGCTTGGAGCAGCTTGGGATAGTGGAAGGTGTCCCTGCCCATGGCAGGGGGTGGAACAAGATGGTTTTTAACATCCTTTCCAACCCAAACCATCCTGCTATTGTATGGAGAAGTTTGGCTAATTAATGCCCTTTCAATAATGTAGATCTTGGGACTTGGACTTTTTCTTCCTCCTCGACAATAAACAAAATTCTGTTTTTCTATTCTTTCAATATATTTTTCAGAAATCTTTAATATTTTCCCATTCAAATGTTATCAGAACTTGTTCTCCTGATTGCTTTTCCTGCTCAGCCAAAAGAAATAAACTCTGTTAATACACCATAAGAGCACCCCAACCCCCTAAAATTAGTAGCTTGGGTGGACCTTTTATAATAAACATAAAAATTAATTGTATAATAGCTGATTTCCTTTGGGAATCTGCCCAAGCAGTATAAATTCGATTTCTCCATAAAATGTTTTAATTTTGAACTTGTCAGTTGACCAGCAGTGGTGCTGGCTGACAGAAGGTGGCGCATCTCTCCAAGGAAACTGCCTTTTCCAAGCTGATTTCTGCCGTGTTTGGGAGAGAGGATGTCTGTCTCAAATAATGTAAACCATCATTTCCCAGCTGTACCCACCACTCCCACCTTGCTGGGCTGTAATTTGCTGCCTGCCAGAGGAAATGCTCTCATTTGTAACAAACAGGTACCCCTTGTTATGTGGATTCTGAGGGAGCCGTGAGGATGCTGAACCGAGGGTTTGGCAACACTTGGATTCCAGTGTGCAACACCAGAGAGCATTGCAAAGGGAAATATGATCATTATTGGGTCGTTGGCATCCATGAAAAGCCCCAGCAGCTCAGGTCAGATAATTCGTGCTTTGTTTGTCTTGGTTTTCAGTCCTAGAGAATCCTTTTCAATCTCTTTTTACAAAACTGCAAACTTCAGCTGGTGCTGAAACAGGTGCCTGGTAAATATGCACAGCAAATGGTAACTCCCCAGATGGAATTCTGCATGGAGGATTCTTTATTAAACTGGCTTGGAGTAACTCATTAGAGTTTTCTAATTTGTGACTGATTAATTGGCTCAGAGGTGTGTGTGTACTTTATTGACACATTCATAAAACTGCATTTTGCTAGAGAAACTTTCTGAAGTTATGGTGGCTGTTAGAAATCGACTTCTGCTTTTGATGGCTTTGGTTGTTTTTTCTTTTTTTTTCCAAGTTTTTGGGGTTTTTGCTATATTTTTTTCTCCCCATTTGTTTTCCCCTTTTTTGACTTAGAAAATAATTCAATCCAGTAACTCATCTGCATCATCAGACACAGATAAATCAGAGCTGTTATTTCATTAATATTTAGACTGTGGCCTTGAAGAACCATTTTGTATGTAAAATGCTCAGCTAAAAGCTAACCATTTCTTTATAAAATGTTATATTGGTGTGTCTAAGTAACTGTTTGTCTTTAGTGTGACATGCATGGTGGACATTTTGTTGCTAAGCTTTATTTGTAGCAGTTTTTATTCAGTGGTCTGTGTCCTTTTCCTACCAGGGCAGAATCCATCAGCTCACATATTTTACTGAAATTTAGACTCTTTTACTTTACTAATTACAGACAATTGTAGAGTTTGGTGGGAGACTGAATTTTATTTAAACTTATGTGGCATTCTTCATAATACTCTGCTTTTTTGGAATAAGGGTAATAATTTGATACCTCTGTTAAAATGTCACTTCCCTGTCTGTTTTTCCCTCCAAATCCTTATGTTGGCCTCCAGAAAATTCACCAAAAATGTGCAGATCACATCACATTGATAAGATGGTCAACTGTGAGTCTCTCATCCTGAGTTTTTCCTTGTACTCCAAGAGGGAGAATGCTGCTCTCTGAATTGTTAAGCACATTTTACTCAAAGCCAGCAGCATAATGAAGATAAGGAAGGGGGAGGGTTGTTGGAGAAACAGCACATGCCTTAATTAAGAGATAGCCAGAACACTGATGCTTCCTGTTCTTTTTTTCCAAGTCTCTAAAACAGCAGCTTAGAAACCCACATGTTTTTGTCAGTGCTGCATTGGTGCTGCAGGAAACACAGCTCTTCCCCAGTCAATGGTTTGCTTAAGTGATTGTTACCAGAAATTACTCCTTTAAATATAATGAAGCAATAAGTCTGTGCCTTCAGTTGTTCAATGGTTTCTGATTTTAATATATTGCATTTACTTTTTGTAACAGCTGTTAAAACAAACATTCTGTGACATCAAGATCAGAGTGTATTACGTGCCACATTTGGAGTTTAAAGTGTGAACAAGAGCTGCATGTGCCTTGCTGGTTTTGAACTCTTTTCTTGCTTGCCATATAAAGATAACCCTTTATCATGCAATCTTACACATTGCTGTATTTTAGCCAGTTGTTTAATTGCTACTTTCCAAAGGACAAATCCTCTTAATCTTGCTGCTTAGGAGACCTGGCTTGGATGTGGAACATCTGGTGATGTTTTGTTTCTGTGCACAGGTGTATCCCTTGCAAAGGAGCCCGCTTCCCTCCCACCCTGCCACGACCTGCTGTAGCAATCCTGCCTTTTAAACTGCCTTATTGTCAGGTTGAAACAGAGAAGGGACAGATGGAGGTATGGAATGGTGTGGAGTCCACAGCTGGGGGGCTCAGGTGTCCCTGGAGTGGGGATGACACAAGACTCCTATAAATCCCCTGTGCTGTGAAAGAGGAACAGTGCAAATCCTGAGGAAAACATGTGGCCAAAGGGGTTATTTGGGTTCAGTGTTTTGTGGAGCCTCTCTGGTTTGGTTCACACCTGTTCCTAGAAGAGCACAAAATAAAACTGGCAGAGCTGATGCAAAGTGGTATTTACACATGATCTGTTTCTGACTGCTGAAGTCTTTCTCGCTCTTGTTTTTTTTAGTGGGTTGTGATACCAGATTTGGGGATCCCAGTCAAGATGCCCTTGAATATGTCTGGGTTTTACTATTTTAGATGTCTTTCAGAAATTTTGTTAAGTATCCAAATTCATAATCACTGAAAACACAGGTCTTCTGTCTTGGCTTATTTAGAGTCTGTTTGAAGCAAGATGTGCCTGTGGACAACTTTTAGAAAAAGAACTGTCTTTATTCTTCAATTTCTATTGGTTTAAGTATTTCAAACTTGTAATGCTCAGCTGTAATGCACAAAAGAGAAATGAACATACATTTCTAACCTCAGCCTTCGAACAGTTTAATGCTATTTGAAATTTATTCTCTTTGATAGAAGTGTAGATAAAAAGTGTCAATAGTAAACACCCTGACATTTTTAATGAATTCTTCTTCATTTGGTTAAGTGTTTTGTTCTTTGTCTGATACTTTGCCATTCCTCTTTCTACCCAAAATAATGGGATGAGAATGCCAGGAACTGTTGATTTGGCTTGAGGGAATATGTGTAGGTAAAGAAAAGTTATTCTAATACATCTGATGAAAACATACTGGTTTTGAAAAGTTTATAATCATTTTGAACAAGGCTAGCCTGGTCTAACAGCCATACTTGCATTATAGTTTCTGTTTATGTGTCTCTCAGGTAAACTCCTAAGTTTGCTGAGTTATTCTGGAGCACTTCCAGTTTGCTGTGGGACAGCAGATAAAATCACTTGTTCTAGAGCTGTCTATCCTGATAGTATATTGGTGAACATGTAGGTTTCATCCTGCTGCAAGCCTGTCATGTAAATGGAATTCAAAATACATGGCAACTGTTTGGATCAGTTTGTGTAAGTGTGGTTGTTATCCATCTTTTCCTTGGTAGGCATTGACGTGAAGGAGAATTGTCTGCCCCTCATCCTCATTATCAGAGGAAAGGAATGTTTAGGAATAAGTGGATAAAATACATTGTAAATTATTATGTATTATGTTATGGACTGTTTTTCCCCTCTGAATTCCAACACTTGTCTTTCCCCCTGTTTTTCAGGAGCAGTACTGGCGTTCTGTTTTATTTCACAGCTACATGGATTACTTGTCAAAAAATGGATACGAGTTTGATGAAAATGCTAAAAATCAGGCAGTGAAAGAACAACAGGAACTCCTTATGAAGCTGTTTGCTGTAAGTACAAATACATAATAGAAAGAATCCCTAAGATTTATCCCTGGGACTGCAGGTGCAAAGGGCCAGGTTGGACAGGGCTTGGAGCAACCTGGGACAGTGGAAGGTGTCCCTGCTCATGGCAAGGGGGTGGAATGAGATGAGCTTTAAGTTCCCTTTCATCCCAAACCATTTTATGATTCTATAATTTATTTGTAGATGGCATCTGATGTAAATGCTGATGTGATTCCTCTTATTAGGAGTCTGGCTAGTGATTGGCAATCCAGCTAGTTCAGACTCAGGTAAAAGTGGGCTACAGTGTGAAGTGTGGGGGAAGAAGGAAATAACAAAGCTTTTCTTTGATCTGTAGCTCATGATTGTTGATGTCTTATCATTATTCATTCACTCCACCAAGACCATGATATGCTACTCCTGGGGTCTTGAGGGAGCTGTGGAACTGAGGTGTGTGACTCCCCAGGCTCCTTCTCTTGCAGCTTTCCTATAAGCTGGAGCGCGAGTCCCGCTGCGTGGAGCTCGCTGACCTCATGACCCACAACGTGCTCAATTTGGCCATCAAATACGCCTCCCGCTCCCGCAGGCTCAACCTGGCCCAGCTCCTCAGTGAGGTGGCTATGGAAAAAGCCTCAGAGCTGGCAGCAGCACAGGAAGATGAGGAGGAGGAAGAGGATTTCCGAAAGCACTCGAGTGCTGGGTAAGGCGAATTTCTGTGGCTAAAAAACTGGGATGGTTTTTGCTGCTCTGGTGAGGTTTTGATGCACTTCTGTGGCCCACAGTTTGCAGGGAATTTGTGGGTGAAGTGACAGCTCGAGTTGCTCTGCTTGGCAATGATACTTTGAAATGCCACATCCTTGGTGGTGATTCGTGAGGACTCATTAGTCCCAGGATACCAGCACAGAGGGAAATATCTCCTCTCCTCACTTCCTGTGTGCCTGTGTCCAGCAGCCTCAGAGCCAAAGCAGGCTCAATGCTAAGTTGCTCTAACTAGAATTTTTTCTTCCCACATTTCCCTACCTTTGGTTGAATCCCACCTATTTTTTTTCCCTCTTCGTCTCAGTCTCTCAATCTCGATTCATTCCACACCTGTCTTAAAATCCTATCTTTCTCCACCCATCCCTTTCTTTCAATATCCCATCTCAGTTTATTTTATTTAGTCTTATTCCCTCCTAACTAATCCCAGCTCTTCAAAACGATGGAACATATTACAGGTTGGCTTTGCATTCTTTTTCTCTTTGTGCTATCAATCTTTCCTCTCCTTCCTGCATCTGCTTTGTGTAACATGATGAGGCAAAAGGTGTGTGTCTGTTTTGGTAGGTTTTTTAAAATTGTCATGGGATTACTTTTCAATATATTTAAATTTATAATAGTAATTATATATATTTATATTCATTTATGTCATATTGTTGAAAGCAATGTCTCCCTATAGCAATTTTATGTATGAAGTTTGGGACTTATTTAAGCAAAAGGAAGTGATAAGTCCCTGAACTTATCTGTAGCCTTTTCCTTATTCTTCTGTGTTAAACTGCACAGTCAAAACTAATTTCTAAATATTCTGGCTTGTTTTTCTGGATCCTGTGTGGAAGCTGTAATCTCATGTCTGCAACTTCACTCTGAGGGTTAAAGTCCATCAAAATCACTAATACTGATTGCTTTGGTTGAAAGAAATGGGCTTTTTGTTTATGTATATTATACAGATTTTGGTAATTGGCAAATTTTAGGAGGAAAATGCAAGAATTGTACATCCTACTATTTGGGAGTTTAGAGAATAATCAGATTAAATATTCAAACTTGATGCCTTCAGTATGAAATTATATATCCATGTTATATATATATATACACACACACCTATTATATATGTGTATATATATAAAATACATATATGCAGCATATATGAATATAATGTGTGTATTCATGTTTGCAGAAAAGTAATCTGATGATACTGGAGGTATATGTGTTTACATGAAGATTAGAGAAGATCTTTAATATTTGCATTTATATTTGTTGCAAAATGTTTTGGCAATGAAGTTGTGGAGTGGTTAATGAATCTTTAATAATCACAGTTTAATCAAGGTATAATGCACATAAATGCCAAATGTTGTTGTTCTTATTGCCTAAATTAGGTAAGTGAGCTTGCTGTCTGTTGTTTCAGTTTTCCTGCTGACTTGGTGACCACTTCCTTTCTGCTGAATTCCTTCCTTTAGTTCCAGCAGCTCTGCCACCAAGTGGGGTCAGCTGCCAGGCAGGAATGTTCAGCAGGACCAAGAAGTGGAAGATGATGAAGAAACTGATGCCTGTGAGGAAGCAGAAGAAACTCTGGAAGTGCATAAAGAGAGTAAGAAAAATACATTCTCTGAATAGACTGGGAGTTATCCAGACAGCTTTTGCAGACTTAATAAGGAATTAAGTGGCTGCATATTCCAGCCTGTGCCTGCAGTAACTGCAGAGAAACAAGTTCACTGTGTGTCATCTGCTGTGTCACAGCTCTGTGTGCTTTGTGCTCAGTATCCATTAGAGGGGCCCTGGGGGACTTTTTCCTGTTGCCTGATTTTATTCCTAAAGGACTGGCTCACCTTCTAATCAGTTACTTTGATTTCAGCTCCAGTCTTGCAGGAGGTACATTGATAGATGAGTAGTTTGGGCACATTTTAAGTAATAAGCTTAAGGTTTAAGAAAGAAATTTACAACTCTAAATCTAGGTAGAGGTGACAGATGGTTTTGTAAAAGTGTTTGTACTCTCTGATAATTTTACTGTAATCATGGAATCACAGAATGGCTTGGGTTGGAAGGGACCTTAAAGATTATCCAGTTGCAGCCCTGCTGCCAAGGGCAGGACACCTTCCTCCAGACCGGGTTGCTCAAGTCTCATCCTTCCTTACTTGTCAGTTTGGTTTGTTTTTTTAAAAGAATTTATGCTACAATATTTTATTGCATTTAAATATGTTCTCCTTTCCTTTTTCAGAAGAGCCAAATTGTTTCTCCAAAGGTGTCACTTCAGCAGAGGTGACTACTCCAAAGCCTGGTGAGCAAATAATTTATTCCAGGAAAAAAGGATGACACCTTTGTCATTCTTCACAAATCTGCTCCTGTTTTTTTTTTTTTTCCCCTTGTTCTCCCATTACTACTGAAATTTAGTGCATGACAGTGTTGTCAAATGGTAAATTCACAGAATCATGGGATGGCTTAGATTGGAAGAGACCTTAAAACTCATCTCATTCCACCCCTCTGCCATGCCAGAGACACCTTCCACCATCCCAGGCTGCTCCAAGCCCTGTCCCACCTGGCCTGGTCACACAGATTATTTTTAAGAAGTTCCATATTCCTGTCTTCAGTAAATAATGGTGTCCATAACACTTCTGATTGTGCCAAATGCTGAATCAGTGCCTGCCTGGCTGTGCCATGAAGGCATCCTTTGGCACAAGGGAGAAATGAGAGCAGTGATCAATGGATTTGTTTCACTCCCCACAGGCACATTTATTACTTGCAAGGCAGAGTGAGAAATCCTGAGGTAGAGCTGTGAGTGTGGGCAGGCAGGGGCAGACTGTGACCTCCAGCAACCTGCCAACCCTTGAGCAAGAATAATAGAGTGGAAACGGATTTGGGAGTGGAGGAAGTACTGGGTCTTCCTCTGGGTTTGTATTTTAAGCTGTTGGTCCTGTGTGGCATTTCTGATAACTAAGAATAGCTGAGCACTCACAGCATAATCTTCACAGGGTTATTAAAGTGTCTTTCTACTCATCTAAAATGTGCACAGTGCCTCAAAGATTTGGATATATGTGTGAGTGCACACGTTTTTACATTCTTTTTTCACTCCTCTGAAACAGTTCTGGTTGCATCCAGCAGCAGAGGACGAGTGAATCCATTTAAGGTAAGAATTTCACAGCTTCGATTGTGATGCTCTGAAAATCACAACACATTCTCTCTGGAATTTCCAATATAACTGATACCTTGGAGGGGAACATGACAGAAAATAAATAAAACACCCATTTCTTTGTTTTGCTAGGTGTCATCCAGCAAAAAGGACCCAGTGGTCCCCTCAGGAAAAGTTTTAGACAATATGACCAAATACTCAAAGAAAACATCTTCATCTGGCAGTCGAGCTGCAGACAAGCAGAACCCTCCAGTTATAAAGCCTCTGACTCCCAAACCCAAGACCAAGCAGGTAATGTTTGTAGTCTTTCTTGCATCATTTCAGTGAGGAAAGAACAAAAAAATTAATTTTACCAGCTTTTATCAAGTATGAAACCCTGTGAGTAAAGCAGCTTAGATGGCAGAATTCATTTAAGCATAGTGCAAAGACTGTGATAGCACATAAAACAGCAGGAAAAAAAATCAATTGTAGAAATTACTTTCTGTACTGATCCTTGTGCTTTTATTTTAAATAATGTAAACATCTGCTCTGCTGAAATTGGATGGACTAGATGCTCTATTAATGCAAGTGATTATTATGTCTTTAGGAAAGACTTGGGGTTTGTTAGGCTACATGGTACATGTTGTCTGAGAGTGAGGTGATTTTACTTTTTTCTTTCTTATTTTCCATTTCTGTAGGCTTCAGCAGCCTCCTTCTTCCAGCCTCGCACACCTGCAGCTAATCCTGGTGAAAAAACAGTGGAAGAAAGAGAAGAAAAAGCAGGAAATGAGTCCCAAGAAGCCAAAGTCACTGCACAGGAAAACACTGAAAACAGAAGGTGAGAGACACTTGTATCTCAGTGCCATGTTCCAATTTTGATAGAAATACAAGTCCAAAATCTGTTGTATTTCTGAAGATGTTGGGCTGGCCAGAGAAATATAGCATAAAATTTAAAGTTTAGCTCACACGTTGTCACATTTGTGAACCCACTTGAAAAATGTGGGAGGGAATAATAAATGAGCAGTTCAAAATATAATTTTGGGGCTCTAAGCAACAATTTTTGCCTTGATACTACTTGTAATGACAAATGAAACCATGCTGCTGTGACAGTTCCAAGTATAGGAAATACTGAAAGTTCCAACAGCTCTAGAAAATCTCAAAGTCTCAAAGCCTTGAATCACCTGAGGAGCTCATCTCTTCCTAGCTGAGGCTCTAATCTGTCTTCTTCCTGGGAAGCAGATGTATTTCCTAACAATCCCAATCCTCATGAAACCTGCATTATTCCAATCATGTTTCATTTAGGCTTCGTTTAGCTGAGGAAGATGAAGGTAATTATTACTCATTTGGACTGGCATTCTTTCAGTTAACCTTTACAGATGATGTTCCACAACAAGTGGCAAGCAGAGCTGTGAGAAGGATGAGCTGAGCTAATGAATGTGCTCTATTTTTAGCTTGATGGGACCCTGTCAGAAAGGAAGAGAACCATTATGCTTTGTCATTCTAAAACTGGAATGTTAATCTCCATATATATCACAGCTTTAATAAAAATGCTTGACTTAGTCTTGCCTTGTCAGCGTGTTCTCAGAGCATCCTGCAGTGGGAGAGAGGAGCTGCTGCCCTGAGAGGTTTTTTGAGAGCAAAAATACTCAGTCAGGTGCTGCTCAGAAATGTTGTTTGGGGGGATGTGGTTTTCCTATAATCTTCTTAACCAGACAATTTTTGTGTGCTTGCTTTAGACCAAAGACAGGTTTCCAGATGTGGCTAGAAGAGAACAAAGCAAACATTTTGACAGATAATCCTGATCTGAATGAAGCAGAAGTAATAAAAGAAGGAATGAGTCGATTTAGAATGCTGACATCAGAGGAAAGGATGGTAAGAAAGCATTCTCTAATTCTGTGGGTTTTATAATTTTTTTCTCTCCAGTGAATCCCTGGGTTATTTTCAGTTAGGAATTTTTTCTGGAAATTCCACTCCTATCCATCTTTATGGATTTCAGTTTTGAATTGTGCCATGATCTATGACATATAATTTATGAAAATATAAACTGAATTATAAGCAATATCAGAAAGCAGCTTTTCCAAAGTGAGGCTTGTGAGAGGAATGTAATCAATGAACAAATAACAAAAGGAATGAGTTCAAAGTCACACAGCCAGGCTTAATTCGCTGGGGATTAAATTTGTTCTCATTTAACTTGTTGAATCTTTTGGGTTTCTCATTTCTCCAGAAAGACAATTAAGAGCTTCAGTTTCACATACAGTTTCAAAAGAAATCCAGTTTTGAAGGAGAATGTTGTTAGAAAAAAGGAAAGTGAGGAAATATTATTAGTTCATCACAGGAGTTATTTCAGTACCTTAAGATTGGAGTGAGAATGTGTATAAAACAAAGTGGTGAATTTTGTGACCTAATTTGTAGTTTTCTGGTCTCCTTCAAAGGTGTGGACTGAGAAAGCAAAAGGAGGAAGAGTCAGTGACTCAGCAGAAGACAAAAAAAGGAAGCGTCCCACAGCTGAGGAAGATGAAGTGAAACAGAGCCAGGAGCAGAAATCAGAGGACACAAATGTATCCAAAAAATCCAAGCCTTTAGATCCATCCACCAACAACAGATTGTCATCTTTTGCCTTCAAGCAGAGCTAGATGAAGTGGTGCCTTCCCAGTGTCTGTGTTCTGAAAGAATTCATGGAAGAAATTCCTCTGTGTTGAGGAGTTGGCTGCCATGCTTGAAGAGCACTGGCAAAAAGAGTGCCTGGCTCCAAATAGTCTGTTAGAAAGTGGTTTATTATCAATTTTTGAGAGGAATGTTGAATCCCCTCCCACAGTCTTTGATGAGTTCCTGCTCATGGGCCTGTTCCCTGGCAGCACACCCTGAGCAGAGCTGTGTACTGTGGTACACCCTGATAGCAGGGATATTGGGTGCTAAATGTAGATTAATCTTTCTGGGGAGGGTAAACTACTACAAAATCTGCCCTGTGGTTTTAGAGAACCAAAATAATGGCTTCCCTACCACCTTTACTGCCTTGAGAGTAAGACACTCCAGGAAATGGGTGTGAGGGGGAGAAAGCTGAACACCAGCAACATGTTCAGCTGTGTTTTCAACTCCTGTAGCATTGGCAGAGCTGATATGAGCAGGGATAGAAAACCAGAGCAGAAACTGAGTTAGGAAGGTCAGGTGAGCAAAGCCAAACCATTCCAGACTGTGCAAAGGTGCTTTCCCAATCCCTGCCTCAGCAGGATCCAGAAACTGCTCGGAACTTGTAATGTTTCTAACATTTGTGTCTGTAATGTTTGTTTCTTTAAATAAAATGGCTGTTTCTTTATTTAAGGTGGTAGAGTGTTCTTTGCAGTTGTAATTAAACAGATTTCTACCTACCAGCCCTAAGGCAGTCAGCTGGTTTTACCCTGCTCTTTAGACAGAGCTCTGTGTCTAATAAATGTATTTGAAGCAAACTCAAATTTTGAAACATTTCCTAAGATCAGCTAAAATAATGTAAGTTTTTAGCATAACAGCTGAGGCTGGAGAGTTCTCAAATTCTTTTTTTTTTCCCCTTGTGTTTGCACAGCCTTTCATTACTTTATTTTCTCATTCCTCTTCATAGTGGCACAGGGTGCCCAGAGAAGCTGTGGCTGCCCCTGGATCCCTGGAAGTGTCCAAGGCCAGGCTGGACAGGGCTTGGAGCAGCCTGGGACAGTGGAAGGTGTTCCTGCCATGGCAGGAGGTGGAACTGGACATTCCACCCAAATCACTGTGATTATTGCTGAAAATACATTAGTATGACTTGATTTGATCTTGAAGATCTTTTACAACCTTAATTCTTTGGTTCTATAAGAGGGAAATTACTTTCAATTCAAAACACACTTTAAACCTTGAAATCTCTGGGTTGAAGATTGGGTGAGATTTCACTAAAAACCATTCGATTTTACTGGAATAAGTGTTTTATTAGACTATTTTAGCAATGGCTGTAGGTAATTTTGGAGAAAACAAGACGAGGGTTGTGATGTCAACCAGGGATGGAAATACCAACAGAAAATCCTGAAGACCTGACAACTTCAATACTTCTGTCATCCACAGTTCTTACCCATCATTTCACATTTTGTTTAAGCTGTTAGTGGACAGCAAGTCATATTTAACATACATAATTTTTTGCACTAACGTAATGCATGAAGCATTCTGAGTTTTCTGCATTCTTTGGGAAGAAATTATTGTATCAGAGATTGGGATTTATTTTTAGCTAGTAAAGCCTATTTGGATTACAGTGGTAAGGAAAACATCCTGATGAAAAATCACTGGGCTTGGTGAACTCAAATATTTTCTTCTAGACTAGGTTGTTCTGAGGGTGACTTGAGAATCTTGAGTGTGGTGCTGGGAGATTTTCCAGGTAATTCTTGTCATCCACATCCAAAATCCATGCTTGGGCTGCCTCTCCAGAGCCCTTTCTACAGACCTGATTTTGGAAGTGGGCAGGGAAAACTTCCAAGGGATCTGGGGAGGCATCCACTGCTGCAAACAATGTCCTACAGAGCATCCAAAGTCCTTCTGGCTCCCAGTGGAGGGAGGAAAACAGACAAAATAAACTTCAGGGGAGTTTTCTGGGAGCTGGATGTTTGCAATGACACAGCTCTTCTGAACAAACACACCAAAGGTCGATTCAAAAGGAGGCTCCTGGGGTGGTTTAGGGGTGGTTTCATGGAAATCACTGGGGATATTGGGCACCATCCTGCAGGGCCCTGATTTCCATGGGTTTTTCCTCCCTGCATAATAGTTTTTGCAGTGCAACATTTGTGGGTTTCATCAGACACAATGTCCCCAGCCTTGGGGTCACAGTCTGGATCACAGCAGGTTAGAGCTTCCAACTCCAAATTTGAAAACTTGCATCAGAGCTCTGTGACTGCAGGTAGAATCAGAATTCTAGAATCAGAATTTTTAAGGTTGTAAAAGACTTCCAAGACCATTGAGTCCAACCATTCCCCCAGCACTGGCAATGCCACCACTCACCCTTGTCTTTAAGTGCCACATCCACATGGTCTTTAAATCTCTCCAGGGATGGGGACTCCACCCCTGCCCTGAGCAGCTGCTGCAGTGCCTGAGAACCATTTCCATGAATAATTTTTTTCTAATATCCAATCTAAACCTCCCTTGGTACAACTGAAGGCTGTTTCCTCTGCTCCTATCTCTCTTCCCCTGGGAGAAGAGCCCGACCCCTCCAGCTGTCCCCTCCTGTCAGGAGCTGTGCAGAGCCACAAGGTCCCCCCCGAGCCTCCTTTGCTCCAGGCTCAGCCCTTCCCAGCTCCCTCAGCTGCTCCTCACAGGATTTGTTCCCTGGTGATTGCTGTCCATGGCCCTAAAACAAACACCAAACAGGCTCTTGGGACCACGGCAGTGAATATTCCAGCTGCTGTACTGCTGGGAGGATCATCTCCCACGAGGCTGCTGTTGCATTCCTATCATCAAAGATGGGTTTTGCTTTATTACACAGCTCCAGGCAGAGCTACAATTGCATCCTCCATCACCTGGAGCCTTCCAGGGAGCTGGGCTGGGCTGGGGATGGGGTGCACTCATCCAGCAACAGCAGCGGCAGGACAGGGAGAACTATAAATCCTAATTCCAGTGGAAATGAAAAGCCAGACTAAGAAACAGAAAATGTGGAATGGATTTTCAAGTGAAAACTGGTAAATCTCTACCTGGTTTTCATTTTTTGTTTGTTTGATTGTTTTATTTTTTTTAACAATGTTGCTAAATAATTCAATAGAATTTCACTGAAGTATTCAGAAATGCTTGTTTGTCCTGAATTTGCCACCTTTCTGCTGGAAAACCAGGAACTTGAAAACTGTGCCAAAGAATCTGCCTGATATTTTTTCCTTTGGCCTTGCTAGGAATCCCAGTGATTGGATTTGATGTTTGGACTCAGTGATCTTAGAGGTCTTTTCCAAGCCAAATGATTCTGTGGAATGGGAGAGTCAGGATGGATCCATCACTTTTGGATTCATAGGGTGGAGCTGGGCAAGGGAGAACCTGTATTAGGATAAGATGTCCCCTCTCAGAGGTCCTCTGGCTATGAGAGGCACCTCAGCTTCCTTCCAAAAAACGTAACTGTGCTGGTCATGGAGTGACCTGGTGGTCCTGGCTGGATAATCCAGGGAGGAGATGGGCTGTGAGAGCTGCCTGTGAGGAAGCTGGGTGCCTCAGGGAGCTCTTTGACAGAGAACAGCAGATCTGGCTTCTCCCTCTGCCTGGTTGTTGCACTAAACGTGCTCAGCTGAATGCTGCCAAACAAATTTAATAGTAAATAATTTACTTAAAGGCAGGCAAAACACAAATACCGACCCAGGCTGTGAAAAGAGCCACTTGATCCTGACTCAATTGGACATGAATTGCAGGGAAAATTTGCAGGAATAGTTTCAAGCCATGTGTTGCCAGGGAACAGTCTGGTCTCCAAATCACATTATCGATATCTTGGGGTAATAACAGTGAGGAGCAATTGAGGGGAGTGATGCAGGGACACGGCTGCTGTTCCCATTTTCCTGGGCTGTGAGTCCAAAGCCACCCTTGGTGATGGAATGGGATGGAATGGAGGGACCTAAAGATCATCCTGGCTCTTGTCAGACACCTTCTATTGGGAATAGGTCCATGAGGGCCCAGGAGATGTGTCATATGTCTGGTTTCACATTCACAAATATAAATTCACCTCCTACAGCCTACCCAGCCCAATCCTTCTGATGTTTTCCAAATTTTGGGGAGGAAACACCCATTTGGGGAGGAAACACCCTGTGTCCTTGCTCTGTGAGGGCAGGAAAGGAAATCTGGGGCAGGGCAAAACTGCTGCCTCCACCTCCAGCCTCATCCCTAAAGTGTGAGACCCCCACCAAGCAAGTTAAAGTGCAGATCCCATCTGCAGAAAACCCCTCAGACCCTGGGGATCCTCTGTCCTCGTGGAGCAACAAATCCTCCTGTAACAAATTAGTACTTTAGGAGCCTGTAATCAATTTTGCTCGTTATTCTTGGTAATAGAATGAAACTGCTCGTGATTCACTCCTTCAACTGACGCACTGTGATTCCAGGGGCTGATAAATCTCAGGCTGTTTCCAGAGTATGGCAGGGATGTCTGTAGGCTGGGATGTTGCCATCCATGGCCTCTGTGGGCTCAGCTATTATGCCAGGATCACACCGGGGCCACGTCCTGGCTTGCTGTTAACAGCAGGATTGATCTGCTTTGCTCTTTTGCTGCTTGAGCTGTTAATGATGTGCTGGATTGAGAGAGTGGAATTTACCATCTCTAACTTGAAGCTCTGAGCCCAGTCCTGAATGATCCCATTTTGTAGCCAACAGAGGAAAAGCAGGTGTCTTCTGCTGAATTATTTGTATTTATTCTGACAGGTTTTAGTAGCTGTTGGTGCAGAGATTCCCTTTGAAACACCTCTTTGATGGATCTCAGTGAGGACTGCCCAGGGTATTTCATCCTTAGCCTTGGCATGGAGAGGTTTGTTTTGGGGACTCCACTCTTGCAACCCTGAGAAGCACATTTCACACACAGGGAATGATGCTCCAGCCCTTCCCAGCTGGGTCTCACCAAAGCCACAAGGAGCTCAACAGACTAAAGCAGGTCAAGGAGCAGGAGCCTGAACACAGACCTGCTCCATTCTCTCCCTTTTTGATATTTACCCCATTTTCAAAGACAAGAGAGGCCTCTGAAGGGCTTTCCCATGGACCTTGGCCCCCAGCAGCATCCCCTGGCTCTCTCAAGGAACCCCCAGCACCCTTTAGTGGCTGCACAGGGCTTTCACCTCCTCTAAACCTTATTCTACATTTGAAAAGAATTCAAGTTACAATACCAGGATTTTTTTGCACTCCTTGTTCTGTTGATCTTTAAGAATTTATTCTCTTTAAACTGTGAAAATACCCTCCAAGATCTAAGCAAGGACAGGGGAGAAAAACAGGGCACATTCCCTCCAGGGGAGGATCTGGAGCACGAGTTCTGTGAGGAGCAGCTGAGGGAGCTGGGAAGGGGCTGAGCCTGGAGCAAAGGAGGCTCAGGGGGGACCTTGTGGCTCTGCACAGCTCCTGACAGGAGGGGACAGCCGGGGGGATCAGGCTCTGTTCCCAGGGAACAGGGACAGGACAAGGAGAAGCGGTCACAAGTTGTGCCATGGGAGGTTTAGATTGGATATTGGGGAAAATTTCTTTAGATTGGATATTGGGGAAATTCTTTTCTTCACTGAAAGAATGGTCAGGCATTGGAATAGGCTTCCAATGGAAGTGGTGGAGTCACCATTCCTTGAAGTGGTCAAAAACCATGTGGATGTGGCACTTGGGACATGGGTTAGTGGTGGCCTTGCCAGTGCTGGGTTAATGGTTGGACGTGATGGTCTTAGAGATCAATTCCAACCTTTAATATTCATTGGTTCCTCTGGTTTATAGTTTGTATTTCACCTTTTTTGGTATGTATTCAGAAATAGCAAAGAAAAACTTATTTGAGAAAGCTTAATGAGAACATGGGGTGTAAATAACAGGGAACTATCAATAAAATCTCATCATAACATACTTCGAAACCCCAAAAGTCTTAGTGCTTCTTCTTACCCAGCTGATGTGGGGTTGTGTTTCAAAGGGAGAGGACTCCACTGTGGCTGGAAATTGGGCTGTGACCTTCCACATCCTGGCACAAATCCCAATTACCTGAACCTACTAATGCCATGTTGGCAAAGGCCATTAACAGAACTGCTGGCATCAGCTCCCGTGTGTGCAACTCCTGCTCAAACACCCTCAGAAAAAGTGTTTTTCTGCACAGCCAGGCAGCGATCATGCTGGTAAATAAGCTGGAAACTGCCCTTCTTGCCCCATAAACAGGAGAAAAATTACAACCAGCTCCCACAGCCGCTAAGCTCAGGCGGTTACAAAGTCGGGGTTGACTCCAGAGGGAGCTTATATTCTTTTCCAAGAAAACAAAGAGAGCAGAGACTAGGGAGGGCCAAGATGCTTAGATGCCCTTTGCTAAGCCCTTTTCTGTATGGCTGGTTAGGTCTCAGTGGTTTGAAGCTTCTCAGGAACATCACCCAGCCCTCTGAACCGAGTCTGCTCGGCCAGGATCCAAAGGGAAGCGCAATCCTTCTGCTGAGGCCCACAGATGTTTTTAGTGAGGGAACTTGTCTGGTTCAAAGAGAGGATTTGAACATCCTCAGAGGACAGGGAAATGAGCTGGGTGTCTGGGAGGAGCAGGGATGCAGTTCAGGGCTCCAAATCCTTCTGGTTCAGCAGTTCCTGCTCCTGATGAGAGCCCGGGGCAATAACAGGGAGTAAAGCCTGGCTGGCTGCAGGGCCCTGGATTTCACCTGAGTCATCCTGACTGTTCTGGTAAAACCTGTGATCAGAAACCAAATGATAAATGTGGAAATGTGTGGCGTGTTACAGCTGCTGGGGTATTTTTTCTTTTTTTTTTTTTTTTCTTTTTCTCTTGCTTGTCTTAGTCAAATGCAGCTCTTGTGTCAGGAGGAGGAGGAGGAAAGCCAGTGAGTCACACCCCACCCTCTAACAGCTCCTTCCCCTCATTATCTTCCCAGCAATTTACCATTTCCTAGGCACAAGAAGGGGACAATTTGTCCCTGCTGCCTTAAGGACCGGTGGTGTGAAGAGAAGGGTTTGTGGCTCCTTTAGATCCTGGCCATTTATTTGATTGCAATTCAGAAACTATGAGTCCCCCTGCTCGTGCTTGGATGATGGAGCATTCACCCTATGCTCAGCTGAGCCTTTAGACTCAGTTTCCAGCTCATAAAATCCCAGCTGGAGGGGACCTGTGTTCCAAAAATCTGCCCCAGCATTTATTTGTTCACCAACTCTTGAACCCAAGCTGTGCTCTGTCTGCTGGGTTTGCCCCAAAAGCGCCCAGGAGGATGCAGGATGCTCAAACCACTTTTTGGGTGACATGCCTGTAAAGTTCTCCACAGAAACTTCAAAATATTTGGTCTTGGTCATGAGGGTTAGCACATTTCCAGAATCCTGGGTGGGAATATGAAAACACTGGGACACGGCAGCCCTGCAGCAGGAAGGTGTCTGCAGAGACCAGGGGTTTGGAGGGACGGAAGCCCAGCTGGGATCAGGTGGTGGGAATGGTCACCAAGGAGGCTCAGTCCATGCCTGGGATCATTCTGGTGACTGCATCCCAACCCCAGTGGCCTCGGAATGGTGCTGGTGGCATTCCAGCAGTGCCAGGGAGTGACTGGGCAGGATGCGTCAACACCACCCTGCTGGGAAAGGGACCAGCTCTAGGAGTTTGAGGGGATGGGGAGAACATGGAGAATGATGCTGGGAGCTGCTGTGAAGGGCACAAACCTGCATCCCAGCAGGACCTGCCCCATCCATCCTCATTCCCTTGCTGTTCACCCTGGGCTCCCCACAGCCCTCCCCAAAGTGGGGGATGGCAGGAACTTGGGGCTGAATCCCCAGCCCAGGGAATCCCCCCAAAACCCCAGCCCACACCTCAGCCTGGAGAACCCCAATACCCCCAGCCTGAGGGATCTCCCTGTACCCTCCTCCCATGCCTCAGGGATTCCCACTGTGCCCCAGCCTGGGGGGTCCCCCTGTACCCCCATCACACATCTCAGCCTCGGGGGTGCCTCATATCCTCAGCCCCAGGGATGCCTCCATATCCCCAGCACACCTCAGTCCATGGGATTCCCTCCTGGAACCTCTGGACCCCAGCCCAGGTCAGCCTGGGGATCCCTCTGGATCCTCCCACAGCCCCAGCCCAGGGCATTCCCATCCTGCTTGCACACCTCATCCTGGAGGATCCCGTATCTTGGAGATCTCTTGGGATACTCCCACAGCCCCTGGCCATGCCTCAGCCCAGAGATCCCCCCCCTGCCCGGATCTCAGCTCGGGGGTATCCCCTCGGATCCAGGAGCACCCCCGTAACCCAGCACAGCCCTCAGCCCGGGGATCCCCTCAGATCCAGGAGCACCCCCGTAACCCAGCACAGCCCTCAGCCCGGGGACACCCGGTATGCCCAGCCCCGGGATCCCCTCAGATCCCCCGTACCCCGGTCCTCGCCTCAGCCCAGGGACCCCCCTGCACCCCCAGCCAGGCTCTCATCCCGGGGGATCCCCTCGGATCCCCCCAGCCCGGGGTGCCGCCTCCACCCCCAGCGCTCACCCCAGCCCGGGGTCCCCTCGGATCTCGGGTATCCCCCCTCAGTTCTCATCCCGGGGGATCCTACCCTGCACGGTCTCCCCATCCCGGGCACGCCGGCCCCTCCCGCCGAGCGCGGCCGCCTCACGGCGGCGGTGACATGGCGGCGGCCGCGGCCAATGGGGGCGGCGCGGGCGGGATAAAAGCGGCGGCGGCGGCGGCCGGGACGGCTCGGGCCGGGCAGGGACGGCCCGGGGGCTGCGAGGCTCGGGCACGGCGCTGCCCATGGAGGCGGCGCGGGGCTGGAACGGGTACGCGCGGCAGGAGCGGCCGCCGCCCTCCCCGCCCGCGGCCGCGGAGAAGCCGCGCGTCCCCCCGGGCACCGGCACGGGCAGCGGCGGGGAAGGGTGGCGGGGAGAGCGGCCCCGCAGCGAGGAGGACAACGAGCTGAGCCTGCCCAGCCTGGCCGCCGCCTACACCTCCATCCTGCGGGCGCTGGGCGAGGACCCGCAGAGACAGGGGCTGCTCAAGACGCCCTGGAGGGCGGCCACGGCCATGCAGTTCTTCACCAAGGGCTACCAGGAGACCATCGCGGGTAGGGAGCGCTCCCGGGGCCGCGGGGATGGAGTTGGGATTGATGAGTCAATGAATTTCTTCAAACGCCGTTGCGCTGTCACCCGCATCACCCAGTGGTGCTCCCCTGGTTGTCACCTGTGTGTCTCGCTGTGCCCTCCCTCCCCAAATATATCGGGGTTTTTCTAAATTAAACTCCATTCAGGTAAAGTTTCTATTCTGTCGTAAGCCTCTCGCTTGGATGAGCAGAGCAAGTGCTTTTGCTTTCTCTTTTCTGATGGCAACTTTTCCAGCCCCGGCGTAGGAACTTGTGGGTTCCCTCCTTCCTCCCTCCCCGCCGAGCGAGGCTGTGTTGGGACAGGCTGGGAATATTTGTTTCCATTAGCAGACAAGGGGTTTGAATTTCCTCAGGAAAAGCCCTGTTCTGGCGATGCTTTAATCGAGTGAGGTTTGTCAAAGGTGGGAATGAAACTTAAGGAAGCGAGGTGAGGAGAAAGGAAGGGGACAGGGAGATCCCTTCCCCGTCTCAGGGTGCCAGCAGCAAGTGCAGGTGTGGAGAGGAACCCAGGCTGACATCCCTGCCCCAGCTGAGTGTCTGTGCTTGCTGGGTGAGGGTGTGAGGAAAGGAACTGCCTGGGATATGTTTTATCAACAACTCATAGCTCAAATGTAGGGTAAATACTTGAAAATTTGGTTTTTTGCATCACTTTTCCTCTTCTCAGCCTCTTTGGCTATGGACTGTACCCAGTACAAACAGTAAAAAAGAGCCTGGAGAGCTTGGGAATTCCCCTTTCTGCTCCTTCTTACGGTAAAAGGCGAGTTCCTGTCAGTGAGGGATGCAAAGAGAGTCAGCAAGGATCTCTGAGTGTGGCTGAGGAAGGGGCTGCTCCTGCTGTGCTCTCTGGAATGCAGCACTCCTGTGCTGAGCCTGCCCCAGAGCTCCATCAGGATGGTGTAGCCAAAAGCAGAGGCTGATCTGTGCTGTCTGATGGCATCAGGGAGCTCCTGCTGGCACATCAGAGACCTTTTCTGAGGGCACTGTGCTTCAACTTCAAGGCTGGGTTTTGTGTTAATTTCTTTTTTATTTCTCTGCTGTTGGCTCTTTCGAAATCAGATTTCTGCAACTTCCAGCATTCACTTACTCATGGCCAGCTTAAACTCTTGTGCCACTGTTGTGTCCCAGGAACAGCATTTCTGCCTTGAAAGTTGTTCTGCCTTTCAGATCAAGACAGGTTTTTGGCTCACATTTGTGAGCAGGCTCTGGGCTGCAGTGGCCATCCTTGTTCCTCTCTTAGTCCTGCTGCACGGTGTGTTTGAGGTGAGGTTTCATCAGGAATCATCTTTTGTTTACTGGGATTAACTTGCCTCGTTTTACTGCTGTAAAACACAGGAGGTCTCTCAGTCACATCCTGCCAGGCTCTAGCAGAAGGAATGTTTTCAGTGATAATTTGAGCACGAATTTCTGTGCTGGACCTGGGTGAGGTTGCTGCCCTTCTTAAGTCCTCTCTTATCTTGCTGCCAGTTTTGTGTGCTCATGTTACCTGAAGTAATTAAAAAAATTTTTTTCTGCTCCAAGGTGGGTTCTCTGGGGTCTTCTAATCTCTCACATTCATTTAATTGAGCAGAGTAGTTCTGATACTCCCCTCCTCTGATTATCCATGGGAGAAAGCTGTATTATATCCAAGGATAGAAAATGTCACTGCTCATGCTCTACTCCTGGACTGCCTTTTTCATTTTAGGAAATCGTGTGAAGCTGTGCCACTAACATTCCTTCCTGTGTCAGGTGGGGAGTCCTTTTACTTTCCAGCTACTCACCCCTTCTTGCAGGATGCTCAGCTTCCACTTTTCTCACCCTTCCCAGCCAGACAGAAGGAAGAACTGCAGCTGAAGGACAAGCAGACAGGAAAGCAAATGGTGGATGAAGAGTTTGTTAGGAGAGCCAATATGAGTAAAGTCTTTTTAGAGAGTTTTAAATACCTGATGAACCCTAGAGCCAACAACTGCAGAATATTTGGGCACAAGAGTAGCTTTGGGACTGCTACTGTGTCTGCTGCAGCATCCTGTGCTGTTCCCTTGGTTATACTAATCCAGCTCTCTGCCTGGCCAGGCTGGGAACTGGACCAGCAAGTGGTTTGTGAAAAAGAAAGTGAACCAAACAAGCCCAAACCCTTCCCCCAAAACCCAACAAGGAGCAGCCCTGACCTCTTTTTTTCCCAGGGTTTTTTTGCAGATTATTCAGCTCCTCCTGTGGAGCTGTGTGGGTAGGCAGAGGTTAAAGCAGTGATTTGCAGGGTGTGTTTTGAGGAGTGTTTCCATTTTATCCCTGCAACAGGCACAAGATGAGGGGTTCTTACAATACCTGCAAGTTCCATCTTCCCAAAAGAGGTTCCTCAGGTAAAAGCTTGGTAGTGATAGTGGTACAGTCACATGGCCAGAGGCAAAGTGTGTGTGTTGCAATGGGTCCCTGCTGGGCTCACAGACCCTGCCAGGGCATGGAGCTGCCAGAGTGTAGAGCCAGGAGGGAGTGACACAGGTGAACCAGGGCAGTGAATGTCACAACAGGGACAGGCTTTAAAATCAGCCCTGTGACCTCATCTGCTGCAGTATCTGCCCTGGGGAGGCAGGGGGAAAGCAATTAATGTCTGATGGAGTTTTCATTTTCCATAAAGGAACACAAAGGAAGGTGTGATAGATATTCACCCAAATTATAGAATTGTTTTGGTTGGAGAAGCCCTCTAAGATTGAGTCAAACCCTTCCCCAGCACGGCCAAGGCCGCCACTGACCCCTGTCCCCAGGTGCCACATCCACATGGCTTTTAAATCCCTCCAGGGAAGGGGACTCTACCCCTGCCCTGGGCAGCTGTGCCAATTCCTGATCACCCTTTCAGTGAAGACATTTTCCCCAATATCCAATCTAAACCTCCCCTGGCACAACTTGAGGCTGTTTCTCCTTGTCCTGTCCCTGTTCCCTGGGAGCAGAGCCTGATCCTGGCTGTCCCCTCCTGTCAGGAGTTGTGCAGAGCCACAGGGTCCCCCCTGAGCCTCCTTTTCTCCAGGCTGAGCCCCTTCCCAGCTCCCTCAGCCCCTCCTGGGGCTCCAGACCCCTCCCCAGCTCTGTTCCCTCCTGGACAGTGTCAAGTTGCTGTGCACTGCCAGGTCTGTGTTTGGTGTGCTTGACTTTCACCTCCCTCTGTTTTTGCAGGGGCTTGGACTAGATGGCCTTTAGGGATCCCTTCCAGCCCAAACCATTCCATGAACTTTTTTGTTTCTGTGTGTCTAAGAACATAATACACTTGGAACATGGTTAAATGTCCTCTCGTTTATCTCCTGTGCTGGGTGTTGTCACTTTGCTTCCATGACACCTGCTTGTATTTGTATGTTTGTATTTCCCATAGCTTAACTTGGTAGTATTGTAGGCAAGATAACACCTGAATTGTCTCTCTATTCAGATTTGTGAGCAGCAGAGAAGCTGATTCTGCTTTCCAGCTTCTACTCTGTGTATTCCTCCCTTGTTTTCAGCAGTGCAGAGTGACTGTTCCTGCCTTACCCTCCATTCATCTCTGCTATCTGTGTTCTGCACCTGCTCAGTGTTGTGTGTCAGAGCCATTAGTAGAGTTTACTTGTTAAATATCTGTATCTGGCTCTTTCTGTTAATTCCAGATTGTCATTTATTAATCCTGGCTTTACCAAAGGCCTCAACCTCTTTCATTGACAGGATGTATTCAAATGTGCTGTTCCCACTTCTGTAGTACCAGTCATCACACTTGGCAAGAATGCCTCTTGTGATTTCAAATAAAATCCACCTGGGGACCAGATTAAAAATGCTGACAGCTCAGTGCAGACACTTGAGCACTGGTGTAGACTGGCAGCTGTTGCAACAGAAATCTCTCAACGTGTTGGCAGAGATGGCAGAGTAGGAAAGTCACCAAAAAAGTAACTCCCAGTTCCATGCAGCGCTTCTGTGCCAGCATCCAAGAACATGTGTCCTTTTCCAGGGTCAGATCTATCAGCCTCCCATTTCTGGGTGTAAATTGTATTTCAGAATAGCCCTCTTGGCTGGTGAGGGCTGACAGCAGGGCTGTGAGAGCCAGGTGCCTTTAGCCTTTTGAGAGCTGGCTCAGGCAGCTGCCTGCCACACAAAGGTGAAACCTTGTCCCTCCTTTTACTAAAGGCTTCATGTCATGCTCAGAGGTGCTGTCTGAGGGTCTCACAATAAATACTACAAAGCACAAGTGTGTGCAAAGGCAGTAAATGAGTGAATAAGTGGAGATACAAGGTGGCAGACAGCACTAACTCTCAACTGAACCTGAAGGTTTCAGACCCAAGCAACTGGTAAGTTACAAAAACAGTGTCAATGATTCTGCCTTTGAAAGGTGAATCATAAATGAGTTGGTTTGGATTGTGTAATCCTGCAGGAAACATTAGGCACAGGGCTGGACGAGCTGCCTGTGTCTGCAGGAGGAAGTTAAGTTGTTCTCATCAGCCACAAACACTCAAAGCAAAGCTTGTTCACCAGTCTGGGCTTGCTGGTGATGGTGGGAGCTGCTGCCAGGGGAGTCTCCCAGCCTTTATTCCTGTGAGCATGGCAGCTCTCAGGCATGTTGGCAGCTTCACCCATCCTTTCAGTGTGTTTAACAGGGAAATAAAATATTAAGAGGGGATAACTTTGCTTCCTGGACCTCTGTGGTTTGAAAGGCTGTGTGTTATCTGCCTGCAAGGCAAGTGGCTCTGCTGGGCAGCTTTTATTTCAAAGCAAAAAAAAAGTTAGGAAATTACCTAGTTAGGTAATTTCCTCACTCATTAGTTTATATGCTTTTCCTACACTGAGGGATGAAAAAACTCAATAATAATTTCTACTAGTCTGTGTGGGTTTGGTTATTTTTATAGAGGACAACAATGGTGTAAGCTCCTCAATTTTTCCAGCCTGCTGGGTTTGCTGTGCTGAGGTGCTGAGCATTGCTGTGTCAAAACACACAGTGCTTAAGCAAACAAGGCTGTTTGATCAGCAGCACTGCCCTTTGCTAGGAGCTGGGGAGGTGCTGTGTTTTCCTGGAATCGAGGTGCTGCTGGCTCATCCATGGGGACAGGGATGCAGCACTGTCATCTGTGAACAGCTGAAACCTCAGCACTGCTGTGCTCCAGCCAGGGCTTGTTTCTGGTCAACCGGAGGGTGGGAAACACAGGATTGTTCAGAGAGAGGTTTTTTGGGGTTTCCTCAACTTCTGCCCCCACAGAAGGGAAGCCTACCATGCTGGAACACACATTAAATGCAGTGAAACTCCTGGGAGCTGGGACATTCCTGGATCATCTTCCCTTCCTGTTAATGCTCAAGTAACACTAAGCTTGGCTGGGTTTTGTCAGGAATTTATTAAATATTGTAACCTCTTGGATCTGAACTGTTGCAGGCTTCTGATCTTTCATGTTGCTCTTCTGAAGTGTTTTGTCTTTGATTTTTCCTTTGTTTCAGTTTCAGAAAGAAGTGTGGATGAGCACCTTCTGTGACATGGGACATTGAAATGGTTATTGAAAAATCCTGATACATTTTAATGAGCATCTCCATAACACTGCTTTCTCTCATATTAATAAACCTCCTGGCAGAGGACAACTTCTAGAACCTAATCTTGACTTCATCTGTCTGCAGTAGCTGGTCTGTTATGAATAGACTCCAGTCTCACTACAACATGGAGGGTATCTCACAGGAAAATAAACAAATCTGTGCAAATCATGGCCAGAATTAGCTGAACAGCAATAATGCTGCTCCTTTATCTTTGCTTCTGTGAAATGTCCCTTGAATCACGTCTGGTTCACCTCCCTTCTGGTAACTAAGGGATTAAGCTTTGCTTCTGAAGTAAATGTTTCTGTCTGAATCTGAGAGTTTTCTAGTTTATGGGTGATGAAATCTGAAATAATAGCCAGAAACTTGTAAATTCTTTTGTGTCTAAGGCCTTGTGTTCTCTTGTGTCTTTGTGTCTAAGGTTTCTCCTGGTTCCTGCTGGGAAGCTGTGTTTTCACAGGTGTTCATTTCTCAGCATCTTTTGAACTCTACTACCTGTTTAAACAGTCATGTGGCATCTCAGGCTGTGCCTCTTTCTAGAGCTCTTCAAGACTTCTTGAAGCAAATGACATACCCAGAGCCTCTCCTTTCTTAGCAACTTGAAGTCATTAACTTTCTGCAGCAGTACAAGCCCTTTACATTAATGTTTTTATAGCCTGGGCCTCTGAGTGCATAACAAATTCCTTGTGCCTTTTTTATACTCAAAGGCTGCAATAATTTTCTTATTGCTTGTCTGGAATCTTTTCCCTAACTACAGTTACCTGTAATGTCATCACATGAATAATGAAAAACAAAGTCAGGTTTGACTTTACATTTTACTGCTTATCCAGCAGTAGCTGAGAGGTTTTTAGAGCAGTTCCCTTCCAGATTTCATCCTGACCCTGCAGTCTGCTGGTTTCCCTGCCACACATCCAGCTGTTAATTCGTGTCTCCTGCTGCCAGTTACATCTGTCCACAGCTGGGCAGGAACTCTGAGAAAGACAAACAGAAATATCTGCCAGCATTCCCCAGGTGCTTGTGCCTTAAAGACCAGTTAGCCTTGGCTGGCTCATGGCCCTGCTCTTCTGGAGCACCCTCCAAACCATGACCTGCTCCTGGCTCATGCTGCCACTGCTTTGGGTGTAACTCTGTGTTCTGGAGGTGTCTGAGCTCAGCCAGTGCTTTAGTTTGTTCCAGCTGGTGGGAGATGTGAATTGTCCCATGGGATGTCATCCTGCCTTGGCCTCAGCCCATCCCTGCCCTGGGTGTGACACTTGAGGGTCACTGTAGAGATCAGTGGGAACTGTGAAATGGGGGTCAGGAGAACCTTGTGCCTTTTGTCTCTGCCAGGATGGATGAGCTCCAGCAGTAGTGTCAGGGAGCTCCTGAGGCTGCCTTGATCCTGCTGGCACTGAGCAACCTGCACTTAAATTGGAGCTGTGAGGCAACTTAACACCACGGGGAAGTGCTTAAACTCCTGGTGAGAGCAACCTGCAGCACTTCACTCCCAGGCACAGTAAAAAAGGCAGCTCTGAAGTGCTGTGAAGCTGCTGCAGTGCTGCCATCCTTCCTCCCCTTCACCTCCTGAGCCCATTCTGGGTGGGCTCTGCCTTCTCTGGTTGCCAGAGGTGCTTTTGCTTTCCTGTGTCACATTAAAGCCATGCAAATAGTTTCTATAGCAACAGGTATCTTTGCTGAGCTCTGACGCAAAATCCTGAAAGGTCTTTCTCATTCTGTCTTCATCCAGTTCTGATTTTTCATTTTATCAACTCTTTTTGAAGATAAAGGGCAAATTAATTCTGCTCTGTTTCAGGAGTTGACTTGCAGCACAGGTGACTGTTTAGTTTCAACAGCCCACTGAAGTTTTTGCACCAGGAGCTGAACTTTTGGCTGAAGGAAGAATCAGCTGGAATAATTTAGAGAGCACCCTGAGTGTACAAACCATGAAATCAAACTAGTGAAGCAGTCAGCATGATCTGGTAGGTAGAGTGAAAGAATGGGAAAAGGGGAAAAAATTTGTCCCCAAGTTTTGCTTCTGGCCTGGTTAGTCTGAGGCTACTTCCCCTTCTGTCCTTTCAGCTCTGTTAAATTTTCCAGAACATGTGCTGCAGCACACAGGCTGAGCTTTTATGACCCCTGTTTGATGCTATTGCAAATGGAAAAAAAAATTAGAAAAAATATTAAAAAACCTCTAAAAAACTTTTAAAAATCCTGACAAATTTAGATAAAATGGTATTGCCTCCCTGCATAAGGTGTTTGAGTCTGTGCCAGAGAAATGCCTCCTGTGTAATTACTGCCAACAACTGCTGCAGTGGGACACAGGTAGAAGCAGCTGTGAAAAGCTGCTCTGCTCACTCTGCTTTTGTCAACGTGGGCTTGTGATCCAAAGGGGGAGGTGTGGGGCTGGGCAGGCTTCGAGCTGTGCTGATTTTCAGGAAGAGAGGCTTGTGAAGTAGAGACTGGAGCAGAGTAGGGATGGATGGGCACTCAAGACCATGGCCATTTACTCAAGTGGTGGCCTTCAGCCTCACACTTGGTTTTACCTGTGTGTCCTTGTATCACCTGGCACTTGTGGAGGAGTTTTTGGGGGGCCTAACACTGAGCTGGTTTCTTCCTTTTTGGGCCCTTCTTCTCAGGGAGTAGCTGGTGCTGACAAAATCAGCACATCCCACTGCAGGCATGCCGGGGTCGGCTGTCACTTGTCTCTGCCCCAGCACGGGAAAAGGTGGTTCTGGGCAGGCCGCGCTCTTGAAGAAGGAGTCTGAGCTCTTGCTTTTCGGTCTCCAGTTGAGTTTGTTTCTTATCTACAAAGTTTTTCTGTCTGTCCAGCTGAGGTCTGATCAGCAAGACAGCCAAGGGCACTCTCTCCTGCCCACGGGGCGGTTGTCTCTTTTATAGTGAAAACTACGTATTAGATATTTACCTTCTATTTCCAATACTTTTCGCCCTTGTTGGCAAGTGCACCTTCACTATGAACCAATCCACACATGCCAACATCATCCTGAACATGGATGCCAAGGAGAAGAAAGAAGAAGGACAGGGCATGCCCAAATTCCTCCATCTTAGAACTCCTGACCCCCATGTACAGAATTTCAAACCCCCCTGTACAACATAGAAAACCCCCCTGTACAGTGCTCCAAAATTTTTCCCTTCACCCTGTGATTCCTACTACTATGCTACTTAAACTTTTGTGGCCTGTAATTCTTCATATAAGGTTGGCAATTTGCTCCATTAATTAAGATCGAATTTTCAGGTGTCTTTGGCTTCCTGCCAGGGTCTCTGAGCCCCTGCCAGGGCTTTGAGACATCCAGGACATCCAGAGAGATGCTCTAGGTTCTGACACAGGCACAGCTGCAGGTGTTGTCTGTGACCTGGCTGCAACTTGCTGCTAATATTAAATAAATAAAAGATACAAAAGTAGCAAGACCACTATAAATAAGAAGCGTGAAGCACCTCGCAGCTCTGTGCCTGCAGTTCTTGACGTGCCGATCTGTTTTCTTGCCTCTAAATCTCCCCTGGTTGTGCTGGGGCACTGCCCACATGCTGGGACTGGGCTGTGGCATTAGAGGGGATGTGCAAGAAGGGTAGATGCCCTTTGTGCTCCTCTTTGGTTGCTTTGGCCGTGAGAAGGTTGCAAGGTGCGTTTTTGTTCCTGGAGTTGTCTTTGTGGTACTTCTGAGGTCACTTAAAGTTCTCTTTGGCTGAGCTGTCTCCATGACACAACACAGCCGTGAGAGAAAGTTTGTAAGGACCCACTAATAAAGATTTTGTATGTTAATTATTGTGTATCTATCCATATACACATGGATATGAGACTTCATGAGTGAAGTACCTTCTGTTGTAGCTCTGGCCCTGCTCTGTGTCACACGCCAGGACTCTTAATGAGAATTTGGCCATTTCTGGCTGTTCTGAACAATCTGCTTTGCTCGTGTACTGACGTAAATCCATATCTGACATCAGGCTCTGATATGCTCCTGGTGAGGCTGGTGTGACCTGAGCTGGGGGTCTAATAACAGCAGCAGTCACTCTGGAGATGCTTCGTGGATCTGTTTGGATTTTGTTTTAATAACTCTGGCCACGGCAGCAGGTTTTGTGCAGCCACTGTTTGCCTTTCTGCTGTGGAAATGGCACGGCTGCAGAGTGCTGCAGGAGGGAGCTCAGAGCCCAGAGTGCTGCTCTGCCTTCCCTTCCCTCTCCCTTGAGCCTGTTCAGATCCTCTGTTTTGGGTTCTCCCTTTGCCTGGC
Source organism: Passer domesticus (assembly GCF_036417665.1). Classification (NCBI taxonomy): domain Eukaryota; kingdom Metazoa; phylum Chordata; class Aves; order Passeriformes; family Passeridae; genus Passer; species Passer domesticus. The sequence goes on from NC_087479.1 coordinate 7,847,311, forward strand.
TGAATTCACAATTACACAACTGCATGATGCTGCCCATGCAATCAAAACCCTCCCCAGTAGTGCTTGGTGTGAACCAGACCCAGAAATTGGAAGAACACAATCACGTGCCTTCACAGAGCTGTTCCCTGGCCTTTTTCATGCCCTCTACTCCTGCCCTCTGACCTGATCCAAACCCTTTTGGGATTCATCCTGGCTGCCTTGCAGCTTGCCAGCCCTTCTCAGGGAAGAGCCCGCGGCGCAGGCGGAACGTCTCGCGCGCAGTTTCCAGGGTTACCTGTGCAGTGCTGATAGCAGGCAGGAAATTAAAATGCTCCATGATGATGAGGATGATCCCTTATCGACAGCAGATGGTGGCCATTAGCTGGATGTGCATGTCAGGGAAGGCACCAAGGCAAGCAGAGCAGACATCACCATTGGGTTTGTGTCACTGCCACCATTGGGTTTGTATCACCACCCCTGCTGGATTTGTGTCACCACCATCGTTGGATTTACGTCACCACCCCTGCTGGATTTGTGTCACCACCCCTGCAGGTGCTCCGTGGTGCATGCAGGGCAGTCCCTGAGTGCCCTGGTCTGGCTGTGGTGTGTTGGACTCTGCTTTCCTGGAAGTAACTCCAAGGAGCCAGTGTGGCTTCCAGCTGAACTTGTTTGCAGAGTTCCTTGTCCTTGTTATCAGCCCATCTGTACAGGTGGTTCTGTCCTGCAAGTTTCTCCTTCATATACAAGTTTTCTCTCTTGTTCTTCAAAAGACCTGATTTCTTGACTTGGGACTATTCTACTTTTAAGATGTCTGAGCATGGTTCAGGTGCCTGCAATCTCTGTGGAGACTGATGTGCTGTAACCTGTGCCAGGGTTGTTTGGGGGTTTGTCAAGAGACTGCTGAAAGTGGAAAATCAACTGAGGATCCATTCTGCTGAGCTCTGAGAATAGCCAGGTGTCATATAATGTGTTCCTCTTCTTACTGAGCTGTCTCCTCTCCCTTCTGTCTCTGTGGGGGTTTCTGCACCTCACTCTTCTGCTAACTCTGAGGTGCAGAATTAGGCTGGAGTGTGAATGTGCCTGCCCATTTCAGATCAGGACAGCAAATCTCTCCCCAGATGTGTCTCTGACTTCTTGTGTACCTGAACAGCTGCTGCCTGGTGTGCTACAGGAAGACATTTGCATGCAAAGGCTTCTTGGAGACAGTAATGCTTGGAGGAACCACTGTGATGGTTTAGGTTTTCCCTGACCTCGGGCTGGCTTTGCTTGGTGGAAGCACTGATAGAAACCCACAATAACAGCTGTTAATTGCTCCTTAGATGTCAGTAATTCTGCAGAGACCAGACCTGTTCTAACCCGTGCTCAAGCTATTAATGAAATAAAACTCTCCAGGCTGATTTCTGGTGCAGCACGTAGGCAGTGTGACACTGGGGCACAGGCAGGATCGTACGCAAACCAAAACGTGCTTGTGATGTTACTCCTAACTTGCCTCCCACCCCTTAACCCTAAAATCTGTAGCCCTGAAAGAGTTCTGCCCTTGCTACAAGCTTTCTCAGGTCCTGGCTGGAAGAGCCTGCCATGCTTTTTGGGTTTATTTTTAATGCAAATGTTTGATTTCAGATGTCCTGAACGACGCCATCTTCGATGAAGACCATGATGAGATGGTAATTGTGAAGGACATAGACATGTTCTCATTGTGTGAGCATCACCTCGTTCCATTTGTTGGAAAGGTAACTCTCCCTCACAGAACAAATGTGGGAATACACAATAAAAGACCTTAAGTACATGTAAAAGACTTTGTAGCTGTAGCTACAAAGCTTTTTAAGGCTGTAAGTACTTGCTGCTTACGGCTACAGTTCTAGAAGTTTAATCTTCAGAATACAAATAAGGAAGGCCTCCTTAATGTGAGGTTTTATTTGAATTTAAGCTCCTGAAATATAATGCTCAACCTTTCCTAGTCTAAGTAATCTAATGGTTTCTGACATTTCATATCAAAGCTCTTCTCCATGAAGCAGCAACAAGCCTTGAGGGCAGACATCTCGATATTAAACCAGCTCACCCTGCACACTGGCTCTGTCATGGATTTAGCTCCTGGCTCAGAGCTATCCAGAGCACATTCATCTCTCTGAAACCCCCTGTGAGTGGAACAAACTCATTAGCAGCTCTGCCTTAATTATGTGAGCCGAGTCAGGGAGAAGGTGGCCAAAACTGGCTCTGCTTAACTGGGGAGTCCTGTGAAAGGGGCTGCTGCTTCAGAAGGTTTGGAATTGTGGTGCCAACAACTTTAGGGAAATAAAATTTCTCCAATTAACCATTGTAAAGGTGATGAAGAGTTCTGAGGGGGAGCTGCACATCTCAGCCCCTCCAGTCCCTTATCAGCACAGAAGGATGGAGCTTAGCCTGAGCCATCTGTTACCATAAAGTGCTCACAGGTCCAAGAGCAGCACGTGCTTGTGTTGTCTATAAAATTCAATCAGTGCCACATATGTTCCAAGTAAATTGTCTCCCAATAATAAAATTCATGAACAGAAACCAGCTGTTTATTTAGTTGAATCAATTCAGGTTTGTCTGCTTTATTTTCTTGCTGTTGGTGTTTTATCCTGGAGAACAGGATAACCTCTTTTTCTGTTCCAGCTTTCTGTTGTGCCTGTTGCTCTTGGCTGTGTGCACTGTGTATATTCTCCCCGTTACTCCTGTGGCAATGTGTGCATTTTTGTTACATCCAGCTGTTTAGCCTGTGTGGTTTGGAGAAATCTCTTCACAAACAACCAACTCATCCTACAAAATGACTTGGTATGGCTCTAAATATTCAGAGTAACCATTGCCCTGCTGGGTGCACCAAACAGGCTGCAATCAGTGACCTGTAGGTCTTGCACTTGCAGTTCTACCTTACAGGAAATGAAGAAATCTACAAAAATACAGGGAACAGGATTCAAAGCTTATTTCCAAGTGGTGTCTCTCACTTTGTCTGAAATGTTTCATGTCTTTTCAGGTGTCAGTGGGTTGATTGCCTAACAGAAGGGGTAGGAATGAGCAAGTTAGCCAGGTAATCAGGTGCACTGTGGTACCTCTACTGCAGGCACAGCAGCACAGGATTCTGAGATGGGGCCTCCAGGCAAAGCCAGAATCCCCCACTGACACTCCCCTGCTATCTTGGCTAATTTTTCAAGTCTCTGGTACAGTGGCACAAGGACTGATTTATAATCTAACTGTAAACCCACTGGAATTCAGTGGGTTTCTAAAAACAAGGAGGTCCATGTCCTTTCCTCCATATCTGAGCACTTTTCTGCTAAACTTCTTGCAATTTAGTTCAAGTACATGTTCAGCAAATCCGTATTTGAGCAGGATGGAAGCTGAGTTAATCACCAGTGATCTCTGATACTAAAACGAGAAAAATAATCAAATCAGGAAGTGCAGCCTGATTTTTGGTGGCAAAGTATTTCTTGCCACCAGAACTTTCACTGGAAGTAAAGCACAGTCCCTCTTCCTTCCGTTCCCTAAATCCATTTAAGGCCTTGAAAGAAAAGCATGTTTATTTTAGACAAATAGTGCTGTGCTGAGTAATAGACTGCCTTTGTACCCAAATGCAGCAGTGTTCTGGAGCATTCCTGAGACTTGGAACATAAGCCTTGACTCTTGAAGAGCTGTGACTTTTCCCCCCCTCAGAAAATCTCGCCTGTTCTTCACCAGGACCTCATGAGATATTCACAGCCTCAGCTCCACAATTCCCCAGGCTTGCATGGTGCCACGTTCCTCCCACATGCTGAGGCTTCTGGGCTGTCCCAGAGTTAATTCTGGGGCAAATGCACATCTCATTGTCTGTGCATGAGTTTCACATGCCCTTGGAAGGGTGGTTTTGCTGCTGTTAATGGTTCTTCTCCCCTGTCTAGGTACACATTGGTTATCTCCCCAACAAACAAGTGCTTGGCCTCAGCAAGCTTGCTAGGTAAGTGTTCTGATGAAAGTGATGCTAATTTGTTAAAAGGATTCCAGGCTGTGCTAGCTGTGCTAATCTTTTTAATCTCCTCTCCCTCTAAAGCTCAGCCCACTTTGTGTCCTGGATTTGGATTTAGAGCAATCCTCAGCATTGTTTTTATTTGTGTGGAGAGGACAGAGAAGTCTTGGAACTGTGTGTTAATTCTCACCAGAATTAACACTGCAGCAGAGCCCTGATGCTTTTGTAGATTCCCCCAGAGCACTGGGGTCTTCAGGGAGCTCTGAGGCTAAGAACCAAGAGAATTTTGTTCTGTTCTAGGGCAGGCCACCAAAAAACAGTGAGAATTTCCTGCTCTTTACCACTTGGGTATAAATTGACTAATAAGACCAAAAATCTGAAAACTGTAAATGAACACATTTTATGGATATAAATTCAATCTAAAGCTTTCATCTCTTAGCTGACTCTTCATAAAAATGTGACATTTCTTTATTTCACTGAAAACTTGCTGAGAGTGCTGTGGGGTAGATTTTATAGATAAAATTCAGCCTAAGAAACAAAGCAATTTTGATACACTTGAGAAATCCATTTATTATGTAAAATAGCTTTTTTCCTCAGCAAGTGCCCTTGTGTCAGTTGTTGCACTGACACTTTCTCTTGCTGGTGAGGAAGAGGATGGTAGATCCCTTCAATAAGCAGATTATTTGGGATCAGAGTGGAAGGGTCCCTTTTGGAGAAACAAACCTAAAAATTTGGCTGAAGCTCAGACAGACCACATAGGTTTTGCTTGCCCTGATGGGTCTGTTAATCCTGCTGTAGTTCCAGTAACACTAATGAGAAATTAGCCCTGCAAATCTGCCTGCCTGCTGGGTTTTATTAGCAGGTAAGAAATGTGGAGGATGTGACAGCAAAATGTCCTAAAGTGAGCCAGATCTGTTCTGGGCTCTGCTTGCACAACAGGGAGCTGGGTTTGGAGGTGGAAGGATCCTTGGAGGTCACACCTCTGCTGTGTGGAAACTCATACTGCAGGCAGGCATCTCCCTACCCCCAGCACTGCTTTCTTTCCTCTGGTTAAAAGGCTGGAAAGAGGTTTTTCAGTGTGTAGATTTTCTCCTGCATGGTTTTTTTGTGGCTGTAGGAGCTGCTGGAACTGTAGGCTGGGGTTCTGAGCTGTCAGACCTGCAACTGCTGGGCAAAAGTTTTCATCTGTTAGCTGCTCATTCTTGGGATGTGTGTGGCATCCCATGGCTGGTGTTGGGTTTTGGGTGGGTCTTTAAGTGGTGCAGGGCTGCGGGGTTTGTTGTTGGTGGTTTTTGGAGCTGGATTTCTGAAGAGAATCCGTTCCTCCTGGAGAGTCTGTCCTCAGCACATGGTTTCATTTCTGCAGGGCTCCAATGCAGGATCAAGGATCACTTTTGAAATGTGCATCCACTGGTTTGTGCTTGCTCTTGTCTCTATTTGCTGTAAAAAGGAGCTCAAAATGCTTTTAATGGATTTTTTTTTTTAATGCAAGTGGCAACATGGTGCTGGAAAGATCCAATTTTCCTCCTGTTTATCCTCAGAAAGAAACCTGCATCAATATGTGCAAGGCTTCCTGCACTGTGCTCAAAGGTTAAATCTTGCCTCTTTCTAAAGTGAGGGTGAAACTCCCATATACTGCAATAATGAAAAGATTAGATTCTTGTATAACAAAATGTTCTCACTTTTGAGTGCTTGCCATGAAGGGGTTTGGGGGGTAAGTCGTGCCTCCCTTTGGTGCCCTGTATAATGCAACCAGTGTTCAAGCAAAGATTTGTGAGGCTGTTGGTGCTCTAGGCCTAATCTTTCATAATAGGATTACTTTTATGTTTCTGTAGTTGTGGATGACCTGTATTCAGTAAACAAACATCTTTCCATGGGTTTTAAGCTCAGGCTTGAAAATGCTCTTTCAAATAACTGTTTGTACATAAACACCTTGTTAGGACTTCTGTGCAATATCTGAGCATGTTTCCTATCCATATGGTTAATATAAATATTGTGTTGCTTTGTTTTATGCTGTCACACAACCATTTCATTGCTGGAGGGGAGTTTGTGCATTTAATTCTCTCTCAAAAACAGCAGGAGAGTCTCATTGTCAGGGATGATTCTTGTAAGTGATGCTTCAGGCTGCCAGCCAGTGTCTGGCTTTTGTCTGCTGTGACCAGGCAGGTATCAAAGCTTGCTATAGCAACTCCTTTTTGTGGCCACTTGAAGTGTAATTAAGCATTTGAGGTTGGCATGAACAGCCCCTGCAGTTACAGAGCAATTATATGGATTTTCTTAAATGTGTGGATTCTAGAGCTGTCATTGAGTGTCACTTCCACTGCCCACCAATGGCTTAAATTTGGAGTTGTGTTGGAGGGGACCATTAAGGTGACCCTTGCACTGAAATGTGAAGGATGGGGTGAGATATGAATGGGTGGAGAGGTTCTGTTTTAAATAAGACCAATTCTGTCTCATTGTTCTCAGCTAAATTTGTGGTCAAGTGCAAGAATCCAAAACATTCCTTGCTCAATTTCAGCATTCTGGGCATCCATTATCTGAGCTGACCTTAAGGCAGCATTTGGTCTAGTCTGCAGCACAGGGAAATGTTCAGGAATTAGGGTTCAGGGAGACTTTGGACATGAATTCCAAAGGTGGGTGGGGATACAAAGAATTCCAAACCAGCAGAAGGAGACCAGAGAAGTGACTGGTTTGCCCTAAAATAGTCCCTGGTGCTGCAGGTGGGGGGAAGCTGTCACTCAACACAGTGATGTGCCAAGGGCAGTCCATGAGGAATACCTGGGCAGCCATGGATTTACAGATCAGCACAGGGGTCTCTTCTGGCAGCACCAAATTAACTGTGAAGAGCAGTCAGTGGCCAGCTGGAAATAACTGTAATGTTGTCTTTTTCCTTTCTCCTTTAGGATCGTGGAAATATACAGTAGAAGATTACAAGGTAAACACGAAATTTGGTGTTTGTGGTGTGCACTCCTCTCCTCGTCAGTGCAGGGGGCTGGTGACGGGGTGGACTGTAGATGTGGAGTTTAAGGGGGGAGAAAAGTGCTTCTTGAAGAGGTTGTTATTGTTCTTAGCCCCTGCATTCCCAGTGAAGGTAACTTCTGCCTAGGAAACTAAATGGAGGCTGGAACTGATTCCAAGGATGAATGGGCTCCAGGTGGAGCTGCCAGGAATAACTAAACCAGTTGGATGCTGCTGGGGATGAGCTCTCCTGCAGAGATTTGGAGAGATGCCTTCAGGAATCCTTGTCTGAGGCAGTGGAGCAAGAGCTGCCTCCTGCCCCTGAGGAGAGGAAGCTGCAGGGTCCAAAGCCGTGGGTTGGGCTGATCCTGCTGCCTTTGTCCTGTGCTTAAATTTGGCCTGGTCTTGGCAAGACTGGTCCTCAGTGACCACCAGGCTGGTGAACAGAGGGTGCTAGAGCTGCAGGAAGTAAAGCTTTGCAGGACAAAGCTCATTTTTTATCTCAGTTTCCTTTCCCTAAGAAGAGAAATTGGGCGTGTGGAATAAATGGTGCAGCAGTAACGTTGGGAACAAACACATTAAAAACTGAAACAGAGCAGAGAGGCAAGAAAATCTTCTTGCAAAATAGGAAATGGGGGAGCTATTAGAACAAAATTGTGGTTGGAGAGATGGAATGCAAAATGTCTCCAAATATAAACAAGAAGATAGAAGGTCTGTTCCAGGTTACAAATGGAAAAGAGGATGGATGGGGCTTGGAGCAAGCTGGAAGGTGTCCTTGTCCATGGTGGGGGGTTTGGAATGAGATGAGCCTTAATGTCCCTTCCAACCCAACCCATTCTGGGAGTCTGAATTGCCTGTTGTTCCCTCAGTCCAGGAACGCCTTACCAAACAAATTGCAGTTGCCATCACAGAAGCCTTACAGCCCGCCGGGGTCGGCGTCGTCGTGGAAGCTACGTGAGTGATCCCAGAGTTCTGGGGGGGATCCAGCAGTTCCAGGGGTGAGATCCCAGCTCTGTGTGATCCCAGGAGTTCCAGGGGTGGGGTCCCAGCTCTGTGTGATCCCAGGAGTTCCAGGGATGGGATCCCAGGTGTTCCATGGGTGAGATCCCAGATCTGTGTGATCCCAGGTGTTCCAGGAGTGGGGTCCCAGATGTTCCAGGGGTGGGATCCCAGATGCTCCAGGGGTGGTTTCCCAGCTCTGTGTGATCCCAGGAGTTCCAGGGGTGGGATCCCAGGAGTTCCAGGGGTGAGATCCCAGATCTGTGTGATCCGAGGTGCTCCATAGGTGGGATTCTAGATCTGTGTGATCCCAGATGTTCCAGGGGTGGGATCCCAGCTGTGTGTGATCCCAGGTGCTCCATAGGTGGGATCCCAGATGTTCCATGGGTGGGATCATGGCTCCATGGGATCCCTGTGCTGCAGGGCTGGTGCCTGGTAGCTCTATGCTATGCTTGGTCACAGGCAGAAGGATTAGTAATTACAACAATAATAATAACAACCCTATTAATAATAACATATTACTAGTAGTAATAAAAATTTAATAATCCTGATGTGCTGGAGTCCACATGTAAAGTGGGTGCTGCCTGATCCTTTCTGGAGATGTGGCACTGAGGAGCTGTCACCTGCACCAGATCCATGCCCTGTGCTCCTTCTGCCTGGGACCAGCAGCAGGCATGTCCTGTGCTCAGAGTGCACCTGGGGAAGGTGGGATTTTCCTGGGATCAGAGGAGAGAAGGCAGAGCTCAGTGGCTGAGGCTGTGACTCTTCCACAGCTGAGGAGCTGCAGATGCCATTTCTGGCTGTGGAGGTTTTGAGACGTTCCCAGAAGTGAATGTGACCGTGTAAGAGACATCTCTCCCTGTGGGATTCCCTTCCCCAGGAGTGTTCCTGGAGCACTGACTCCCCTCTGGTTTCTCCTAGGCACATGTGCATGGTGATGCGTGGGGTACAGAAAATGAACAGTAAAACAGTGACCAGCACAATGCTGGGCGTGTTCCGGGAAGATCCAAAGACCCGTGAGGAATTCCTGACACTCATCAGGAGCTGAAACTGTGTCACCCTCTGGATTGTTCTGTCCTGTGTCACTGTCTGTCCTTGTTCCCAAGTCCCACTTCCAAACTAAATTGTCGTGAATTGTTGTCATAGTCTTTGTGCAGTGAAAGGCTTCTGGTGGCACGTGGGAAAGGTGGGATGAGGGAGGCTCCTCCTGGATTTCCACTGATGCTGATGTCACAGAGTTACAAGCCACAAACAGGAGTTTGGAAATGTTTTTCCATCCATAATGCAGAATATCCAGCTGTCAGGAGAGAAGTGGGGCTCAGGAGTGAAGTGGATATTTATGAAATAGTTGTGTTTGTTAGAATAAATGTGGAGCAGCACAGGAAACACCTGAAAGGATGTGGATCTTTGTAGGATTGGGATTGTCCTGAATTATTGGACCATGTTTTATTGCAAGTCCTGCAGTGGCTGTTTCAGTATCTGGATGTGTGTGTTATACCTCCGAATTGTTACCTCTGGTGTGTTTTATATTCTTGCTAGTATTTACTTTCCTTTTCTGTGGTTGTTTTTGTTTTGTTTTGTTTGAGAAATGTGTAAACTCCAATTTTCCTATCCTCTTAACAGGCAGGGAATGAACTTCTGAATTATTTGGGGCACAGCCCTGTCTCAGTACAAAGGGGTTTATGCACCTTTTTCTCTGTGCCTCAGAATGTCTGACCACTTGAACTGTCAGTTTCTTACTGTTCTTAAGGAAACTTTAACAGAGGAGAGGAAAAAACCCTGCAGAGTCTGTCTGCAGAGTACTGAGGTATCCAAAGAGGTTTTTAATGATATTTATATCTTGAGCTTTCCTTCTTGGATTTCCATGGGTTAGACTGAGAAGCTAAAATTAGTCTGATAGTGGGAAACTGAAGATTTGCAAGCATTCCAAGGTTTCCATTTCCAATGCTGGGCCAAAGGTGAGCATGAAATCCTGAGCACAGCACATGGTTCCTCCCCTCCCTGCCGACAGGTTGGGTTATTTCAGGGCAGGGTAACCTGGAATGACAACAGCTCATTTCATAAGAGCAGCTGACAAAAGCATTTCCAGGGCCACCAGAATGAATCAAACCACATTTTTTTTCTCCCTGTGTATGTGGCAACCTCTGTAAGTGGCAGAATTGGTACAAAAAGTTTCAGTCCAGCTGGACTTGGCTGAACTTCTGCTTTGTTGCCATTTTAATGGGGGGTGTTTTGTAACTCTTAATTGGGAAAAGATGAGGAGCAAATGAAAACCACCCTCCTCACACCGAGCTTGCAAAACAGATGTCAGCCAGGGGGGTGGGTGCCCACAGGTTCCCAGGGCTCTCTGCTTTGCTGGACGTCAATCCAAGATGTCCTGGCCATGAACCTCAAGGGCAGTTCTTGCTCTGGCCAGCTCCATCTCACCACAATTCCTCCCTCTTGCTCCAGTTACAAACAAAATGAAAATCATGTCTGGTCAGATTTGGCCTAAAAAGCTTTTTCAAGGAGAACAAGCCCATGTGTTTAATTACACTAATTTTACTTTGAGGACCTTCACAGCATTAATGGAAGAATCTTTTAGAGCATCCTCTGTCCTGGGTTCTGTAGGATTAGGTGCTGGAACAGTGTTTGTCTCTGCTGTAAACAAGCTGTGCTGCACATTGCTAAGCCACACCAACTCCATGGCATTTGTTTTCCTAAAAACAAAGTTTTCAGTTCAGTATGTTACAAATATCCAGCTGAAAAGCCTTAAATCTTTCTTGCCTGAACTTGGCAGTAAACCTCTCCTTTTAGCTTGACTGGAAGGAGATTTTGAGGACCAAAGGGGCACACACCAGTACACTTATTTCTCTTTCCTTGCTTCACTTTGGAAATTGAGTCTCTGTAAAACACTGTCTTGGTCCTGAGGCACCAAAAAAGTTGTGTTTTAACCACTTATCTCTATTCAGGATAAAGTTCACGTTGCACCACCACTGTTCTTTATTTCCATGTGACCTGTAGTCCTTAAAACACCTCTCTCTACTCGTGGCCTTGGATTTTGTTCCCATTTTTCCTGTTGTCAATCTCAGTGTGTTTTTTTGGAATGTCAGCATTGTCCAAACACAGCAGCTTTAACTACAGCCCATGTGTAAATATGTAAAGGATGTACAGCCCCTGTCGTACTGCTCACCAGTCCATTGTCTCTGAAACATTAAAGCAAAATGTTATCCTTTGGAGTGGGAGCATCCTTGGGGGACTGGAGGTGATGGCACTGCTCAGGGAAGGGCCAGAGCTCCCTCCCCCCAGCTGGAGATGGTTTTCACTCATGGATGAGGTGCTGGGATGCTCCTCTGGGATGGGTGGTGCTGTTATCCACAGGTGAGTCCCCAGCTGGTGACTGGGAAGCAAAAAAACCTCCAGGATTTGTTGTCACCTTCTTCTGCTGCTGCTTGGAGCCAGGGGAACCAAGAGCAGATACACTGGAGCAGGGGTGGTGAGGGGCAGGGGCTGCTCCTGGCATTGGGCTTGGGGGGGTTCACAGTCTTCTTGAACCCTTTGTGCCCTTCTTGAGCTGTCCTGGAGGCCTCACATTGGCCTGAGGAAATTCCTGGTACAAATAAATCCATCAGCATCCGTGACAAGGCACCTGGAAGGTGAGGCCAGGGTTGGGTTGGGCTGCCCCATGGGGTGCAGGGTGGGTAGATTGCCTTAAAGCCATTCCTACTGTCCCCCAGCCTTCCAGGAAGCAGGTATTGCTGGGATTTAGGGAAAAAAATAATAAAATGCATGGATCCCAGACTCGTGAGGAGCCCAAGTGCAGAGGGAAGGGGGTCACAGGGTCTGTGTCCACTGTGGTGGCCAGGCAGGGAGAGGGGATGGTGAATGAAGCCTCCTCCAGCCCTTTCTGTCCTTTTGATGCAAATGCTCTGAACTGTTTGGAAATAAAGCCCCAGGAGCATTGGCAGGACCCATCCTTGTGAGGCTGAGTCCTGTCTTTCCCACAGCTGTGCATGAAAAAGCTGCTGCTTGTGGTGGGAAATGGTCTGTTTGGGAAAACAGGCACTTCTGCAAGGAATTATCTATTCCCTGGCTTTTTTTTTTGCTTTTTTTTTTTTTTTAAGGTGTGGGATTGGGAAGGAGCCTCACTGGTTTTGCCATCATGGGAAAATCTGTTTTCACTGGAGTGAGAAAATATTTTGCTTCAAAGTATTTTGCTTCACAGCCCAAAAAACCCCAAAACAACCAAACAAACAAAAACCTGAAAACCACCAAACCAAACAAAACAAAAAGACAAAACTCCCAAAAACTGAAACAAAAAGCTAAAATAGAAGGACCAAAACCTGTTAAATAAATCCAGCCCTGACCTGCCCCATTCCCACCTAATTTATCAGGTGCTCCATTCCTTTCCTGATGCTCTCCAGTGCTGTGTGTTGCTTATCAACTTTATTTTCTCAAGGGTCCCCCATCTGAGCAGGTTCTTTGCATTTTTTTCTCTCACTTTGGTTATTTTGGGTGTCTCCCATCATCTCCTGCCCCTGTGCTGTGGAGTGACCAGTCCATAAATCCCTGTGCCATGTCCAGCCAGGTCCTGGGCTCTTTGGCCCTCACCAGCTGTGTTCCACCTCTTGGTGCAGGTTTTTATCATGGAATCATGAAATTTGGGAGAGCCCTCCCTGGCCACTGAGCCCCACAGTTTCCCCACCACTGCCAAGCCCACCAGGATGCTCCAGTTCAGGCAACTTCCTCCAGCTCTGGACTCCAAATTAGGCTCTTTTTAGACAAAAATCTGCCTTCCAGCAACTGAGTGGCTGCAAGCAAGGGCTGGGATCATCCCAGAGGCTTCGTGCAGCCTCCACAACCTCCCACACCTGGGAGAGCTGCTTAAAGATCTCCAGCAGCTCCTCAGCTGCCCCTGGCTCCTGCTCCTGTGGCTGGAGCCCTGTTGGAGTTGGGAAGAGGCTCCTGTAATGAGCTGTGAGTCCTTTGAGCCTTGGCTGAGCCCCTCTGGCCAGCTCCTGGAAATAACTTCTAGGAAGAGCTTTGCCTTCCAGTTGTTTTGGAAGTTACACTCATGATTTAGGAGTTGAGGGGGCATAAAACATGAAAGCTCTTGTCAGTAAGTCTTGGCCTGGGTGGGGGGTGCAGAAAAGAAGTCACAGTATTCAAAGAAATATTGGTAAAATACACAAAGAATATAATCACAAGGAATTTATTTGTCATTTTTAACAAGTTTATGTTGTGGTTTTGGTGTTGGGGTGTTGCAGGGGTGAATTTGGGAGGTGAATGTACCACCTTTCCTCTGTTAGCTCTTTCCCACACCAGGATTGTGACAGTGAAGCAAAGGTGAAAAACCCACACTAAGAGGGATCAACTCCACTGCAGAGGCCTGAAAATGATTTTTAAGGTGGCAAGGTAAAGCAGAGTGGTGCTGCTTTGGCCTCAGATGTGTGGATGCCATGGAGGGAGGAATTCCTGGGACCCTGGCCAGGTGCTGTGGGAAGGTGTCCGTGCTTCAGCTCCCCCCTGCCCTGGCTGTGGGTGCCTCTGATCCCTCTGAGCATCCCCTGGCTCCAGCACAGCTCATCCTCCACTGCCATCTCTTCAGCTCCCCTGGCCTGGGACAACGCATGGAGCTGCTGGAGGGCTGCAGGAATGTCTGGAGAAGGTGACAGTCACTGCTGCAGCCTGAGGTGCATCAATGTGCAGGAAAAAAGGCAAAATTTCAGGATACAGCCACTGGAGCAGGCTCCCCAAGGAAGTGGTCACTGCACCAATCCTGCCAGAGCTGAAGAAGCATTTGGACAATGATGCCCTCAGGCACAGGGTGGGGGTGTTGGGGTGGCTGTGCAGGGCCAGGATGGACACTGGGTCCCTTCCAGCTCAGGATATTCTGTGATTTCTGCTGGTTTTTGATGCTGTGAAGGGTGCCAGCCCTGGCTCTGTGCCCACAGCCCGGCTCTGTGCCCACCTTCTCTTCTGCAGCCTCTTCTCCATCGCTCTTCACCGCGGGACAGCAGCTGGGAGGGAAATGAGAGAGAAGGACGGGAAAGGTTTTGTAGGGAAGCAGCAGCGAGAGGGAGGGAAGGAGGGAGTAAAGGCTGGCAGGGGCTTTGCAAAGGCGATGCCCGGGTCAGGGATTCCCGGGATCAGGGATGCCCGGGTCAGGGATGCCCGGGTCAGGGATGCCCGGGGTCAGGGATGCCCGGGTCAGGGATGCCCGGGTCAGGGATGCCGAGCTCAGGGATGCCCGGGGTCAGGGATGCCCGGGTCAGGGATGCCGAGCTCAGGGATGCCGAGCTCAGGGATGACTGGGTCAGGGATGCCGAGCTCAGGGATGTCCGGGTCAGGGATGCCCGGGTCAGGGATGCCCGGGTCAGGGATGCCCGGGGTCAGGGATGCCCGGGTCAGGGATGCCCGGGTCAGGGATGCCGAGCTCAGGGATGTCCGGGTCAGGGATGCCCGGGTCAGGGATGCCCGGGTCAGGGATGCCCGGGTCAGGGATGCCGAGCTCAGGGATGCCCGGGGTCAGGGATTCCCGGGGTCAGGGATTCCCGGGGTCAGGGATTCCCGGGGTCAGGGATGCCCGGGTCAGGGATGCCCGGGGTCAGGGATGCCCGGGCTCCCGGCCGGTCCCGGCTCCGCAGCGCCCGGGACGCGCAGTCTGTGGCTCCCTCTGCTGAGCCCGGCCCCGAGCTCTGCTGGCTGCAGGAGGAGCAGAGGCTTCCTTGGGGGTGGAAAGGTGTTTTTGGGAAGCCCACGGATTACCCGAATGCCAGGCTGGGGGTGTGGGGGTGGGAGAGGGGCACGCAGCCCCTCCACTGCATCCCACTGCTGGGGGATGCTGCAAACAGCCCCCTGGGCTGCCTCGGGACAGGGGTGGGGATGGAGCTGGTTTGTCCAAAAGCAGAGGCTATGTGCCAGGATGAGGTATTTAAAAATTATTATTATTTAAAATTAGCCCCAAAATCGATTTTCTTTAGAAAAGGGGGGATTTTGGCTGAGCTGGACCACATCTCCTCTGACCAGGCTCTGTCAGTGGGGTGTGTAGTTGAGAAAAGAGGGAAAATCATAGAAACACAGAATGGTTTTGGTTGCAAAAAAAGGATTGTCTTCTGCCCAGTCCCCTGCTGCGGGCAGGGACACCATCCACAACCCCAGGTTGTTCCAAGCCCTGTTTAACCCGGCTTTGAACACTTCCAGGGATGGGGCAGCCTCACATTCTTGGGACAACTTGGCTCCAGCACCTTCTGAGTAATGAATTCCTTCCTAAAGCCTCATTTAAATCTCCTCTTTCAGTTTAAAACTGTTCCCCTGCTGTTCTGCCCCTCCAGGCACCTGCTCTGCCTGTGCTGGGCTCTGGGAGAGGCCATGGGGAGCTCTGTGGGTATCAGGAGCCCAAGCTGATCCCAGGGCAGGACCACCCATCCCTGCCCCACGTGAGCCACGCTGCAGCCCCTGGGTGCCCATTCCAGGTGTGCATTCCTGATCCCTTTGCTGTCCCCAGCTGAAGCAGCTCCCTGGTGGTGGCAGAGGCCACGCTGCTGGCCTGGAGAGCTGGGAATTTGTACATCCTGGGAGCATTCCTGGCTGGCAGCCAGGCCAGCAGCAGCCAGCAGGCGTGGGGAATTAATTATTCCTTGATCCCGAGGAGCTCTGCTGGAAAAGCCCTCTCCATCTTGCATAAAAACTTCCCTGGAGTGGGAAATCCCTGCCTGCTGCTGCTGGGATATTCCAGCCAGTGTTAAATATGAGGACTTTGTACCCACAGCAGGAATCAGGTCAGGGAGAAGGGACAGGAGCATCCCCTTGGAAGGGGCATGTGCCTGGCTCCAGGGCTGGGGCTGCTTCTCCATCACCTTTTGGAGTCGGCAGACATGGAATAAAAGATGGTGTTAACAAATGTGGGGCTATCCAGCTCCTGCTGGGATCACGACAGCCCAGCAGCTGTGACACAGCAGCCAGCAGCTCCTGGCTCTGCTCCCTGCTGGGCAGGGGCTGCAGCCTCTGCCAGGCAGGAGAAGGGGATGGGATTTCCCCGGGCTGGAGGGGGCTCAGGTGTGGTGGAATTTGGGGGCACCAGCAGGTAAAGCCTTTAGTGTCTGGAATGGATTCACCCAACAGCTTCTGGCAGCATGGAAATGGTTTTTTTCCCCTCCAGCTTTTCCTTTTTTAAGGCCTTTCTTTTTTTGCCAGGCAGCAGGACCCACAGACTCTTTTTCAGCCCTTCCAACTCCACTTTTTCAACCCAGAGGTTTCTGCCTTTTCCTTTTCCTTTCCATTCTCTGTTAGTGCAATAACCCTGCACTGTGAGACCCACACAGCAGCACGGGAACCTGGAAAGGCAAATTGTTTGGAAGGAAATTGTTTGGAAGGAGATGGCTTTTTTTTTATTTACGTTTCTCTGAGCTGTGTTGGGAGGCCTATTCCCAATGAGCACAGGGAGCCATGGCCAGTGGGCTGTGGATGGACAGGGAAATTCAGGTGGGACTGAGCACAGTGGCAAATATTTCCCTTCTGGGGTGGCCTGGCCCAGGATGCTTGGGAACATCCCAAAGAGAAGGAGCTTGAGGACATGGTTTTGGGGTCTTGGCACCCATCAGCATTTGGAGAGCTCAGCAGGAACCTCACCCTAGGAGAAGCAGCAGATGAAGCATTCAAACACCTGAATAAACCCTGTGTCTGCAAGTTCTGCTCCTCATGGGGGACCTGAGCCACCCAGGCCGTGGAGGGGACAGTGAGCAGGGTCAGGACAGCCAGGAGGCCTCTGGAGGACATCCCTGCACCTGGATGCAGGAATGGCCAGGCTGATGAGGCAGAGAAGAGCCTGCAGGGCTGGGCTTGATCAGCCTGGAGATGTGGAGGCTGAGTTTGAGCAAATATGGAAAAACCAGGGGTGCGTCCTTCCCGGCTTGATCCAACCCCAGGAGGATCTGAAATGTGCAGGTTTTAAGCCCAGAAACACACACACTGAGGCTCTGGAACAAGCCCCATGTGCCTCCACAGCCTCAAAGCTGCTCCAGCCCCAATTCCTGTTGAATTCCAAGGAAAATCCTGCATCTGAACAGCTCCTGGGGCATGGGCATGGGTGTCCCCAAAGGGACAGCGAGGCAGCTGCGTGGGGAATGCCAGGGGTTTGGAAGCTCTGCCACAGGCTTTAAAGAAAGATCCCCAACCCCCTGTGGAACTGTGGAGGGCTCCTCCCCTCTTGCCCGCGGGACAATCCATTGAATTCCCTTTTTTTTTGTGTGAAGGAGTCCGAAGCCGCCTGCCAAGAAGGGGATAAATAAGGAGGCGCCACACCCCAGTGTTACAAAACCTTGTATTAATCATCTCCCTTCACTTTCAATATAGAGCAGATATGAAATATAGCCATGGTTCCTAGTTACACGGGAGGAAATGAGTAATAAATACATCAGAGCAAGTGGAAATCACGAGGGTGTTTCACTGGGAACAACATTGGAAAACTGTACACTTGCAAAGACTGGCATCTCCAAACATTAGTATTTCTTTATATCGGGAAGCTTTTACATGTAACAAACATGCTACTGCCGTATATGACCAAAAAAAAAAAAAAAAAGAAATTAAAATTTAAAAAATAGGCATTGCTCGGCAACATTAACTAGGCAAAAATAGTTCTTTTGTGCACTAACTTTGTACAGAAAAACCAGGACAAAAGGCATGCATGGACAAGGAGAGGCTGCCTGGGAACGGCATGCAACAGAAGAGAGGTCAAAGCTCTTTAAAGTCAGCTTACAATAGGCATAAATACATCAGGGTTATATATATTAATAAGGGAGGAAGTATTCTGTTTAACATTATTAACATTCCTGTTTTTTTATGTATTTTTCTTTTTTAATTTTTTTTTCTTCCTATTCCTCCCAGAGGAATACACATTCACCTTTAAGTAAAGATAAAGGAATACAAAAAATAAAACTCACTTTGCAAACTCTGATGACTCGTATAAAATCAACTTTAGTGTTATCGTCGCTGTGTGCAAATTATAGACGTCTGTGGGACCTGTTTCCACCAGGCACATTCCCAAAGCCAAACCCGACATGGAGAAAGGTGACAACACGAAATCGTTCCCCGAAGCGCTGACCCACATCACAGTCTGGGATTTTCCTGCTGGATGCTGCCACCCCTAAACCCCCTCCGAGGGTTTTGCTGAGCTCAGCTCCAGCCCAGCCGAGCTCGGGGTGTCCCTGGGGGTGGCACTGAAGGGACAGCGTGGTGTCCCCGTGGGTGTCGCACCTGCCGGGCTCCCCGGGGCCGGCTCGGGGGAACAGCACCAGGAAAAGCTCCCGGGGCTGGAGCCGGGAGAGCAGCGGGAAGGGGGGGACTGGCCCCAGGTCCCCCGGGACCCCGCGGCGGCGACATCTCCGGCAGGACAGGAGGGGACAGTCGCGGTGGGATACAAAAAGAAAGGCACTGCCGCTTTATTACTGAATATTTGACTTCACAGCCTCACTCGTGCAACCGTTGGAGGATTTTTTTTTTCTTTCTTTCTATAAATAACTTTTATTTCTTTTAGGATTCAAGCTTTTTCTCCCCCCCACCCTTTTAAGCTTCTTTCCCTGGAGCTCTGCTGCCCGCACTTAGCACTGGCAGCCAGAGCCAGGCAGCACTTCCCAAACACAACTGAAGCCACTTTTTTTGTTGTTTTTACTCAAAAAACAAAACAAGAAACAGCAAACGCAACTAAGTCGTTATTAACCTCTAGACTGTCAATGGAAAATAAGCTTTTTCTCTTTTTTTAACATCAAAAGGATAAAACAACTGAATTATTTGGTGGTTGTTAATAACAGACATTATCATGGTTCCCAGCCACAGCAAGTTAATAGGTAAAATATCCAAAATAATCTCTGAACAATCAGAAAACCTCCGTGTCCATAGTCAGCGAAGGAATAAATAGAATTTCAGCTCTGTAAATACACTGGAGTCTCCCTGGGGGAGGCTCCTGCCACGGTGGCTCCGCTCACACCTCACAAGCTGGGGGTGCTCAGGGGTGAACCAGGTCCCCAGCGCCGACCCCGCTTCTCCTTCACCTCCTCACACCTCTTCCCAACCTCCCTGGCCTTCAGGTTTTCCCTTCTCCACCCTCCCCATCACCCCCCTCAACCTCCTGTCTGCCGGGAAGCAGGACACCAAGGAACAGCAAACATAAAACATTGCATTTGGCACTTGGGTTTCTGTATACACATATATATATATATATATATTTTTTTTTTTTTTAGAAAAACAACTTAAAAACGCTGCATGACAAAAGGATTCACACGTCTCCCAGCCCTGCCCATGCTCTGGCTCCCCCTGAGCCCTGCTCCCTCTGATCCTGGCACACGATGCTGCCCATGTTCTCACAGCCCATTCTGGAAATATTGCTGCCACCCATCAGCTCAATTAATTGATTTTATATTTGTTATTATTCCATTGGAGGACTTGGAGCAGCATCAGGACCAGCAGGAGCATCACTGCAGGTCAGAGCAGTCCTGGGTCAGATTTACCAATCTAACACCAAATTTAGCTCCTGTTATCAAAAGCAGCAGTGGGTGAGGGGCAGCCCAGCCCCTGCCAGCCCCACGGTTAATGCCAAGAAAACAAGGCTGCGAAGCTGCATTTTGGTGCCCTTTGTAGATGGGTTTTATTCGGGGGCTCCTTCATCCCTCATTGGCCATGCTGGAAAAGGCCCTTACAAGCTGGATTTGGGCAGGCTGGGCCAGATGTGTGGAGCCAGGGAACTCTCCCAGTGTGCCCCAGTTCACAGACTCCCCCCGGGACCCTCCTCCGGGCGAGATGCCCCCGCTCCATCCCGCATCCCAATCCAAGGGACAGGCACCCCCAACCCTCCACTGCCCTGAGCACCACGCTGCCTCCACACTGCACATCTCTTGGCTGAACTGAAAGGAAATTTTGGGGTTATTTTATTATTTCTGTTTCAGTCTGGGCTCGCCGGGTCAGCCCGCACCCGAAAGCAGCAGAACTCGAGATGGGACTGCCGGCCCCGAAGCCCCGGGCAGGGCAGGCGAATCCTCCCCAAAGGGTTTTTGGTCACACACCCCCACGTGGTGTTCCGTGCTCCTTGGTATCCTCCTCCAGGAGCAGGGTTTGCCCACGGTGAACCCTCTGTTGTCAGCACTCTCCTCCTCCTCCATGTCTGCCCCAACCTCCTCCCCACGCTGCTTCACCATTGTCGCTGAGATTTTTTTTTCTTTTGCCATCTTTTCCCCCCCCCTTAGCATGGATGTAATAAATGACAACACAAATTCCAAGTCTAATGATATGTTCACAAGGACAATCTACACATTCACAAAATTAAAACAGGAGAGAGAGAGAGAGAGAGGAGAGGAGAGGAGAGGAGAGAGGAGAAAGGATGCAAGCTATCGCTGAGGCTCCCTCGAGCCCCGACCTCGCCGCTGGACCCGCAGCAGTTGTTGTCCCGGCCAGCGTCCCCGTGGCAACGCTTCTAGATCGTGGAGGTTCTGTCGACACCATCTGCAAGTGGGAAGGGAGAATTAGGAGCAGCCCCAGTGAGTACTGGTACCCCCCAAGCTGGGGATTTAGGGGATGGACCCCCAGAGCACCCCCAGCCCACAGCCCCTACAGCGAGGTGGTGTTGGGGTCACCCCCACCACCTCCCATCTCCCCAGGGGGTGCAGAAGGGTTTTGGGGTGTCAGTGCTCTGCTGGATCCTCTGTGCCACCAACTGTCCCCACCCCACAGCAGCTTCCCCAGGTCTTTGTCCCAACACCAGTCCAGGCCTTTTGCCACGACCCCACAACCCCTTTCCCAGGAGCAGAGGGGGTTTCTGGGCAGCCTGGACTTGTCACAAGGCAGGTGACAGTCTGGGACTCTCCTACAGCATGACGCGTTTGTGTGTCCCTGACCAGGAGCCAGGGGACAGGGACAGAGCTGGTCCCAGGGGCTGCCTTGCCCACAGTTCACCCAACCCTACAACAGCTGCACCACAGAGGATGCAAAATTTTCGTCCATCTGAGGATCATGGAAGGACAAAAAGCCCCCAGGCATCCTTTCTGTCTCCCCAGAGCCCCTGTCCCCAGCACCCTGTGACAGCAGGGATGCATCCAGCCATGCCCGATCCCAGGAGCGAGGGGTCCATGACCCACCCCACAGCCTCACAACTGACCCCGGTACCAGCAGCCCCCTGTCCCCACCCCTGGGGGCAGAAATCAGCACCCAACAGCACTTCCAACCCTCCAGCCCTGATCCCACACCCCGTCGCCCATCCCAAACCCCACTCCCAGGATGGAGAGTGGCAGGAGGCAGCTCCCAGAGTGGCTGTGGAACAGAGAATTCCCTGTTACCACTTGGGGCACCACGGCCACCTCCCTCCTTGACACTAAAAACAAACAGGTTTGTTACGCCTTTTTTTTTTTTTTTTCTCCCCCGAAAGGTTTATTTTTTTAAGAGCTATTTATAGCACAACCGGTTTGGAGAGGCTCGGGGAATGCGACCTGGAAAAAATAACTTGGAGGAACAGTACCCTGCAGAGGAACAAGACAGCTAAGCCTCGGCTGGGCACACGCCGGAGAAATGCTTCGGGTGACAGAAGTGTCCTTGTTTTCCCAGCCAGGGATGCTGCCAGGGCCCTGCTGCTTCCCACAGTCCTTGTTCTCCCGTTCCTCTCCCCAGGAAGGGCTGTTGCATCTGCAGGGAGCCTGGCGGCACTGTCCTCTCCGAGGGCTCCTGTCCTCAGCCACGGGTCACAGTCCAGGATTCCACAGCAGGACCCGAGCTGCTCACTGGGGACTCCGGGCGATGCCGGCGGCCGCGCTCATCCCATCGCCGGGGCCATCCCGTGTGCCTGGGGCTCCAGAGCGTCGGCAGGGGACACCGGGAGCTTCTGGTGACAGCACTGCTCTGTGCTGCACCGGGCTCTGCTCTGCTGCTGCTGCTGCTGCCTTTTCATCTTCCCTGCTTGTTTTTGCCCCGGTCCTCCTCCCTCCCCGTGCCCGCTCTCCGCTGGCACCCCGGCTGTGTGAGCGCTGCCAGCTCCAGGGCACGGCGCCCGGCACGGCCCCTGGCACAGCGCCTGGCAGGGATTCAGCCCCCAGCTGTGGGCACCCCTGGTGGCAGCCGATGGTGGAAGGGCACAAAGCCTGCGACCCATCCGAGCGCCGGCGGCAGGGGCTTTATCGAGAGCTAACGAGAGTAGCGAGCTAACACTAATTATCATTAGCAAGCTGAAGAGTGGCTAATTAGCACGGACTCCACTAGCGCTGGTGCGATCCCTGCGTTCGGCTTTGCCCCCTGCCCCGGCCGCCTGGCTGAGAGAAGCCAACATTCCCATGGGAACACCCCCGGGAGCATCCCTGCGTCCGGCCCCGCCGCCGTCCCGCTCTCACAGCCACAGCCTGTCCCAGCTTTTGGGGGGCACGGGGCAGGGGCAGGTGCTGGGGGGCTCAGCAGAGGTGGCGTGGACGTGCTGGAAGAGCCCCAGGAGGAGGGAATGCTCACCGCTGAGTGCGTGCTCCGTCATGCTCAGGCACAGGGACTCCAGCCTGTTGTTGATGTCAGGTTCAGTCACTGGTACCTGGAACTCTGCAGGGAGAAAGGGAATAGGAGATCCTGGTCAGGGACCTGGCAGGGACTGGTCTGGTGGGAAAATCATCCGAAAAATGCCTCAGGAGGGTCTGACAAGACTCAGATGAGAAAAATCATCTTCAGCAAGAGACAAAAGCAGTCACCACCCCGTTATCCATAAAGGACCAATCTGAGGGGGTTCAGGTGCTGGTAACAGATGTAAGGACAGCTGGAGCAAGAGCAGAACCCCACCCAGGGAGGGGGCAGCCCTGGTCATCTCCTGGGGATGGATGCTGTCCGTGCAGGCAGGGTTAGTGCTCGGACATGGGATGGCAGCACAGACCAGCAGAGCCACTCTGGCTGCTCTGGGACCAGCCTGGCTCCCACTCAGCCACCCACGTCATCACTGCCACATACCTGGGGGGGGAGCACAAAAAAGGGGACACACACATGAAGTTTGGAGCGTTCCAACACCCCTGTCCTAACCTAAATGTCAGCAAACTTTCCCCACCCTGCAGCAAACCCTGCAAATACAGCTTGTGCTACTGTGCTGGATGGCATCTCCTACTTCCCACTGGCTCACAGGAACATGGGACGAGATCCAGGAGGGCTGAGGTCCCCCCACAGCCTGGCAAACAGTGGTTTGTGAGCCCAGCATCACATCATTGCTTATTTTCCTTGCGACTTAATCCACGTCTTTGGCTCCCCAATCCTCCTACGCCCTCATCCAGCGCAGGCTGACACACGAAGAGAAACCCATTTATTCTCCTCCAGCGCCTGAGAAATGTGCCCTTGTCCCAGTGTTTAATCAATACCTGGGAACAGCTGCTGCTCCTGCTGTAGGGAACATTTGCTGCCCAAATGCTGCAGTTTAACACCACTGGTGTGTGAGGCCAGGGAGCTGCCAGCCCAAAGCAGGAGGGCAGGGATGAGGGTGAGCTCACTGGGGGATGGATTCCCTGTCCCGAGGTGTAAATAATTATGGGGTGTTGGTAGGAAAAGCTCAAAGCTAAGGAAGGGATACACAAAAGAGGCTTCCTCAGGGCCAGGATGCTCCAGGTCCAGGGTCCAAGGTCAGAGGGATCCTCCCTGAATCAGAGGATGCTCCCATAGACAGGAGCCCTTTGGCAGTGCTGGGGAAGGAAGCACTGACACAGCACCACTTCCCTTCACACGCACTGTGGAAAGAATTTCCCCTGAGTGCATGAAGGCAGTCCTTCCGCACCGGGGCTGTGTCCATCCATCAGGAAAAAGTGATGGATGAGCCACCACCATCCCTCCTGACAGAAACGAGCTAGGCAAGGCACCAGCACTGTAACACACACAGTCAAGGTGGCACATACAGGGTCAGAAATCCCCCCAGTGACGTCTGTGGTTATCCCAGGAATTCAGAGATACCCCAGTGGGAGCACACTGTGAGCCATGTGCCCGTGGGGAGGCTCACCTCTCACCTCCCCTCATCTCACCTGGCTGTGGGTAAGTGGAAAAGCACCTCTGCTGCCTACCTGGCTGCTGAAACATCAGCATGGTCTGCGGGGACGTGTGGACCGGCAGCGAGCGCGTCCTCTGCACCGAGCTGTGGCTCCGGCTGGGCATGCTGTTACTGCCCCCAGGGTTGGCAAACCACAGGTTCTGTGGGGAGCAAACACAAGCTGTGGGGTGCAAGGCAAAGCCCTCTGTGCCGTGGGTTTATGACCACTTTGGGCTTGTAGAATCACGGGATGGTTTGGGTTGGAGAGGACCTTAGAGATCATCTCGTTCCCACCCCCTGCCATGGCAGGGACACCTTCCACCATCCCAGGCTGCTCCAAGCCCTGTCCAGCCTGGCCTTGGACACTTCCAGGGATCCAGGGGCAGCCACAGGTTCTCTGGGCACCCTGTGCCAGGGCCTCCCCACTCTCACAAGGAAGAATTCCTTCCCAGCATCTCACCTAAATCTTCCCTCCACCGATTTAAAACCCTTCCCTTCCTCCCACCACTATCTGCTCTTGCCAAAATCCCCTCTCCCTATTTTATAAGCCACTTTAAAGACTCAGCTTTTCCCCTTGCTCCCACTTCCACATCCCACTGCAGAGAGGGGAGCCCAACCCAAATGCCTGCAAACTGATGGAAGACTGAGAAAAAAAACGGGGATTCAGACAAGTCAGAGAAGGAAAACCAAGTGAAGCTCGTGGGAAACGCCAGGAACGCCGACCAACCTGTCTGCCCTGCTTGAGGATGGCGGGGCTGGCGGCAGGGCTGCGCTGGGGGGTGCCCAGCAGCCCCGTGGGGCCCAGCAGCCCCAGCCGGGCCGTGGGGAGGTTGCGGGAGGGGATCTGGAACTGCCGGGGGTTCCTCCGAGCCAGCCCTGCCCCCGCGGATCCGGCGGTCGGGAGCGAGTTGGACTGGCCAAAGCCTCGGCTGCGGAGAGACACAGGGCTGGGGTGAGGCACTGAGCCCTGCAAGGGGGCACTGAGCCTCCCATCCCACCGAGGAACCCCCTCCAAGGGGGTCCTGGCCCTCCCACCCCACCGAGGTGGTCTCTCCACCCTGCACAGGCAGTGGGAAGGAGGCAGTCTGGGTGTGCAGCATCCTCTCTTCTTCCCGTCTGCCAGTTGCCTTCCCGCCCTTCTGCAGCTTCTCAGATCCACGCTGGTTTTATTTAAAGCTTATTTTACTCCTGCAAAATGGGTCTGTTCTTAAATGCAATCTAAAATAATCCAGGTAATGCCCCAGGAACTTGATTTCTCCAGGAATTCTCATGAGTGGATTCTCCAGTGTCTAATTTAAGTTCAGCTTTTGCTGTTGTGTTTTCTTTCTCCCCTTCTAGGAGGTTTGTTTTTACAAATATGGTCACCTCTGAGAATTCTCAAGTTCTGTAAAATTCAGTTAGAATGACCTAATAAATCCAAGTTTTATTAAGAAGGGCTGAGCTAAAGGAGCTCTCCTGAAATCTCATCCTGGAAGTTCCTATACTCCCAGTTATCTCCAAAACACTGTCTTTTTTGGGAATAAAAAACTTGCAACAAACCAGGCTTGAATGAAACAAAGCAGTGATGTTGTTAAAAGTGATTTAATTTTTTTTTTTTTTTTTTGGCACAACCCCTATGCTTTCTAGGATCACCTGAAATCCAGCATCACCTTGGAAGTGAGCAAATGTGGTGCTCCCAACACAGCCCTGGCTGGCTCTCTGCACCTCTGGCTCTGCAAAGCTTCCAGCCTTTTTTTCTGCCACTTGACAGCTTTTGGAGGGAACTCCCGTGCTGCTGCCATCACCAAAGGGCAGCAGGGAAGGAGCCCAGTACTGGGAACACCCTGCACAGCTGGGAACTGCTGGAGCCATGGAGGGATAGGAGGGAAAGGCAGCGACCACACGCACAAGGACACTGCCTGCTGTGCTCCCTTCCCAGCCAGCACCTGGGATTGCACTGCTGAAGCTTTTCCAACCCTCCCCCCTTCCCTAAACACAGCTCTGAACCCAGCAGAACCCATCCCTCCCTCCCAAAATCCTGCATACCTCCTCTGCTGCCGATAGCCTGACAGCTCCAGGAGGGATTTCCGAGGGAAAGACCGAAAGAGTTTCTGCACCTGCTGTTTCCATGACAGCAGCCGCTTCTTCTGGATCTCTGTAAACGCCTGCCCCCCGAAAAAAGAGAGAGAAAAATAGGAAATGGATGAACATTCTTCTGGACAAAGCCAGCAGGGATGTGCATGTGGGAGTGTGGGTGAAGAAAAGCAGCTGGAGCAGGTGATGGGGTGAGTTGAGCCCCATCAGAAAGTCCAGGGGGAAACACTGCTCTGTCCTCAGGATTTACTCATCTCAGGTGGAGAAAATGCTCTGGCAGCATTTCCTGTGTCCCAGAGTGACAGCCCAGCTCTGCCTCAAGGCTGCCAACTCCTTTTGGCAGAGCGAGGGTTTGATGGTGCGTCCTGATGGGTGGTGCCACTTGTCACCTGCACGTGGCTCTACAAATGCTACCAGGGTGAGCAAAGCTGGGATCTGGAAAGCTGAGCTGTCCTGTGGCATCCTGCATCCTATCCCCCTTCCCTTGGCTGTGATCCTGGCACTGACAGGCTTGGGGAGGTCACCCAGGGTGAGCCTGTCACCCACCCGGGCTCCCTGCAAAGGTCACCCTGGCAGTGACAGACCTGCTCCAGGCAGGAGGCGTGGGTGACAGGGACACCCACGTGCCACCACTGCTAACTTTAGACACCCTAGGTCTCTGCTGAAGAGCAGCAGACGTCTCCAGAGGACAATCTGGAGGCTAATTAGTGCCTGATTGCTCCGAACCACTCAGGAGGAGATGCTCTCTCCTGGTGCTGATTATGCTGGAGCAGTGCAGAGGGTGGCCCTGGGATGTGGGTGGCTCTGGTGGGAAAAGTGCAGGCACTTTGGGAAAAGTTCCGTGTTGTTGGCTTTGCTCTCTGGTCCCCAGCTTCCACCACTTCTGCTCCCTGATCCCTGCCATATGGGCAGGTGATGGAAGCAGCTTCTTCCAGGTACTGCCACAGCAGGTAGGAGACACTGCAGGGCACCAGGGACAGTGGCCATCCCTCCCTGCCACCAGGCAGGAGCGTGCCAGAGCCCTGTGGCACAGCCTGGGCCATCCCAAGCCACCACCCAGCCAAGGCAGATCTGCTGGGAGCAGGAACAGATGTAAAATCCCTGTTGCAAAACCCCAAGACCACGTGGTGCAGAATGGGAGGAGGCAACGCCGAGGGATCGCCGGCTGTCTGATGGGAACTGCCTGCACGTTCATCCCAGGATTCCTGCTTTCATCCAGCTGCTGGTGGGACTGTCACGAGCCAGATGAATTTCCCAGCTCCAGGCCTTGGCAATTAAACCAGCGTGGGGGGAAGCAACATTTCCATGCACCACGTTGGAGCTACCGCCTGCTCCAAGCCTGTTCTGTCAGAATTACTATTAATACCCCCCAAAAATATTTGTGTTAGAAACCCAAAGGTTTACATAAACAGACACTTTGGAAACAGTTTCCAAGTGATGAGAACAACAGTTTTAGATGATCTGACACGACTCACCTCGTGGATTAGACATTTGTCTATGAGCTGTAAATAGGAACTTATATTCTCTTCATCGGGTCGGGAAACTAAAAGTTGTGTGCAGACTGGAAAAAAAGAAGAAGAAGAGAAGGGAAATGGGGATGGGGACATGAGGATGGGGCCCAGGAGGGGTCCCACAAACACCTTGGACATCCTGTTTCCCTTGTAACCACGAGTAGGTTTTTCATCAGTGAGAAAAAACGCCCTTCCCCAATTCCTGCTGTACCTTTCTATATTTAGGGCCAGATTTTGTTCTCTGTTATGATGGTGTAAATCCAGAGTAACACCACTGGAGTCCCCAAAATTAGACCTAAGCAACTCAGGGGCACAGGATTAACCCCTATTCATAGGCAAGAGAGCTCCTTCTCCCATGGCCAAAATCTGCCCCCACTGCAGAGTGGTCAATTCCTTCCCTGATGAATTTTAACCTCTTCTGGAATGAATATCATTGAAGGAAGTGGGAATGAGCTCACAGAGGAATGAGTTTCTCCTGTTGTAAACCCCTGGGGAGGGATGCTTAGGGGTCCAGGAGGACACCACATCTTGGCAGGGCTTGTGCCACACTCTGACATGTGTCACAGGAGTAAAATGGGGCTGGAGCCCCACATGTGGCTGCTTCTGCAGGGAACCAGCTGGGGACAAATTCTGCACCAGGTTCCTGTGTAGAAAAAATCTCAAGCTATTTTTTTGCAAAAAAGGTTGGAAATAGAGACAAGGCTGATATTTCTTTGTGGCATCCCAATGAGGTTTTTCCTATTCCCAGTCTCCTGCAGATGAGAATCCCCTTCCTCTTCCCCAGGGAGCTCTCCCTCCATGCAGCACTGACACCTCAGGTGCCACCAGCAAGGTTAGGGCACATCCAAGCTCACACAGAATTGCTCCAAGAGCCCTGAATAGTGCACAGGAGCTCAGTCCCCACCTCAGCTTGCTCCTGTTACCTCCCAATGTGTTACCCCTGATGTAAGGCTGCACACCCTGCACTCGACAGGGAATGGCACCGGAGTATTCTGGATGTCCTGCATCCAAACTGGGGCATAAAAAGGGTCTTGGACCCACTGATCTGCCCTCCAAGTGGCTCATGTCCAGCCCATGCACCACTGCTACCCTAGCAGAGTAAATTCAAGGGATGCTTCTCAAACCATCTCTAGATCAGTGGGATGACTCCAGGGCTCTGGATGGGAAGAGAGAGGACATTTTCCACTCATCACCTCGGGGGAAGTTGTGATTTCTGCCTCTGACCTGGGGCAGGGAAAGAATGCTCTCCACCTTGACCTGGGGCTTGGAATGCACGCCATCCACCTAGGACCTCAGGCAGGCAGCTTGGGCCATTACTGCCCCTCCCCAAAACCACAACCCACCTGCCCTATCTTCTTACCTCTAACCCCAGCACGACAGAACCTCAAAAAACCATCACCCCTCAGACTGGGACCCGCAGGAGCTCGGGGAAAGGCAGCTCCCACCTGCCACCACAGCCCCCTGCCCCGAGGCAGCCCCAGGTCACCGAGGACAAGTGTCAGCTGCTGCTCACCTTTCCCCATCACTCGGGTGAACTGCCCGGGCAGGTCGCCCTCGGGCAGAGGGGCTCCTCCCGACTCTCCCTCGCACCCCGGCAGATGGTGCTGCTGCATCCCGGAGTCCTTGCAGTCCGAGCCCTGGCTGTCCGAGCCCAGCAGGGAGGAGGGGTGCTGCGAGTCCGCGTCCCGGCCGTGCTCCTCCGTGCTCGAGCTCTGGGACGAGTAGGCTTTGATGGGGGTGAGGATCATTTGGTGTAGCTCCTGCAGCGGGACACGCAAGTTGCCGCCTTCCAGGATGTCCTGTGGGTCCAAGTTGAGAGAGGAGGTTTGTGTTTGCAGGGACAACGGGACATCAGCTGTAAAGCAGACCCTGAGAATTCCCAGCTTTGCTCCTGCTTCAGGATCCTGCTGCATTCCACAGCCAACAGCCACGTTTACATTCATCAAGTCGTTTCTTTTCATCAGGGGAGTGCTGCAGGGACAGTGTGTGATTACCCATGGATGTGTTCAGACCTGAAGCCCCTGAGATAAATGCATCCCTGTCAACCACTGGGACCCAAACCCAACAACAATCCAGCTTAATGTTTCCACATTTCCACCAGGGAAACGGCAAGTCCACAAAAGTGACTGAGCCTGGGAGATTTGAATGCCCAGAGCAGCAAATACCTTGATGGTTCTCCAGCAATCCTACAATCCAACATTTCAGCTCTGTTTCACTGGAATTACACTAACATGGGCTCGTTTCCTTTTTCCAGCACTGCCCTCAAGCCTGGCCCCCATTAACTGCTCTGCCCCAAAACTGCTTGCCATGGCATCCTCATGCTCTGGGATCATCTCAGAGCCCAGGAGCAAGCTGGGATGCAGGAGCCTGTCCTGTGGCAGCTGTGGGGACATCCCTGTCCACTCTGGGATGGGCTGGGAGAGGGGATACAGAGGGCACTGGGAGGGTTTCAAGGAGAGCAGGTGGTTTGTGCTCAGACACAGAAGGGGACACCACAAGGTGAACTGATACTCCCACAGCAAAACCATTCAGCTTGGAGATCATGGGGCAGATCCACCCAGGAGGGAGAGAATTTGGGGGCACCCCAGCCTCACTCCTGGTGTGGAGGAAGAACTCCATTTCTACGGTCAGATCCTTGTCCCACTGATGGGAAATAACTGCATTTTGGTTTTAATGTGGCCTGGACCAGAACAGGCTCCTGCACAGTCTGGCTCATGGGACACTGCTTGGAAAGAGGCAACTTTTGGAGTGAGTCCTGATGTGCTGAAGGAAAGGACACTAAGTGGGCACATGGGATGTCTGCAAGCCCTGAAACAGTTGTTGATTCTAATTCCTGCAGCATTCCCAGCTCACTCTTGGACGCCTCAGCTCCGTTTCTCACAAAGATCTGGTGTCAGTCTGCTGGGCACTTTTTTTCTGGGAGACAATCCTGCCCTGCTAACTGACAGAGAGGGGTGGAGCAGCTCTTTCCAAGAAAGCAGCAGTATTTAGCAGCGAGACACTGCCCAAAAACATCAAGTCCCACACATGCTCTTGCTTAGCAAAAACTGGATGGGAAGCCTGGAAAAGCAGAGATGTCTCCTCCCAGGGAAAGCAGCTCACAGGCAGCTCTGAGCCCCAGCAGAGCAGGACAGGGTCACAGTGCACAGCCCAAACCCACCCCAGAGGGCTCCAAACCAGTCCCTGCCACTTTCCTCCTGTATTTTACAGCGTGCCTGGCTGGCTGTGCCAGCTGAGCTGGGCTCCAGCTCCTGCACAGCACCACTCAATCAATACCAGATTCCCAAATCCCAGTGGAGGAGTGGAGGAAGAGGCTGTGCAATAGCCTGGAAAACACAGGGCTGCAGCCAGCTCCATCCAGCTCTTGGATTTAATAGTTATTATTAATAACAGAGGTAAATATGGCTTTATTAGCTCCTGCCATACTCTGAGCACAAGCCCATATTATAAATAAATAGTGAAGCAGTGAGCTAAGGAAAACACCAATAAATAGCAACACACCACAGAAGTATTTAAAAGCCCCTAGTGGGAGGCTCTGCAAGTTGCTGTTTGAAGATGGTGCAATTAAATATAATATAATACAGCGATAATAAATAGGGAGAGGTTGGGTGAGCTGCTCCCAGCTAGGCTGTGGTGCTCCTACTTCCCCAAAAGACCTTCCTGCAGGGTTTAAGCTTTTGCTGAAGTGATAAAGAAGTTTCTATTTATTCTCCTTGGAAATGCAGGATGTTTTTCAGGCACTGGAATTCTGTGAAATAAAACCTCAGATCCCCACAATATGTGTAAGCAAAGAGTACTTCACCCCAGAATTAATTCCTGGCTTCTTGAAAACAACAAGAAATACAAAGATGGTTGTGATTACTTACCCCTTCTAGAGATTTGAGCAGGTTTTGTCTTTCTTTTAGCTTTTGGATACTGATGACTATTTTGTGTCTCGCGCCTTTGGTAACGTTCTGCAGAAACAGGACAAAACTTGATGTTAACACTTCCACAGGGCTGCTGGCCCAACCCAAAGCCTTCCTCTCCCAAACAGAAAGGGCTGCTAGAAATTAATTACACTTTTGAGTGCAGAAATTTGTGGGGGACATAGAAAATCACCCAGAGACTTGCTGAGGATAGAGATTTCCAGCTAGTCTGTCCCTCCCTGGTGCACCTGCACATGGAGAGCAATGGTGTTCCCATTCCTCTTTATCCCAAGGATAATGCAGAGGTGAACCTGAAAGCAGTGGGGGTTGGAACCAGAAAATCTTTAAGGCCACTTCCAACCCCAACCAGCAATATTCTATGATATTTTCAAAGGCAGTCTGCCATCAAAGCCCCACTGCCTTTGAGGGACTTGCCTACCACAGGCTGCACCCCTGAAACTCCTGAACTTAATCCCAGCTGGGAAAAAAAACCCAAGCACAGCTCCCAGTGATGGGACTTCCATGCTGGGACAAGGTTTTTATCAGGCACAATGTGAAATTTTTTCACTCCCCAAGACCCAATTTCCCTTTTTGTGCTTCCCAACCACAGGAAGTCTAACCAAGGGGCTTTGGAAGTTGTCACCCCCCAGGTGAGGTGGGACGTACTTGTGCCTCGAGCTGGCATTCGGTGAGGGCCATCATCTCCTCGTAGGTCATCTGGGAGAAGAGGGCAGCGTACTTGTGCAGCCGGAGGCTCTTCAGCCAGGCTGGGACATCTGCAGCAAAAGGCAAGGACAGGAGAGCTCCGCTGAATTCATGGAACAGCACAACCGCGAGCAACAGCATCGACCCCGGCATGAGGGGCATCCCAAGGGACACCTCACTGAGCTTCACGGACCTCTGGGATGTGAATGGGACTGTGGATGTGGATGGGAGGAGGAACCAGCCCCTGGATGGGGACACAGGGCTGTGGATGTGGATGGGAGGAGGAACCAGCCCCTGGATGGGGACACAGGGCTGTGGACGTGAGGAGGAACCAGCCCCTGGGACACACCCAGAAGCTGGGTTTCTGTGGGAAAGCCACTGGGAGCTAGCCCATGGGGGGCAGGCATTGTGCCACTGCACACCAAGCTCCTCACTGCTGCTTTTCCCAGGAACATGGGAACTGCTGACGCTCATGGAGTGGTTGAGCTCAGGACAAGCAAAGGGCTGTTCAGTGGATGGCAGACACTGATTTATGGCATGAGGGATGGTGGCATGTGCTGAAAATGGAACTGGCTGCTTGAACAGAACTACAGAGATGGGTTTGGGATGGAAAAATGATGTGCCATCAAAGATGGCCCCACACCCTGCCTCAAAGGGTGACCTGGGACCTAAAATGCACTGACTGAAATGACTTCTTCCTTCCCAGTTGTTACCTACAGTGTAGCACCTCTATGCCCAGCTGGAGGGGTACCCAAAAATACATTTATCCTCCTGACACCAACGTGGTTTCACAGTGAGGGACCTGGGAGGGGAATCCTTCCTCTGTGACATTCAAAACCCCGTGGACTCCATGACGGAGAAGGCAATGTGACAACAAGCAGCTATGCAGTGTTTTGCAGGTTTTGGGGTCTGTGGTGACAGCCCACAAGGGAGGGGGGCCCTGCAGGTGTCTGAGCTGCAGCACAGCACCAGGCCTGTGACGACATTTTTAGTCTGTAAAGGCTTCAAATGCTTTGCCAAATTGAGACCTGCTTTATTCAGCACCTACAACCCCACAGGAGCTCTGCACAGCTTCCCCAGCTGACGTGCTCTGCAAACAGCAGTCCTTGTCCACAGTCCTTGTCCCCTTCCCTACCAGTGAGACACTCAGGAGCTCATTCCCACTGCTGGGACATCCATCTCATGGTGTGGGTCCAGAAAGTCCCACACTGTTGAGTACCACATGCAAGCCAAGGATTGTCCATGAGCTCTTCCTGAGCCAAGGGCACATCACTGGAAGGGACAGGGCAGGAGGGACCTTGGTTTGGTTCCCTAAGGCAATCCATACATCTGCCAGAAGTCTCCTGCTGCTCCCAAACCCACCATGCATCCAAGCACGGGATGCAAACAATCCCAACATGCTGCATCTTGCTCACACTCTCCAAATCCCAGACACACACTGGGATTCACGTGTCAATGAAATTCCTCAAGTGCTGCACAGGAGATCAGACCCACAACAAACAGGGGGAAAACCAATTACTGAGCACAGATGGGCTGAAATTCACAGTTTTCCAAAAGTTCTGACATGCAACATTCCCCAAGTGTGCTACCAGCACCCTCTTAAACTGATTTCTGTTTAAAATAAATAAAAACCTCAAAACAAAAGCCCCATTTCCAGCACAGGCTCAAATTTCAACATCATTTTAACACCAAACCACACCATTCTAGTGACAGCACATTAAAAGTCTCCCTGATCCCACATCCCCATGGGACATCTGCCTTTGGCACACATCCATGCCAATGGCAAAGCCCACAGGGATGCTTCCAGAAGAGAGATGTAACTTCACATAGACAATGAACCCTGCAGGAAACCCATCTCCAACCTTTGCAAAAGCAGCTCTTTGCCTTTGCATCAGCCTGTCTGGATCATGCCTCGATTTTGGGGAGATTGGTGGTCCCAGAGCCCCCCAGCCAGCAGAGATAGCAATCCAGGGAGCAGGCTGGGGAGAAGGAGCCACCCCAGGACAGAGGGAGTGTGCTGTGTGTGGTGGAGCTTTCCCCCTGCCCACACGGAAGAGGCAACCAGGAGGTGCAAGGACATCCAAGGTGATTTCCTGGCCCTTGGAAAGGCACACTTCCCAATGCTCTCCACGGATGGGTGAACCAGCTGCCTGCAGAGCTACTCTTTAATCAGCAATTACCAGGAGCTAATTGCAAAGTCATGGCACGGCTGCCAGGAAATTTAGAAGGAAAACAACTCACCCTGCCATATTTACACACAGGACACCTTGGATATACTCCCAGCAGAAAGCCCTGGCTCTACCCAGACCTTCCTCCTGCTGCTCCCCAAGATGTGCCCCAGGAATCACAGAATCCTGGAATGGTTTGGGTTGGAAGGGACCTTAAACATTATTTAATTCCAAGCCCCTGCCATGGGCAGGGACATGGGAAGGGACAGACTGGGATCCATGGAGAACCAAGTGTCCATATCTTCCTCTGGAGAAACCAAGAGCTAGGATAAAGCCAAAGGGCATTTTCCCTTTGGCAGGAAGACAGATGGAAAGAAAATAAATGGGAGCATAAAGACAAACAGAAAGGAAAGAAATAGGTGACACTGGGGGAGATAAACTGGTAAGACAGGTGGGGATCTGTCATGACATTCCAGATCCCATGGGCCTGGATCCTGCTGGATGCCCCGGAGGGTGTTAAAGAGGGAACCAGCTGCCCAGGAGCAGGGGGGACACCCAGCCACAAGAGCCTGCAGGCACTCAGGGAGACGTGGCTGCAATTCAGAGAACGGACTTGGCAGCAGGAGCAGCCAGCCTGGAAGGAAAACGAGGCAGCCCCATAAAAATGCACCGAGTTGTGCCTTTCTGTAGGAACAAGAAACGGCACGATCGGAGTGCAGGGAACGGGCAGTCCTCTCTAATTTTTTTCAGGAAAGCTGTGGGGATACAATGGGTCATATGGAGCTCACAGTGCTTTGTTATTTGAGGACGATGAGCTACACAGCCACAGGAATGCTGTCTGGAGGCAAACAAGCCTCTGCTCTGCTTCCAAGTCCAGTTTTGGGCAGCACACCTTCAATAAAACGCGGACTTTTTGGAAAAAATCCTGGCGGAGAGAAGCAGGAACAACCCCAAGTTTAGAAAACATCATCTGGGAAGGCAGTGGAATGGTTCAGCCTGAAGAAAACCCAGCTGAGGGGGGAGGACACAGCAGGCACAAACACCAGAGGTTGTGAACATCTGTTCTGCACGTCCCTGGACATGGGGACAAAAGCCACTTGGCTGAGTCAGCCATGGGGGAATCACGTTTGGAAGTCTGGAAAGGGACAGCCTGAGGAAGGGTGGACATAGCCCAGCTGCACGCAGCAGTAGGGGGATGTGCTAATATGTGGGGGTTATTGAATTGCTCATGGCTGGTGGACAGCCTCTGGTTTGGTGGATTTGGCCACACAGGTTGATGGCACAGCACTGGGAAGTTCCTGTCCACGCAGATCCCGGAGCTGCAGCTGTGGATCACAGGGAGCCACGCTCCCCATGGCCTCCTCCCCAGCTCCTTCTGCAGAAACCTGGAGAAATGTGGTGTTAAACAGCCTCCCCCCAGAAACACTTGCTCCCAAAAAGTTCTCCCTGGCCAGACAGACTGCAGGACCCGACCTGCCTCTATTACATTCCCCAGAACCATGAGGGGTTTTTCATGCATTTATTTCATGCACATCAAAGCCATCCAGAGCCAAGCCAAACACAGTCCCACATCACACAGATTTATCCACATCTCAATTTGTCTGTAATTAGACTAAAATCAGACCTTGTGACTGTTAAAAAATACAATTATTTCCCTATTCTGATACACCACTGGTTAGCACACAATCAAGCTGCTTTGCATTAATACAAATTGGAGTTGTTTAAATCAGACTGCAGGGTCATTTTCAGTCTGTTCCCAGGAACACACAGTCTGTGTGTTTGCCCAGATTTTAGCTGTTTATTCCCCCTCAGCTTGAAGTTTGCTCTGCATCTTTGACTGCAGCAAGTAGGGCTCATTTCTGCCTTGTTTACCACCAGAACGACATCTATTTATTGCCAAAATCTCTGTGAAATGTAGGTATAACGGGAAAACCCACAGGTTAAATTCACTGCAAACAAGTATCCCAAGCCAAAACTTCCCCAGATACTTGGTGGGTACCAAACACTGCAATGGTAAATCACACGTGGCTTGCTAAGCTTGCTCTAAGCTATTTTTCACCGTCATAAAAAGAGAGAAAAAAGAGCACCACTCGCAGCCAAAAGCCACAGGCAATGGAAAAAATCCAGCTTTTTGCAAAGCTGGCAGCTCAGAGGATTTTGGGGCAAAACCAGCCCACTGGCACCCGAGTGCAAGACGTCAGATCAGGACCAGCTGCTACTTAAAAGAAAACCCAAGGCATTCCCCTAAACCTGAGCTCCTAATTCGGGGAGACAGCGCTGGGAGGCCCCGTTTGGGCAGGAGGATCCCGGCCCCGAAACCGCGGAGCGCGAGCGCCGCGCTGCCGGGAGCACGGGCAGAGCTTCCCCTCCTGCCTCTGGGTGCTGGGGGTCGGGGGGCTGGTTTGTCACTCACCTTTCATCCCACTCCCTTCCTCCTGGAATGTGTTACGAGCGGAAGGCTGATCTTCTAAATGTTCACTCCCACCACTTCCCGAAGAGGCTACACTGCTTTGTGGAGACAGGGGGGCATGATCGGAAGGGATGCACTGGGGTCCTCTAGCTCGTAAGTCCTCATGAGACATCCATCCATGTCCTAGAGGTTGGTTTGGCACATTCATGGGTGGGGTAAGGGACACAGAGCGTTTCAAAGGGCTGTGGTGTGTCTGGCCTGAGAGAACTGAAAAAAAAAAAAATAAAATCAAAGAGGTTATTCCCCCCTCGCGGCCCGGGATGCAGCAGAGTCCCCCGAAAAAAAAAAAAAAATTAAAAAAAATCAAATGAAATTATAAAATGTGTGGTGGTGGTTGGCTATGGTGCCTGGCTGATGGCTTTGCAGCACCCCTGAGCCCTACCCTGAGCTCTCTGCTTTGCCTCCTGGGGAAGCAAAAAGGATGGGAGTACCTGCAGGGAGATGGGGAAACAGGAGCTACACTGGGCTGCTCAAGGGAAGGTGTTGTGTGGATTCCAGCTCTAGGGAAAAAACATCAGTCCAGCAGTTCTGGAGTGTAAAAATCCCCAGGATGGGGATGTCCCACAGAGATCCAGGGGAAGCATCTCTGTCTCTCCCTTTGGGTTAGGACCTGGCTTGTGCCCTGAAGCAGGAGCACTCACACATCTCCCAAAATCACTGCAAGGGTACTTCTCATCCATTGGAATGTCTCACCTTGTGGAGTCCTACTAAAATCACAGGATTATGGGAAGGGACCTTACAGATCTCATTCTAACCTCCTGCCATGAGCATGGGCACATTCCACTAGACCAGGTTGCTCCAAGCCCTGTCCCACCTGCTCTTAAACACTTCCCAGGACCATCTCTGTTTTAAGTACTGAAAAAAGCATTAAAAGATTGTTCTGTTCGCTTAACAAAATTCAAATTCCATCACTCAGAGTCACTAAACTAGTGGTTTAAACATAAATACAGTGTATTTAATTTAACATACAGATTTAGGATGCAAACCAGGGAAAATTTCCCTGCTCCAGGAAAACCTGAGGGCAGAGGGATTAGAATGACCTTTCAGCCTACAAGAAACAGAAGCAAAAACTTTTCAATTTTTCTTTCCAAACCAAATTCTTAAACTGTGCAAAACCTGGGGGAAATTCATTGTTCTCATGGCTTTTCCATCTAAAGCACCAAAGCCCTAAAGCTCCTTAATCCCCTTTTTGCATTTACAGCAGTTCACCAAAACCACTCAGACTCCTCTCCATGTTATTATTTAATATAAATGGGTCTTGGTGGAAAACCCCCAGCCAGGTGCACCGTGCTGCAAAGGTTAAGCCAGGCTTAATTCCCAGCTCAAGCCTGGGGGAAAACCCACCATCAAAGCCATCTTGCTGACCAGGAGCAGCATGAAAATGAGGCAGCAGTGGGGTTACAAAAGGAGGAGAGAGAGAAACACCAGAGCACATTTGCATTTATTAACCACCTGCAATAAGCAGCTGGTACCACAGGCAGCTGCTGGATGAGGCCAAAAAACCTGTGGATTTCTGTAATGTTTAAATAATTCCTACTTCTGAAAGGGTTTTCTTGTGCCAACACATAACACTAACTCCACGCTCTGCAGGGAAGCACTGGGGTGGCTTATGAGGAAGAATTTGTTCCCTTCCCTTTTAAAAACTATACAAACATCTTCCAGAAGTCTCTTGGCAGAAAAGGATGTCAATGAGATCCTGAGATTGCTTCCAGAGCAGTGTTATGATCCCTAAAGCTCTGATGTGATGCAGCCTAATGGGGACATAGATGGATTTCAGAAGGTCCTGGGCAAGCTTTTTCAGCTCTGGGCTTTGCAATTGTACCCCCAAAACAGCATCTGTACATGCCACATCACCCTCTCAGGAGAAAAATATATTTAGGATTTAAAACCCCCCAAAATATAGGGGGAAAAAATGGATAAATTGCTTAAAATGCATCACCAGGGCTGAGCATTGGCTCTGCACCTCCCAGAGCCCTTCTGTGCCTGCTGCCCCCAGCTGTGGTCACTCTGCCATGGGGACAGAAATCACCCTGAATTTGTTGTAGCAAAAACACTGATTTAGGAAGTATTTGTGCCCCTCAGATGAAGGAGAGATGCAGGAGAAGGGACAAGGAGGACTGAGGTTAATTGTCCCCTTTCAGGAGGCCAAGAGCTGCTCTGCTAATCCAGCTCTTGCAGGGTGTGTGCAGACACTGGTACCCAGCAGTGCTTACACACCCTGCACACAAGAGGGTATTTTTGGCACAAATCCAGCCCAGATTCCTTCACGAGCAGCAATACCCCTGCAAACTGCTGCTCTTCCATCTTAATTTTATGTCCCCTAATTAGAAGCCGGTGTCGGCTGAAGGAGAAATAATGAACTCCAAAGGATGGCCAGGGACAATTAGAAACCATCCAGTGCACCAGACAAAAATCAGTTCCACTTCTTTCCCTGAGATAATGCAGCACTGGATCCAAGAGAACACGTTTTACTGAATTTTAGCCAGATTTTTACTGAACTGTGAGTCAGTTCACACAACACCTGAGAGGCAGCAGGGATAATCCCTCTGCAAAGGATGCTGCAAGTCCCCAGCTCTTTGAAAGCACCTGGGGACCAAACTGAGATGATTTAAGGGCTCTTAGCACTGGCCTAACTTTAGGACCTGCTTTTTATTGGTGATAATGTGGTTTCTTGCAACCCCTCTTACCCATTTCCATCAGCCCTAAAAATGCTGAGAATCCTGGGATGGTATCCCTGTTTTACTCTGTAATCCCCCAGGGATTAATAAATGTCCATATTTATTATATTTATTAATAACATTAATTAATAATATCTATTAATGATGCTGTTTGTGGTCATGCCCTCAGCTTCTTGAAATAAGAGGATGTAGCTAATTATTTCCAAAGCATCAGTTTATTGAAAGTCCTGACCTGAATTTGACCGTTCTGTGTGCTTTTTGGATGGTCCAAGGTGAATCCAGGGCTAAAATAAATGCTCCTGGCTGAAATAAATGGTCCATGGGGGCTTCAACTTCAGCAGAAGAAAACCAAGTGTGAGTTTATCACCTTACACTCATGCCTCCTCTTCTTTTACTATTAAAAATATTAACCTTAAACTTAAAAAGGAAATCTAAAATGTAATTCTGGGCCAAGATAAGCTCCCAGGAGGTGGGTGGGCACGGCTGCCTCTCTGAGTGCTATGAGCTGGGCAAACAAAGAGGGGAAACCACGGCTCCAAAGGGCATCCCACGCTGGCACATGGATCCCCTACAGCTTGTAAGCGTGCCCCACTTCTGGTTTAGAAGTGTTTTCCTGCCCTTTAGGTGCTGCCAAGACTCTACACAGGCACTGCCTGGTCCAGCTCCTTCCAAACTGGTGTCCAGTGGGACAAGGGGTGGAGCAGATCATGGTTTTCCCTGGAATCAGAGGGCTGGTACTGCCCCTTTGCTATGAGCAGCCAGGGTTGTGCTCAGCCCACACCAGACCACGTTTCCTTGCAAGAAACCTCTCCATGATTTCCAGACTGGGATTCAAGCTCAGGGTAATAGTCCCAGGTTAAAAAAAAAAAAAAAAAAAAAAAAAGATGGAGAAGGAGTGATGGCAACAAAGCTCCCCATGACAGGAGGCAGCTGCTGACCACGCTGGGAGCATCCCTGAGGGACCACCCCCTCCTCAGGCAAATCTGGATTTATCTCAGACCAAACCCTGCCTGGGCTGGCAGGCACCACAACACTCTTATAGAAATTCTGAGGCTGCAAGTGCTCTCACCCCCTGAAGCCTTGGGTTTGGGATTTTTTTTCCTCCCCCCTCTTTTCCCTTTTGAAGTGGTGCTGCCTATTTTGGGAAGCAAGGGCTGATTTCAAGAGGGTTTTTGTTCGCTGAGGACCATGTGGAACAGCGTCAGACATTTGTGTTGTGGTTTCTCAGGGTTTTGGGCCAATTTTTTTCAGCCTGAGAAGGGAAAAGCCACCCATTCCTGTAATTAGAGCTGAGAAATTGGGCTCTGCAGGCAGACCTTCCTCCACATAGCGTGGGACAGATGACAAGGTGCTCACTCTCCCTCTGCCCCTCATGAACTCTGGCTTGGAGTGCTGCAAAAGTCCTTGATAGGAGACACATGTGAGGGTTTCCAGTGAGAACCAAACCCACCACTGGGAGTATTCAGAATGTCTCCAGTCCCCACCATGCCCCTGATACCCAAAGGCCCAGCAGTGGGTCCATACATCAGGTTACAATTCCAAATAACATCTTCCCTGTGCTTGCAGAAAGGAAAAGGCACTGCAAGGTGAATACTGAACTCTTTGGGACCTTCTTTTGGTTTTTTTTTAGTTTAAAAATGGCAGCTGTTTATGGTGAGTCCTCAGGCAGCATCTGATCACATACAGCTCCTTTCCTGGTCTGTTGGTACCTGGAACAGCAGCCTGACCCCAAAAAGAGGGGATGTTTTTAATCCACACAAGGTTTTGTGCAGCCTGGAAGCTCCCCCATGGAGAGGGAACACTGAGCATCCCCCTCACAAAGCAAGTTCAGCTCAGTCCTCCCCTCTGCCTGCTCCTTGCTATCCCAGTCACGGCACATCCTCTCCTCCAGGAAGGCTTCCCCGTGCTGGCACACCAGTGCCCAGGGCTTTTCCAGCTTTTCTTTGCCCAGAACCCTTGGAAAGAGCTGCCAGTGGGTCACACTGCCCAGCTGGCACCCAGCTTCCTTCCTGGGCACCTCATTCACCCTCTCCCCACGCTGCCCCAGGCAGCTCCAGCACGGCCAGAGCAGAACCTGATGGAACATTTTTCAGCTCAACATCCCCTAACCCTTGGAGTCTCCTCTTTGTGCCTTTTTTCCTTTAACCTCCCCGTGTTCTGTGACTTCTACACAAAATGTGTTTGCAGGAGCTGGATAATCCATCTGCAGGCCTCTGAACCATGGGCTGATCTAACTCATGAAGGGGTGAAATTCAGGGTCCTAAATGCAAGAAGCCACTGGGGAAAAGGAAAATAGAGGTACTAGGAAATTAGTGGTATTAACCCCTGCACCAGGAAAAAACCCCATACAAGCAGAGTGCTGCCTCGAGCAGAGAAATGGGAAGAAGCAGAGACTGCAAAAAAGACTGTCAAGCAAATCTTTTTTAAGAAATGGTGTTTTTAAACACAGTTTCCTGTCGAAGAGACTGGACAGACAAACAATAACCCATTTGTTGCTGCTCCCTCCGAGCAGCGCCTGCGAGGCCCCATCCAGGCTCAGCGGGGAAGGAACCCTCACAGGGGCTTTTGAAATTCCCTGCATGGCACAAACACACGTGGAGCTGCTGCTTGGCTCCAGCAGGAACTGCTGTGGCTGTTATTTACTCATTTGTGTGGCAGCAGGAGCGGGGCTGCATCTGAAGATGTGTAAATTCAGGCCCTGGTGGCTCCGGCAATCCGACGGGATGCGTTTCTGGAAGGAAGCCCAGCTTGTCTCAGCAAGCAGCAGGAGCTCAGGAGCTGCTTTCAAGCTCCTTCACAGAATCCTGGGATGGTTTGGGTTGGGAGGAACCTTAAAGAACATCCAGTTGCACCCCTGCCATGGCAGGGACACCTTCCACTATTCCAGGCTGCTCCAAGCCCCATCCAAACTGGCCTGGAACACTTCCAGGGATCCAGGGGCAGCCACAGCTTCTTTGGGCACCTATGGCAGGGCCTCCCCACCCTCACAGCCAAGAATTTCTTCTTAAAATTAATCTACATCTCCCCTTTTTAAATTTAAAACTTATTTAAAATAAGTTTTAAAACTAATCATAAATTTAAAAGCTTCCCCCTTGTCCTATCACTATCGGCCCATGTAAGAAATCCCTTTCCCTCTTTATGAGCCCCTTCTAAGTTCTGACAGGTCCTTGCTTCCCACTAGGGCATCCAGCAAGGTGGGAGCAAGACAGAAGAGATGTTAATCCAACCAGGATTTAACTCACAGACAAAAGAATGCATGGAATGGTGGCTCACAGAGGTGGGAATGGGTGGGGTGGAGGATTAGGGGTATGTTGCAAGGAGGTGCTGCCTTAAACCAGAAGTCTGTTGGGGTAAACACAGTGCCCCAATGTCCAGGCCAATAAATGCATTTTTTTCTTCTAAACCTATACACAAACCACAGAAAATCAGTGTTTGTCCCTGGGGAATCCTGGTCCATTAATATCAAATGTTGCTGTGCTGAACCAAGCCTTCCTAATTATCCCAGAAAATAGCTTTTGCTATGGGCTCCTGGGAGAAATTCCTCCCCTGCTCACAAATGAAGCCAGATAAACAGCACTGGGAGACAGAAACTCTCCTTCCCAACGTCCTTTTCCACCCAAAAGGGATGTCCAAGAACATTTTCACTGCTCAAGCACCAGGCAGGGCTCCCCACTGCCTCCGTCCCTGGTCTGAGGAGCATCTCCCTGCTGAGACTTCCAACAGCATCAGCTTCCACCACACACTCCAGATGGAGAAACCCCTCCACCACTCACAACCATTTCAGGAGGCCAGCCTGGAGGATGTGCATCCTTTACACAGCAATGTGCAACCAGTGGAAAACTGGGAGTGAGAAATGAAGTGCCCTAAACCAGTCAAGTGAAAGAGGTGAATGCCAAACCTCTGGAACTGCCCCAAGAAATTGGGATTCAGTAACCCCTAAAGTTATTAAAGAGCTGTGGAGTGAAAGCAGGGAGGCAGAGTGTCCTTAGCAGTGACAAAACACACGAGGACAATGAGAGTCTCACGTGATGTGCATCCCACAGTCATCACCCAGATGAAACAGACCCGTAGCCTCTTCCATCCTTGCCAACTCATTTTGGATCTTCTCCTCCCTCACCTCTTTTTAGCCACTTTCACTCATTCAAGAAAGCCACCTACTCCCCCTCTCTTGTAGGCACCATGGCACAAATTTTTGCAAGACAAATTCCTCAGTGTTTCAACCTTCCCCTGGCCTCCACCTCTTGGGAACTCACACATCTCATCCTGAGCACCTTCCCCTTCCATCTGGGCTGGCTATGTCTTATTCCTTCTCCTCTTTCAAAAGCATGAAATCTTACCAGCTCCAGAAGAAAAGAGAAGCCTGCTGGGTCTCCAAGGCCACCAAGGGGCAAACACAGTATCCAGCTCTCCCCACATGAGAAAATGCAAAAGATGGGACACCCATGACAGGGGAACGGCTTCTCACTGCCAGAGGGCAGGGTCAAACTGGATATTGGGAAGAAATTCTTGGCTGTGAGGGTGGGGAGGCCCTGCCACAGGGTGCTCAGAGAGGCTGTGGCTGTCCCTGGATCCCTGGAAGTGTCCAAGGCCAGTTTGGATGGGGCTTGGAGCAACCTGGGATAGTGGAAAGTGTCCCTGCCCATGGCAGGGAGTGGAACTGGATGTTCTTTAAGGTCCCTTCCAACAGAAATCAGTCTGGAATTCTAAAATTCTATGACTCCCAAATCCTGAGCCCTGCAATTCTCCCCAACAACCCCCAGCAGCAACAGGACAGCCACGGCTGGTATCATAAACCAAGCATTAATTCTTTCCCATTACTGCTCCAAATTAGCTCAGCTCAGCTTTCCACCTCCTCTACATACCCACAGCAGATGCATCCTAAAAATCTGCCTTCATCATCCTCCAAAACATTCCTGATTGCTCAGATATTGCCTCGCACTGGAGTTATGGCACAGATCCCTGCGCCAGCTAACACGAGACCGCATTGCTCAGCAAACAGGGGGGACTATGGTTACAGGAAAACATCAAATCAGAACAACCAGCCTGAAATAAAATTGCATAACGGATGGGAACGGCAAAACTTGAGGGGAAAATAAAACAAAAATTAAAAAAAAAACTAGCTTCAAGGCTGCCAAAACTGAGCCATTGATTACAGAGCATTTGATCCATTTGCATGCAGAGAGCTTTGCTTTGGAGCCGAGATGGAAACAGTCTTAATATAGCTGGAGAGAAAATATCCTCCTTGCACTCTCCTAACTGCACTTTGATAGGAAGCAGCCACAGAGCAGATGGTGCCTATATATAATC
This sequence comes from Passer domesticus, assembly GCF_036417665.1. Taxonomy (NCBI): domain Eukaryota; kingdom Metazoa; phylum Chordata; class Aves; order Passeriformes; family Passeridae; genus Passer; species Passer domesticus. The sequence goes on from NC_087479.1 coordinate 7,892,010, forward strand.
ACCAGACCTATTATCCCAGCCTCTTTTAGTAATTTGAAGGATGTGATAACCACAAGGAGAGCAGCAAATATTCCCACTCCCTCCCTTCCTCCCTCCCTCCCTCCCTTCCCCTGCTAATTAAAATATCAAAAAAAGGAAAAAAAAAGAAAAAAAAGGAAAAAAAAGGAAAAAATGGGGAGGAAGCTATAATTATGGTAACGAATAAAAGAATTTCCAAATGAAGTAAATAACTATTTTGTGCACTGCTCCTTTAAACCAGAAGTCAGAAGTTAATTAAATAGCAGCGTGTTACTGAGTCAGGAGAACGCAGCAAGTCCCAGTGCAGTGGGGAAGGAGACTGGAGACACTCCAGATGAATCCAAACCACAGCACTTCCATCCCTCCTCTGTGCCCTCCTGCCACTTCTCTGCAGATGCTGTGTGATGGTGGGAGAGGCAGAGCTCACCTCTTCCCATTCCTCTACTTGCCTAAGCCCGGGGTTGCAGGGATTCAAAGGATGAGCAACAGGAAGGGAATTCTCTCCAGGGGCTTCTTGCTGCATGAAGTTGCTCAGGAAAACATCACAAATGTGATTTTAGTGATGCTTTGAGAGAAGGCAAATGGGAATGGTGGTGCTGGGATGAGATCACAGAGAAGCAAGAAAGGTTTGAGGAGGGAATTTCTCCTAAGGCCCTTAACAGATGTAAGTTAATAGTGGGGGTGCTGAGGAACATCCCTGCTCCCAGACAGAGCCCTCAGTCCCCTGCTGATGGCTCCAGGGGTGATACAAAGTGCAGAGAGGAACCCACAGGTGCTCATGGGGTGATGGCAAAAGCAAAGCTTCCCTCGGGAGAGCACCAAGCTGCCGTGCACTCCCATGCTGTGCCTGCATCCAACAGGCACCAGGGCAGCTGGAAAAACACACCCAGCTCTAGGAGGGTCCATCCATCAACCAAACCTCCCAGAGAGAGGAGGCTGCTGAGGGGTCTGAGGGAATTACTGGGGCTGTCTGACTGCTCCATGACCCAGAGAGCATCAATCAGCTGCCCTGGTGGCTTCTGTGCCACTTCCAGGTCAGAAGCACCATTCAGTGGTGACAGGAATCCCAGGCACTGCAGGATACACACAAAACCATTGCTGCTGCTTCCTAGCATCCATGCCTGAGACACCCAGACTGCTGTAAGGGAAGTGGAGGTGGCATCAGAGCCACAAGCTTCAATCTCCCCCCATCCCAACCTGCACATCAAGGACAGCATCCTACCATCCTGACAAGGGACAAGAAACACAGCAACAGCAAACCATGGCAGGCATTCCCTGCCCTGAGCACCTACAGTCAGTGATTGCACTGGGATTTCACAAGCTGAGAGGGTGGGAACATCCCTGGGTGCTGGTGGAACAGAGATTCCCAAATGAGGTGGCCTCATTCCAGCCAGGAAGCTGCAGAGCTGCTCTGCATGTCAATTTGGGAGCAGTGCTCTCTAAGAGCACAGAGCCACAGAACATGCACAGCTGGAAGGGACCCAAAAGGATCACCAAATCCAGGTCCCGGCCTTGCACAGGACATCCCAACAATCCCATCCTGTGCCTGAAAGTCTTCAAATACTCCTTGAACTCTGTCAGGCTTGGGGCTGTGACCACTTTCCTGGGAAGCCTATTCCAGTGCCCAGCCACCCACCCTCTGGGGGAACAACCTTTTCCTGACACCCAACCTAAACCTGCCCTGGCACAGCTTCATGCTGTTTCCATGTGTGAGTACAGACCAAACCTTGCACAAAGAAGGTCTGGAGGAAGGAACTGTGTGATCCCAGAGGGCACATGTGTGACATGCCCACTTTGGGGACAGCCACATGTCTCTGGCTGGCACCCAGTGCTCCCTCTCCTCCTCCCCATCCATGCAGACCATCCACCACCTCCTCCAGGGCTTACCCACCCCAGGGCTTACCCAAACCCAGGGTTTGCAGGGGCTAAGGCAGCCCAGAGCACATGGATTGTTTAAAGTGCCTGGAAGCACCATTTGGTGTCAGGAGGGCTGGTTTAGGAGCACCCACAGGTGCCTGTGTTGACCACACATGGTTATGAGCCACCCTTGGCATCATCACCTGCTGCAAGTCACCACTGAGCCCAGACAAAAGATCTGCCCTCCTCTTTCCTTCTGGAGACCCTTCTGCCTTTTGGTGACATCTCTGCCTCCAAGCATCATGGCTGGTGAGGGGTCAAGCAGAGGCACAGCCACAAGATTTATCCTGCTGCCCATGTGAAAACCCACTTGCCAGAGCACACCCATGGGAAACAGGCTCCCTTTGCTGCCTACTCCCTCTGCTTGGCAAGCAGGGATCCCTCCCTTGCTCCAGCAGGACCAGCACATCCCAAAAGCTGTAGGCTGCACATATGCCCCGTGTTGTCACTTGTTCCCATGTGACAGCAGAGCAGGCACAGCAGTGAGGACCCTGCTCTGTCTCTGTGCTGTCTGATACCTCAGGTACCATCAGCTCTGCCTTGCTAACCCCATCCCCACAGAGCCATCTGCATCCCCACAGAGCTATCCATACCCTCCCTGAGCCACCCATATTCCCCCAGAGCCATCCACATCCTGCCAGAGGTGCTGGAATCCCCCCTGAGCCATCTCTGTCCCCCAGAGCCATCCACATTTCCCCAGAGCCACCTGCATGTCCTGAGAGCCAACAGCCTGGAAAGAGACTTCTGCCCCATGGCTGCACGGATGGGCAACCCCATGAGCAAAGTGCCTGTGATGTGCAAGTTCCAAATGAACAAAACAGGAGAATCACTCTTCCAGATATCCTGAGGTGTATCTCCTGTTCTTCAGTGGTTGATGGGTTGGTTACTCCAAGTCACCCTGTGAATCTGTCTTTTCTGTCCTCCCAGTGCAGGTTATGATGTTTGGAAGACAGCAAATAGGCTGATGAGCTTAGGTGTCAGGCTGGAAAACCTGTGGAGATGACTGGAGGTGGGACCTCAGCATCACAAGGATCTTTGTCACCCAGCCAAAGACACAGTGAGAAAAGAAATCCTTTGGGAGCAAAGAAATTAAGGGAATGTGCCAAGCAGGCTCAAAGGAGGATCCAAATGGGCAGGAGCAGCTAGAAACTTTCAAGGCTAGAAAAGGAAGGGACACTGGCTACAAAGCACACTCAGGAGCAGGGGCAGATCTTTCCCAGCATTGCTGACACCTCAAAAGGACTTTGCTCTTGTTCTCCCCCACCAGCTCCCTCTCCAGTGCTTGATGGCCTCCAGGGTGAGGTGGGTGACCACCCATCTCACTGGCTGAGTGATGGTCTGCAGAGCTGTGGGCTGTGTCTCCCAGGGACAAACAGCTTTGAATTTATAGAGAGGACAGAAATTCTGTATCTGCTGATCAGTGCTGGAGTAGAAGATTACAGATGGACTGGATGATCTTAAAGGTCTTTCCCAACCTAAGTGATTCTACATTGTTTTCACTCACAGACCTGTTTGCTGCTGTATTGATGTACATGGATTTCAGCTAATAACTCTGCTCGCACCTGCTCTCCTCATACAACAATTCTGATTTCAAGCTACAGGATTAGCAAGATTTTGTAGCACTGGGAACCTGACAAAGTGTGAGACTTCTGGAAGTGTTCTCTGCCCCTTGTGTGTGACACTAGAGGGCATGAGCAAGGCAACAAATGCCCTTGTCTGCCACCACTGAGAAGCTCAAGTGTAATAAAGGCCAACGAGCTTTTCTCAGTCTATCAGTAAAAGAGAAGAAAAGCAGACATGAGAGGTGTCCCCAGCTGGCAGGATGAGTGCCAGGGTGCCAAGTCTCAGCAAGGCCAACTGAGCAACAATTTTCTGAAGGCAATTCCAAAAGCTAATCCACCCCCGGCAGGAACAGGACATTTGTTTGCTTCACTGCTGTAACCTCACTAAGACTTTTTCATTTTCTCATGACATGTTTTGCTAAGCCTGCATGGGAGGAAATGTGTTCCTCTCTGTGAGGCAAACACAGGCTGAGGACACACAATGCCCTCCCTTTAGCTGTTGCTGAAATCTACACAGAGGACAACAACTTTGAAGCTGCCCATCAACCCAACTGTGGGTTAAAACATGCAGCTATCCCATTACCAGCTCAGTCTGGGTACCAGCTATGGCAACAGGGCTGTCTCCAGTGGTAGGGAGAGAGCTGCTGTACAGCAGGTAGGGGAGGAAGAGTCAGGAAACCCACACTCTGTTCATGGCAAGTGCTCTCTTGGTGTTGTTTGTTCCACCTCAATTCCCAGATGAATTGGGGAGAGCTCCAGCACGTTCATCTGCCCTCTCACTGGGGATTCCATAACTGGAGCCAATGTTGGCAGAATCCTATAAGCCATGTCACACACACATGTTCTGACACTCAGCAGCTGCAGATCTGCCTGTGGGGCAGGATCACAGAAACTCAGAATTGTTTGGGTTGGAAGGGACCTTAGAGATCATCTAGGACAATCCCTTGCCATGGGCAGGGACACCTTCCACTATCCCAGGCTGCTCCAAGTCCTGCCCAATCTGGCCTTGGACACTTCCAGGGGCAGCCACAGCTTCTCTGGGCAACCAGTGCCTTACCATCCTCACAGGGAAGAATTTCTTCCCAATATCCAGTTTAACCCTGCCCTCTGTCAGTTTGAACTTGGGCTGGGATGCATGGAAGGAAGAACCCTGATTTACTTCTCTTCAGCTCTAGGACAAGCTGGAGATCTTTCTTTTTCAGGACAAGAAATTTGTACAGGTGAGTATCTCTCTTCCCCTGCTCTGCTTGCACACCTTCTCTTTGTAGACAAACCCCACCAGTTTTCTGGCAGAGACTGCCATGGGAAGGGTGTAGCAGGCCTGAGCACCCGGCATCTTTCCCATTTGTGCAGGAGCAGAATGGTGGCTCCAGACTGGCAAGAGCTTTGCTGGTCCCCGGATTTCTCTGTTCCCACTCAGGGGAACCCAGGCACTGCAGTGACACTGAAACACCAAAGAGTGCAACATCCCTCCAGTATGAACACAGTGCCAAGGCCTGGGATTCCTCTCTGTGGGATATTCCCTGGCAAGGTCTCTGACTGTATCTGTCCCTCACTGACCTGTGACTTTATGGTCCAGATGAGACCAGTGTATTTCCAATCCTCCCCCTCAGCACAGCTAATGACAGACCCCCCTTTGCCTCTGCACAGATTCCCTTCCAAGAGGGTGGAAAACACAGGGCTGAGCTGTGCTTCCATTGACAGCAAATCCTGCAGTGCCATCAGACCGTTCTGGGGGGGAGCCAGTCACAGGGGTGGGGAAGGGGCTGGAGCCCCCACCCAAAAAGCTGCTGGCAGCTTTGGAAACAAGCTGCTTTCCTCTGTCCTTTCAGAGTCTCCAGGCCGTGTCTCCATCACAAAGATGTTGTGCAACCCCAACATTTTGCAACTGCTGCCTGACCTGGCCACAGAGGCAGGACTGCGGGCTTCACCCCGTCCCCACGCCGGAGCAGCTCCAGCCTCCTCCCTGCCTGTGCTCCCCAGCCCATGCCAAGGCTGTCTGCACTCCTAGCATGCTAAAGCCTGGTTTAAAGCTACATCTCAAGCTTTGCAGTGGGTGGGAAGGAGCACATGAACATCACAGAATCCCAGAATGGTCTGGGTTGGAAGGGACCTTAAAGCCCATCTGGTTCCACTCCCCTGCCACGGGCCAGACCCTTCCATTAGACCAGAATGAAGACTCATCCAGCCTGGCCTTGAACACTTCCAAGGATGAGACAGACACAGCTTCTCTGGGCCAACTTCCATTGTCTGGGGTGAGTACACATCCTCTGATCACTCCAGACCCAAATTCATCACTTAGAACACTGGTCCCACTCCTGGAGCACCATTACTGTGGCAAATCCAGAGTGACTCCTTCAGAACATTCCAGACTTACCTCTTGTAACATTTCCTCAAGCCTTGGCTAAACCTTGCCTAACCTCTGTCTGTGCAGTTATGGCAGAGCTGGAGATGAACCAAACCTGAACCAAATATCAAAACTGGAGTCTAGGTCGAGTCAAAGTCAAGGACAGCACGAAGCAAAACATCACTTGCTCTTCAGCCACCCACATTTCAGCCCTGTGCCACGACAGCATTAAATCTCATTGTGCCACAGCACCAGAAGAACATAGCTAAGGCAAGGTCACCACATCACTGTTCTGGGAGAGACTTTGCCCCATTTTGGTGTCAGGAACAGGCAGTGCCTTTGCAGGGATGGGTCAGGGAAGGTTGAGCCCTGCAGGGTGTTGCTGGATTAAAGCCTCTGCACAGATAAACACCTCCGAGAAAGAGGGAGAACTTAAAACTAATAACAACACTAAAACCTAAACAAACACTAAGGAGTTGAGGGCTCTGCTTTGGAATAAAAGATTAATAAACATATTGATTGAGTCAAGGGGCTGGGACAAAGGCTGACAGCCGTGTTTATTTTTTAGCATCTATCTGTGGACTTACCAGGCTTTTGCCCAAGCCAAATATTGTGTTAAGGAAGTTTATGAACTGACACATGAAGTGTGGTTGGGTCACCTCCAGCTCAGCCCACGGTTGTCTGAGCATGGTGCCACCAAAATATGTCTGCAGGAGTTACAACAGCTTAACACGTGGGCCTAAAGTATCACTAGCAGAGGATGATGCAGCCAAGCAAGTGGCAGAGATTGAGGAGGAATTCAAGCAGAAGACTGGGTGAAGGTAGGGCTGTTGGCAGACCCAGAGGTGTTCCTGTCCCAGCTGCTGCTGAACACACTGAATTCTGAGAGAATTTAGGCAAAACCACAGCACTGCAGCAGCTCAGGCACTGCAGTAGTTCAGCTGTTTCCTCAGTTTTGGCATCTTGTGCCAACACCTGGGGACCACAACGGGCAAGGGCCAGGTCAATGCATCTGCTGAGAGCTCAGTCTGAGCACAGAAAGGCTCAAAAATCCACCAAGGGGTTTGTGGAAGAGTCCTTCAAGACCTAATGCATCTTGCAAAGTTGCAGCCATTGTCAGTGATCAACCTGCTGCACCCACCACACCTCCCTGCTTCTAGATCCTGACACGAGGAGCCAGACCCTTCTGAAGCCTGTTTCCATGGTGTGCAAAGCCTCCGAACCACCAGGCGTGCAAAATACATATGGAAATCCCCCCAAAAAAATAATCCCTGGAGAGGTTTAACAGACTGACTGCAAGCAGATTCATGGGGTTTTTCTCACCCTGCCTCCTTGTTAGACCCTTCCCATGCAGCTCAGTCACCCTGGAACAGCCTCACAGCACAGGGTCTGGCTCTGAGAGAAGCTGAACATCACACACCCACAGCAGCAGGAGCTGGGGGCTTCACAGCCAGGGGACTGGATGGGAATGATGGTTCAGAGTCTGTGGAGAAGCTGAGACCCTTCTGCTAAATCCCCACCTGCCTGCAAGGATGGACACAGGAGAGGCAGGATGCTACAGCAATAAACCCAGAGCTGTTTCATATTGCTGTTAGTTTGAAACACCACTTTAAAAAAAAAAAAAAAAGCAATTCTTACAGGAGACAGAAAAGCTCAGAAGCCGTAAGTGACCATTTTAAAGCTTTTAGCTATTTAATTGTGGCTTTCCACACTCTGATAAAGAAACCAGGGCTGCTGCCACAAGAAGCCTCTCCTCCCCAAAGTGCTCTCTGCATCCCTGATTTCTAGGAGATGCTGATCAAGCGTCTTGGAGAGACTTCTGAATATCCCAGAGTGAAGGAAGACATGCAGCCCTGCAGGTGACATGGTGGCAGTCACCAAAGGTGTGACAAATTATATGGGTGGGCAGGGGAGGTTCTGAACCCCCTGAGAAGATGCTGCATTCCTGCTCTCCCAAAGAAAGCTCACAGGTATCAATGGCTGCTTTGAACACCACTTGTAGCTGCACTACAGCTTCACAAAAAAACCAGTGTTGTACAGATCTCCAGTCATGGAGCCCTCCATGTGTCCAAGCCTTGGGCTGGGCTCTGCACCATCCATCAAAGCCTGGCAAGCTCTCCATGGGGGAAGAACCACCCAGCTCTCCTGGGAAACATTGAGGACTGTCCATCTAAACTCAATCACCACCAGCTTCACACCTCTGCACTGCAAATACAAAGGAACGTTTTCAGATACCCTGAAGCTGATGGATTCCAGCTCTGCTCCCAAAACTTTTGCCTGCACTCAGGGTCCCAATCCCGTTTCTTCTCAGTAAGTCCTCAGCACACTTTTGGACTTGCCTCAAGGCCCCCAGCTCAATTTTGGACACGAAGCATCAGTTTCCTGCTTGCTTTAGGCACTCTTGAAACATGAACTGTGAATCTACACAAAGCTGCATGACACACAAGGGGTTCCCTTCAGTAAGGCACAGTTTTTGCTCTAACTTTTTCTTACTCTTTGCTGTTTTTCCCTCCTCTAAGGTTCTTCCCCACAGCACTAGAAGAAAAAAACCCCAACAAGGCAAGCAGGAAATTAAAAAGCAGGTGAGTAAAGGGAAAAAAAAGACAAAAGGAGTTTTCTATGGCCCAGATGAGCTTAACCCCTCTGCTAACCACGCCAAAGCACTAATTCCTAGTGGGATTGGGGGGGGGCTGTCCCCAGAGCCACCCGTGGCTACTCACTGGTGCTTGTGCTAGTGCCGATGGTGTTGATGGTGGTGGGGACGGAGGAGGAGGAGTAGAGGGGCAGGTGGCCGTTCTCACAGGCCAGGCTTTTGTCCTGCCAGCTGGAGGCGCTGACGCTGATGCCGGAGTCCCTCGAGTTCTGCCACCCGTTGAGTTTGTCGTCGGAGTTCTGTCTTTGGTGATAGTAGTGAGCCTGCCCGTAGTCCACCGAGTCCGAGCGGCCGCGGCCCTGCCCGCCAAAGCCGCCCGACGACGACGACGACGAGGACGACGAGGTGCGGTCCTCCAGGTGGTTGAGCCACATGGCCAGGGCGCTCCTGTCCTCCAGGGAGGTGGCAGGGTGTATCAAGGCGTAGGAAAGCAGCTGCCTGCTCTCCTCGATGTGCTGGTTGTGCTCGATGGAGTGCGCCAGGATTTTGGGCAAGAGTTTCATGTACTCGACTTTCGCCTCGATGTTGCCGGGCTTCAGCAAAGGCAGGTGGGTTAGCAGGAGGGAGATCACTTTGTCCTTGGATTCCTGCTGCCACTGGTTAATGATTCCTGTTGAAGGAATAAGGAGGGGGGGGGGAAAAGGAGATTAATGAGAAATTGAAAAACAGAGGTAATAAAGAAATAACCGGGTCCTGGCAGGGTAAATACGACATGCCAAAGGGATTTCCTCATGTGTGGTACCAAAGCATGAGCATCTCCTTGGAAAGGGGGTGACCACCCTCCAAAACCATTGTCAGGGCAAAGCTTGCCAAACTGGACACCAGAAGTTAGCAGATGTCCCAGAAAATCACTGAAAAAACCAAACTACACCCAACTCTATGTGGGAAATGCATTTATAGCCATTTTCCAACTCTACTGCTGTTGCTATTATTTTAATCAACATCACAATTTGGCACAAATTTTTCATATTGTGCAGATTACAGAAAATACTACACAAAAGCACTCAGTGGATAAAGCTAACCTTTCAAAAGAACTTGACTGGAAAATTGAAAAGGTCAGGATTCAAAGGAGATAACACAGGTGAGAACCACAGAGGGAAGAAGCTTTCCAGAGGAAACTCAATCATCCAACCAGGGTGTTGGTGCATCCACCAGCCCCAAAGGAAATGAGGGAAGGGCTCAGCTGAAGCAGCCCCAGAGCTCCTGCTCCTCTCTTAGATCACAGCAAATAGGAGAGGCTTCAGAAGACAAGGAAAAAAAAAAAAAAAAAGAAACCTAGAGGTTAGATTTGCAGATTCTGCATTATGCAGAAGGAAAAGTCAGGGAATTACAAACTGGTCACTTAACTCGAACTCCTGGAAAACTGATGGAACAAATAATGAAACAACCTATTTGTAAGCACTTAGAAGATAACAAGATGATAAGTGACTGCCGACACCCATTTGTCAAGAGCAATTTGATTTCCTTCTGCGACAGAGTAACTGGGCTGTGAATAGCTGGAGGAACAGACAGTGCTGTATATCTTGATATTCATTAGGTGCTGCTGCACATGGCTCCCTCAGCAGCACAGCAGAGAGAAACTGCTCTAATGTGGGCACACAACTCATCTGAAAAACATATGGAGGGAGCTGGTGGTGCTGATTCACTGTCAGACTGGGAGGATGCGCTGGGCAAGGAGACCTGGCCTGGGCCTGGCAGCACCCAGAATGTCACTGGCGATAAGGGTGATGTGATAAACGTGATCAGCATGCAGGTATTGTGCTGAGAGAAAGGAAAACACTCCAGGAAATTGGACTAGAGGTCAAACAGTGTTGAGGATTCGAAGGGGCATGAAGCTGGGTCAGGGGAGGTTTAGGCTGGAGATCAGGATAAGGTTCTTCCCCCAGAGGGTGGTGGGGCACTGAGCAGGCTCCCCAGGCACTGGACACAGCACCAGCCTGCCAGAGCTCCAGAAGAATTTGGACAATGCTCTCAAGCACAGGATGGGATTGTTGGAGTGTCCTGTGCAGGACTTGATGATCCTTGTGGGTCCCCTTCCAGCTCAGGATATTCTATCAGACTTGGGGAGATGTGAAAGAACATCTGCATTAAGCAGGTGCAAACATCTGCATGCAGGTGGGAACAAAGGGCTGTGCAGCACAAGGTAGGCAAGAGCCTGGCTTGGGACGCACCACATCAGTCAGACACCATGCTGCACAGAAAAGCTGCACCAGGCAGCCTGACCCTGGCTGAGAGGTGAACAAGCCATGGACAAGCTGCTCTCCACATCTGCTGCTGCCCTGGGAAATGGTGGAGTCACCATCTCTGGAGGGATTTAACAGCTGTGAGGATGTGGCCCTTGGGGACATGGGTCAGTGGTGGCCTTGGCCGTGCTGGGGGATGGTTGAACTCAGTGATCTTGGAGGGCTTTTCCAACCCAAACAATTCTATGATTCTCTGACTTGAACTGCAGCAAAGAGGAATGAGGTTGGACATGATGAAACTGCCTTCTGCAGGGCAGGATGGCCCAGGACACTGTGAGATCTCCATCACCAGAGGTTTCTCTGAAGAGCTGATACAACCTCCAAACACCTACCAGATGTACCCAGACCAGCCACATGATACTTCCCAGCCCCAGGGCAGTCTCTCCTCCAGTCCAGTGCTGACCAAACCCCTCTGTAAAGCCTTCAAACTTTCAGCACTGTCTTCTCAGGCTGTGCTACAGGAGCCACAACTGAGCTCTGTAGTGGAGAAGAGTACCTCCTTCTTGCTTTGAACACACTGCTCAAAACTTCATCAGGTGAAATGCTGAAAACATCTCCCAAACTTTTTCTCTCCCTGTCTGCTGTCTTCAACCTGTTCTGTACAGGAAGTTGCTCTAATTCATTGATTATCCCTACAGCCTCTGTGTGGTTTTGAGTAGGGTAACTGAACCCACAGCACTGAAATGCAGATCCAGATCTCCATCTGTAGGATCATTCATCAGGAAATCAATATCCAGCTCAGGATATTCTGTGACCCAGGAATTGGACTCTATATCCATGTGGGTCCCCTCCACCTCAGGATATTCCATGATTCTATGATTCTGCATGACCCATGCTGCCAGCCAGCAGCTAACCCAACCCCCCATCACATCTGAGCCAGAAGAGAGATGTTAAAGCAGCACCTTCTGCCAGTTAGGGCCAAACTCTGTCCATCAGTTTCCTGGCACGACTGCGGTGGTGAGCAGCACTCACCCCTCCACATTCACCTTCCCAGTTCCAAGGCATGCAACTGTTTTAATAGCAAGCCACTAGATGGCTTGCTGGAAACACTGGAGACTCTCCCTGGAACTTTCTGCACTGGTATTTGCTTCTCCACAGAGCTCCCCCTCCTCCAGAGCCACTTCCTGAGCAGCCACAGCGTGCCCGAGCCGTCCTGCGCCGAAAGGAGCAAGGGACACGACGTGGCACAGCTCTGGTGGAGAAGGAACTGCTGTATTGCAGCAGAGGGGACTTTTGGTACTCTGGCTGTGCTCCTGTGCCCGTGGGGAATGCTGTGAGGTTGTTTTGGTGCTAAAACAATGGGATTTGGGAGAGCAACACTCAGCATAAGTGATGCTGTAAAGGATACACGAGTGTAGTGGGACTCAAGGCTCACCAGTGCATATCCATATTTTCCATATGCAGATGTCCCTGCTCCAGGCAAAGCTTCCTGCTGGGATGAATCTGATTTATCTGTCCCCTCTCTCTTAGCCAGCTGCCTGCTGAGTTGAAAACATGTCTTATTTTCTCCCATCCTCCTGCAGAGAGGGATGTCACACCCCGATATTTTATCATCGCTCTCGTGGTGGTTCAGCAGCACTTTCAGGCTGGCACAGCCAAACCCCAGCCTGGCACCAGCTGGGATTCTGTAGCAGCTCAGATAAACTGAGAAATCAAAGATCATTAAAAAAAAGGCCAGCAATGCACTGCTCATAGAAGTTGGTGCCATTAGAACAGGAGCAAAATACAGGTAGAAAAAGCCAAGTCTGGTGTAAACTGCATGCAGGAGAGGAGGAGGAGGAGGAGGGAGGCAGGTGGCTGTGGCTGGGCTCCTCCTCCTCACATGGGGGAGAGCTGAGCATGAAGGTCCCCACTGGGGAAACACAGGATGGCGCCAGAGCTGCTTCTTGGGAACTTTGCCTTGGACCTCCAAGAGATTTGGGGGTTTAAACACAACCCCAAAAGATGGAGCACTGACCCAGAAGCCTGTGGCTGATGAAGGGCTGGGTGTCCCGGCCCAGGCAGGAGCTGGTCTCCTTCTCAGCCAGCAGCAGGATGTGCACAATTAAACAAAAATGGAAAATAATTAGATCTGAAAGAGGTTTGGCTCTCTCTGAGATGGGGCGGAAGGTCAGGCTTAATCCTATCTGCCAGAAAACAGAGGGATCTGGAGAGGGCAGTGCAGGAGAGGAAAGCTGGAGCTGCCTGTGGGCAGGGGGAGAGAGGCTGGCAGCACCCCACAGCCCCTCTCCACGCTGTCCCTGAACACAGGAGTGCCTCTTCAGCCCCTCACTGCTCCCATGCACTCCTGGCCATCTGGGATATCTCATCCTTTACTGCCAGAGCAAACATTCTGGGGCAGCTGAGATTAGGATGTGTTTTGGGAGCCCACATCCCAGGGTCCTGACATGATACCTGTGGTGGGTCACAGGCACTCATCACATGGCAGCCTCATTAGCTCCCCTGGATGCTGCTTCAGGGATGCCTGGTGCTTCCCATCACAAGGATTTCACTGATCTGTGGAATGTCACAGCTACTGACAGAGCATAGAGAGAGCCCCAAAGCCAGGGTCCCCCTCCTTGCTGCCTTGAAATCCCCCAAAATCCCCGTCCTGCCCACTGCTGCCATTGAGCTGCCACCTCCTTTTGGAGATGAGGTAAGATAACAACTGACCAGCCCTGCACTGGGAAGGGATGGGAGCTGCTGGTACCCCCAAAGCAGAAAATCCCAGTTTTTATTATGGGACGTTTTCTTGGATGAGAAGCTGAATGAAGGTGGGATGTGAGACTACCTTCTACTGAAGGATTACTTAACTGACAGGATTCTGCTGCTAGACAGCCCAGCTGATGCATGTGCAGCATGCCTGTGGATAAATCCAGCTCCAAATATAGCCAGGTCCTGCTTCCAAGACTGAAACCTGTGCTTGTGCTATGAATAGGACCAACACCATCCCCAAAACTGGGGCTTCTGGCTAGAAAAAGGGGTGAAGTTTGTAAATTTATTAAGCTGTTAAGGGATTTCTCTGTCATGAATCTGCTTAATCACTGCTGGATCCCTGCAAACTGTTAATTGCCACCACGTTCAGTGGTGATGGATCCACCCCTAACACTGCACTGCACGAGGGACCTTCCTGCCTTTGCTCTGAACCTGAGGGATGAAGGGGTTATTTCAACCACCAGCAAGGCTCATGGTTATGATGTCCTGGGAACAGTCACAATTTTCCAAATGTAAAGCCAGACCAGATGGACAAAGGCAGGGATAGACACAGTCGCTGCAAAAAACAACACGAGTAGCACAGTGGTGCCTGCACTTACAAACCCTGAAGGACCAAACTGCAGGGGTTTAATTCTATGTGAACAGACTTCTGGGTCAGAAGATTCCAGTTTAAAACACCACCCCCACTGAGAGGGATGGCCAAGAGCAGCTGCCAGCACAGGAGAAGAACGTGTGGGTCTCACCAGGTGACATGTCTTCGAGGAACAATGATAATGCCAAATAACTCCCAAGCACTTGAAGAAACCCAACAAACAACCAAACCCATCCAAGGTAAACCATTCCATTTTGAAAGCAGAAATTGGGTTCTCTTTCTGTTACTATAAACAACTTATATCACAGTGAAGCACAACTCAAGTGAAGTGTCCAGAGGAGGCCATGGAGATGCTCCAAGGGCTGGAGCCCCTCTGCTCTGAGCCAGGCTGGGAGAGCTGGGGGTGCTCATCTGGAGAGGAGAAGGCTCCAGGGAGAGCTCAGAGCCCCTGGCAGGGCCTGAAGGGGCTCCAGGAGAGCTGGAGAGGGACTGGGGACAAGGCATGGAGGGACAGGACACAGGGAATAGCTCCCACTGCCAGAGGAGAGGGATGGGTGGGATATTGGGAATTGGGAATTCCTGGCTGGGAGTGTGGTGAGGCCTTGCCACAGGGTGCCCAGAGCAGCTGTGGCTGTCCCTGGATCCCTGGAAGTGTCCAAGGCCAGGCTGGACAGGGCTTGGAGCACCTGGGACAGTGGAAAGTGTCCCTGCCCATGGCAGGAGGTGGAACAAGGTGGTCTTCAAGGTCGCTTCCAATCCAAACTATTCCAGGATTCCATGAATTTGCTGATGATGATTTTGGTGAAGTGAGAGAGGTGAGTGATGTGTAACTTATGAAACAGACAACAGCTTATCCTGAGCAACAAGGACACCAATTTCAAGACTAGAAGTGTTTTAAAAACTGCCCAAAGATCTTCCAAGTAACAAAGAGGACATTCACACAGGAGGTTTGGTATCATTGCCCCTCAATGCTAAGTCAGTGCACTTAAGGGCTCCAGTTGTCAGCAAACTGCTCTTAAATTACTGTTTTATTATGCCCTTGTTTTCAGTTTTCCATAAAAAGTTCTCAAAAGCCCATTCAGATAATTTGCCCAAGCAAGAAATGACTAAGAGAGGGATTCATAGGATCATTAAGGTTGGAAAAGAGCTCTAAGATCACTGAGTCCAACCATTAACCAGATGCTCAAATCTGAAGGGCACCCTCCAGGCATCTTCCCAGAACGGCTGAAATAAACTGCACTCTCAGATGTATTTGGGGAGAAAAACCAGGAATTTGTACTAGAAGTTTAGGTTGGGATCCTTGATCTTGTGAAGTGACATACTGCAGCATTAGCGATGGGAGAGAGGAACTGGGTGCTCCTGGATGGCAACCAAGCCTTTCTGGGGATGGACAACACCCAGGTTTTCATGTCTTGGATGGCCAACAGCAAAAGAGAAATCCAACCCATGCTTAGGCAGCTGGCAACTGCTTCCAGTGTGCCTGGAATCAGTGGCCACAGAGCAAGAGATGGCTATTTCTGGGTTTGCAGGAAGGTTTTTCAAGAGGCTTCCTCAGCAGCTCCCAGAAGAGGTTCCCATTGTTCGCCGTTTCCTGGATCGGGAATGTGAAACTGAATCTGGGAGATGGGCAGAGCTCTGTGGAGGGCACCCACTTTTTACTGTCAGAGGCAGAAAACCCAGGACCTGGACTCATCCTGCTGTGCAAAGACCCAGCAGCACATCACCACCCACCAGCTTCTCCACACATCCATGGGAGATGCTGCACTTCCATCAAAATCCCCCAAATCTGCAGCACCTGAGGTAATCCCCACTCAGCCCTGGGATCCCACACCTATTCCAGCTGCCTGGATGCCTTCACCAGGGCAAAAGGGGTCAAGAAACCTGACCCTGCATATGAACACAGCCCAACAACCTCAGCTTGGCCACAACATCATCTCCCAGTGAGTGACCATCTTCAGACAAACCTGAATTCCATGTCTAGTTGTTCCAGTTTCTCCCAAGCACTTCTGTTTGCCTTCATTTCCAGTTGAAATTATCTGCTTTATGCTTGAATTCATCTACTTCAGATTCTGAACTAGATGATCTTTAAGGTTCCTCCCAACCCAAACCATTCAGTGACTCTATGAGTGGGGTGGAAAAACCACACCCCACCTCACACAGGGCAGTTTGCTGCAAAGATAAACCAGAAGAGCAAAAAAACCCAAAATATTTCACCCTCAAGTCTGAATTTGCACCAAGTGAATCAACCAAGGGCAGGTTGCTGCCAGTCCCAGCCTTCCCACAACTGGGTTTACTGGTCTGTGAGATGGTCCAGCTCCCCACCACAGAAATCCACTCTCCAACAGTACTGCAGACACAAATCTCTGCCCTGGCTCCTGCTGCAGCAGCTCGATTGAAGGTGAAGCACAAAGTGTTTCCAGCTGAAGGGATTTAAATTATTATTTGCAGTAATTAGCACCTGCACGTTGACCCAGGCACAATACTTTGTTTGGGCAATTTTACATCATTGCCTTCGTAAATCAGCCTCACTCAAAAGGCCAACATTAAGGAAAACAAAGTGAGAACCCCATTGGAAACAGTCTGTACCCCATCCAGAGCACATCAATACCTTCACTGTTAAACCTGGCAGCCTTCTCCCTCCACCAGAGGCCAAATAATCAGAATTTCAGCATGTGCCTCCTCGTTATTGCAACCAACGCTAATTAAAAGGAAAAACATCTCAATGATAAACGTTACTGCCGACCTGCCAAGTGCAGCAGGCAGAGGGGCAGGCTGTCACTGAAACTGCTGAACCTGAATCCTGCTCTTCATCCCCCCAAGATCGATGCAACATCACAGCCAACACAGGGGACAAGACACCCGTGATGCTTCCAAGCAGCTCCGCGGGGCTGCGGCGTAAATCCCAACAAGCTTCCCCCTGCTCCGGGTCTGGATCTATGCCTGTGCCAGTGCTGACCTCAGTGGGGTGGGAGGACCTAATGCCACAGGTCTGAAGGCAGCAGGAGCCGTGCCAAGCAGCACGGTGCCTGCTGGATCCACGGCTGCCTGGCACCTCCCGGCGCTGCATCCTGGGAGCAGCTTCCTCACAGGTCACCAAAACCGCTCACCCCAGAGGATAATGTGGGATCAGACAGAGGAAAAGCCAATAAACCATTGTGGTTGGCTTTTTGTTGTCGCTCTCTTCCATTCAGGTCTAACAGCCCAACGTGGGGAGGAATTGGGAAGTGCTGGTGAAGCTCTTGCCTTAGAATAAGTCTCTGCTAGGAGCTGGGAACAGCCTGCAAAAAAGCCCTGGATACTGGGAGGGCTTGGGGACTGCTGTGTGTGGGATTAAGGGCTCTGCACTTCCCCTCCTGCAGCATCCAATCCCACAGCTTTGAAGCTCCAGGTCCAACACTCTCAGTGCTCCCCCAGCATCTTTGGTCTACAATGAGATATAAAAAGGCAACCACACAATTCCCCTTTCCCTGACTCATCACTTTCCTTCCCTGGGCAGATTCAAGGGTGGAAAACCTCTCTGAAGGACAGGCAGACCTTTTTTCCACCAGCACGCACAAGGAGATCATCAGACAGACAGACAGACATCACACAAGGCACATGCACCATCTCTCCTGTTCTCCAGCAGCCACATCCCACCTCACGCCCTGGCTCTGTCGCGGAGCCAGGGAGCACCGGAGCGCCACGGAAAATCTGCCAGCGATGCGCAGCAACCTCTGGGTTCACATGGTGCTGGCTCCCCTCCGTGTTTCCAGCAGCTACATCACACTCTAAGAGGCTAAAAATACATTAGGAAAGTACTTAATGTTTCCTTTCCACCCCAGCGGCTGCTGCAGAGAAGCTCCAAGGGGGAGGGGAGGTGAGCAGACCAGAGTGGATGCAGGGAAGAGAGGCAAAAAAACGGAGCAATGGAGCAATGCGGGACAGCACGTCCCACAAAAGGTGGTGGCCCGGGAAATCCCCACTGCAGGCAACACTGGCTCCTTGGAAACACAAAGGCAAGAGCCACGTAACCATGAAAAGCAAAGTGCTGCTGAATGCAGAGCAGGATTTAAGGGCAGGCTGGATGGGACTTGAAGTAACCTCCAGTGGGAGGTGTCCCTGTCCATGGCAAGGGGCTGGAATGAGCAGGTATTTAAGGTGCCTTCAAACCCAAGCCAATCTGTGATTCTGTGGTTCAGCACTGACAAGAGCACAGAAGAATTCATGAAGGAGCATCTCCTCCATTCCTAATTACCAAGATTAAGAAGCTCCATGCAAATTAATTACACAATATTCCTTGTTAAATGCAGCAGTGAATATTTAACCACCAAAACAAATTATGTTCCAAAGAGATAATCTTCCTGCAACGGCTCCCAACGTTCCCCTGTGTGCAGCAGGTGAGTCCTTCACCACCCAGGGCCAAGGCAGGAAGGATGGGTTTGTCAGCACAGCTGGGTGGCAAGAGGCACATGGGCTGCTGCACTTCATTTTGGAAGAATAGCCACTTTCGTGGAATTCTGGAATGGTTTGGGTTGGAAGGGACCTTCAAGACCACCAACTTCAACCCCCTGCCATGGGCAAGGACAGCTTCCACTAGACCAGGTTGCTCCAAACCTCATCCAACTTGGCCTTAAGCACTTCAGGGATGGGGCAGCCACAGCTTCTCTGGGCAACCCTTTCACCAATTTCTCGCAATTCTTCCTGGGACACCAGGCAAAGGGCAGGTGACTGTATGAATGTAAGTTATGGAGAAACAAAAATCCAACAACCCCTTGCTCCTGTCTCCAAAACCCCTGTGTGGGATAAGACACGAGCCCTGCTCAACTTGTTGCCCTTTTAAAGGCAGCTCTCCCTGGGCAGAGAGTTCAGATGTCTGTCACTGGCAGCTCCCCTCTTCTCCATTATGCTCTCCAAAGCAACAGCAGCCCCATCAAATGTTGATGGGGAGGAGTTGGGAATTTCAGCACTGAAGCCAGGCTCGAGGACAAGCCTCGATCAGATCCTCCTATCCTGTCACCACAAACAGGCTGACAGAGCAGCTCACCACCCTCTACACAATTTGGAAACTCCAAATGGGAGCAGAATGCCCAGTGTTTTGGTCAGATGCAGAGCAAACTGGAGTATTTCTCACCAAAACATCCCTTAACTCCCACTGAGATCCACAAGGACAGAAGAGCCCAGCTCCACTGTGAGCAGAAATGAGTAAGATTTTCATATTTTTGCCACTATTTTCCCCCTCTGCCTCCTGAGCTTGCCAGAGCTCCAGTCATTAGGAGGCTGTTTGTACAAACCCAGAAGTGATGTATTTTTAGCACTGGAGAATTGCATGGCACGATCATTAAGGAGCTTCTGCAGACAGCAACAAGAGCAGGGATTTTTCCTTCTCTAAATTGGCTCCAGCCACTACAGTTTTCAGCCCAAAGCAGACTTTCAGGAAATTCAGGAGGAGAGGGAGCCTTTTTCCATGACATATTTAATACTGAGCTGAAGTGCACTCGATTTTCACACTGTGCATCCGACGGGAGGTTTTATGGATTTGTTTTCTAGGCTGTACTGTTGCACACTTTTGCTACAGAGCATAATACCCTGTATTATCACAACACTCCCTAGCAACAGGACTTTAATTTAGTGCAGAGATTTCCAATGCTGAGAGCATTTCACTGACTCAGAGCAAAGATGACACGCTGGGAAACCTTATCAAAAGCCCCACGGGTGCCAAGGGAATCTACACCACATGAATGATGGCATTCGAGCTTCTCCACACAACGTGGCCAGCCCTGGCACAGAGAACACCTTGGGAAAGAGGGATTTGCTTCACTGATTTCACAATCCACAGTCCAGCCAGCGTGGAGTGATGTCTACATTGATGGCAGCAGTGCCAGTGGGTGGGAGATAAGAGTGAAAACCCAACAAGTGCTCAGTGCTCGGACAGAGAAATGTGGGGAATGGTTCAGTGTCACAAATGAGAGCTCAGAGCCAGGGGGGACATCAACCAGGATGAGGTGCCACCTCCTGCTTCTCACCCCAAGGTCAGGAGGAGGACAGATGCTTGGCAGACAAACCAACCAACCTCCTGCAAAAGCTGTCCTGAAGAGTGAAGCCAACCTGACAAGAATGCCCAGTGCCAGTTTCCCTCCACTCACTGCAGCACCCAAGACCCTGAGCATCACAGGCATCCTGATCCCAAACCTCAGATGAGAAGGATGGACTTTGGGAAGCCCAGGAAAACAGTGCCAGGGTCCCACCTGACCACAGAGAGCATGCAGAGGAGCAAAAGCCTCACCAGCACTGTGGACACTGTCAGGTGAGGTGCTGCTCCAGCTCTGCCAGCTGGGCAGAAGAGCAGGAGAAGGCAGGGGCACCACCCGTGGGTGGCTTGAGAAGGCTCTCGCGGCAGAAATGACACCAAAACCATGTCCCTTGTGGAGAGCAGAGGGGAATCCATCAGCCCTTGTGCATGCAATGAGGAGACAGGAATATCAGAGCAGCCGTGCCAGGTCTGATGGACGAAGATATCCCGACGAGATCCTGGGTCAAGTGGCTTTTGTTGGCTGCTGTGCAAAGCCAGCTGAGCCCGGCCCACGGCAATGGCATGGGTCAGCAAGGATTAAAAGCATAATTAAACAGGGCTGCAGATTGCTTCCAGAAGCCCCATCACTCCCTGGAGTCCGTGAGCTCAGCCATGGGAAAACGCTGCTGGTTTTGCTGGGACCTGGGGTACAGGTGGGAAATGGTTATATTGCTCACATGCCTCCACATGTGAGCCCTCAAATCCAGATTTTCAGTGGAATTTTCTAGGATGCAGGAAGCCAAAGAAATAAAAGATGCAATTTCGGTATCTCTTTTTTCAGCCTACTCCATAAAAACACCTGAATCTTCCTGACTTACAGTGAGGAGACTACAGGCACAACCACAGGCATGGAGGAAATACTCCTCTGACTTAATTTCAATTGCAAAAAGCCTTTTGCCAAAAGCTTAATTGAAATGCAGATAAGTTCCTTCAAAGGCTAAAATAAATATATAAAAAATTATCTGAATGTCATAATGGTGTTGCCTAAAATGGATAAAGGATTTAGAAGGGGGAAAAATAATACTAAAAATAAGTTATGAAGGGTATGCAAGGTATTGATATACAGCACATGGTTTAAACTGTTAATCATTGAACAGATTCCAGTATAAAAATAAAGAGACTGAAGCTGCACATAATGGAGGAGTTGCTCTATTTATAAACTTCTCTGTGCAAAGGGCAGTGAGGGCCAGGATGAGCCAGCAGTGGAGGCAGAGGGACGCTGCTACGGAGCCTATATTTGAGGGAAAATAAACAAGGTTTTAAAATTTTTTTTTAAAATGTTGTCAACAAAATCAAACTAAGTTGCCCAGGAGCCTGTGTGCCCCAGCCATGTGAGCAGCATTTCCAGCCCTGGCATGTGACAGCTCTCCCAATTTAGCCAGTAACTGACTCCCTCTGACCTGTAATAACACCGCTCCCAAATTAGAGCCCTCAGTTTGACTTGGCTCAGGTCCTTCCCTCCCAGCGACATAAAGCATCCTTTTTCCCCCCCTCTCCCCCAGCATTCCTAATCCTGTCCTTTTGCACTGCCAACTCAAACTCCCATTTAGTCTTTTCCTATTTTTTCTGGGTGGGGGGTGGTTGTAGAGGGACGAGGGGGTGCAGGCAGCAAAGGGCAGGGAAAAAAAGACCGGTGGAAAAACACCAAGAGACAAAAACAACAACAAAATCAGACAAAAATTCCAAGTTGGTGACATTCAGCTGGAAAAGCTCAATGACTCACATGCAAATAAAATCTGCCTAAATTCACTGTTGCATGACGCAGGCCACTGGCTTCAGCATGAAAAGGGCCGGGATGAAATCATCCACAATTAAATGGGAGCTTGGAAGGCTGCAAAAGCAGCAGCATCAGCGCAGCTCCCCCAGCTTAATAGGAAACACAAAGGAAGGAAGTTCAGCGGAGTGAGAACATCCCCTTTTCCCCTCCTCTGCACTGACACCTCGCACCATCAGTCATCCCCAAGCCTCGGCGTGGCTCCTCCGGCAAGCTGCTCCCCCTGGCAGCCTGCTGCCAGATTTTAATGGGCTTTCCTGGAATACCAGCTCAAAAGTGAAATAAAAATAAATGTGGCTACGTAGCAAGGCAACCCCCCTGCCCCCAACCAGCTTCTTCCAGAGATTTCTGTCCTGATCTTTGCACAATGGTCAGAGATATTGGAGAGTTAACACTCCAAGAGAGAAATCTTGGACCAAATCCACTCCCTCCCCAAATCCCCCCACCAAATTTAAATCTCAGCTCTCAGGTTTGCTCTTGCATTGCAACAGTGCTTTAAACCTTATGAGTTCTCAAATACTCTCTGAAGTCATGTTATAGGAATGCACTCAGAGTGACCTGCAGGGAATGGGGTGCCAGGGTTTCCCCTTATGCCAGGATGAGCACCAGACTCTGCATCCTACCCCTTCAACACAGCCCATCCGTGGGGCTGTGCCATGAACCAGGCCACTGCCCTCCTTCAAGCCCAAAGTAACAATGTGAAGGGGAAGAATAAACTAAAAAGGTCATTTTAACCTGGACTGGGAGTCACAGCACGGTTTTCAAAAGGCTTTTGGTGCTCCAGCTAAGAAGGGAAAACAAACCTGAGAACAAGAGCTGGCACCTCTGCACCCTCCAAAGTGCTGCTCCGGGGATCACCTGGTGAATGCCATCCCTCTGATCTGCCCTGGTGAGATCCCACCTGGAGTCTGGCATCCTGCTCTGGGACCCCCAACACAGGAAGGACATGAAGCTGCTGAAATGAGTCCAGAGGAGGCCACAGAGATCCTCTCAGGGCTGGAGCCCTCTGCTCTGGGGCCAGGATGGGAGAGAAGGCTCCAGGGAGACCTTGGAGCCCCTTGCAGTGCCTAAAGGGGCTCCAGGAGAGCTGGAGACGGAGTGGGGACAAGGGATGGAGGGACAGGACAGTGGAGAATGACAGTTCAGTCAGGAGCAAGGCTAGGATATTGGAAAGAAATTCTTCCCTGTGAGGGTGCTAAGGCCCTGGCACAGGGTACCCAGAGAAGCTGTGGCTGCCCCTGGATCCCTGGAAGTGTTCAAGGTCACGCTGGACAGGGTTGGAATGACCTGGTGATTGTATGATCCATCTGGGAAGCAGGAGAACAGTACCCCAGGCATCTAAGAGTGGCCACAAGCAGCTGTGAGGCCACTGAGAGAGGCTATTGCACCTCCAGAGTGAATCCTCTCTCACCTCATTTCTCAAAGGAGAAATGAGGTGATCACCTTCACATTAATTTGGAAACTGGGTGCTTCAACCTTTCTGCACTTCCCTTCAGGCTGGATGTGCCTGTCCCTGGGATTATCCCCAGAGCTGTGCTTCTGGAGGATTCCAGCCTGAGCTGAAGGCTTCTCAGCACTCACTCACTCTGGCCCGCAGTGGCTGCAGGAGCAGGGTGTGAACAGGTCCATAAAAGGGAACTGGGAGACTTCAGCCTCCTGCCAGTGAGTCTACATTTGCTCTGGAGGAATCTGCACCTCCCCAGGAAAAAAAAAAAAACAAACCAAAACAAAAAACAACAACCAAACAACAAACTATAAAAATAATATATTGAGGTCTACAAGTGGGGAAAGGCTGCAAGTGCCTGCAGGAGGACATCCGACTGTGCCTGGGCCATCTGGTCACCCACCCTCAGTGACACTGCCCTCCCTTCACCACCAGATGCTAATTCCTTTCATCCTGCCTGGCCCTCGCTGGTGTAATTTTAGGTCTGTGAATAGGACCATCTGCCTTTGAGATGCTCGTTTATTTTTGGCCGAGCCCTCCCTTTCACCACTCCCTCCTTAAAGGAAGTCCAACCCAGGCACTGTTGGGAACAGTGCTCCTTGTCTGGTCCTCTAATCACCAGGCATTAACGAGCTATCTAGAGGATGTTCTGCACCGCTGCCACTCGTCAAATTGGGGGTGTCATTATCTTCAAAGCACTTTGCAAACAGTTTTTTCCTTCCTCCCCGTGTTGCCACCACAAAGTAGTAATTATTCACTTCTCTCTGAATGTGGTGGGCTTGGTCCAGCATCCTGGAGCTCGGCCAAGACGTGCTCAGCAAAATTCAACATGGCCAAAGTAAAGCTAAAACAAAGTGGTTCCTATCTTTGGATGCTGAGGACTGCTACTGTTGCTTCCTTTCCCACAGCAGACATGGAAATGGTAAAAATAAAAATAAATGCTGGAACCACAGCAGCCAATAGTGTAATTTCCACGTATTAAGCGATGTCTGGACAAAAAGGGAGTTTTGAGGAAAGTTCTGCTTTTATACACATCTAAGTGCTATGAATGAAAGTCACTGTCACAATTATGGAAAACAGTAATTAGCAAAATACTGCACAAAAATGCTGAAAGAAATGCTTCTGGCTGGGGTGACCATATGGGTGCTCCCAGCCAAAGCTGCACATGGATAAACCCTGAGACCACAGCAAGGCCATGGGAACCCCACCAAGCCCATCTCTTGGGATGGATGTTGGATCCATCTCCTGGGATAAATGTGTGTCCTCCTACATGTCCCAGCCAAAGGCATCCCTGACTGCTCAGTGGGGGGGATGCAGGCAGGGTGAGCTAACAGGCTGAATCTGGGCATCTACCAGCCACAAAATCACTGATTTTCCTTCTTTTTAAGAGTTTCACAAGTGTCTGAGACAGGTGGGAAGAATGGTTCCAGGTAACCCCTTCCAGTACCAATCAGCTTTGTACAAATCCAGATTATGCAAAGCTTGTGTAGCTCTACCAAAATTTGCTGGTGTTTTTTGTTGGCTTTCTTTTTTAATGAGGAAGGTTGTGGTTCAGTCTGAGGTTTGGACAGTTCTCAGCCCTGTTATGAACCCCAGGAGCTATAGGATGTGGAGCCTATTGCTGGAAATCAGTGTCAGACACCAGAGAACATCAATACAGGGGATCCCCCCTCGCTGTATGCACCCCAAAGGCTGAAGAGCAAGAGCCTGTTATGCTGCCAAGCCCCTCACAGGGAAAACACACCCAGGGCTTCAAAGAAGAAGATTTCTGTGCAATGCCTGAGGTGTTGAAATCAAGCCCTGGCTTTGGCTGGCCACAACTCTCTGCCCTGCAGGAGCCTGGGGAAACACCTGGCTGATCATTGCTTCAAATTCTCTGCAGTAAGTGAAAGAAAAAGCAACTTAATGGATCTGATGAGATCTCAGATTTGACAGGATTTCCTGCCTGGGTAAAAACTGACCCATTTTGCTTTGCCTTGAAGGTACGACGAACAGAAAACTCGGCTGTGAAGGGAGGACAAGCAGCTTCAACCCTACCCTGGGGTGAATCCCCAGGAGGAATCAGGGGATGCAGACATCCCTCCCCTCCCCTTCGTGCTGCTCACATCGCCCAGAGCAAAGCACTTGACCAAAGGCAGCGATGAGTCACTGCCAGGAGGAGACTTTCTAATTTCACCGCTTTGATCCTGCCCTGAAGTGCCAACGTCAAAGAGGAGGGAGGGGAGAGCCGGGGCTGACTCAGGGAGGACTCGGGAAAATCTCTGCATCTACAACAGAGACATTCAAGGCAAAGTGAAACTCCTCTCTTTTAGGAAAACCCCAGGAAAAAAAAGTGACACAAAGAGCTGACTCTCCCCAGCTTGTACCAGAGCAGCAACGCTCCCTGTGCCTTTCCCAGCTGTACAAGCACTCATAAGGTTAAAATCCACCTTTCCCTGGGGAATTCACTGTGCTGCACTGCTGCCTGCAGCAGCTGGCTTGTCTTTCCTTTTTTACCAGCCTCACATTTTGTTTCTCATATACCCACGAAGCGCTGCAGGACCTCAAAACAAAGAGCAACGTTGTTCCTTCAGAATAAAACTGCTGTTCACCCAGCTTTTATTGATATTTTCACCAAAACATCCTAGGAGCTGTAAAGATTCGTTTTGGGGGGGGCTAAAATGATGTGTCACAGCTTTTTTTCCATGATCCCTTTCCACGGAGAACACATGAAATGGGTAAATGTAGACATTGAATTTAAAGGACAAAGAACACAGGTCCTGGCAATTACATATTCCCACTGCCTGGTTCCTTTCCCATAACTGCTGATGCCCACCAAAGGCATCACAAATATGCTGAGGAACTCAACTCCTGTCCCAGCTCTGAGCAATAATGAGTTTGACACTTGTTAGTGCTTGAAACATGAAAAGTTTTCCCAACTAATTCAAATTTTCACTAAACCAAAATCATCCTCCTCCCCTTGTCTGGCTAAAATGTCTGTTTTCAGCTATCAAAAAAGCCACAAGGAGAATTTGAGATTTCATTTTCTTGACCAAACTCCATAATACTTGGGAAGAAACTTCCAACAAAATGAAAATCTTGTATTTTTGTGGAGGGAGCGGGAGGGATAGACCTCCCTGCAGAAGAAAATTCCCTTCTCTGCATCTTGTTTTCCTCTGAAGAGCAGCAACACATTGCAGTTAGTCACAGGGAAGGATGCAAGCCCCACAACTCAGAAGAGATGAACAGCAGGAGTGACAGGATTTCTGGAAGCTGACGACCCCTCTCTCACCCTCCAGGCTACTGATTCCAGCTAATTGGAGCTTCAAGTGGCTCTGAGCCAACTGACAGCAACACAGCAATAAATGTGCAGAAATCCACTAAATTTGGAGAGATACACAATGCTGGCTGGGGTCCAACAGCCTGATCCATTCAGAGATGATAAAAATTAAAATAATATTGTTAAAGGCATTGTCCAGCTGCCTTTTCAACACTGACAGGTTTGGGGCATCAGTGACCTCTCTGGGAAGCCTGCCCCAGTGTTTGACCACTGACTTGGTAAAGAAATCACAGATTCACAGACTGGTTTGGGTTGGAAGGGACATTAATGAACATCCAGTTCCACCCCTGCCATGGGCAGGGACATCTTCCACTATCCCAGGCTGCTCCAAGCCCTGTCCAGCTTTGGACACTTTCAGGGACAGGGCAGCCACAGCTTCTCTGGGCAAGCTGTCCCAGTGCTCCACCACCCTCACTAGAAGGAAATTCTTCCTATTATCTAATCCAAACCCCTTTTACTCTAAAGCCCTTCTTGTCCTTCCAACTGAAATATTCTATTCTATTCTATTCTATTCTATTCTATTCTATTCTATTCTATTCTATTCTATTCTATTCTATTCTATTCTATTTCATTCCTTTCCATCCTCATGCAATTCCTCGCAGCTGGGCTCTGCTGCAGGCAAATCCTGCAGGAAGACCTGGCTGCTGAATACCTCCAGCAATCAGACCCTGTCTGGAGAGGTGCAAAATGCACCCATGCAGCACAGAAGGGCCTGGGCAAGGCTTTTCTATGTCATGATGCAGCAACAGCATCATCCCACTCAGCTCTACACCTGCAACCCCTGTGGCAGGGGGAGGTTTACATCCCAGCTCTCCACAGGAAAAGCGAAGCCTCCAGCTCAAAGGGATTCCTGAAACGGCTCAGACACTCCAGGTTTCCAACTCTCTTTGTGTGGTGTGAAGGGAAAATTCAGGATTTGGGGTTTTACACAACTCTGAGTTATCTTCTGCCACCACCACGTTCCCACTGTGTCTCCTCCTGGTATTTGGAAGGAAATGTCTCAAGAAGAGAGGAATTGGAGGCTGCAGCTCTCTGGCATCTGTTAAAGGCAGGCACTCACACAGGTAATGCTTGCAAAGCCTCTGCTCCTCTTCTGGGCCACTTCACAAGCAGCAACACAGCAAGGGACTCGTTAAAGGCAGAAAATTGGGCACCAGGAACAAATTCCCTGCCCTGCCACCGTCCACAGCCCCTTTGCTGCTGTGGAATATGCACATACAGACACAGGACAGCAAACTGCAGCTCCCAGTGTGCGACAAGGAAAGCTGCAAAGAAAACACTGAGGGGTTTATATGGAAACACAGCAGGAAGGAGTGTTATTCACAGAGAGGCTTCTCTGTCAGATGCTGACAATTGGTTCAGAGCATGAAAGTGCCCCAGCTTCAGCAGGACCAGCTCCCAGCAGCACGGGGAGGAGCTGGCAAAGGTGGTGAGAAGCCCTGGCTTCCCACTCACACCACATACCCCTGGGAAAAAAAAAACTTGGAAAACAGTTTTTGGGGAGAGATCAGAGATGCAGTGAATTCCTGGCTTGATTAAACAACCGATGTGAGGCCATGCTCAGCTTTCAGGCCTCATCACAGCCACCACTGTTTGCAGAAGGAAGTTATTCCGGGGTGAAACCTGATCAGCTCCCAGGACAGCAGCACAAAGGCTGGGAGAAGCATCTCGCTGCTCTCCTGGGATGCAGCTGCCAGGGAGCTCCTGAACCTCAGTGCTGGCACTCCCTGCTGTCCCTCTCCTGCCCCTCTGTGTCACACTGTGCCTGCCTGTGCCACTGGCACCGACCTGGATGGGATCAGGATGCTGAACACAAGAGAGTGAAGCAGAACAGAACAGAACAGAATTTATTTTCTCCCAGTATCCCAGAGGACTTTCACTCCCTGCATGACTTCCAAGTGTCTTTTCTCCTCCACCACACCAAGAGCTCAGCACAAGCAGTGAGGATTCCTCCTTGCAGGAGCTGGCAGATGTGGACAGATCCCACTGGAAAAGCCATGGAGATGCAAAGCTGGAGCTCACAGCCTTCCTTTCATCCTCAGTCTGGCCTTTCCTCTGTTTCAAATGATTTTGACAGGAATTTAAAGCTTCCTGCACTTTTAGGGGGTGTGGCAGGACACCTTGAAAGAGGCAGATCAGTGGCAAAGTCAGAGCTCTTCCAGCCCTGCTTTTTTGACATCAAGGCTGACACCTCCCACTGCTCCATATCCCAAAGATTTGCTACTACACCAAACAAATTAGAACTGGGTTTAAAAAACCATCCCTGACCCCAAACCAGCCCAACTATCACCCTGCAAGGAATGAGGCAGTGCAGAATCATCTCCATGTGACTCAGATCTGCCTCCAGGTGGGTGACATCCAGGAGTTCCCCTGGCTTGCTGGCCACGGTGTTTCACTGGAATTCACTGCTGATGGGATTGGGAAGCAGCCTCCCTGCTCAGGTTTACATAGGTGCTCATCAGCCAAAATTGCTCCTGCAGCAACTCATGCCTTCCAGCCATGACCAGAAACCACCTACCCAAGGAGAAGAATGCAAAACTAGCGTGGTTTGGGATTTGAGAGAGGAAAACAACATTCAAATGTTGGATGAAAACAAAACAACCTCTGGAAATACTACTTTTATTTTGTTTGAGGCACTTTCTGGGTAAATCCATTGAATCAGAAGTACCCAAAGCCCCAGCAGCTGCTGTGTCCTGTGCAAAGCTTGCATTCAAGGAGGTTTTTCTTCCCTCCAGCTCTTAAAATAAAAAGTCTGTTTCTCCAGCCTGGCCAAACCACTTCACCACACTGCAGTGCAAACCCACTCCCAGCTCTCCCAGTGCTCGGGATTACTGGGTTACAGACCCGTGGCCTCACCTGGATACTTGCACCACAGCCTCTAAATTCTATTGTGGTCTGGACTTCACAGGCTGCTGGTTTGAATATTTTCGGATGCTGGAAGCAAGGCAAGTTCCCTGCAAATCCCAGCCATTTTCTTAACCTTTTTTTGGTTTGATTTTCCTTTTCCATGGTGCTGTGGAAGAGACACAAGCCATGATGTGGCAGGACACAAAGGTGGCTCTGGACACAGCTGGGTCCTTCCATCCCTGACTCTCAGCAAGCAGTTTCTAACAGATGATGGGGCTGCCTGAAACCAGAGTTGCTTCCAACCTCTTTTCATGTAAAGTCCAAGTGAAGGTACTTTTCATTACGTAGATGTGTCTATTACCAATATAATTTATGGCTTGGCATTATTCAGGGAGATTAATGAAGTGTCCTTGCTTCTAAAGATAAAACATCTTTCCAGATCCTTCCCATACATGAGCTGCTTGCTCAGCATTCCTGCATTATTCATTGGTAACATCAGAGCACTTCTGCAGTGCCTTTCCCACAGCAGTGCCCTCCAAAGTGGGCTGCTCCAGGTGGGATGAGGAGACCCAGACCCACCTCCTTTTCCTGAACAGGGCAGTTTAACTCCTCTGGGATTATTCAGAATGGGGCTGTGACTTCTGTACACTGCTTCTCCCCAGAAGCCTCCCAGCCTTTCACATTGGGGTTTATCTTCCAGCCTCCTTCTAAAGGATCATTTAGGTTTGAAAAGATCCTTAAGATTCAGTCCAGTCATTAACCCAGCACTGACAAGGCCACCATTAAACCCTGTCCTCAAGTGCCACATCCACACATCTTTCAAATCCCTCCAGGGATGGGGACTCCACCAACGCCTGTTCCAATGTCTGACCTTTGCTCCAGTCTGATGCTGGGGACTCTCTGGGTATCTTGCCAGGCAAATTTCCCCAAAGTTCTATGAGAAGCTGAGGCTGCTGACACGAGCAGTAGCATCTGATCAGCCAACGTGTGATGCTGAGTAAGGACATGTTCGTCATTTCTCCTTGGCCTGTTTCACAAGCTTTGTGGCTACTGTCATGCCCCAGGCACCTTCAGAGTACATGGGGTGAGGCCTTAAAGGGAAAGCAAAAAACCCCAAGCTCTGGGGAGGTGATTGCAGCTGGCTACAGGGATCAAAGCTGTGGGCAACAACTCCCATGAAACTGCAACACTGAGGCACCCAGACCTCACCCAACAGCTAACAACAGGAAAGAAAACCTTACTGCACATTTAAATCAGAGCCTCAATTCTGTACACCCTAAAAAAACATTTATTTTTTGATAGTGCTGTGCTCTTTGAGGTGATGTGAGGAGGCAGGACCCATCTGACCGACCACAATTTTAGGAATGTCCAAGCCAAGTCCACCAGGTCAGTGCTCCCCTCTCAGTGCAGAACACACAGATCCCACCCTGATCACAGAGCTCTGGAGATCTGGAACTGGACAGAACACACAGATCCCACCCTGATCACAGAGCTCTGGAGATCTGGAACTGGACAGAACACACAGATCCCACCCTGATCACAGAGCTCTGGAGATCTGGAACTGGACAGAGCACACAGATCCCACCCTGATCACAGAGCTCTGGAAATCTGGAACTGGACAGAACACACAGATCCCACCCTGATCACAGAGCTCTGGAGATCTGGAACTGGACAGAACACACAGATCCCACCCTGATCACAGAGCTCTGGAGATCTGGAACTGGACAGAGCACACAGATCCCACCCTGATCACAGAGCTCTGGAAATCTGGAACTGGACAGAACACACAGATCCCACCCTGATCACAGAGCTCTGGAGCTGGGCAATGCTGCCTGGCATTGCCCAAAACCAGACTGGTTCAACACTGCCCACACACTCCACACCAAGAGAAACCCACCACCAACCCCACTCCATCTCAGAGAATCTCATCACTCAGAACTCCAGGAAACACTCAGTGCTGGCAGAGGACAGGCAGGGAAGAAGGCAACAAATCCCTCTGCCACTGTATGAAAACACAGATCCTCAGCAAACAGCACTCAGGAACTTGCTTTTGATCTCAGGTTTTGCCTGTAGCATCTCCTTGATGAAACCTGTATTCCATCAACAAATCCTTGCCCAGGGGATAAACTGGATAATCAAACATTTCAGCTTGTTGCTGCATCTCCCAAAATAAACAGCATGTTCATGGTATCAACCCAAACTTTGCTAATCCTCCCAGCTATCACCATCTCAGCCATCTGAACACTGGTGACCTCCAGCAGAGTGTGTCATGGATCTTCATCATCCTCCCTGCAACACCGCAGCAAAACAAAAGCTGTGCTTCAGCCCAGACCCGCCTGATGTCAGGTGTGCTGTCACACAGGACAGCAAGGCCACTGTTTCACTACGGGAGTGAAATTCAGAGCTCCCACAGAATTATTATTTCCAATTCAGGCAGGGAAGTGCAGCTCCCTCCCTCACAGCCCCAGGTGTCCTGCACAATCCAGGGCTCCCAGGGACTTTCCCTGCTCTTGCAATGGCAGATCGGCTTCCAGAAAATCAGAGCTCGGGGCAAAGTAGTGGAAGGAACATTATTTTTGTACATCAGGGAAATTTGTTTCCAATAAGGGCATC
Source organism: Passer domesticus (assembly GCF_036417665.1). Taxonomy (NCBI): domain Eukaryota; kingdom Metazoa; phylum Chordata; class Aves; order Passeriformes; family Passeridae; genus Passer; species Passer domesticus. Next base: position 7,924,082 of record NC_087479.1, read on the forward strand.
CAAGCTCTGGACCAAGGAGGCAGGACAATCTTTTTCAGAGGACAAGCTGAAGAGCAGAGAAAACAAATGTGTCCAGACAGGCCCAACACCACCAGTGCAGAAAGAGAGAGGTCACCTCAATGCTCTTTCCAGGGCTCTATATAGGAGATATTTTCAGTACCTTTATAAACAATATAAAGATAAAAACACTCATTCAGAAAATTCAAAGTTAACCAGTTCAAGGAACATCTCCATGGCTCATTCTTCCTGAGGCTCCTGCACACACCAGCTGATGCTGCCCCTCCAAAGGAAGGGAGGACTGTATCACAGAATCACAGAAGGGTTGGATTGGAAGGGATCTTAAAGATAATTTCATTCTAACCTCTGCCATGGCAGGGACACCTTCCACTATTCCAGGTTGCTCCAAGCCCCGTTTAACCTGGCCTGAAACACTTCCAGGGATGCCCAGCTTCTCTGGGCACCCTGTGCCAGGGCCTCCCCACCCTCACAGGGAAGAATTTCTTCCCAAAATCCCATCTAACTTTGCCATCTGTCAGTGGGAGCCATTCCCCCTTGTCCTGTCACTCCATTCCTTTTCCCAAGTCCCTCTCCAGCTCTCTTGGAGCTCCTTTAGGCACTGGGAAGGGGCTCCAAGGTTTCCCTGGAATCTTCTCTTCTCCAAGCTAAACAATCCCTGAACACCTTCCCATGGATCTCCTGCAAAGGGGAATTTGAGCTCCACTCCACACAGAGGTGCAGAGATCCTCCTTGGCCGAGCTGGACTGTGGCTCCAGCTCCCCACTGCCCAACAAAACCAGGATAATTCACACCTGCTGGACACTTTCTCACCTCTGGCAGATGAAGCCAGTTGGAAGTTTACAGTCAACAGGTTTCTCCTCCTCCTCTACACTTCAGCGAAATTGTTTTAAAGAGCCTCTGTTTAGAACAACACAGACAGCAATATTTACTTAAAAACAAACAAGTAGGACAAAAAAGTGCTTTTCCTGAGCTTCTCAAGGCCGGAGGGTTTGACTGGAAGGGGCAGGGCTGCCAGGGAGGGGAGTCTTGCTCAACACCTACAGCAGGTGATACGACTGAGCACCTGAAAGGCTGGAAAATAGCTTTAGAAAGCATTAGCTCCCACACTTTCATGTAATCAGATACAATGCTAGCCAACAAAATCCTGGGTTTAATAGCCAATCCAAGTTTTCCTTGGCTGGCAGACAAAACTTGCTTTCTGTTTTTTAATTCCAGCATAAGTCACTCTTGAGAAACAGATTTTGCCTGCATCGTATTTTAAACAAGTCAATATGAATGTGATTTAGAGGAGCTAGAACTCAAAGGCTGGGGTGCTGTCTTTCCATTTCTTATTCCTGAGCAAATGTCCTACTCCTGTGTGTCTGTCTAGCAGGTAGGAAGGCTGTCTAGGGCAGCAATGTGTGATCCCCCCAGTGATTTGTGAACGATTTGCCATCACTCTGAGCAGATTTATTCTGGTTTATAGCCATTGTATTGACATGCTCATTGTATCTCACTGCCCTGGCCCTAAAGATCTCCGTGTGTGCACAGGTGAGACTCTGCATGGAAAAAAAAAAAGGTGTCCATCCCAGTGATTAAATATATTCAATAAGAGAGGAATCAGGGCATACATATATACATATATATAATAATTTAGAGTGTTACCTTTTTGGATAATTGGCCTATTCAAATCTGGGTACCAAGATTCTTTCTGAACTGGGAAAGCTGCACAGTTTAGATTCCTCTCAACAGCAGAAGGACCCATTTTCCAGTTTTCTAAACCCACATATGCACAGGAAATAGTTGACAACTTGTGACCTAAAGGTGAGTATTTTACAGTGTGCTGGTTGCCTAAGGCAGCAGTTGGACTTGATGATTTCAAAGGTCTTTTCCACCTTAAACTATGAATCTGCAGGTATGTATTTGAATAAATACACTGCTTTTGCAAGAAAAGATTGTTCTGAAGACCAAGAGAGTAGGTATTGCACTGTATGGTTACACGACATTACTGCAGGATGCATTATTAAAATGGGATTTTTCTGTCTTCGCAGGCCAATTAAAAAGCCAACAGGTTGCTAAGAGGCCTTTAAGGCTTTATTTTTAAACTTCCTTTAAACCAGCCATGCACGAGCAGGGACAGGAGCCTGTCGGTGAAGCCCACACCCCTGTGCCCAGGCGGGCAGGAGGGACAGCAGCACATCAGATCCAGCACACACATGACCACAGCTCTAAAAATACACCCTGGTATCACAAGGCCAGGAATAGCCCAGGAAGGGGGGATGGATGGAGCCATCCTGACAGGATTTTCTTTGTTTTATCTTTTCACACCTCCCAAAGGCTGTAGCTTTGAAAGATTAACCCTGTGAGAGGAGTCTACGCTTGGGCTCCAACCATCACCCACATGGGGCAATTCCTGGGGAATGGCAATTCCTGGGGGATGAGGGTGGTGGCAGCAGCACCAGGTGAGCCTGCTGCTGCCAGGACCAGCACTGGGACAGGCTCCTTGGGCATCACTGCTGTGCTGCTGTGGCACTTGGGGACAAGATTTACTGCTGGCGTTGGCAGTGCTGAGGGAACGGTTGGACTTGATGATCTTGGAGGGTTTTTCCAACCCAAATAATTCAGTGATTTTATGTTTCTTGTGACACTTTTTTATTCTGTCTTCCACGACTGAAGGGACCAAAACCCCTATTGGAAGCCCAGTTATTGATCTGCTTGGGAAAAGAGTGCGACCTGTCTGGAATGCACACAGCTGAGTTCAGAGCGCCAAGAAAGATCCCTCCAGGCTCTGAATAAAGGGAACTTCACAGGGAGGAAGTGAAGAGAGATCACAGTCACTGCCAGGTAACCTAAGGGCCTGCCAGGAGGTTGGAACATCCTGTCTTCCCCCTGAAAATGGATCGGTATTTTCAGAATGTGCATTCTGAGAGAAGGCTGGAGCCCAAGGAGGAAACACAGCAGGTCTGGGGAGGGACAGAGATATGAAAAATAAACCCACCAAAAACCCCCACTATGAGACTATTCACAGATTCATCAATGCCAGGCTCATGAGGGGCTGGACTGTGGTCATTTACTCCGATGACTGAATTAGAGGAGGAAAGGGAATTTTACATTTGGGGAGCCCTGCACCCTGGCCTGCAGCATCTCCACCAGGGACCCTGTGGGAAGCTGACATTCTCAAATTAAACCTCATGCAGAATTCACCCAAGTCCCTCATAAGCTGCTGAAAGGGTCAATCACACCACAAGCTAAAAACCCAAACCCCATCTCCAACATGAAAACCTCCAGAATCCATTTCCAGCCCTCTGAGTTTCCAAAACCAGCTACCGCCCTCCACTGAGAGCACCCACGTGGGTATTTATATATGGGTGGATCAATTCCTTGTGTCCTCCTGGATAAACGAAATGACTGAGTTTCCTTAATCATTCCCCAGAACACAGGCTGCCACAAGCACTTCTCCCAGAGCACTGCTGCTGACAGGGACTAACACAGATTTATCCCCCAGGCAGCACATCTTTTATTCACTGTGTTATCCCTGTCCAAAGACACCTGGACCTCCCACATCTTTGGTAAAGGCCACATCTTACATCTTCCTCCAAGGAACTGATGCTTAATATGCAAACCAGACCAAGCAACTTTCCATTCAAATTCATCAGCATTTAAATGAGGGTGAGTAGCTGCTGTGCACAGCAGGGCTGGGACTCACAGGTCTAGGGGTAAGGGGAGGAATTATGATAAACAACACCCATCGTATTGATCACAAACCCAGCAGGTCTGTCACTCTCCAGATTACTGTCTCCAGCAGCTGGTCCTCTCCTAACCTGCAGCCACATCTTTCCTAAGCCTGGGTTTGCTGCAGGGGGATTTATTACAATATGTAGAAGGAAGAGCACTCCCTGCTGAGGGCACGATGATTAACAGAATCATTTAGGTTGGAAAAGCCCTCTAAGATTGAGGGCAACCATTCTCCTGGAATTGCCAAGCCCACCACTAACCCATGTCCCCAAGTGCCACATCCACACAGTTTTTAAATCCCTCCAGAGATGGGGACTCCACCACTGCCATGGGCAGCCCATTCAAATGCTTGCCAAAAAAAGAGAAAATTCACAAAGAGAGGTGAAAACCTCGCTCCCACCTCCACACCCACACGGCAAGTTCATTTATCTCCTCTCCTTTGATGGAGGGTTTTGCATAGCCCCTCACGACCTCCATGAACACCCCCACATCTCCTCCCCATCCCAGGCTCCCTGCTTTGTCCTGCCCAGTGGGAGAGGTTTTGCCTCCCAAGCAAAACCACCACAACCCTTCAGCTGTGAGCTGGGCGCCAGCAAGGGATGGATACAGCACAGCACCAGAACGGTTCAGGGCACATCCTGCCAGCACAGGAAATTATGGAATTAGGGAGTAGTCCAAAGCAGCAGCTACAACCGGGCTGTGCAGGGACTTGCTTTGTATCTGAGCTTCCAGGTGGAGAACCAAACTCCGCCATCCACAGGCGAGCGAGGAGACGGGGATCAAACAGGGCTGGGCTCCTTGTCCCCCCCCCTCCTTCTTCTTCAAGTGCCTGAAAATAGAACATTTTGTAATGGCAAAAGAAGTAAAAGGAGCAGAACTGGGTCAATCAGCAAACGGGCTGATTTAAGAGAGAAATCGCGGCGTTCGTAATGGGCTAAAAACGGCGCTGATGCGTTGCCGAGAAAGAATATAATTAAGAGGCTTTTTAAAGCGGCGCTTCCCCACCCCAGCCGCAGAAATCACAGCTCACACTACCAGTATTGCTTCCACCTCATGGAGCAGGAATGCGCTGGCGTGCCGCAAGCTGGCCCAAGAATGCGGAGTTTCCGTGGGCCGGGAGAAGATCCCGAACGGCAGCGGTTCCCGGCATTCCTCCGCGGGTACATCACTGCTGTCCGGTTATAAAGCACAGCTACGGAAATCGGGCTGGGGTGGGCAGGGGGGAGAGCTGACATCTTCATTCTTTTGGTATTTAAGGAGGGGGGAGGCTGGGAGAGCTGGGGTAGCCCAGTGGGTAAGTGAAGGAAAATAAGGATTAAATAACTGGATGGGTGATGGGGTATCTCCCATCGGAGGCTCTTCCCAGGAATGGCCTGGGAGGACCTACAATGAGTACTTCTATAAGGAACACACTTTTCAACAGCATTCATTCAAGAATGAGCTTCTTGGAAGAATACCCTGCCCTAATTAGGTACAGATGGCCCAATCTGAACAGGCAGCAGGCGTGGAACTGCCAAGGGGAGATCTGTGACCCTGCACTACCCAAAGGGTCACGACAGCAAACTCTGCCTCCCTTTGGACACCAAACCCAAACCGATGCCTCAAAGCAGAATGGGACTTTCCTGGATTCTCCCAGGGCTGTACAATAGTGTCATAGAATTATTCGGGTTGGAAAGGACCTTTAAGATCATCAATTCCAACCACAAACATGGCCCAGCCTAAGTGCTGTGCCCCTCAAAGTCTGCTGGAGCCAAAGGGCAGTGAGCTTGAATACAGATCCCGTAGCTCTGGAAACCCAAACAGCTGGGGTGAAGCCACTGCTCCATGTCCAAGGACACCGTCACGCTCTGGGAGCATCTCTGGGGACATCCCCACCCACTCTGCCCTGCCAGAGAGGAGCAAAGTGGATGAGTCAGTCCTAGAAAGTTCATTCCTTCAACTTCTGCTCCTTGCTCTAATTAATCTTTGGGACAATGAGATCACCAGCCTTTCCTTTAATCTTGCCCAAGCCAAACTGCATGTGGTACCATCCACCTTGGGGTGGTCACCCAGAGCTGGTGCTCTCCTTCCCTACAGGAACCACCATCGCCATCCCACTGTGACCACCCTTTCCCTCACCACCTGTCCCAAACAGATCAAGGAAAGCTCCACATCGGCTGGAGGTGACGGGGAGAGAGAGGGTCAGAGGAAAAGCCAAAAAAGAGAAGCAGAGAGAGTTGTTCCTGGTGAGAAACCCCCATTACCCCAGTCTGAGCTATTCCACCTCCCTCTAAACATCCAACAAGGAGCCGGCGCATTGGGCGTGCCAAGCCCCAGCAGCTCCCCGCTGGAAAATCTTGGCTGGTGCCTCCCCCTCCCTCCACACAAATCCTTGCTCTCCTCTCTCTTGCAAGCACGCACAGGGAAAGGGAGGGAGAGCAGAGCAAAAACCACAAGCAAATGTTCTGGTGCAGTATTTCCCCTCGTCAGACCGTTGCACTCGAGATTCAAATCGTGTTTAAGGAATTTAAGAAAAAAAATAAAAAAAGCCCTTCCCCAGTGCTGGAGGCAGCTCCAGTGGGACACGCTGCTCTGGCTCACCAGTGCAAACACAGATCTTTCCACAAGAGCTTAAACAAACTGGAAAATAATTAAACATTACTGAGATATTTCGTATTTTTTTAATACGGAAAAAATAATCGTGGTAGACGATATACGCTGGGAAACCTCCAAGAGTCTGACCTTTAACTGAGCAGCTAGGACAGTCAGACAAGTATGCCTGAGGATTGCACATACATGCAAAGAAGCTCCAAAGGGTTTTCCAAAACCTCCACAAACAAACCACACATCTCTTCAAAAAACAACAACAACAAAAAAGAAAAACAAAAAAGGAATGTTTTGTTCTCCATTTGCCTGTTAGAGGATGCTTAAGTCTGTGTTACACGTGACATTACCCAACCCTCCACTGCACTCTGGGAGATTTTATTTCACGTGGACTCTCCGCTGAATAGGAGGAATGAGTCCTCTCTCCTGATTTTAAAAGGAAAAAAGAAAAGGAAAATGAAGGCTTAGATTCCTCATTACTCCAAGGAGTCTTTACATTGTTCTGACAATGAAAAAGAGTGTGGGGAAGTGTGCAGAAGAAACCCATTCATCTTCTGAGGATCCTTCAGTCAGCCAAAATAAGATGTTTCAGCTTAAACACAAAAATCCTTAGAGCAAAGAGACAACCAAACCTGGTTTGTTGCAGAATAATGCAGGGGACTCAACCCTTATCTCTGGAAAACCGGGATCAGAGGTAACCAACCCGATGTGGCTGTTTCCATCCTGCCTCCCCTACAGTGGCTGGAGCTGCACAATGTTTCCAGCGCTTTGGAAAAATAGTTTCAGGTTCTGCTGCCTCTATCTTGGCACCAAAATCAAGTTTCCATTAGTGAAAGGCTGAGGGATGACTTCACTTCAGAGCTGAAATGGGGAAACCAGCAAAATGAGTAAGATGTGGCTAAATGTATGCTGGGGTCTGTTGTAAGGCTGTGCTGAAAAATGGGGGTTTATCCACTTTTTTAGGGTACAAAATACCCAAAACACAAATGGGAGATGCTTTTAAAGAGGATTTCTGAGCTGTGTGCCAGCTAATGCACCAGCATCAGGGATCACCAGGGATGGTGTGGGAGAGCCAGAATGGAGGAGACACACCCAGGAGGGTGCAGGGGTGCCCAGGATGGGCAGAGGTATGGGGAGCAAGGGATCCATCCCAGGAAAACACCCTGGGATCCAAGAGGGTCTCCCCAGGCAGCAAAGGTGCAGGAATGCAGCAGCCAGGGAAGCTGACCTCCAGCTCGCTGCCAGCGAACGCCGAGGTTATTCACGTCCAAACAAATAATTCTGCTATAAATAACGCGGCTGCTCTGACTTCCTGAGCAAAACCCTTCTCCTCTGGAGCTCCCGGAGGTGGAAGGAAATGGCATCAGCTCGGGAGCTCATGGCAGGAGGAGGAACTCCACAAAATTCATGGGAGGGGATTCATGGGACTGGCTCCTCCACACGCTGTTCCCGTCCCTCTGTGTGCCACACGTGCTCGGGCATGTGTGACACACACACAGCTGCCATGCAGAGCACCACACGGATAAAAAAAACTTGTTTTCCTTCTTTCCTGACCCCTTCCTGCTTTTTATGCCACAACAAGAAGGCTTGCAGCTCGAGCCATCAAGTGACAGCTCCTCACGTTCATTAAAGATGCATCTTTCAGGCACAGCTCCTCTGGCCGAGCACAGCAAAGGCACCTTGGAGTCAAAAAGCACCAGGACACATCCTCGGCCAGCAGCCAGGACATGCTGCCAGCATTCCCAAGCAGGAAGGATGCAACAGGGACTCAGGCCAGGCATGCAACAGAGGGTGGGAAAGGTGCAGGTCCTTCTCCTGGGTTCTCTTGTTTTTGAAGCATCTTGCTCCCAGTATTTTGGGTCCATCTTGCTGCCGGGCTGCCTGAAGGAGCCACGAGCCTGCCACTGGTGTGGGTGTGAAAACAGCAGAGGTTGGGTGCACCCAAGCCTTGCCTCAGGGAGCTGTTCCCAAAAACCTCCTCCTTCCTGAGCCAGAGCCATCTGTCTAGACTGAGGACATTCCTCAGCCCTCCTTCAGCCCAGTACGAGCTGTGTCCTCACTTGTCAAGGGCAGGATCCACGGTGAAATCCCCCAGGGCAGAATCCTCATCCTCCCAGGAAAGTCAACAACGCCTCAAGAGGTGTTTTGGCACCTGAATTCCCTGGACCAGGAAGGATTTAGTAGAATGCTGAGGCATCTCCTCCCGCCCCAGGAGCTCTTTGTGGAGAGGCAGCACCTGGCAAGACACCTTGGAGAGCCACAGGCACAGCCTGTCTAGGTGCCCAAGAGGACTCTTGCTAGGGTGGAAACATCCATGGAAATGCTCAAGGCTAGGCTGGATGAGGCTTTGAGTGACATGGTCTAGTGGAAATTGTCCCTGCCCATGGCAGGGGGTGGGATGAGATGGTCTTTAGGGTCCCTTCCAACCCAAATCAGTTTGTGATTCCATGAAACCAAGCCCCCAAGAGCAAAGAATGGGTCCTGCACCACTGCCCAGCCTGAAGGCACTGCTGTGGCTGGATGTGTCAGGAAAAGTGAGCCATGGCATCTCCAGACATCCAGAGCTTCAGAGAAAAACACACAAGATCTTTGCTAAGAGGTCTGACCCATATCCTCCTCTCTGCAGCCAGGAGAAAACCAGTCCAGGTGATATTTCAAAGCAGAATGGCAAAATCAGTTCTTTTTCCTTCTGCTTTTAAGAAAAACCAGACACCACAGCCACACAAAGCCTGAGTGTTTCCTCCCCGTGCAGCTATTCTGTAACTACAACTGCCCACTGGTTCCCAAACCTTCCAGCACTTGAGTCCCACTGACTTGCAATAGGTTGCAGACATGAAGTTATTTAAAGCACTTTTAAAATATTAATTGACATTTGCCTTACAGAGGGGAAAAAAAAAGGGAAGAGACAGAGATAGGAACCCCAGGGATCCAGACGATCCAATTTCAGGCACCTAATTAAAATTAAATTTCAATTAATTTCCAATTACTTTAGTTTAAATTTATTTTGTATTTATACTTTTTTTTTTCTTTTGCTAGTTGTCTAAAAGTGAATCTGTCCCTTTGGTTGCTTTTCAATTAAATATCATCTTGACACACAAATTAATGTTTTTATTTGGTAACTCTGAGATTATTAAAAAATCCCTACACATTTGATTCAAGGACTTCAGGAGAACTTGACAGACATTCCCCACCTCCCTTTTTCACTACGGTAGGAATGATGAATCATTATATTTACTACAGACTCATTTTCTGCAGCAACGTGTTAAACTTTGCTCAAGTGGAAACTGAAGAGTGGAATGACAAGGTGGCTTCAGCACTGCGGAATATTTATGGAGGAAAAAAAAGGACCAAAGCTTATTTTGCTTGTATCATGCTTTTAAATTTACTATTATCATTATTATTATTATCTGGTAGGTCTCGAGTTTAGGAACAACAGATTTTTCCTCAGCTGGGGGGACCCTGTCCTTGTCTCAGCCCCAATGACTTTCTCTGCTTTTAAGGGACCAGCCATGGAACAGAACTGGTCAATTCAACCCAAAACCCACAACTTAGCACTTCAGTAACCCCTTTACAGATACTTTGCCATAAACTCCCTCCCCCAAGAGCGTGACTTGAACACTCTGGCAGCAAACAAGCAGCACTTGAATATTTAATATGAAGCACAGCAACTCATTGTGGTATGTTGTTATACTAACACAGGCTGCCATCATGTTAAGCCTCACTTTCATTCTTTTCTTACAAAAAAAAAAAGCTTTAAACAATAAGGATTTCTTAATTTTGATTTACTTAATCTGCCCTGTTCTGTATTTACATCCTACACCTTGCCTGAGTTTCCCAGCCTGAGTTTCCCAGCATTCTGCAAAGGCTGGGAGCTGCTGCAGAGAAACCGGATGGCTGATGCTGTGATAAATACCTGTAGGCTCTCTGCCACCACTAATGAGAGAAAATATGTATAGAAGTAGGAAAAAAAAAGCTCTCCAAAAGTTGGAGTTACATCGTTCATCTCTGGAAGGATTCCCACTCATTTTTGGAAGCGTGCATGCCGGGGGGAAAAAAAAGAATCCAACAAAACCTGTGGGCGTCTGAAGCCACCTCAGCTTTGAGAGACTGAAGATCTGGTTTAAAATTGGCAAAAACATCCTTCTGCAGAAAGACAAATGGCAGACAGGCGCGATTCAGTGCTGCCTGGGAGAAAACCTGGACCAGGAATATTTGCAGGGATACTAAGAGAGAGAGAGACAAGGGGCAAGAAGTGCCCCAGAACGCTCTGCACAGGATTCCTTCCACTTGGCAATTGGAAATAATTTTTTTCCCATTAAGACATCACTGACACATCATGTATTTCTCCTCTGCCTCGTTTTCCCCCACCAGAAAAAGCCCCCAACAGAGCACTGGTTTACATCAGAGCTGCTTCTGTTGAGAACAGGGAGTTCCTGGTCACTTCAAGATCTGACGTTCATCCCTGCGCTTACAGCTTGAGTGGAGCCACTCCGGGGTCACAGCGACAGATGCAGCTGTAGAAAAACCCCAGAATATCCAAGAAACAACTCAGCAAAGTGACTCCATCGTGCCAGTCCATTCCATGCTGCACCAGGCTGGAGCCCAGGGCTCCCACTGGAGCTGAGCCAGGCTCGCAGGGAGGTGCAGGAGCTGGGGCACAGCATCAGTGACTGACCCAGGAGCAGGCAGGGGGACTGGGGGCTGCTGACAGCCAAGAAAGCACCCACACCGAGCCCAGAACAGGCACACCAGGAGCACCCACCTCGGGGAATGGATGGTGTCTCCACACCCTCCCTGGGCACAGCTGAGTGACACTATCAGCTCCAGAATCGCTTACGCAGAGCTTAGAATTGCCTCTACCTTCAGTGCAAGAAGCTGAAAGATTCCTGGCACCAGAACATGCCACAAATCCTGCATTTCTTGCCCCCAAGGGCTTTTCAACCCCCAGGACACCTTGACAGCCAAAACCAGGCTCCTGGTCCCCCTCCCTCAGGGCACAGCCAGTTCCCCCATCAGCACAGCAACCACCCTGCTGTAAATAGTCTAAAAAGGGAAAAAACCCAACCATCCCATGCAGCAAAAACGGGTCTAAAAACCAATGAAACAGTCAAGAAGTTACCACTCCCTTCACTAATGCACAGCCTGAGCCTGAGAAATAATGTCAGCAAAACTGAGAAGCAAATGCAGGTTTTTGTTTTTAAGCTGGGCAAGCAGCAGTTCTTAAAAAAAAAAAAAATCAGTTTTTCTCCAGTTTTGTTTTTCTCTTGAAATCTGTCAGTTTGAATCATTTTTCCGGATCAGGAAAGTGCTTTATGATCCTCCATCCCCAAACCCAACAGCTTTGCTCGTAACGCCTTTAGAAATGAAGGGGGAAAAAAAAAAATCTTTCTGTTCTTTTTCTCCATCCTCAAAGAGGCTGGTTGGATTCCTGATGCTCCAGCATATTTCTGTCTTTTACCACACTTCAAGGCTATTTTTTCCCTGCCAAAATATGCAAGGAAAAGCAACACAAGCCCTGCAGCTTTGGGGGAAGGGCCAGCCCTGCAGCTCTTATTATCTTTGGATGGGAAAAGGGAGACAGACAGAGACACTGTTGATGCCTCAGATATTTCTAGATCCTACCACTACCCTACCAAGGAAGTCTGAAACATAAAATACCATTGGAAATATCACATGGGCCATTAAAAAAAACAAAAACACTCTAAGAGTCTAATTTGCTTATTATCAGCATCTGGAATCTCTTGGATGCAACCAGCTTGAAGACTGTGCTGGTTACACAGCTCATGTGCTGCTCTACTCAATTTAAACCAGCACCAAACCTTCACCTGGGGGCTCACATCTTCCTAAACACATCTCTGGTGTCAAACATTTTATGGACTTGAACATTTCCTTGTGCTTGGGATGTGCCCTGACATCCAGCTGTGCATCCAGCCAGGGTAGGAGCAAGCCAGGGCAAGATTTGGGGTTTGTGTTCCTCTCTCATGGTTCACAATTTGGCCCACAATTTTGTGACCAAGCAGATAAAAGTTTGGCATTGACCAGTTCACAGCTGTGTGATGGTTTGACAATACAAAGCTCAGAACACTTTATTTTGTGGGATCAGTCCCATCCCCACCCTGCCTCAACCCCGACCAACAAAGGCAGAATTGCCAAGTGCTGAAACCACCACGGCTGTGATCACCCACCATCCCTAAATCCACAGTTCAGCACGGTGGATGCTCTTCTCCAAGGATACATTTAAAATGGGGGGTGATATTAATTGCTCTGCTGAAAAGTCAGACAGAGAGCAAGCACAGCTTCAAAGAGTTATTTAATTCCCCCAGAACAAGGCACAAAGTCCTTAAGTCTGTTTTCCATTAGAAAAGAAGTAGCCCAAAGAGATTCCCATTGTTCTCCTGCTTCTGGGGTCAGTTTCCCAAACTTACATCTCAGCACAGGGGGTCTGGATGGAACCCAAAGAAGTCCCCAAAAATGCTGGGCTTTTGGAAAATGAAAGTTTATTAAGCATCACTTTTAGGCCTTGTTACTGAGAGGATTTCCCACACGTCCCCTTGCAATGATCCCAGCACAAATTCCCTGTCAGGCTGAGCATGTGGCATCCTGTAGGTCATGGGTTAAGGACATGGCACCCACATGGGAATGGCAGCAGTTTGACAAGGCACACACAGACTATCTCCAGCACCCCAACTCCAGCACCCCGTGTCCCAGAGACTCACACAGAGCAGGTAAATGCAATCAGAGAATCCTGGAATGGTTTGGATTGGAAGGGATCTGATGCTTTCTCATTCCACCCCTTGCCAGGGACACCTTCCACTATTCCAGGGTGCTCCAAGCCCCATACAACCAGGCCTTTGACACTTTCAGGGATCCAGGGACAGCCACAGCTTCTCTGGGCACCCTGTGCCAGGGCCTCCCAACCCTCACAGCCAATAATTCTTTCCCAATATCCTATCTATCCCTGCCCTCTCTCAGTGGGAAGCCATTCCCCCTTGTCCTGTCACTCAAGCCCTTTTCCAAAGTCCCTCTCCAGCTCTCCTGGAGCTCCTTTAGGGACTGGAAGGGGCTCCAAGGTCTCCCTGGAATCTTCTCTTTTTCAGGCTGAACAGTCCTAATCTCTGTGTTTCCTAACAGGAGATGTTCTCCAGCCCTTTTATCACCTTCCTAGCCCTAAAATGACACCAGCCCCACGGTGCTGACATCCCTGGGGCATCCCCAGCCACCAGCCCCATCCACTGGAACCAAAGGAAAGCTGTCAGGTTTTCATCCACAGCTCCATAAAACAACGGGCATCTGTTCACTGACTCCACCACGACACAAACGCAGACTTTACAAACCCAGAGTTTATCCAGAGCAATTCTTTCCAGCTCAGGAAAACCGAGGCTCCCTGGCTGAGGGACAGGCCCCGCTGCTTTGTGCACATCAGCTGTCCTGCAGACTGCCCCAAGCAGCGTGCAGATGGCAAAAATCTCTTTTTTAAAATCCTTTTGAGCAGCATCTCACTGAGATGGTCCCACAGGAGGAGCATGGCTCAGCTCTGGAGACCAAGCACAGGTCTGACAGGAACAGGACTTGCTGTGCTGATGGTGTGGGAAATCCCTCCCACCCCTTCACAGATGTTCCTCCAAACCCTTCTGCTGATGGAAACAACACCTCCGTGTTCACATGAACATATGGCTGCCTTTGTACCAGCACTGCTTTAATTGTTCCTGCAAGGTGCTTTAAGGACAGGCTGGACCACAACGGGATCACTACAGACCTTTTTATGAAAAACCAGGCTCTAGGGTTTACTTTCTCCCCCTGCAGAGCCTGACCATCCCTGCAGTGTCTGGGTATGAGCCTTAGGAGCTGTGGTCCAGGTGCTTGGCTTGAGGACACAAGCTGTCCCCTGCTTCCCTGGGAATCCAGCTGGAAAAGGTCCAGAGAGCTGTAATTAACCAAACTGCTCGTGTACCTTTACAGAGCTGCTTTTCCCAAGGGCTCCACTGGAGATGAGGGAGAGAAGCTGTGCCCTGTGAGGACAGATGGATGCAGAGCTGTCAGCTCACACAGGTGCTGCCACAGTGTCAACGAGCCCCTCCAAATGGTTTTAGGGCCAGGTGGACAAAAAGGAGAGCTGAGAACACAAAAGTTCACTGACACAAGAGCAGGTTTGTCAATCCCACAGCCACACCAGGAAAGGGCTTGCCAAAGGATGCTCCTGGATCCCAGGCTCACAACAGATCACTTCTTCTTTCCTCAAGGGCGTCCAGGTCTCATTATATACAATCCCAGCTCTTCTCAAAATAAGGTTTTACCATATAAAAGACAAAAAAAAAAAAAAAACACTAGGAAAAAAGGACCCTCCAGGTGAAAGGGGAGTAGGGACTCCAGGTAAGACTCTCTTCCAGAGGGAAGCAATCCAGCTACAGAACCATGAACAGGTTAAGGGAACAGGAGAGAACCTGGATAACAGGGAACACGTGGGCCAGAGAAAAGGGGGACTATGGCTAGAAATAAATTTAAAAAAGGAAAAGGCAGGAGAGCGGGACCAAAAAAGAAGCCCCACCAGGAGTGATGCAGAGCTGCCTTCCAGTGCTCCTTGTGTCTTCTGGCCTTATTTGTGAAACACAAATAACCCAGCCTCCTCCGTAAGCAGCCAGATCCGGTGGAATTACATGTCTGAAAACTCTCAGTAAACAGAGGGAAAGCTGTGGAAACACAGCTTAAGGCAATGTGCAGTAACAAGGGGGCCTTTATCACTCAACCTGGCACAGGGAAGCTGCTGGCCCTGGCTGGAGTCCGTGGGACTGGTGTGTTCCACGGGCTGCAGGATGGGGATACCCCAGCTCCAGCCACTGATTCTCCCTCCTCAGGATGCAGGTGAGGCCCACTGGAAACAGGCAGGGAGAGGGGATGCTGCTACTGTTCCTTCTGTCCATCACTGTCCCTTCGTGGGGCTGGAGAAGGGATGGTGAGAGTAAAACATGTAGGAAGCACCCCTTCCCCTCACCTCTGCATAAAATCCCTGCAGTGACACTGACATGCACCAGGTCAGGCACGGGAGAGAGGATTTCCAGCCATGGGAGCACATCACCCACCGGAAAGAGCAGCAGGCAAGAGCTGACCCCATTTCAGGGAGTTGATGGAAAATGCCAAAATCAAATCCAGCTCACCCAGAAAGCAGGAGCTAAGCTACAGAAATGAGGCAGAGAAATTGTCTGGCCAGACCAGAGGATCAGCATGCTCCCTTCTGGCTGGAGGATCTAAGGATACAAAAGTATTTTCCAGACCAAAAACATACGCATTTATTTAAGATCTCCTGTTAAGGAGAGCCCTGCTCCTACAGGAACAAACTCCCACCTCTGCTGAAAAGCTGTTCCAAGGCAAGGAAACCTCAGGGCAGAGGGGTCTGCAGAGCATCTCCCCCTTTACCCACATCTGCATGGGTGAGGCACACGCTCCTTGCATGCAGGATGAATGGGGGGCTCACAGTTTTTGGCCAAGATGGCCATGTCCAGGCACCCCCCAAAGCAGAAACCCCCAATCCCATCTCTCCCTCCTGTACCCACATGAAGGATGGCAAAGCCACTGCAGCCTCCTGCTTCCGCAGTGTGCTCAAAATAAATTATTATAGTCCAAATAAATTACTGTACTCAGCTCAGACACCCCAGCTCTTGTTTCCAAGCTATTCTTGACCAAAAAGAAAATAACTCAGAAAAATTCAGGTGGAGCTTTATTTATTTTTTTTTTCCTAACCAAAGGAACTTTCCTTCTACTTAAACCTGCCTGACGACAGGAGGGGAGTCAGGGCTCCTGATGAAGAGCTGCAATCCTCTCTGACAGTCAGATAAGGAAAAATAAAGAATTTTCAAATGCACTTCCTGAGCAGGGACCTGTAATGTCTGACCACAGAACCCCAGGATGGTTTGGGTTGGAAGGGGACATTAATGATCATCTCATTCCACCCCTGCCATGGCAGGGACATCTCCCACTATCCCAGGCTGCTCCAATCCCCCTCCAACCTGGCCTTGGGCACTTTCAGGGATTCAGGGGCAGCCACAGCTGCTCTGGGCAACCTGGGCCAGGGCCTCCCCACCCTCTGAGCAAAGTATTTCTTCCTAACATCTCACTGAAACCTGCCCTGTCAGTACAAATGACTGGACGGTTTAGTCCATGATGAGGACTCTGATACAGAAGGATGGGAAAGGCAAGGCTTTGCTTTGAAAGCTGGAGACTGAATATTCTTCCTACATTTACCCTTCCAGCTGTGCAGGTGCCTTTTAAAGCCACACTGAAAGACACCAGCACATTTCTCCATGCAGGTTCAGAGGCACCATCCCAGTGCTGTGCAGCACTGTGCCCACACCACACTTTGTGCTTACTGCAGCATTTTCCACCAAAGACCTCGGAGTAAATCCATTCATCCTCCCAGTTCCTCTTACAGAGGGAGGAGAGGACCAAGAAAAAAAACCTGGACTAAAGATGAAACCATCCCACCAGGATTGCCTTCAGCACAGACCCTCCATATTTTTAAATTTCTTTCTCCCAGACCTGCAGAGAAGAGTGTTTGCAACAAACCCTTTTTGCTCAGGAGTGAGGATGCACAGCCCATGCCACCATAGCCCTTATTGCCCTAAACACACCCCTAATGTGATTCAGTGTTTTCACCCTGCCAAAAGCACCTAAAGCCTGAGAGAAGAGGGGCTGCAGCACCCCTGCTCCCACCCTGGCATGCAGGACACTTGTCTTCTAGCCCCTGTATAGGCTGTCAGGGAGAAAAGGAAAATCCACAGTTACAAAATCCCATCCTAAACAAGCAGAGAGATGTAGGATGGAGGAAGCTGTGCCCAGGCCGGGTGCACAAGAACCCCACAAGATGCCAAGAAGATGATTTGGGACCCACCCACAAATCAGCCTCAGGAGAACACAACAAGAAGCAGCAGTGCTAAGAAAGGAGTGAAAACCACTGCACACATTCCCCAGTTTTACAAGCTTTCTCCAACTACTAAAATAAAAAACCCTGAGCAAATTTAGCAAAACATGTCAACAAGTTCTATGTTATAGCCCAGACACACGTGCTCTTCTCAGTAAGTTACATTTTTAGAAACCTTCTTTTACAAAACCTGTTGGTGTTGGTGGGCCTTTTGTTTTCTTTTCTAGTTCCAAGTACTCACAAGCATCCTGAAGACTTTTAAAAAAAACAGAAAGGCCATTTTTAGACTTGCATGTGCAGAGAAGACTAGGAGAGTGTCACCATGTGTCTGAGATGTTAAATCCTCCAAAACCATATGCTGATGATTGCTCTAACAAAAGAGACTGCAATGATAAAAGGAAGCCTTATGTTCAAGTACCCGTTAGTCGTGCAAGATTAGAAATTACCTCACAACCCAATCTTTATAAAAAGGCTTTAAAAGCACAGGATTTCTCCTTAATATGAAAGCAATGAACTGATAGCTACTCATTATTGAATTACTCATTCAGATTTAACAGCAGCACAAGTACAAAGCTTCTCATCTTCTGTGTCCTCTTGACAAAACTACAGGGGGAAGGACAAGAGGCAAATATTTCCCATGGGATTCACACGTAAACGCCATTCCCAGAATCACAGAATGGTTGGAAAAGACCTCTGAGATCACTGAGCCCCACCTGTGACTGTCCCCAGCTCCTCAAGCAGACCAGAGCACTGAGTGCCACATCCAGTCATGATGTGAATGAACACTTGAACACTTCCAAGGATGGAGAACAGCTCCAGGGAGGCTGAAAACCTCCAGGGATGGGTTCCACAAGAACCTGGGCTGCCCTGCTGAATATGAGGTCAAGGATTTACTGGCTGACCAATACAGCATATCCCCAGGGCAGGAGAAGCTTCATTATGGAAGAAAAATGGGCCACATATTAAACAACCAGTGCCAAAACTAGTGCTGATCAAACACAAAGGAGTGGGTGGACACCTCCATGCCCAAGACCAACGTGGCCAGACAAACCATCCCCTGAAATAGCTCCTTCCCAGCCTCCTCTCCCAAACCTGGCTTGGGTTTCAGCTCCAGCTGTTCCCTTGCTCCTCCTTAAATAGTCTCCATTCCTCCTTCCTAGGGGAGGATTTTACCCCACAGGATGACAGCAGGCTGCACTATCAGGAGAAAACTAAAATAGACTTTCACTAAGATTAACGTCCCACTAGCAGCTGTATTACAGTGAAATGCAACCACCTGGAGGGTTAATAAATATACAGATGGATTAATACAGAGGCTGAAATTTATAAATAGACTGAACACTTAATTTCTCTAGCAAATTCCCCAGGAAGGAGGAAGGTGGGAGCACCCACAAAATAAGGAATAGACCATCCAGGCAGAACAGCTGTGCACACCACAAAGCATCAGGAAGAAATTCCTCTGTGTTGAGGGTGGGGAGGCTCTGGTACAGACTGCCCAGGGAATCTGCGGCTTCCCCATCCCTGGAAGTGTTCCAGGCCAGACTGGATGGGGCTTGGAACAACCTGGAATAGTGGAAGGCATCCCTGGCCATGGCAGGGGGTGGGAATGAGATGATTTTTCAGGTCCCTTCCACCAAACCATTCTGGTATTCTCCATCTGCAGCATCAACCCTGGAGGAGTGTGAGGATACAGAAACAGGAAGGAGCTAACAATGTTCCTGTTATTTACCACCCAATGCACAAAATTAGAGATAATAAAGCAAAGCAGATCTGAGATGCATTTTTGGGGCAGAAGGGACCAGAAGGCAGGTGCTTCAATACCCTAAATGAGTGTCCTTGCACATCCCCAAAGTTTCTCCAAGCAGTTTCTGGAAGGTGGCTGCTGCAGTCTGGCAAGCCAGTGATGCAGATCAAGCACTCAGCAGCACTGCAAAACCAGCTATAAACACATCTGCCACCTGAACCTGGTAAATGGGAAAGAAAACTAACCTGGATATTGAGATGACTCTTGGAAAGATCAACTGTCCCTTCCCATCCACCAGAAGTAACAGCAACGTGCTGTGGCGCAAGCAAGGATTTGTATCTAAAATTCAAGCTACAAGAATGAGTTTGTGCTCAAGTTGTGGCTCACCACCATCTCAGGAGAAGCAGAGTGCTCAGTGCAGGATCAGATGCAGTTATCTCCACAAGCTGCACTGTTATCTGGCTGCACACACAGTGCCTCCAGAGGATACGTGGTGGTGGGATGGCATAAATGGTAAAGCCATCCTCAGCAAGGTGAAAACATTGCATCTATAAAACACCAGCCCCGTGTAATAGAGCAAACACACAGTGGGAAAAGCAGCTGGTGACATGAGGGAAAAAATGAGGGGAAAAAAGCCCACTTCCTTGAGAGGATTTATTTTTAAGTGATGGTTGCTCAAGCTACTCAGGGATTCAGTGCGTCAGGAGCAGCTCCCGTGCATGAGGATGAATGGTGACTCAGCAGGTAAAAGCTGTCAAAAACACGTCCAAAATTGAAATGATAAAATAAAAATCAGGAGGAAAAGCTATAAATACCACAGCAGTTTTGCTCTGTGCACTGGTTGGATGCCAGGGGAACCCCATTCCATGCCCAGCACCCACAGGGGTTTCCCCCTCCAAAGGCAGAGCCACTGATGGGATTCCCAACCCCAGGAACTACTTTGGGATCTGTGTCTGCCCCAAATACAACGTGCCATGGGATCCCATCACCACTGAATTTCAGATTGGATGCTAAAGACAGCCTTGTACCCCAAGGCACACTCTACTCCAGCCTTCATTGCATGCTGCTCCAGAGAGGACAGGAGTGAGACTTTTAAATGCACATTCAGATGAAAAACACTTCTTTTTTTACACTGCCTTTTTATTTAAGTTTTAAATAAAAGTCAAAAAGCCCAGCCAACATGAAAGGCTGGATAAACACTCCTCCTTTCCCCAGAAGAAATTACAAAAATGCCTTTGAATTTGTTTTGGCAAGAAACAATGTTTTTTATGAAAGAGCTTCATTGAAAAGTCACAATTTGGAATGTATTCATCTATTCTACATTTTTAAAAAAGTTTTAATTACCACTTTAGGAGTATTTTGACATAGTTTATGGTTTGTTAGATTGTGCTGTGTGCTACAAATGCCAAACACACCTTTTGGAAGTGCCTTATTATTGTATTAATGCAAAATGTTGGGTTTGTGCTGCCGAGACTCGTGTCGGCAAATGAAAAATAATAAATTAATTCCATTTGGAGAAAACGCTGCCATTTATAACCCAGCAATTAAGAACAGATTTAATTTTAGATATTGCTGCACCCTTCAGCTTAGCAAGTTATTCAGTACCAACACTGGTACTATCAGTGTATGCTCAGTTCTTTAAAAAACAGACCCAGGCCAATTTCTCACCCCTTAAATTAGCAATGCTAGACATGAAAAGTTAATGCTGCTTTCCTCTCTCCTGCAAGCTGAAACATATGGATTCTGTTGGGGGAAAGAAAGAAAAAAAAAGGCAGCACATGCTGGGATTTCTACTGTAAGGGGCCAAATTTTATCAGCCACGGGCACGTAAGGAGTTAACAAAAAACCCCAAACCTCAATGGACAGAGGCAGGGTTTGCAAACCAGGGGGTGTAGATATTTTGAGGGAGATGAAGACAGCCCAAATCCTGGCTCTGGAGAGATACCCAGAGCCCCATCTCCCTGCCCAGGGCCAGGCAGTGCTGCAGCAGGCAGGAGATGGAGAGAGGAAAAAAAAAAACAAAAAAAAAAAATAAAACCCTTTTTATTTGGCTGAGGCTGTGCCAGCGGGAAGGTGATGCCCAGGGAGGGCTGGTGCTGCGGGCAGGGCTCCAGCTGGCACCCAGGGCATGGGAGCTGCTGGCTGCATCCCACGCAGGAACAGTCGGAGGGACCAGCACCTGCATCCCTGGCACTGATGGGGCAACCCCAGGAGTCCCTGAGAGCCAAAGGCTGGCAGGAAATGGGACCTCGGTGTCCTGGGTGGCTCCAGGCATGAAACACTCACTGTCACCACCAGCACCACGAAAACAGACTGTGGCCAAGGAAAGGGAAATGGGAGCAAGGACATGGGAACTCCCCTCCCCCCACGTGTCCTTGCAGTGTCACCAGCTCCCAGGCACCTCCAGCAGCAGGAGACCACAATGTACGGAAAGAAGGGACACACACGGGCTGTGGCAGCAGTCCAGACTTGGAAAGCAGAATTAACACATGTGGGAAGGGACAAGGAGGGAAGCAGCTCTCTGATGATGGCAGTGGGGCCCAGGGCATCCCCCGCAGCACTGAGGTGACACAGTGACACCTCTTTGCTGTTGTCACAGCAGCACAGCTGCCAGGACACGCTGGGGGATCCCCAAGGGTGGTCTGAGCAAAGCCAGGTGTGTTTTTGTCACACGAATGCTGTGGGCTTGCTGCAGGAAAATGCTTTGGGCTTCTTGTTACACAGGAGGCTGGAACAGGCAGCACACACAGAGCTGTGTGAAAATAGCCAAGTTTGGGGGTTTTTGACATCAAGATGATGAAGACGACACTCACCACAGTAATTCTTAATAGTGCAACAAAAAGATTTTGTGAAGCACTAAGGGGATGCCCCCCAAAATCCCAGCACCAAACTGGGACAGAGCAGCAGAGCTCAGAGAAAAGCTCTCTGCATCCTTGGGACCCTGCCATGGGTAAACCCAGATAAAACACTCAAAACGCCCAGAGGGGTTTGCCAGCCCCAAAAAGATCCAAGGACACCTTCACCACACCTCGACCTGCCACAAGCCCTCTTGGGGCATATGTGAAAGCAAGCAAAACTAAATTAAACCTTGGCTTTTATTGGACTCCCCTTCTCCTCGGACAAAAAAAAGGAAAAAAAAATCCCCAAGCACATATTTTTATTTATCAAGATTCCAGCAGTCTCTTTTCCTGCAACATCCCTCTCAAAGGCTGTGGTGAGGAGGATTGCTGCACTAATTGTAAGTCTCTGGAGAAAAAGGCTTTCCTCTGCTTTCACACTGGAATTAGTTACGCTCAGCCTGACCTTGCATTATTTTTAAGCTCTGCAACATTAAAAGAAAATTAGAGAGACTTGTTAAATCCCTTAAAAGGTAAAACAACCCTATTGCTCCAGGTTTACACACACAAAAAACCTCAAATCCAAACCAAAAACGAGCTCTTAAATCACAACTACCCCTTTAATGTGGTAGGATTTAGTGTTATATTTTAAAATTCATTCATTTCTCATTCACACCAGTTTTAATGAGCTCTCCCTATGAAAACTCCAACTACAAAGGATCACATTTGCTCTTGTTCCAGAGCTCCACACACCTCGAAAGGAAATCCTAAAGCATCCTGTGCTTCTAAGCAGCCAGATTACCAGCTTTTAATCCTCTCTGCCAGATGTATTTTTAATCTTTTTGCATGTAATAAAGCAAATTAGTGTAATTGTATGGGTAAACTGAATCAAAATAGGCACATAAGATTAAAAAAACCCTGAATTTGGTTATGTTTTGCAGATCTGGCAACTAACAGAGCTGGGAGCTGAATCAGCCCTGCAGGTGCTGGCAGAGGGAGAAGCTGCTGCAGGGTGAGTGAGGAGCTTCATGACCCTTTGGCCACAAGTCATGGGCTTGTTTCTCCACTGGGTACCATGCAAGGGACCACACCAGCTCCTGGACGAGCAACCACAGCATGGTTTGGGTTGGAAGGGACCTTAAAGACCAGCCAGATCCATGCCCTGCCAAGGGCAGGGACACCTTCCACCATCCCAGGTTGCTCCAAGCCCCATCCAGATTGCTCATCCCTCCAAACTGACCCTGCTCTGGCTGTCTCAAGCCACCCTGTAACTCATCACGTGGGTTCTTTGCTGCCAGCAGGTTAGATGGGATATTAGGAATAAATTCTTGGCAGTGAGGCCTCAGCACAGGCTGCCCAGAGAAGCTGTGGCTGCCTTTTAGGTATCTGCTCACAGAAGCCACCCTGCTACCAAAACTTTGCCAGGCAAACCCAACACAGCCCAGGGAAATGGATCCTGCAGCCAGTGAGGATTCTGCTGGTGCCCAGCTATCACACACTGAGATTACTGACTGCTCAGGGCAGTGGCACAAGACACCAACTACTCCCATTTAAAACCAGAAACCAACTGAACACCCATGCTGACATCCAGCGTGGCTTCAGGAGGGATTTAAAGAACTTGGGCTTCTTCATTCCCTAATCCCACACCATTCCCCACTACCAAGCAGGATCCATTTCTAACAATGCAAAAGCATCTGCGCACATTTTTGTAATTATTTCAGACCCAGCAGAGAGCACCCTCCCCTTTCTGTAGGGTTAATCTAAAGAACAGTTGCCAAAACGCTGAGAACACAACGGAACAATAGTTCCTCTGATGAAATTCCTCCACTCCATAGAGAAACCAGTATCCTCCAGCTGCTGTGGCTTGTCCAGAGAGATCTCAGAGTGTTTACCAGCTCCCATAAATAACAGGGAGAAAAAAAAGATGACAAACTCAAAGATTCAAGTGCAGCTTGCAAAAAATGACTGCAGAGCCCTGCCATCTAACCACAACACAGGTTTTATTAATGCAACATTTGCCTTGTGTGAAATATAAACCCAGGACATCAGTGGAGGGAGGGCAACGCCGGCCACCTGTCCCGGGGATAGGGACTCGCTAAACTTATCAGCACAGAGACCACTTCCAGCAGCTCCATCCCTTTAAATCCTCATTCTCAGTGGAATCTCTGATCAGTCATTTATAAAAGCTGGGAAGGCAGGCTGGACAGCTGAATTACAGCAGCTATTATCCACATATGCCTGAATACCAGCAGACACCTTTATTTATAAAGGCTCTCCGGCTGACCGAGATTTGACATCGGCTACAAAAAGCACTCAGCATCCAACTGGCTGCTCCAGAAGAATGTGAGGAGAGCCTGGCAAGCAGGGGCTAAGCAGACACCTTTGTACAGCTTCCCTGCTGCTGCCATGACTCCTAACCCAGCAGGTTTAAGTAATTGATTTCCTGAGCAGACACACGAAGTTGCACACCTTTGCCTCTTCTGCTATGGATTCAAATGCGTTATTTTCCCCTCATCCCTAATTCTAAAATATTTGGAGTATTTTATCAGGCCCATGCTCTCTCTTTTTAGAATCTCTGCACTTTCCAAGATGCTGTTTGTTGTTTGTTCACCTTTGGGCTCATCCCCACCTGTGAGCTGTGAGGGTATTTTCCATGAAAACTGGAAACTTTGACAGGTAATATAAGGGCAAGGAGATGGGAAGGAAGAAGGTGATAAAGAATCCCAGTTGCTCTTGGCGGATTTTCTTTAGCTCCAACAGTCTCACTGACAACCCCTGATAACAGAAGGCGACCAAAGTGTGAATTCTGCTTTAAACTGACAGAATTCCCAGGAGCAGCACATGCAAACACAGCCCACAGGGCTCAGCTGGGCCAAGGAAGGCTCTAAGTACCCATCACACTCCTGAGCTACTGCAATAACCTGAAACGGGAGCTGGCACCTCTGCCAGAACACAGACTGGATCCAGTTCCCAACAGGGCTCCAAGGGCTGCCCTGACCCTGCCAGCACAGCCACCCTAAAGAAAGGGTTTCCTTGCCTCCTTCCTCATTTCTTAAGCAAGGACCATTGAAAGCATCCTCCTCCTTCCTCCAAAAGCATCCTTGTTCAGCCTGGAGAAGAGAAGGCTCCAGGGAGAGCTCAGAGACCTTTCCTGTGCCTACAAGAGTTATGAGAGAGCTGGAGAGAGGCTTTGGAAAAGGGATGAAGCAGCAGGAGAAGGAGCAATGGCTTCCCACTGCCAGAGGGCAGGGATGGATGGGATTTTGGGAAGGAATTCCTGGCTGGGAGGGTGGGCAGATCCTGGCACAGGGTGCCCAGAGAAGCTGTGGCTGTCCCTGGATCCCTGGCAGTGCCCAAGGTAATGTTGGACAGGGCTTGGAGCAAGATGGAACAGAGGAAGGTGTCCCTGCCATGGCAGGGGGTGGAACAAGGTGAGCTTTAAGATCCCTTCCAACCCAAATCACTGTGGAAGTCTGTGATCCTTCCTGCTGCCAGCATCCATCCCTCCCTCTCTCCCACTGCAGCCAAACCCCCAGCACCAGACTGAGCCTCAGTACAACTCTCCAGCTAAAATCCCCTGCAGATGATGAAAATTAGAGATCTGAGAGCAGCAGGAGCAGCCAGGTGACCTCGGGCATCCCTCATAGCACAACGTGGAGCTCTGGGGAAGTTTCCCCAAGGGGCTGCTGGATGGGATCCCAGTGGTGCCACCCTCCAGCCCCCAGCAGCAGTGTCAGGAAGGAGCTGTGTGCTGTCCCTGCACTGCAGAGTAAGTTGTTATGGTTACTGAAGGGTTTGTTGGGCTTTTTTTCCTTCTCTTCTAAAAAGAATTCTTATCAGTTTAACATAATACCACCAGTCAATAACAATTCTTATCTTAAAAGGTCACTCAGGTAGTTATAACTCAACATTTCATCTATGTTTGCATTATCTGGAGGGAAACAGCCAGGGGACTTTGTATTTTTTTTAATAATCCACTTCTTTGCAAGTGTAAGATTTTAGAAAAACCCTACCCAGAACCAAGCTGACCCTGTGGCAACTTGAGCACGCTGGGGAACAGTCAGAAAAAAGGTAGAAAAATCACATTGATGTTTGCTGCCCGAGAAACAAGAGGAATATCCCAACAGGAAAACTGAAAAGCAGGAAAATGTATGGACACAGGCTGCAGCTGCTGCAAAAACACACATGTTCTGCTTGTAAATGTCAGATCAGCCAAGTTTCGCCACAACAAAAATTGTGGGTTTTCCCCTCCACATTTCTCTCCCCAGTTTCTTCCTTCTTCAATTCCCATTGCTAATGGGGGACAGAGAAAAGGGGACAACAGGAAAAACCCAATGACAAGAAGAAGTGATCTGTGATGTTCAGGGTTAAAAACACAGGAAAAAAAAGAAAGAAATGCAGCAGCATGGAAAGTGGGTTTTCAGATGCTTCCGGCTAAACCTGGTAAAACCCTGTTTTATCCACCCACTCAATTTCTTCTTATAACAACAATTAAAACTCCAAACACAACACATGCCCATTCCCCACCAGGCAGCAGCACAGCCAAGGAGCAGCAGAACTAACTGGTTAAAAGAAAGGCAGGTTTGTGGCTTGCCTGAAACAAGTTGTATTAAAAAAAAAGAGGCAATCTGGAATTAATTATTTGTGAGGATCAGTAACAGAAGAGAAGCTTTTTGAAGCACCCCACGCTTCTAAAGCAGGGCAGCCTTGGTTGAGAGCAAAGAGTGGAGCAGAGCTGCTGAATCCTGCAGAGGACAGTCACAATATTAACATTATTTTAAGTAAAATAACATCTCCAGGCATGATAGCTCAACAAGCTGGGCCACATCCAGCTCCTGCAAGTAAAAGGGAAAGCTTGCAGGGGTTGTGGCAGGAGCTGGCTCAGCCCTTGGTGCAACAGAGCTATCACAGTATCATCCATCTGTGTTTCCCACCTTGGACAGTCCCTTGTCCACAACATAAAATGACCCTGGATTTGTGGGGGCACCTTTCTCTGCCCCAGAATAATCTACAGAATAATCTCTGTGGATTATTCTGACAGTACAAAAAAGTGTTTGCACTGCAGCTCAAACACTGCAAACACCCTGAGAAGCCTGCCAAGGGCAGCAGCCAGGGTTAATGGTAGAGAAATACATGGTTTACACCCTGGGTTCAACTCAGAGAGCAGAAATCTACAGGCATCACCAGCAAGCTCCAGACAGGAGTGCTGAGCCCAGGAAGCCTCAGCTGAGGTGCTGCAGCACACACCTGCACAGAGCACATCAGAGAAACCAGGCTGAAATTCAGACACCTTCACCAAAGCCCCTGACACAGCCATGCCATGGAGTCACTGTGTGTAAATACACCCATAAAACCCCACACTGAACGGGGCATGACGGGTGAGCCTGTCTGGAAAATCCTTCACTTACAGCTCCTCCTGCTTTAGCCAGGTGTGTTTGTCTCCTGCATGGAGAGCCAGGAGAAGCTCATGCACCTGCCTCACACAGCCAGCTCCTGCCAGGTACAAAATAAAGTACTGTCTCAAGCAGCATCAAGAGAAATATAGGCTGGATGTTAGGAAAAATATTTTTACAGAAAGGGTGATAAAGTTCTGGAATGGCTGCCCAGGGAGGTGGTGCAGTCACCATCCCTGGTGTGTTTAACAAAGCCTGGATGTGGCACTGGGTGCCAGGGTTGAGTTGAGCTCTTGGGGCTGGGCTGGACTCAATGATCTTTAAGGTCTCTTCCAGCCCAGTGATTCTGTGAGCTCTGTGAAACTGCGTTTTTGTCTCTGCAGCTGGCCCACTCACCCTGACCAGGCTCACTTTCTGCTCAGCACCCAGAACCAGAGCAAACCAAGGGCTGTCCTGCTCTGGATGAGAACATCCCATGGTCTGCTCCACCAGAGAAAATCCAGCTTGCAATCCCCCTGTGCCAGAAACACAACTCCCGGTGCCCACAAAACCCCTTCCAAAGAACAGCCAGCAGCACCTTCCCCACCAGAGAATCCCAGCCTTGTTTTGAGGAGATCCTGCCCTTCCACTTAATGCATCTGCTGCGGAAGGGGAAGTCGGGAACGGATCTGCTCACTCCAACCTCAACTTTATTTGTAATTACTGGGCCAAGATGGAAAGCCACTGCCTTGGCTGTTTGCCATTGCCCAACTCAGAGATGACCTCTGCAAATCTCTGTGTCTCTTCCTAGGACCAGAGCACTGGAAAGATAAACACACCATTTTTGAAGGGAAAAGGGATGAACATGCAAGCCTGGGGATCCCTTGCATCAGACCTGCAGCCTCTTTTAGATCCCTCAGCAGCTCTTACATAACCAAGATTTAGTAAAATAGTAATAGTCTTGTTTGTTTGGTGAAAATAGGAAATACAAAGGGCACATGCACACGCAGAGGCAGGTTTGCACAAACACACAGCTCACGTGAGGGCTCATCCCACCACCCTTGGGGTGTTCCTGCAGGCAAAAAGGGCTCCAAACCCAGGGAGCTGTGCTTTGTGTGGGCTCCTGCACTCAGCTGGCACTGTGCAAGAAGTGAGGAGGAAAGTGGGGCTATCAGGTGGGAGCCCCAAAACACAGCACAGCAGCTTCTCCCCTCTCTGGTGAACACAACCCCAGGGCTGGGGTGCACTGGCAGTGCCAGGGGTGCCCCTTCTCCCAGCAGTTATCTGTGGTAACACTAGACACGAGCTCGACGCTGGAGCGCTAAAGCACTGACGGATGCATCCTAAAATAAAGCTGGAGTTCACACTAATTACTATTTCAGTTACACTGATTGCAAACACAACTCCCAGCTCAGTAAGAAGTGGCTTTCACGAGCCACAAATGAAAACAAGGTGGTCTTTTTTGATGGAGCATGAGAAAAAGAAAGGGCAAAGCTTGAGAAATTGTAGGGAGATGGGAATTTCCACCGTGATCCACAACCTCCAACTGCTTCAGGGGAACTCTGTGGGAAAATTCAGCTGGAGCATCAACTGGCCTAATTGTACATGTATAATTGGTGAAATGGGCATGCAGCTTTGCTCAGATTTTGAGGTCTAACATGCCAAAGGATGCAACTGTGCAGAGGATCATCCACCAGCAGCAGTGTGAGCTATGAGCAGAGCGCTTTCCCCACTCATCCATTTAATCTCGTTTGCAGATAAGTGTATTCACAAACTAGATTATTTTAATTGATGGCTCTACAGCTGGTTCCTATTCAGCTCTTGATCTAAAGCTGTCCTCGACCTCTCCCATCAATCTATATCCTGATAGTGATGCTCTGTGTGCTTCCTCTCCCTCACCAGCATCCTCCCTGCACCCACTCTGGTAGGAGAGAAAGAACTCCAGCTCTGCTGCTTTCCCAAGCACAAATACAAGGTATGTGCACAGAAGGAATCAAGGAACAAGCTGGTCCAGGCAGAGAATTCCAGCTCGGGTCTGTGATGATGCAGGAAATGCTTCCCTGCCTCTTTCACACGCACTTCAGCAGTGGGGTTTTTCCCAGCTGAAGTCAGTGAGGAAATTAACCCTCAGGTTAATTTGAGGAATTAACAGCGAGAGCATCAGGCCCCTCACTGAACTACCTGAGAAAATGGTTAAAAGGACACTGGAAAGTATGGGAAGGTCTCTGGGAGAAGGCAGCCCACCCATGAGAAACCCTCTTGCACCACACCATGCCCCAGGCAGCAAAACAGGCTGTTACCATTAGTTAACTTTTTCCTTCCCATTTTAAGCATTAATGCCTAAAAATTACCACCCTGGCAAGCTCTGCCACCCCCATCCAAAATACCTGGCCCTCATTACAATGGAGGAGACTTTGCCATTCGTGCTGGCAAAATTCTGGGAGCAGGCACAGGAGTATCTCCTTACTCCTCTTACTGCAAGGGACACGTGCCAGGAATGACAAGGGAGACAGTTTTTAAGCAAATAGGAGAAAATACAGAAGAGCAAAGTGCAAGCCCAGAAGAGTCTCCTGCAGGTCCCAGCACTGGGGTGAGTGGGACAGCAGAGGGGAACCTTTGTAATGCCACACCACAGACCTTCCTGCAGCCTGCAGTGCTTCCCACAGCCACTCTGGAAAGCATCCCTGAAAATAAAAATAGCTTTGGATCACAAGAGAACACTGGGTGTGTAGCCTGGCT
Organism: Passer domesticus; assembly: GCF_036417665.1. Lineage (NCBI taxonomy): Eukaryota > Metazoa > Chordata > Aves > Passeriformes > Passeridae > Passer > Passer domesticus. The sequence continues at coordinate 7,954,001 of NC_087479.1, forward strand.
CAAAGCCCCTGGCTAACACTACTCTGTACTTCTGTACCCCTACCCTTGCTATTTCCCAAAAATCCCAGCACTGATAGCTTTTAGCACTCAAGTTTTCAAGCAAAACCTGGGAAAGATGTGTGGCAGCAGGTGAAGCACCAGCAGGCAGGTCAAAGCAAGTGTCAGCTCAGCAGATCTGAGGCTTGCCCAGGCCACCCAGAGAAGCTGGGGCTGTCCCATCCCTGGGAGTGCTCAAGGCCAGGCTGGATGGAACTCTGAGCAGCCTGGTCTGGTGGAAGCTGTTCCTGTCTGAGGGGTTTCAACAAGATGAGCTTTCAGGTCTCTTCCAACCCTTCTGAGATTATGTGATCTCTCCATTTAGGAATCCCAGCTCTTGATTTTTAATGAGCAGAGCCAGCAAGGCTGCTCACATCCCTCTCCAGGGAGGGACAAATATGTGGAATGACCACACAATGCCAATGTCCAGCCCTGCACTTAGAATTCCCCATCACATCCAGTAAGCACAGGCTAAGCTCCTCACCCCATCCTCCTCCTGGGCCCCCCCAGTGCCACTGTGTGACAGTCCCACAATGCCCTCACACAGCCCAAGGACATTTAAACCAGAGCTCAGCATTGCAATGCAACTGTAAGCCAAGGAAAAAAAAAATTAAAACATGGGAAACACCCTCAAACTGGGCACTGGATGATTTGCCATCAGTGGGGGTCACTGGGGACGAACTACAAAATGTGCACAGTGCAGAGATAGCAGCTTCCTGATGGGCTGGGAGTCTGTGGCTGGGGCGGCAGCAACAGATGCAGGGCTGGAGCCACAGGGAGCTAAGGATATAAGCAGCAAGGTCTGCAGGAATATGTAATACCTTTTAATAGACCAGCTGGTACAGCTGGGAAAAAACCCACAAGCACACAAGCCCTCCTTTGAGCTGGTGCACCTTCATGCCTGGCCATTTTTTCCAGCTGCATCACTTGGTCTATTAAAAGACATTACAGCTCCCTGCAACCCTTGTCTCTTCCTTTGGCCAGTCCTTCCCAGGATGAGGAATCTAGGTCATCCTGATGCTCCCCTTGTGATACCTGACAGCCTGCTGAAATGAAATGAAGATTTTGGTCCTAACATATGGAGCAGTTAATGTCCTGTGCACAGGCCAGAGAAAGCTTGTTGTCCTTTAAGGCCAAGAGCTTAAAGCTGTCACTGCTTCCATCAGTGCACGTGGGTGTTTGGACACCTGGAGGACCTACAGGAGTCTTTGGACACTTCTGTCAACCTTGCAGGAAGGAATGAGGAAGCCAGGGCTGGTGGGGTGGGATGTGGGACTGCTTCAGGAAAAAACCACAGAGGGATGCTGGAGCGGATGAAAGCAGATTGTGCACTCAGTGCCCAAAGCCTACGGACCATCTTTCATGGACACAGCCCCCACATCTCCTCATGGGTCTGCAGCCCACAGAGCAGCCATAGCCAGCACCCCTGGGTGCCCAGGAGGAGCACAGGCCCCATTCCCACCAGGGCTCTCCCCACTCCTGGCCTGACCTTTCCTGGTAGCTTAGAGGAGGTCGCCGCGTCCTGACGGCTCCGAGCAGCTGGGACTGAAGCTGCTCAGCAAGGCCAGGCTGGAAGGAAGGAAGGAAGTTATAGCAGGCTTTTAAATAGTGCTATGCAATACCTGAAACTTCTATTTCTGTGCACAGATAATATGGTTTCCATATTCTCCTCCTTCTCAGCAGACCAAGCCATTCACACTCCAACTGAAGCAGCAACAACCCAAACTCTTCACCAGTTTAAACCATTAAAGCTCAGTGAAGCCACTGTGTAGGACAGCCCCAAGCTGTACATTTCACCTAATGAAGAAGCTGCAGATGTCCTTCCATGCTTGCTCCCCACTCCTTTTTTCCCTTTATAAGCAAGCAATGGATTGCAGGAGGTCTTGCAGCCCCCAGACACCAATGCAGCTTCCTGCAAGACATCTGAGGTTGGCAACAAGGTTAGATCCACCCCTCCAGGCTTAGGCAGGGAACCAGAGAGCCAGGAGGATCCTCAGGGCTTTCTGAGGGTCATACACAGCTGTACACAGCAGAGCCAGTGGGGTTTGCAGCACTGATAAGGCAGCTTGGCTGTCATTATGAAAATACCCTCACACTTAGAAAAAAACACCAAGACAGAACTCTTCCAAACTAAATATACTTGCTTCTCTGTGGCAATTAACCAGTTAAAAAAATTTCTTCCTTGAGTTTTCCCATCGCATTTGCCATTTATCAGACCTCTCATCTTGAGTCTACCAGCCAAGAAACAACCTGGACACCGTTGCTGAAATGGGTTTTCCTCCACCCCTGGACTCAGCCCAGCACCACCAGTCAGAGAGGATCTCTGAGCTCTGGTGTCCCTTTGGGACCCCTCCTGATCTCTGCTGTTGGTGATAATATTCCCAAGGATGGTACCCACCCACCACAGACCACAGCAGGGCTGCCACCTCCTCCTAAGGACCATCACACCTAGGAGTAATATTCCAGTTTTCCCACCTTCCCAAAGTGCTGGGACAAGCAACAGGTCCTGCACCTACAAAACAACTCAATTCTCATGAGGACCCAGCACACTTCCAACACCCGCTCTAGGACATGAGCCCAGCACATCGTATTCAGCTGGTGACACTCCTTCCAGACAGTGGATTTCACGGAAAGGGAACATGCCCTGCCTTGCAGCCCCCACCAGGGATACCAATGGGACACCTGCAAGCAGGGAAGCCACCATTTCCAAGTCAGCAAACACCAGGAAAATATACCAGGAGCCACCTCAGGCCCCAGCCTGGGAAGGAATCAAGCCCAAATAAATTAGTAATGCAAGCACCAGGATTCAAAGAGTAACAAGTAATGCAAGGTTTGATGACAACACTGCTGTTCAGGACTTGGTGTGATTCCATTGCCAGGAAGTGACAAGTGCCAGACTGCCAAACAGGCGTGGAAGAGGAGTGATTTAAGGAATACAGGTGGTTTTAGGAAGGCAGCACTAACACAGGAGACTAAAAGCTATTTCCTAACTGAGCCTGGTTACAAATCTCAGCTAACCTTCCCTGCACTGCAACAGGATTGCCTGGAAAAGGGCACGTCCTGCTCTGCAGGATGCATGGATACGTCCATCCCATGGGAAAGCCACACAGAGGGAATGCTCGGTGAGAAAGAGGAACTCAACAGATCCAAGTTTTGGCATGGGAGTTACGAATGCCCTGGAGGAAGAGATCATTTTTGGAAAGCACGCCAGGGAGAGCTCAGGCAGCTCCACCAACGCAGCAAGGGCCAGGCAGGAGGCTGGATGCCAAGCCCTGCACGCAGGAGAAATCCTCACGCCAAGCAAGGTCAACGGGATTACAGGGGCAAGCAGGGATTGCTCGCACGAGTGGAGATGGGAAGGGCCCAGCCCTGCTCTGCACCCAGGCTTACACTGAGAAAATGCCACCACACAGGCGGCCCTACGTGACTCTGTGTCCAGGACCTCTTCAGAGCCCTGTTTTCCTTCACAATTCGCCCTTCCTGATGGCAGGAGGCAAATCACCCCCCTCCAATTCCCTAGCCGAGCGAGGGGACACAGCTACTGCCAAACCCACAGCCGGAATGAGAAGCTGAGATGCTGATTTAAAAAAAAAAAAATTAAAAATACATTGCTTACATCAACTTGCAGAGGGGATCGCAGCAAAGCTGCGCTGAAGCTGGCACGGGAAGCTGCAGATTTATCCAGGAGCAGCCGAGTTTGGAGAATGTGTTCCCTCCCGGCCCCCCCGGGGCCTCCCCACCCAAAGGGATGGATGAGGTTCATCCCTTCAGCTGTTTATAAAAGCAGCAGCACTGCGCCCAGACGCACTCGGCAGCATTCCTGCCTCTCATTCCTGCGAGCTATATAAGGGAACGGCCAATTCCAGCCTCGCTCCCCCGTAGCCAGCCCCGATCCCTCTGCGCCGGAGCAGCTCCAGGCTCGGCTTCCTGCAGAAGGACTTAAATCCGTCCTCGGTGGAACACGGCGCTGCGCTGGACCTTGTCATCAAATGGCAGCGCAGGCAGCTGCCAAATCCTGCCGGCTCGGTGCTCTAATAGGGAACAGCTGGAGCAGGACCCTGCATTCCTCCCGCCCCGTCCACACCGGGGGCTCTGTTCGGGAGCCGGCCGCAAGGTTTCCATCCATCACGGAACTGCCCAAAACCCGAGAGCTTCCAGCCCCCTGCGATTTTGGTGCTGAGGAATGAGGGGGTTGCTTTGCTTTTTATGGGTTGCAGGATTTTTTTTTTGGTTTGGGGTTTTTTTGGTTTTTTTTTTTGAGAGGTGTTGGAGAAACAGAACTGCGCAACTAAATGAGATTTTGCCTTCCCTGCTGACTCTGCGTTACAAAAACTCTACTTTAAGCAACTTGCATCCCTGTGTACATCCACACTTCGGAGCACACGCATCTGTAACACACCCCCATAAATAAATACGGGAACACACGGCGCAATTCGCACGGCGCTTGTGAATTCCCATCCTGCCCCAACTCCCATTTACTTTGGAGGAGTTGAGCAACTTGTAATGGCAAATAAATAAAAGAAAAATACACTTTCGGTAGCCACGCACATTTGCTGTCCTGCACCCTGCATACTCAGTAACATGAAACAGTCCACTCATATTTTCTCAGAGCTCTGCTGAAACACAAGGGGGTATTCAGAGCCGCAGGAAAAAAATGCGTCCAAACAGGATCTGAATGATGAAATAGGAATTGCCACATTTAACAGGAAAAAAAAAAAATAGGATAACCCAGTTGCCCAGACCTTTATACAATAACAGTTCGTCTGAGGTAGCGATGGGCTGCTTCTGCATGTTGCAGAGAGCAAAGCAAGCCACGTTGCCCAAAAGAAGCCTAGAAAATCCAGACTCTACGTGACCTGACTTACTTATTTCACAGGAAACTGCATGGAAGGAGGAAGGGGGGGCACGGGGGGGAAAGGAAAAAAAAAAACCCACCAATCATTCATGCTACCGTAGTTACACCACGCCATGGAGCGGAGTAGTTTGCTGTGAAAAACCAAACTGAAATAAGCCAAACCCCGCTCGGAAAATAAAACGAGAGCAGAGAAGCCGAGCTGTAGGAGCCCCCGGCTCCCAAACCGAACCCTTTCCTTGGGTGTATTTATTTATTTTTTTTTTTTAATTTTCGACGGCATTAGAGCAGCAAACCCGAGAAGGCTCGCAGCAAAACGCCAGCACTCACCGGGGTTGTTGGCCTCCCCTTCGAGGATGTGGAGCTCGGTGCAGTCTGCCAGGGAATGCTCGAGGCAGAGCTGGAGGAAGCGAGCCTGGGTCCGGCTGACGCGCTTGAGCAGCGAGAGCAGCGCAACAGTCTGCTCGCACTCGTTCCAGCCCTTGAACCACCCGGCCAGCACGCCGACCTGGTCTCGGAACATCATGGTGAGCCGGAGGGACAGCTCTGCGGGGAGAGAATAAATAACCGGGACAGCCTCCCTGCCCCGGCGCCGCTGCCGCCACCGTGCTCGGGTCAGGGGTGTTAAAAATAAAAATAATAATAATGATTAAAAATTAAAAAAAAAAAAAAAAAAATTCTCCTTTGCGACGCGAAGGGCGGGTTTGGTTTCTGGACGCGGCTCTCGGCCTGGGCTGGGTTTTGCTCCCTCTCTTCTGGCTTCGGTGCAGCGCTGGATTCCTGGAGGGAGGGAGCGAGGGAGGGAAGGAGGGAGGTGGTGGGGCCGGAAAAAAAAAAAAAAAAAAAAGAAAAAGAGCCAAAAAAAGGAAAATCCCAGCGTCAGGGCTGCAGCCAGCGAGGGGAACGACCTCCTCCCGGCGGGGGCTTCACACCTGGAACAGAGAGAGGAGCGGGCGTCAGGGGGGCCGCGGGAGGGCGAGGAGGATGGAGAGGAAGGCTCGCACTCAGCCCGCCGCCTTCCTCCCACTCCTCACCCAACGCGCATTCCCCCACCGGCACCGCGATCCCCCCACATCCAGCACCGCCATTTGGGATGGGGGGGGAAGCACCCAGCACAATCCCCCCCCCACCCCCCCAAAAGTTCTCCCCCGCACACGCACTCCGTATAAAAACACACTCACCTGACTCATGCCGGCCCCGGCGATCGGGGGAGGAGGGGGGCGGCGCGGCGCTTTTAAGGTGGCCGTGCCATGTCCATGGGATGAAGGGGGGGGAAAAATGAGGGAAGGAGGCGGGAAAAGGGAAAAGGGAAAGAGGGGAAGGGGTGGGGGGGGGAAGGACGCGCGCGCGCTCCGCGGCGCGAGACTGAGCCCGGCCGCGCGCCGGGCCCCCGCTCCCCCATGCCGCTCATTTGCATACGGGTGACGTCATCGGAGGGTGGGCGGGGCCGCGCGGCGCCGGGGGAGCCCGAGGGGGACGCGCGTCCCCCGTGTGTCCCCTCCGTCCCCCCGCTCCTCTCTGCCACTCCCCCCGGGAATTTTGGGCGCTCCTCCCGCACAGGGAATGCTGGAAAAACACACTCCGGATCCCCTCCCCGCGCCGCAGCCGGCCCGCGGAGCTCCCGCTGGAGGAAACCACCCTCTAGTGGGCTGCGGGGTAATGGCAGGGGGGGATGTTTTTGGGGGGAAAAAGCGCCGCTTTGGGCTCTGGTAAATGTGGCCTCGTCCCCTAATGGTTATTTTTAAAACTTTTTTTTTTTTTCCCCAGAGTTTTGTATATTGGATATACGCGTTAAATATACATGGATTTAACCCCATCAAGCGCCAAGTGTGCAGGGACAGGATTTGAGTTTGGGTTATCATTTCCTGTGTAGATTTTATTTCCCTTCCCTATTTCTCATTTATTTCCTTTCTGTTTTTCTTTTTTTTCCTTTTTTTTTTTTTCGTTTATTTCCATTCAATTTCAAGGGGTGAGTGATACAGGCATATACAAGAAGGGAAATGGGGGAGAAAAAACGTAACACAAGTGTTTGGAAGAAGACATCAAATACTGAACATAATCAAACATTTTATAAAGCAAAAATAAGGTGTAAAGTGATTTTAATCTGTGGGATTTTTATTTGTAGGAGTATCTGTCAGTTTTAAGCCATTTCTTCTTGTCTTGTCGCTCCAGGCTGTTGTCCAAAGTGTGTCTCCAGCTCTCTCAGAGCCCCTTTAGGAGTCCCTGAAATATCTGATCCATGCTCAGGAACAAGTGACACTGGTACCTTTGCTCAGGGCAGTGGTGGAGTCCCCATCCCTGGAGGGGTTCAAAAGCCATGTGGACGTGGCACTTGGGGACAGAGGTCACGGTTGGCCTTGGCAGTGCTTGGGGAATGGTTGGGCTCAGTGATCTTAGAGGGCTTTTCCAATTTCCTTCACAATTCTATGATTCCATGATTTTACCCTTGCAGCGTCTCCCTGTCCTCATCACTTTGAGGACAGGGAAGCTCAGAGTTGGGAGACGTGCCCAGGTGTCAGGACAGGGTCTGGGAGGGAGACACGATGGGATCATGGCCAAGGGGGGACTGAACCCCCCTCCACCAGTGAGTCACAGAATCACAGCTCTTAAACTTCATTTCATTCCAAACCCCTGCCATGGGCAGGGACACCTTCCACTGTCCCAGGTTGCTCCAAGCCCTGTCCAACCTGGCCTTGGACACTTCCAGGGATCCAGGGGCAGCCACAGCTGCTCTGGGCACCCTGTGCCAGGGCCTGCCCACCCTCCCAGTCAGGAATTCCTTCCCAATATCCCATCCATCCCAACTCCCTCTTCAGCTCTCTTGGAGCTGCTTTAGAATCCATCCCCTACAATGTCTGTGTGCTCTGGTGGGAACTGGAGAAAGGAAAACTCCAGCTTTGTGCATCCTTTGGTTGCTTTTAAAGCTACACGTGTCTGATTCTACCCCTTTTTGGGGAAAAGTAGTGGGGAAACAAAGGCCACCCAAAATCACCTGGTCCCCTGTGCTGGAGCATCAATCCCACTGCAGGATGGCGAGATGAGGATCACCAGGTAGACATCAAGCGCAAATGCTCCATCTCGCCACACTTGGAGTTTGCTTTTAGCCCTCAGTCTGTCTGGTGACTAATTAAACAAACAGGACTTCCCTGCCAACAAACCCCTGCCATCTGCCTCGTCCTCCAGCTCCATCCCAATAAACGCTCCACCAAGGAGCCCCTTTCCCCTCACGGAAGTGCTGGGAGCCCTCCCGCTGTCGGGGTGTGCTTTGGGGTGGCCGTGGAGCCGTGAGGATGCACCATCTGCCGCGCCGGGTGCGCGTCTGGCGCGGGAGCGCGGAGCCAGGCTCCCAGGAGCTCCGGGTGGGAACGCTCACACCCCGCTAATTTAAGGGTTGCCAAGCTGGCTGTGCCAAGAACGCCTCCCAGGTTTTGCATTTTGCATGTCTAAAGTGGGAATAGCAGCGATGGGAAGGATATTTAGGGCTGAAGCAGCAAATTCATCCCCTCTGTGAGGCTGGGAAGGGCGGTGGGAAATGGTGTCCCCCCACACCAGCAAGCTGTGGAGGAAAAAAGTAAAAGGACCAAGGCCACGGTTTCTATCCTGTGCTCCAGGAGACACCAAGACCATGCTTACTAATGAGTCCAAAAATAATCACCCACCATTTAGGACCCCACAGTTCCTGTTCCCCAGAGTGTCCCAAGGAGGCAGCTGTGGAGGAGTGAGACCCTGACGTAACAGCACACGCCTGATGTTTGGAGGTTTCTATGGTAATTAGAAAACAGATCTGTGACCCGTGGAAGAAATTCCTTGCTGCATTCCGTGCTCTGCAGGGCGGGTGCCCGTGCAGATCCGTGTGATGGAAGGATCCTCAAGCTGGCTGGGAGCAAATCTCCTTCCCTGACTGCAGTGGGGGCACTCACCAACACCCCCGTGGCCAACTCTCTTCCTGGCAGATGGAGAATCCAGAGTGCAGCCCACGTGTCCTGGGAGCAAAGACACCCCATGCAAAACACAAGGCAGATTGAGTGCAGAAGCAGGGTAATTCTCTTTCCTAAGGTAATTCCTGTGGGACCTTGGGGTCTTTGCAGATCCAGCTGGAGCATTTCTGCAGGGCTGTGAGTGCCTGGGTAGGAAGCAGAGGGGGTTAGTGGGGCTGTGCATTGTCTGTGTTGTTGAGGGCTGGGGCAGAGCAGGTGCTGGGCTAGGGTGGGTCACGGAATCACAGAATATCCTGAGCTGGAAGAGTCCCACAGGGATCATCCAGTCCAAGTCCTGGCCCTGCACAGGACATCCCAACAATCCCACCCTGTGCCTCAGGGTGTTGTCCAAATGCTCCTGGAGCTCTGGCAGCCTTGGGGCTGTGAGCATTCCTTGGAAAGCCTCTTCAGTGCCCCACCACTCTCTGAGGGAAGAACTTTTCCTAATATCCAACCTAAACCTGCCCTGACAGAGCTCCAGCCATTCTCTGTCACTGCCATGAGAGCAGAGATCGAAGCTGCACCCTCCATGAGGTCTCCCCTCAGCCTCCTCTTCTCCAGGGTCAGTACAGAAACATTGAGATTTGTGTTTACCATTTCAGAGGGAAAATAAGAGGCCTGTGGTAATATTAGCCAAGCAGGTGGTCTAAGCAAATTAGTGAATCCTGATGATGCTCAAGTTCAAAGGAAGCAGTTGCTCATCTCTGTGGAAGCTATCTGATAACATATTTAGCTGAAGAAAGGATGAGTGTACCCACCAGCACACAATGGCCCAGATTTCCTAGCTCATTAAACCCAAATATTAGTGAAAATACCACGGTAAGCAGGCTGAGATAATGAAACACAACATCACTTCCATTTGCTCCTAAACACAGTGTGGGAATTGGCCACTGGGATGGGACCATTTCTCTTACCTTGGGTGGTGAAGTGGAGCTGTAAAATTCACACAAAAAAACACCCTCCGAAAAGCAAACTCACACCAAAAAGAAATATAATAAAATTAAAAAGAAAAAGTAAACAATAAAACCCATGTGGGTCTGTATTTCCAAACTGGATGAGGCAGACATTAAAAAAATCACAGAATCCTTGAAGGATTTGGGTTGGAAGGGACCTTAAAGACAATCTTCCAGCCTTAACATAACCTTCCACATGGATCAGCTCTCAGTGGATGTACAACCACTGCTTCTTAAGCCCTGTTAGTAGAAAATGAAGTGTTGCACAGTCCAAATCCTGGTGAAAGCAGCACGGGCTGACTCCTCTTATGCTGGAAGCAGTGATCACTGGGTGATGGAGGATCAGGTCTGTAGGAAAAGCACATTTAACCCTCTGGCTTGAGCTGCAACTGCAGATCTGAAAGGGAAAGAGGAGTGGCAGCATCTGGGTGGAAACACCTGGGGAAAGGAGCACTGGGAAATACTGGTTAGCATGGAAAGGCTGCTCACATTGTATTTGTTTAGCCATTGTCGAGGGGGTGCTGTGAGAAGTTCCCATGTCCTCTCTGAAATGCTGGAAGTGCATGGACATTGCCTCTCCAGCAGTGTCAGCTCTGCCCTGCACGCTTGATGAGCTGGCTCACAGGGACCCCAGGGACACAGAGCCAACAAAATAAATCAGCTTAACTAATGGTGCTCAAAAACCACCCTGGCAAATGTATCACAGGCTGCTCTCGTGCCTGGAGATGCCAACAGAACTGGTGATGAAGAGGTGCTGAGGGAGAAGGGAATGCAAAAAGGGATGTGAAGGATTTCCCGTAAGTTTCACTGGGCTCTGCCAGTTTCAAACAACCCCTTGAACATAAACATTGCAACATCTGATCAACAGCAAGTGAGTATTTGCAGAATGTGCCTTTGCAGGACTCAGACCTCTAAGCGTGTTGGCCTTCAGGGCAGCCTGGTTATCAGTGCTGGATTGTGTGGCACACAAGACATGTCCCATTCCATCCTTTCCAGCCATTGGCACGGGCATGGAGAACAGCTCCACTCACACCTGGCATGGGTCTGCACCCCTGAGTAGCTCTGGGCCCCTCTTCATGAACACCAACACCCCTAAAATGCCTGCCAGCCCAATAACTCCCTGCATGGCTGTATCCCATAGCCAGCCTCATGTTTACCTACAACACTTGGATTTTTCCAACCATTTCCAGCCAGCACTGAGAGCAGCTTGTTACAGAACTTGGAGCTGACTGAGGCTGTGTTGCAAGCAGATGGCCCTGATGAAACAAGACACTGATCCCCAAGGAGGCACCGTGCAGCGGAGCTGCTCGACTCCCCGGCTCCAGCAGCTCCGAGGCAGGCTTGGATATGTGCATTAGCACGCACCATCAAGGAAATTGCTTCCCTAACCACCCCTCTCAAGCAACTCTCTTTGGAAGCCTGGTTCCAGCTAGAGACACATGTCAGCAGCACTGACACTGTGGCACTTTTCCTCATTAGTTATTAATAATGGAGCAGCTAACAAAATTAGGGTAATTTAAGAATATCGTTAGAGGAGAGAGGAGGAGTTTCCAGGCTTGGGTGAGGGTTTAGATGTAGCCAGGATGCTGGGTTGGAGGAAAGCCTCAATGCTCACACTTGGTGTAATGGAAGGGGATCCAAATGTGGAAGATGAACATGGAGGAAAACAGCCCTCATTGATCCTCCTGCTCCTGGCTCCAAACAACTTCAGCAAAATCCAGGGAAGTGCCATCTAGAGCTGCATGGACTAACAAGCATGTGTGGGCACAGCTGGAATAGATGTAAATGGAGATGATCCACTGAGACCTCTGAGGGCTGTTCTGCAGCTTACCCAAGCCCTCCTAATGACAGAGTGTTAGAAAATGCTGTGAAATTTGATGGAGACTTTTTCATTAAGAAGTTGGTGCCAAAAGGGAAAACTGGAGCTGGCAGACTCATTCACACATTTTTGTGTCTCTGAGAAGACACTTAGAGATTGAAAGACTGGGAAAGTTGTAGTCATTCTTTAATGGGAATTCACCAGTTCCTGGCAAATAGTCCTTTTTGGTTCTATAGCAAAATGTAAAGGTAATTTCTTACAAGTGTCATTCAAGCTGTCTCAGTAGAGGAGAGTTTGGATGATATTGCAGCCATTCCAGCCAGGGTTTGGTACTGAGCACCTGGGAGGAGAAAGGCAGCAGCTGGGTCACCAACCTTGTCTCATGTGTGGCAGCATCTGGTGAACAAAAATCACTGCTTTTCAAGCTGTGCTGTGCCATAAATCACTGCCCTGCTCTTACCTGGATCAATGGAATGTGCTGCCCCACAGGGCTCTGCTCACCCTGGCAAGCAGAGACAATGCCATGTCCAACTCCCTCAGGGCTCCTCACTTGCCATAATCATCCCCAGCCTTGCTGCCAGCAACATCCCACCCCAGGCTCCCTCCAAGCTGGTGCTTTTTGACCTGGCAGTCTTTTCCTAGAGGGAAAATCCTTGAAATTGAGGACCCTCAGGAACTGGAGTGAACAAACCAAATGAGGGGTCTGTGCTGCACGTGAGCAGGGAAGACACAACGTGTGTATCTCACAGTTCTGCTGGCAGGACACTGATGCCTGATAACCCTGGTAGAGCTCTGTTCTGCCTCCAAACTCAGCAGCATCTGCAGAGTTACAGGGAAAAAAAGAAGAGGGTAACTATCAAAATAATTCACAAGTTAGCAATCCTCCCTTCCAGGCTGCTTGTCAAAGTATTGTTCATGAGGAGCTGATAGACACTGGAATAAACAGCATGTGGAGAGAGAAGTGATGCATTAGAGCTCTCACCAGTCCCCCTGACTGCAGCTACTACTGAGAAATCTGCCAGGAAATATTAGATGTGAAGTGGCTATGCAATGGGAGAGGAAAAATTATTAGGAACTGCCAAAACCCCTCAGCTGATGAAGACAAAAAGCTGGAAGAGATATTTAAAACCTAGAAAAGCTTTTTAAGTACAAATCTTCTGCTGATAAAAGGTCGCTGCAGACTGAGGATAGAAAACACAGGTAGCAAATAACTGTCCTGATAATTATTGCTGGTCCCACAGAAGCAGTTCTGGGATTCACTCAGATCTCAGGAGGATCCAGGTAGTGCAGATGTTTTCTAAAGAATGGAAATCAGAGAAGCCCAGAATGGTTTGGGTTGGAAGAGACCTTAAAAATCAACTCATTCCAAGCCCCTGCCATGGGCAGGGACACCTTCCATGTGAGCAGGTGGCTCCAAGTTCCACCCAGTCTGGCCTTGAACACTTCCAGAGGTGTGACAGAAATGCAAATCCTCATGTCACAACTGTCTCAAACATCCCAGTGTTGCCCTTTCCATGCCTGAGGACTGCATGTGCAGGGAGAAGGAACCAAAGGAATTTTTTGGGTTTCCCAAGCCTGATGAAGGCTCAGTAAACTCAGCATGAATTTATAATGTCATTGATCTCCAAAATTCTGTGGGAGAAACACAAAGACTCCTCACTTTGGACATCAGACTCTGCTGATGGATTCATTTAGTCTTAAAATTTTGTCTACATATGGTATTTTTACTCTTTTAAATCATTCCCATTATGAGATGGGGCAATTAAGGCAGGGCCTCTCCAGCTCAGCTGCAGCAGCACCCACACAAAGGTGCCTTTATGTTGGTGTTGCACATTCCCAGGAATTTATGGAACCCAACCAGTGTCAGGCCCTTTTCACAGCTATATCCACACTGCACTACAAGCTCTTGTCTCTCTACACACATTGCTCACACAGAGTGAGTAACAGCAACACAGAGACAATTTGCAGAGCTGCCCCAAGTGACTCTGAAGTGTCCAGCAGACACTTTCTGGCCCCCGCTGTGGTTTTGGGGGCTGTTGTGGCAGATCCTGCAAAATCCTGGGACGCTCAGGATTTTGCAGGATCTGTGCCATCCTTGTGTGCCATCAGAAATGGCAGTAATACCAAAGTTATCCAGAAATCAACCCCTAATCCAGATTTTCTCTTTTTTCCTGCCCAGCATATTCCAGCAAGGCAAAACCAAGCTCTTCTAACAGCTCAGTTCAGAGGACTTCTGCTGCAGCAGATGGAATTCAGCTATCCCTGGCATTAATTACATCAGCTACACACACAGAGGACACCAGGGACAGCCTCTGCAGGGGCTGCACTGACAGGGGCCAGTCCTTGTTTACTCTGGATGTGAGGACAGCTGAGCAAGTGGTGCCTGGAGCCTGCAGAGACCTCCAGTGACAGATGTCAGCCCCAGACCTCCCTCACCTGGCAGAGGTCACCTGCAGACCTGGCAGAGTTTCCTCAGGGCACAGGGAGCCCCAGCAATGTGCAAATCAGCAGGAGAAGCTCACTCAATTCCTGTGTGCTTTTACCATACTTGAAGTTTGATGTTAGCATGTAAATGAGGTGTTTAAATCAGATTCACACAGAAGCTCATCTTAAACAAAACATGTACCTGGGCAGCCTGTGGACAGTCTCGCCACCCTTGCAGTGAAGAAATTTTCCCTGATATCCAATCTAAACTTCCCCTGCTGCAACTTGAGGCTGTTTCTTCTTGTCCTGTTTCTTGGGAGAAGAACCAACCCTTACCTGGCTGCACCCTCCTGTCAGGAAGTTGAGCAGCAGCCACCTGAGCTGATGTAGATTTTCCCTACAACCATTTCCCCCTCTACTTAGGAGGCAGATAAGGAGGAATGAAGATCCTAACACAGCAACTTTCCCTACAGAAGGAAGATGCCCACGTCACAGCCCATTGGCACTTGGAAAGACACCTTGGGACATCCCTAAATAGCACCACTTTGTCTGATCAAACCATTTGGAAGTCTCTGCTCTGATTAGGGTTGATGAATCAAGGGAAACCAACTTCTCCTGCAGCAAAAAACATTATGAATCTGAAACACCCCAGTGCTGCTTGAAAGAACCAAGCCCTGTTGCCAGAAGTCTTCCAGTGTTCCTTGATGTCACCAAATCTGTAAACATCATCTATAATGAGCAGAAAAGGAATGTTTTATCACCTCTGTTACAACAGGGTGACAGAGCAGAACAGCCTCTGTCAATACACAGTGGTTTTGTGGGTCATAAGAAGGTTTTATTTCTCTCTTAGAGCCTTGAATCCCTGCTTTAAGACAATCAAGAGACATGTTGGGCAGCTTTAGAGCTGCTCCTTTTCCTTCTCACCTGATCTGTATTTTGGCATGGCTTCTCAGAAGAAGGGCAAATGTAATGAGGCAGCTACTGTACTTTTTATAACTCTCATCAGGTCTTTCATTTGGGCCAGCAACAAAGCTTGTTAGAGCAGAGAAAGCAACTAAGCATCTCTGGAAAATGCTATTAAAAGAGCAAGTAACAAATGAAAAGCTGGGACAGACTTAATGGTAAATACATGGCCTGGCAGCTCAGCACAGCTACATCCTGCTTGCCATTATTATTTAATACTGGCATCGATTGAAAGATGAGGCAGACCAGGCAACTCTCTGTGGGGTTACTTGAATACCATTTCATGTGAGATTAAATAGGCCCACAGGTTTGGATCATGCTGTTTGATGGGAGATTTTAATTAATTGATTAAATATCGGTGACTACTGCGGTGGAGCAGTAAACAACACCTCCTTCATCATCTCCATGGGCCAACAAGTGCCTGCTAATTATCAGTGGCCAGCTCCAGGCTGGAACCATCACAGCATTAACCTGCTCCTCTGGAATAACAAGCTGCCCAGCCACTGTCCCACATGCTGTGTGAGCTGTTGGTGTGGAAGCAGCTGCTGCCATGGATCAGGCACAGCTCCATCCCCACAGACACCTCAGGGTGTCATTCCTGGTTGATACACAGTGCAAACAACAGCCTAGTTTGCCCAGAAGTTTATTCCCAAGTTGTCCCTGGCCAGGATGGTCACTTTAGGCAGAGCAGATAAATTATCTTACAACCAGCCTGCTGGTCACTGGCTGGAAATCTGTGGCTACAGGCATCAATTCCCCACTTCTGTCTGTCCTTACAACTAACCATTACTCTTCACAACAGCACCACCTAAATCTTTTCCTCAGAGGTAATTGCCAGGAGTTCAGAAGCAGGGTCACAGCAAACAATTAAAAAAAGAGAAGGATGGAAAGGTGAACTTGGAATACCTTTGAGTGTGGGAAGATTCCTTCCCTGGTTTGGAGATGGGCAGCACCTTGTGTGTACCCTGGAGCTGCAGGAGAGCAGAGCTGAGGATCGTGCAGCATGGCTCTCCCTGCCTGAGCCTGAGCAGCTGTCCTGGAACTGGATGTGGAGAAAAGCTGCAAGGCAACAAAAGGGAGGACAGAAAGCAGCTACTCCCCCTTTCTACAGGGTCTAAGGAACATTTTCACTTATAGGAGCAGATGTGAGATTCAGCTTGTTTGTCTTTAGGAGAATTTGTCTCTCTTTAAAGAAACAAACCACTTCCTTTTCTCAACAGCCATTTTTATTGCTTTTGACAACACACTACTGGAGTGAAAGGAAATAATTTTCTGTTATTCTTTAGCTTTTTCCTTTGTTAGAGCAGGTACATTTCCTGGGACTGATGATAAGGGTAACTGGTTAACTTGTTACTGGTCATCCAAGCTGACCATGCAAGTGAAAAGGAGTTGGAAATCCCTGAAAGCACCACAAAGCTGCCACCACTCTGGAGAGTGATTAACCAACATTTGCATGGAGAACAAGTTCTCACAGGCACTGCCAACAAGACTGAAAGTCTGTGTCTCAAGATGTCATCGCAGGGGCTCAGGCTTGAAAGTGTCAGCAACATGCAGTTCAAGAATAATCAACAAAAACCTTTCCAAAGGGCTTTGGCTGAAGTCCCTCACACACAAATCCTTCAAACCAGCCAGAATCAGTGTCCTGAGCCCCACCTTCAACCCCCAGCTCCTGCCACAGCCCAACCTTCAGGTACAAAATAAACACACACGGGGTTAACGATGAAGAATATTTACTTTCCTTCATATGGTACATTCTGTAAAGTGCTAAGTTCCTAAATTATACCGAGTTAAAATGATATACGGCTCTAGTATTTTAAACACAATAAATATAGAATGAGCCTTGGGCGACTGCACTTGCAAGTTTTATTCTTTTTTTAGTAGACAGCCTAAATTTAGTAGTCAAAATAGCCTCCAACAGTGCTCCAAGAAAATCTAGGAAGCAGTTATAAATAAAATCACATCCTTCAGAGCTATCCTACGCACTTCTCCTGTCCACATTGCACGGGTAAGCAGCACTCCTGTGAGCATATGGAGCGAGGAAAAATAAGGAAGCTGAAAATTACCCAACAAAAAAATGCAAAATCCTACAAGTTAACGCTACATATCCTCCCATAAATAGTCTGGCTTCCACATTTAATCTTAGTGCACATAACCCAGCTCTTTTATTTTTAACTCCTGTTAAAAAACTCTTCCAGGAAGAACATCTTGCAAGACACGGGTCGATTCATCCTCATCTTGCTCCTTTTTGCTGCAAAGTGGAAAAGACTCCTGCACGAACTGCCTGCACATGGGGCACTGCTGGAAATACCTGATGCAGCCATCACACAGGCACGTGTGTCTGCAGGGCAGGAGGACCCAGTTCACGGGGCCATTCTGGCACACCACACAGTCTTTGCTGTTTTCTTCCTGTAATTCTGGTTCCTCTCCAGCCAGCCCAGCCTTTTCCAGCAGCCCTCTGTCAGTGCTGCTCTCACCAGGGAAGGTATCACTGGAGGAGGGTGCAGGACTGTTTGCAGACATGAAGAGTTGCTAAAATACACATAAACACAAATATTTAGGAGTGAACAAACTCTTCCTCAGTCTCTGCACACGCACAGGAGCAATGGAAGTTCCACTGGATCCATTCACTGGGTCAAACAGTGCCAGACTCTGTGTGGCTCCTGGCAGCTGCCTGGCCTCCAGTGAAAGGCATTTCAGAAACATGAAATTACATAAAACAGGGGGGAAATATTAAAGATAAGTCCTCAGACCTTGGTTGCATCAAATCAATGTCATGCATGAAATTTAACAGAAGTGCTCAGGTTTTGAGCAGTTCGGGTTTGTTTCTGGTCCATCAGTCTCTGTGCCTAGAGGGATCCTCTATCTCTTCCTACCGAAATTATATCCACCATGCTGTCAAATCTGCTTCACTCAACCCATTCTGCTCTTGCTCGTATTCCAACCCCCTACTCCTTTTTTTTTGTCTTATTTTATGTGAAGCACAAATTCTTCTGGGTATGATTACTAAGCATAGTGCAAGAAGAAGGAATTTTTAAAAAGTAAGTTTCTTCTGAGGCTTTCCTGATTAAAAGGGAATTTTTAAGAAAGGAAGTAACAATTCTGGAAAGAAGAAGCATTCAACAGTGAATTTTTTTCCACTGCTTTACTAAGTGGACACTAGGCCTCCTAGATTAGAAGCAGTTAATTTCTCTGGGAAACCTTGACTATTTTAATGGAAAATATTTCTGTACAGTAAGTTCCTGAGGCACTACTTAACTGATAAAATAATTTAAACTACCATCCAGTTCTTTGCATGACAATAGAAGTCTTGTACTAATTTAGGCTCCTGAAAGCCTACACAAGCTAAAGTTAACACTGTCATACACATGAAACCAGACTCCGTGCGTGGCTTACCTTCAGGTCATGGTATTGACCTTGAGCTAGGAGGAGATACTGATACAAAATTCGGCAGGAAAGTCTGTAGCTTTCATCAGGAACATGAATTACAGCTACCATTGCAATCTACAAACAGAAAAAAATTCTATGTTTAATAACCTTATCGCTCAGGCTGAGAGAACTGGGGGCGTTCACCCCAGAGAAGAGAAGGTTCCAGGGAAACCTTAGAGCCCCCTCCAGTGCCTAAAGGGGGTCCAGAAGAGCTGGAGAGGGACTTGGGACAAGGGATGGAGGGACAGGACACAGGGAATGGCTTCCCACTGACAGAGGGCAGGGTTTGATGGGATTTTGGAAAGGAATTCCTGATGTGAGGGTAGTGAGGCCCTGGCACAGGGTGCCCAGAGAAGCTGTGGCTGTCCCTGGATCCCTGGAAGTGTCCAAGGTGGAGCTGGACAGGGCTTGGAGCAACCTGGGATAGTGGAAGGTGTCCCTGACATGGCAGGGGGTGGAATATGATCTTTAAGGTCCCTTCCAACCCATATTATTCCCTGATTTTCTGATTTGCTTTGCTACAGCTCCTGACCTGCTTAATTCCTTAGACAATCAGGAATTCAACGATGTTGGCTTCAAGCACTGATCAAATAAATAAAAAAATACTATAAACAGGATGTGACACAGGAGAGCCCTTGGTGCTCCTTCAGCTTTTCACCCTGCTTCCCCATGGAGCTCTTCTGTAGTCAGTTTATAGCAGAGACCTGCTCTGGCTGCTCCCACCTCATGGAATTACACCCCAAAGTGCAAAGGCACCCGAGCAGTCTTCTCCACTTTCTCCCCCTTCCCTCAGAAACACACAGACTGCAGTTTTTAGACTCTAAAGATCACTAAGAAGTGATTGGCTTGTAATCCGAGCAGGCAAAAGACAAATTTCACTGGAAAGGATTCTGAACCCCCACGGGCTGACTTCAGATAATTCCTCTGGAAATGCAAGCACTCCAAGCTTGCATGCTGTGCCTAATAACCCCCACCCTGCCCAAATTACGTAATAGCCTCTAAAAAGCTGGGAAAAAAGAAAGTGAAATTCAATATTATTGTAGTTCCCAGAAGCTGTCAAAAGAGAAATGAAATATAGAAGCTGTTTTGCTTTAAAAAGAAATTTAAAGGCAAATTAGACTTGCACTTCAAAATCCACACATGGCTAATTAAATACAGAGTTCAAATGTGCATGTACCTACACATATGGATTTATAAGAACTGATTTCACTATTCCTTGGCAAATGGGTCTTTTTTTCCTAAATCACAGTGCCTGAGATCTAAGCTTCCACTTTAGCCATGACAGTCTTCCAGTAATTTCTGTACGTTTTATATATGGTCATGCTAATTTTATGGATCTAGAGGAAAATGATGGCACAAAACCAAGTAGGGATGATCTTGCCACAAAACCAGTTCAGATAAAAATCAGACGACCTCCCTCAGGAAAGAATCACTGAAACACCATCCACAGTGATGGACACCCACACAGACCCCCCAAATATAATTCAAAATGGTAATATCACACTGGCAAAGATCCATTTCCACATTCCATTTCTATTTTACAAGTTTGTTTCAACAAACCAGACGCAATTTTGACATTTGTCTGGCAAGGAGTTCAGGTGGAGTTACTCCCGACTGGCTTTACAGATGTGTTCCTTTCCCCCAAAACCAGGGGAAAAATACCTCCATCATTCTCCTTCCACACTTTTCTTCTATGTTAAGGATCAAAAGAGAGGCATTACAAATTCATGCCCATGCTAATGTCAAATACATTCAAATATTACACTTAGGGTCTCTATAAAAATGTATTAAAACATTAAAACATCTCGAGTGGGGACAGGAGGGAGGGAGGCAGTCCTAAAGTCAGGGGACAAGAAGCCAAGGACAGCCATCACCTGGAAAGGGGACAGATTTCTTAGGCACTGGTGTGATTACAGCTTGCAGATGAATGGATGGAAAAGTGTTCAGTGGATTTAGGCAATTTGCTTCCAAGTTCAGTTGTGCTACTGTTCAAGGAGCTGCTGCAAGCAGATTATCAATCCAATGAAAAGATGGGAGATAAAAGTGTGTCTCAAATCATTCGGAGTTCACCAATTTAGAGTTTATAAAGGGTATTGAACAGCATGTGGCAAGGCTGAAACTGCTTTAATAGCAAGAGATTAGGAGGAGACCCTTTTTGAGGAGCTGAGTATCTTCTATCAGCCTCAAGCCAGACTTTCACCCCTTCCTGTAAGTGCCCTGGAGTTGGCTCCTGTGAGACACAACCATGACACAGACCTGGAGCAGAAAGGTAATTTCTAGGTTTTTAATAGCCAAGTCAGCAATCAGCTCCATATCTGTGCCAGACACTTATTAAAAAAAATCCCTCCTGCCTTGCCAACAGAACTCAAGAATCTGTGTAAGTGCAAGAGCTCCACCACATGCCTGTGTGATCTCAGAAATCAGAGTAACAGGTTGTTAAAGTGCCCCAACCCTCACTCCTCTGACCACAGGGACACTGGCAGGCAGCTTTGGGGAAATCACAACCACCTTTTAAATGCTGTAGTGAATAAGCAAAGAGTAAGCAATCTTTCTCCATTGCCTCTTCAAAGACTGAGGATTGGAAGTTAAAGCTTTGCACTGCTTTATTTTAGAAAATAAGAAAGTGAGGGACCAAATTCTAGGGAACAGGAAAGTGAATCTGCTTTATTCAAGCCTTTCTCCTGAAACATTCAGGCCTTAAACACAGTGACCCTGAAGTATACTCTGATATTACTTACAATATCATATATTTCTCTGTCTTCTTCATCTGCTAACGTCAGCAGTGCTACCAAGGGATAGCGAGCTCTAGGCACGGGGCCAAAATCCACAACTTGAGCATCTTCTGGTAACTGACAATATTTCTCTGCCTTGTCTTTTTTTTTAATGCTTTGCCTGTGTCAAGGAAAACAATCAGTAGCTGCAATTGCAGACAAACATGACGTTTGCATAACGAATATTTCTCATCATGTTTGTTCATAAATGAGTTGTGCCAAAATCTGCAGCGCGTTTACCATCCTCAATGCTCCCCGTGCCAAAAAAATCAACATATTTTGTCAAAACAATTCAAAAAAAGGATACAAGTACTGTTGTTTGTAGAGGTATTCGTTGTAGAGAGCATCCTCTAATGCCTGAGGAGTCTTTATTCTGAAGCAGTAGACGTGTTTCTGCAGTGCTTCGTGGAGCTTCTGGACATTGCAGCCCCAGTAGCAGGTAAGGACACAGTCCTCCAGGCAGTCAGGTGTCAGCGTTACACCCCCTTGGAGAAAGAGGAGAGGGATTTCATTAACCCACCACGTGCAGGAATCCTGCAATTGCTAAGTCTAGATGCTTGAAGAGCTACAAGCAGAAAACAACTTCAGTGTCACAGATTTTTATCATAGAACCATAAAATCATAGAATGGTTTGGGTTGGAAGGGACCTTGAAGATCACCCTGTTCCACCCCCTGCCATGGCAGGGACACCTTCCACTGTCCCAGGCTGCTCCAAGCCCTGTCCAACCTGACCTTGAATAATTCCAGGGATCCAGGGACAGCCACAGCTTCTCTGGGCACCCTGTGCCAGGGCTGTACTACCCTCACAGACAGGAATTCCCTCCCAATCTCCCATCCATCAGTGGGAGCCATTCCCTGTGTCCTGTCCCTCCATTCCTTGTCCCAAGTCCCTCTCTGTGCAATCTGTGCTGGGTTTTGAAATAAATGGGGCGGGAGATCTTTCTCCTTTTTAGTGCCTTTATTAAAAAGAATCAGCTCAGGTGGGGAGAAGCTGACAGGTTGTGCCCACGCTGCCGGTGCTCCCAGGAGTGGCACAGAGGAGGAGGAGGAGGATGATGCAGCTGTGTCCACTGGTCTGCAGGCAGAGCTGGGGATTCCGTCCTCAAGAAGTGTAGGAAATTCCCACCTTTTTCGGTCTAACATTCCAGGTCCTCTTTCTAGTTAAGACCTTTTCAGGTTAGGGTGAGAAGTAAAAGGATCTTAGCAGATATGGATTAAGTTTCTCGTCCTTAGACGTCACTTAGGTCTCTTAATTCCATGTCGGCTCGTTGTTTTTAGGGTTTTTTCCCTGAAACTTACAGGTGAAATGCATTCTCTCATCTGCATATTAGCTCTGATGTCACTCCCCTTCCCCTGCTGCCTGCGGGGTCTGGTATCACCCCTGGCAAGCATCAGAGGGGACAATGGCTAATCACCAACCATTAACAGCTAATTGAAGAAGAGCTCTTAACAGTAGGTGGCTGCAACATGCAGGTAACTTTCAATCTAACAGCAATTGGTTCAACTTTTTTTAACTTTGCAACCTTAAAAAAAATTGATAACTTTTTTATTCATAACAGGTTTCACTACCCTCACAGGGAAGGATTTCTTCCCACTATTCCAACTATCCCTGCCCTCTGGCAGTGGGAAGCCAGTCCTCCTTGTCCTGTCCCTCCAGGCCCTTTTAAAATCTCTTCTTCTAGGCTCCCTTCAGGTACTGAAAGGCTGCAATTAGGCCACCCCTAAAATGCTAAACATTATAAAATAACAAAAATTATTTATCATTATAAACAAATCTTCTGACTATTTAGATTCAGCTTAGTATTTATGTAAGTCAGTGGGGATGAGGAGGTGGATGTGAGGAGATAAAATGGCTGATTAAGCTCACAAAAATACCACAAAAATACCACCACGGTAAATTTTAACTTCTGGTAACACTTTACACACTCATTGGCAGATCCAAGAGCACAACCTTTGCCCAAAGTCCATTCCCTCCTGAGATAATGGCAGTAATTAGATCACTCATCTACAAAACTCTCTGTGGTCTCAAAGAATAAGGCTCTTGATCATGCAGAGGGAGGAGAAAAAGGGCATCTATGCTCTCCATTGTGTTTTCAAAAACCTGTTAACTTCTAAACGCTTCCTGCAAAAACAGGAGGAGGAGTGCTCAAAGCTCCTGAAAAATCCCAGTTACCTGAATTGTGGGATTTGTTTCGTTGGGGGGGTTATGTTGAGGGAGGGGGGAAATCTGCTGCAGCCCCTCCTCGTGCATTGCAAGGCCCCACGTCCGTGTGGGTGGAAGATGCTCAGCCTTGCTCACTGCTCCCCAGTGATGCAGAAGGCCATGAATTCCTCTTCCTCTGTGGGTGATTTCAGGAATGATAGGAGTGATTTGAACTCTGATCCAAACAGATACTTACATTCAGCTTCAATTGGGGAACAGATAGAAAAAGAGAGTGATGACTTATTTATCTATTTATTAAAAATAGTGCACTTCCAAACACTGCTGAAGATCTGGGCTTAGATTTAAGTGGGTGGCACATGTTCCATAATGAATTCTGTACAATTCTACAAATCCATGAAATTTATAGAAACGCCCACAGTGATTGGTAATTTGCAAATGTTTTAGTTACTTAAAGATCTGTAATAGCAGGAAGTGTTCCATTAATGAGAATTAAACTGTACCTCCACATCCAAACATTTCACTTTTAAAAACACCACGTTTATAAACTGTGTAAAAGCTTATTTCTATTGGAATGGAAGTGTATTTCTGAGGAATTATGATAGAGAAAAAGGATGAGAGCAAAAACTATGATCTTTAAGGTCCCTTCCAACCCAAACCATGCTATGATTCTAGGCAGAAAATGGAAAGTACCAAGTTCAGGAATGCAAATTGACAAAACCCACGTAAGAAATTCACTGACTTGTTACTGAAGCTGCAGCAGGATTAGGGATCTCCAGCCCAAAAGGATTCTTCACTTGTCTCATCCGCTTTTTCAATACCCTTGTGCTGGATTCTGTCTCTTCCGAGTTCCTCAGAATAACAGGAACACCCAAACCAAACCTAGGAGACACAAAACAAGAAGAATGAGTGGGTTCAGTGTTAGTGTTGAAACATTTGATTTTTTTGTTTTGTTTTGTCAGCTCTAAATAGCAAGCAGCAGAACAAACAGAGGTAGCTTGGCTTTCCAGAATATCTGCTAGGATGCATGGATAATGTATCCTGCCATTTCGACTTCAGCTTTTTGTCAGAAGGCAGGAGTCTGCCCAGTGATGCAGGGAATCTTTAAAGGGGGAATATTTTGCTCTGAGTTTCCACAAAGGGAATAAAACTAATGAGAGTTGTCAGTGCCCTCTAGTGGTAAAGGCTTAGGCCAGAATTTCCTCCCATCTGAGTCCTGCAGAACCGAGCACCATTCCAGCCTCCTCCCGTGAGCAGGGACACTCTGCACTAGCCCAGGTTGCTTCCAGCCCCATCCAACGTGGCCTTGAACAATTCCAGGGATGGGGCAGCCACAGCTTCTCTGGGCAATCTGTACCATGGCCTCATCTCCATCACAGACAAGAATTCCTTCCCAATATCCAACCTCAAGCTGCTCTCTGTCCATTGAAAGCCATTCCTCTCATGGAAACATTTCTATTTGTTCAGTGGCATCATCAAAGGCTCGTGGCCATGCTTGGTTTGAGCACACAGAGTCAGTTCTCTCTGCTACAAGGGAAAACACCCACAGTGACATCCCAGGGGCTGTGGGGGAATATCCCAGTTAAAGATCTCACAAAGAAACCAGAGGCAGCAGCTGTTTCCCTTCTTCAATACCCAAACCTTAACAGAGCCCATCTCCACAGCCCTGTTTTATACCACAATCTGCCTGATTGTGGCGGAAAATCCCTGTTCCTTGGAAATTTTCTTCACTGGATGAAAGCAACAGGATTATCCTCATGAAAAGTGACAAGATAAAAGAGCCTCTGATACAGTTTTAGCAGCAGTTGAAGGCATGGAGGCCTTTCTGTTCCTCAGTCAGGTGTGGTTTTCTGTAAATTTTAAGTGTAGGAAGTATAGGATGGATGAATAAAGATATAGTTTTTATTTTATGATCTAACAGTCCAGATCATTAGCTGGTAGAGGAGAACATTAATTTCTTCAAAGCAGTGCTACCTTAGAAAAATCAGGAATTTCCAAGGGTTTAGTTAATGAATGTTTCTGCCGAGCCAGACTTCCACCATGTGCTGAGCCTTCAGCTCCACCTAACAGGAGCATTCCCTCCAGCTAAAAACACATTACCCAGGAAATCAGGTGATCTAAATTCCACTTCACCTCGTGCCCAGGGCACCCGTGGGACTGGCTCTGGAAGCTGCCTGTGCATTAACACACTTGGACTGTGAGCAGAGCCACAGGTATGCAGAGCTGCCCACAGGAACAGTCGCTGCTTCCATCACTCCAAGGCTGACAAATCAGAACATGAACATTCCTGAACAGTTGGTGCTTTTCAGGCTGACTGACACCACCACAAACACATCATTAAAGAAATTAATGCTGAAAATTATGGGGGAGCCCAAATGCCACTGCAGCAATAGATCAGGTATTCTGTGCTCCGGTGACAACATTTGCATTTACAGTGCTCCGTGCGGCAAATGAAGGATTTGAGTTGTTTTCCTGAGCAACTTCAGGAGCACCTGAGCTGTAACTGCAGCTACAGGCACAGGAAAATCCCTTGGAGGCTCCTGGACATGGCCATGGCACAGGAGAATTCTGAGGCAGCAGCAAATACCCCTAAGCAGCTGCCCACACATTCACCTGCTTGTATGTGCTGAACTCCTGGCTACAGCTCCTCCTTGATTAACAGGCCCTTAACACTCCAGTTTGAATTAAAAAATGCATGTATTTCCATAAATTGCAGTAACACCTAGTGCTGGTGCAACTGGAACCTCTGATCCTGAAAAAAAAAAGCCTCTGGACAGTCCTCTGTACAGCCTGTACCCAAAAGACACCAGAACTCATCTATTTCAGACCTTTTTGAGCAGGGGATTGCCAGAATTTACTACAAGTAGATAAATAATGATTAAATTGGCAAAAGCATCAGTGGATAGGGATAGACATGATGAAGATTCATCTAAATATTGGTTCAGTATCATAATTTTTTAAAAGATACCTTTATCACCAGCACTTTGTAGATATTAATGGGGAACCAATGAGAGGAAGTTCAACAACTCCAATTTTAGTTTCACCACAAGCCATACAAGTGTGGTGCAGCCACAGTTTCTACCTGAAAGATTCTGATTGCCAATCAGTTCTCTGCTCCTGGCAAGTACCAGTATTTACATTTACAGCCACTCCTGAGGGCTAGGGACATTCAAGGAGCTGCTTCTGAAAAAGGCAAGAGCGGAGTTTTTGCGTCATGCTCTCAAGCACAAGCAGAAGCCCTTTCACTCACCACCTCGAGACACTTCAGGAGATCAGGTCACAGATTCACAGAATTGTTTAGGTTGGCAAAGACCCTGGTTGCACCCAGGGAGCTGTGCAGAGCCACGAGGTCCCCCGAGCCTCTCTTCTCCAGGCTGAGCCCCTTCCCAGCTCTGCTCCCTCGACACACACACACATAGCTCACTACATACAAACGCAGTGTTTGCCAATATTATGAATGATATTACAACAACCACTAAGAAAACACTTCGGTATTACTAAAAGAGAAACGAGCTTAACAGAAATACGTATTTCTTTTCAAAATTATTTTTTATTGCTCGTTTAGAAGCCTAGGAGTGTTCGGGTTGGAAGGGACAGTTTCAAGCCCCTACCGTGGGCCTGGCCTTGCTCCCCCTCAGCACAGCCCAGGCCCCCACGGCCGAGCCCCACCGGCCCCCGAGCACTGACCAGCCGAGGACGAGCGCGCTGGTGACGAGGAAGCAGACGGACACCAGGGCGATGTAAAACAGCGGCGAATACTCGTACAGCGTAACGAGGAACACGGCTGCCATCGAGCTGGCCGCGCCGCCCTCAGCCTGCGACTGAAGCCGCTGCCCTCAGCGTGCCAGGGACGGGGTGGAGCCATGGCGGCACCGAGTGAAGGCGCTGCCCTCAGCGTGCCCGGGACGGGGTGGAGCCATGGCGGCACCGAGTGAAGGCGCTGCCCTCAGCGTGCCCGGGACGGGGTGGAGCCATGGCGGCCCACAGGATTCCAGGGTTGGCGCAGACACATGAAACATCACAAATGAAATAATATGTCGATGACAACTTTATTGAAACTCATGACAAAAATCAAAGTATCATTTGTATCCATAGAGTTATAACAATATCGATCGTTGCTAGCCATTCCTATATTTACAGCCATTATATATTCTGTGACATATATTACATTAAATATGCCATATACAATTTATAAAATACAGGTTAAAGTATACTCTTATGTATTGTTAAATTCGACCATATTATATATCATATTCATATACATATTCTATATAATGTACATATAAAATACATACAATATAGTTCATATAATACACTCCTATGTAATACGTTTTTGCAATACAAATTTTAAAAAATGTGTAATTCCTGACTAATAAATTTATATTCCCCTCCAGCAAAATTCTAGTACTATATTTTTTCAAACTTTTACATATAATAATTTAATATTATTACAAATAATACCAGTTAATATACTGTACAACTGTATTATTCGACAAAAACAGTTATCTAGATATGATAAATATATATCATTATTTCTAAACTTTTCCTCTGTTGAAACCCAGGCACATCAATCTGGCCCAATCCTCCTTCAAACACCTCCATCCAGGAGCAAGTGCAATGTTACTGCAGGGAAAAGGAGGAACAGATGCAGTTACTGTAGATACAATCACGGGATGGAGAGAAGAGGGGCAGGGCCTGGCAGGAGCCCTGAGCCTCTGCCCCAGCTTTGCAGGGCTGTGCTGGGCAGCAAGAGCAGCTCTGTGCGTTGGCTGCTCACAAAGATGTGCGGCTGCCCTTGGCCAGCCCAGAGAGCATCCCGCTCACCTTGCTGTTCATTCAAAACAGCCTGGCCATTCTCTTCTTTACCATTTTCATGGTCCTCCACATTTCCTTCAAGTCATTGCATCTCCTCTTGAACCGAATCCTTCTCTGCTCAATTTCCATCCTGCGCCTTCTGGCCTCTTCTTCAGCTCTCCGGGCCGCTGCTCTCTGCTTCATGGCCGCCCTTCTGCGCCTGAACCAGAGGAACAAAGGCAGGAAGAGCAGTTCAGCAGCAGCCCAGTAGGGCCCCTGCTGCACGGCTGCCGAGAGCAGGGGTCCCCAGGCAGGCTCGGGTAGCTCTGGGGTAGCCTGCTCCAGGTCCTCTTCGCTCAGCTCTGCATCGTCATCCGGAATGATCACCAGGGGCCGCAGAAAGTGGAAGATGAGCACCGCAGACAGAACAAGGACTGATTTGGACACCATGGTCTGCAGGAGGAGAGACAAGGGTTTCACTGGGGCTACAAGGGAGCTGTGGGGGCTGAAGGGAGGCCCGGAGGCGCAGGGCTGTGAGGGCAGGAAGCAGAGGGCCCCAGAGAGCTGGCAGGCAGCAGGGCCTGTCCCAGTGGGGCAGCAGCAGCCCCGTGCCCTGGCCAAGGCTCTGGCCCGAGGGGCTGGCCCTGGATGCAGGGGGACAATGCAGGCCCGAGTGCGGCGCTCGTGCCCCGGGCCTGGCCCAGCCCGGCCCCGCCACGTGTGCACTCACCGCTTGCCAAAGCAATGCTGGGCCAGCGTTACCTGCGGGGGCCTGTTCTAGCGGCCCCCATTGTGACACGCTGCCCCTGATGTCACCCGTGCCAGAGGCATCACAGCCAGGCAGCCCCACCCTCGGTCCCCAGCCCAGCTCAAGGGCTGTGAGTGGGCCCAGCAATGAAAGCCCTGGCACCACCAAGTGCAGCCCCTCTGGGAGGGAATAGGTTTCAGGAGCTCCCTTCTCAAAGCAGGCAGAAGCTCTTGCTGACCTCTTGTCAAAGAGAAAAGAATATAACAAATAATGCTGAATATGTTGAATGATATCAACTATGAAAGCACCAGAGGTACTTTCCTCATGGTGCTTCTCTGAGTGAGATTCAGTGGAGCCTGCTCAGTTTTTTCTTGCTTGACTATTCCTGGATTAAGCCCCTCCAAGACCTCTGTGAAACCTTCCCATTATCAGACAAAAGAGATAAGGAACTTTAGCCTAACTACCTCCAGCCTCCTTCAGATCAATAAGCAGAAGATGGACAGTTCTGGCAGACAATTTGTGTTTCATTGCACAAGAGTTGCACTCGTGTGTTATTAGGGTATGACCACTACTCTTGTGCCTGAATGCTCATGCCGGGGCACGAATGTGGTGTCAAAGTGCATTCATGTGCTCCATGCTGCATGGAACACCCGTGTGCAGGAATGCAGAACACCTTCCCTCTGAAGGGATCTGCTGTGGCAAGGCCCCCTCTGGTTTTCTCCTCCATAGAGCAGTTTGCCTGGAGTGTGGGCTGATATTCCCTGGGCATCGTCCTCCTCATCCTTGGGATCCCCTTGCAGAGCCTCAGCCCCTGCGTCCTGTCAGGGCCCCAGGGCAGGTGGGATATTCCCAGAGCAGTGGGGCCGCTGTGTCCCCATTCCCCCTGTCCCTTATGTCTCTGTGTTGAGGGGGGCACAGAGAGGATGGGGACTCCTGGCTGCCCTGTGTCCTGTCTGCCTGTGGAGCCTGTCCCAGGACAGCTGGGCTGTCATTCCTGTCCTGTGTCCCCCTGTCCCTGCTGGCCCTGCTGTCATGGCCTACTGCAGCGTTCCACACCCTACACAGCCATGGTGGCTCCTGAGCTCTGCAGGGACTAAATGACAGTCTGAGTGGGGGCACTCCTGGTTTTCTTGCATTTGGCATCCCGCACAGCAGAGGATGGATCACAGCCCCAAAGGAACAGCTGCTAGAGGGGAGGAAAGGAGCCTCTGCGTGGCCAAGGGGTGCTGTGGTGCCCCTCTGTCAGGAATTCCCCACAGCTGACACCTGAGCCCAAGGTGGACACTCACAGACACAGAATTTGTTCAGGTATTGCCTTTATTGGATGTTTGCGCAGACAGAGACTGTCAGAGGGAACACACTCTCCCAAGAGAGGAGGGCAGTCAGTGTCATTATCAAATCACAATAATATATTTTACAAATTGAAAGTATCAAATTGTGGTTATAGTCAATCCTATCTAAGCAACTATCTTATATATTGTTTTATATTAATATTAATAAAACAGCTTTCTTAATAGTGATGATTATGCAAAATTCACTGCTTAAGATAAAAATATAGCATATTTCAATTGTGTTGAGTTAATATAATTCATACTCATTTAGATGAATTATAGGAATTATATAATATGAAGAATAAGTGTTGTTACTTAGTTAATACTTATTATTACAATATTGATATCTAACTGTAGTATTATTCTACAAGAATTCTATTAAATATTGAAATATATTTTAAAATAAATTAGTTAAAATATTTAAAATATTTCTAAACTATTGCCCAATTTGAATCAATCTCGAGGCATTTAGCTGGGTCCTCCTTCAAATGGCTCTGTCCTCGAGCAAATGCAAAGCTTCTGCATGGAAAAGTGGAAAGAGAGACATTAATGTAGATACAGTTACTGTAGATACAATGAAGAGCTAGAGCGAAGAGGGGCAGGGCCTGGCAGGAGCCCTGAGCCTCTGCCCCGGCTTTGCAGGGCTGTGCTGGGCAGCAAGCGCAGCTCTGTGCGCTGGCTGCTCACAAAGACGTGCGGCTGGCCTTGGCCAGCCCAGAGAGCATCTCCAGCAGGAAGCTTTTCTTCACACAGACCACTGCCCGTGCTCCTCCAAAAGCCTGCCCAGCCTACCTTCACCATGCTGTTTGTTTCCCTATTCATTTGAATCAGCCTGGCCATTTGCTTTTCCAATTCTCTCATGGCCTTGCGCATTTGTTCCATGTCTTTGTTTCTCTTCTTAAGGAGCCGCCTTCTGCGCTGGATTTTCATTCTCCTCCTTCTGGCCTCCTCTGCAGCTCTCTGGGCCGCTGCTCTCTGCCTCATGGCCGCCCTTCTGCGCCTGAGCCACCAGCCCAAAGGCAGGAACAGCATCTGAGCAATTGCCCAGAATTGCTGCAGCTGCTGCAAGGCAGCCAGGAGCCAGGCTCCCCAGCCAGGCTGAGGTGGCTCTGGGGGAGCCGGTTTCAGCTCCTCCGCATGGTGCTGCACATCCTCATGAAATCTGTTCACCATGGAAAGTGGGAATGGGAAGATGAGCAGCACAATCACAGCCAGGACTGATCTGTCCGCCATGGTCTGCAGGAGGAGAGAGACAAGGATTTCACTGGGGCGACAAGGGAGCTTGTGGGGGCTGAAGGGAGGCCCGGAGGCGCAGGGCTGTGAGGGCAGGAAGCAGAGGGCCCCAGAGAGCTGGCAGGCAGCAGGGCCTGTCCCAGTGGGGCAGCAGCAGCCCCGTGCCCTGGCCAAGGCTCTGGCCCGAGGGGCTGGCCCTGGATGCAGGGGGACAATGCAGGCCCGGGTGCGGCGCTCGTGCCCCGGGCCTGGCCCAGCCCGGCCCCACCACGTGTGCACTCACCGCCTGCCCAGGCTGTGCTGGGCCAGCGTTACCTGCGGGGGCCTGTTCTAGCGGCCCCCATTGTGACACGCTGCCCCTGATGTCACCCGTGCCAGAGGCATCACAGCCAGGCCAGCCCTGCCCTTGGTCCCCAGCCCAGCTCAGGGGCTGCGAGTGGGCCCAGCAATGAAAGCCCTGGCACCACCAAGTGCAGCCCCTCTGGGAGGGAATAGGTTTCAGGGGCTCCCTTCACAAAGCAGGCAGAAGCACCCACAACATAGTATCAAAGAGAAATTACTATAATCAATTATTTTGAAAATGATATACAATACTGATTGTGAAAGTACCAGAGAATTTCAGCTGCTTTGCGGAAGTGTCACAGAAATTGGCCACTCCTGTTGTCCTGGAACACCAAAACAATGTCTAAGGATCTCATGTCAAAGTGTATTCATGTGCTCTAAGGAGCAGGGGGCATCTGTGTGCAGTAATAACAAAAACCTATCCCTCAGAAGGGATCTGCTGTGGCAAGGACCCCTCTGGTTTTCACCTTTATGGAGCTGTTTGCAGTCAGAGTTTGGGCTGTAGTAATATTAGAGAAAGCTTCACTTAAAATAAAGCACCATCCACCTGCTTATACTTGGGTTCTTCATGCAGAGCCTCAGCCCCTGCATTCCGTCAGCTGCCCTGGGCAGGTGAGATATTCTCAGAGGAGAGGGGCTGCTGTGTCCCCATTCCCCTTGTCCCTTACATCCATGTGTTGAGGAGGGCACAGAGATGATGGGGATTCCTGCCTACCTTGCATCTTCTCTGCCTGTGGGGCCTGTCCCAGAGCAGCCAGGCTGTCATTCCTGTCCTGCGTCCTTCTGTCCCTGCTGGCCCTGCTGTCATGCTCTCCCTTCTGTGCCTGCTGCCTGGCCCCAGAGCAGGGTCCCCCTGCGCGTGGCCCCGGGCCGGCCGCGTGTCCCCAGCGGGCTGTGCCCAGGCAGCTGCCTCAGCCGTGAGGGCCGCAGAGCTGCGGGAGCCCACGGCTCTCTGCCGGCCGCCCTGCAGAGCTCCCAGCTCCAGCTGGCAGGGCCTCAGCGCCCGCCCCGCGCCCTGCCGCAGGCACGGACGGGCCAGGCCCCGCTTGCTGCCCTCATGGAGGCACTCCTGGCCCCAGCGCTCTCCAGGGCCTTCTCCAGGGGCACCTTCCTGCGGCCTTTGAGTCCCTGCTCGGGAGCCAGCAGAGACCTGCAGAGGGGCTGTTGCCAAGGGACTGCAGGCACAGCGCCGGGGCCAGCGGCTTCCCCCTGACACAGGAAGGGCAGCCTTAGGCTGGAGATGGGCAAGGAATTCTGGCCTGGGAGGCTGCTTGGGCCTGGCCCACGCTGCCCACAGAAGCTGTGGCTGCCCCATCCCTGGCAGTGTTCCAGGCCAGCTTGGATGGGCCTTGGGGCAACGTGGCCTGGCGGAAGGTGTCCCTGCCCTTGGCAGCAGGGCTGGAACAAGACAATCTCTAAGGGCTCTTCCAAGCCAAGCCATTCTGGGATTCTGTGATCAGAGGGGCTGGGGGCAGCTCGGCCTAATTTCTCTTGCGAGCCAATTCAGCACTCTGAGGTTGATTTCAAGCAGTCTGTTCATGAGCCCAGAATGCACAGTGTGTGGCTGTGATTGAACATTACTCTAGGCCTGGCTGAGATCAATAAAACCTTGCACACTCCAGATTCTGCAAAACTGCATTTTATTGAAACAAGAGCAAAGTGTTTTCCAGCTTGCCACTCATAAATACCCGAACACTAGAGCATTAATATGAGTCCCAACACATAACGACACTAGATACGGCTTTACACGTATATAAAAATGATATAATATATGTAATATATTATAGGCATGCGGTATATAATATATATTATACAGTTATATTCCAGTATAATTTATACAGCACATATATATCCTATGTATATTATATATGTTATAAATATATCTATTTTTTGGAAAGCCTTCCAGACATAAATGTACTAAGAGCAACAATATGGGTCACAACAGATAGTGACACTAAACACGTGCTCTACTCTTACTATTTAAACATAATTACACATCCAACTCTTTAAAGTTACTTTTTCTCCTGACATCATAACTACATATTTTGTGTATTTTATATTATTTCTTTTAGTATCTTGGTTTTTTATGGTAATTTACTAGCATATATAATATGTAAATACTATAGTCTATACTAGGAATACACAATATATATATCTATGAAATAACAATCGAGATTCCTCTATATACAAAAGTTCAGGTCATCTCCAACACTGGTGGTCCCATGCTGATGTGAAGGTGTCCCTTCCAGGAAGAAGGAGAGGCTCCATCCCATTGACTGATCCTGGGCCAGCAGTGCCGATTTTTCCTCTTGGTCCTTCTTGCCCTGTTGCTTTTCCTCGGTCTCACATTCCCGCTTCTGTCGTGCTTGAAATTTTGCTCCTTTTCAAAGGCCGGGAAAAACTGCACATTGCAGGTGGGCTTTGGAGATGTTGGCCCTGCTTGTACGGCACATGTTCTCTTCATGTGCTTTTTCAGCAATGGGAGAGTTCCTAGGCAAGCAGGGCTCAGTGCGGTCCAGGCGCTTTGTTGGGAAATGAAATGATGCCAGGAGGTAGAACACACCCGCCCGTGGCCCTGCACCTGCTGAGGCGGCAGGAGAGGCAGTGGGGCCTTCGCCAAAGCTTTGCAGGCATCCTCTTGTCCTGAAAGCACCAAAGGGGGACTGCAAGGTGGTTCTCTGCTGCCAGCTGCGAGCAGCACAAGCACAGCTCTGTGCTCAGAGCCATAACTCTTCTCCTTCATCCGGTAAATCCTCAGCAAGAAGGATTCTTCTGAACCACTTGTACAGAATGCGGTACTCATACAGTGCATGGGTGTGGGCACGTGGCTGCTGCTCCAGGTGCTGGAGGAGATTGTATGGCTCAGCTCTTTGGACATCTGCGGGTAGACTGATGTCCTGAGGAAGCCTCTGATTGCCCACAATGAAGTGGTGGAGGCATTTTGCTCGCAGACATAAGTGCAGGCTGTTGATGATATCCAGCAGTCGTACCACGAGATCTCTCCTGCGCCACTCTGAGACGGGTGTGATGTTGAGCAGGTGCATGACAATGGTCTTCATGGTGTAGGTGGAAAAGCTGAAGCCCAGTGAAAGACGGGTGAAGAACTGCAGACATTTGAGGTGCAGGCTGTCAGGGGGGGCCTGCCTGGCAATGTGCTTGAAGAACTCAACCTCTGCCACAGCATACGACTCGGGCCAGGTTGTGCTTGCTGTGTAGGCCTCTCTAGGCTGGCTGCACACAAAGATGGCTGAGTCACCTCTCCGCACGCCGAAGAACAGCTCAATCCTGAAGCTTTCCTGCCCGTAGGTCACCTTGAATTGGCAGGAGCGTGTGGAGGGCATCACCGATAAATGCCAGTTGTGCGACTGAGGCAGAGCTGGCCAGATTGCTCTCACCAGCTGGTAAAACCAGCGGGCAGTTTTCTGCACGTCGAGGTAGGAGCCGGTGCACAGGGTGTCTAGGAGGCTGGGATCCTGACTGCTCCTCAGCTCCTCCTCGGGGTGGTGCAGGAAGCACAGCATGTCCTCAGCCTGCTGCTCCCCGGTGCAGGTGCACTCCAGCTGCACGCGGACACGGAAGTTCCTCACGTGCCTCTGCTCTTCACTCTCCAGCTCCAGGTGGAAGCTGTGGCCTCGAGGAGGAGTCATGGGGATGAGCATGCTGTAGACAACATCCTGCTCACGGGGACTCCAGCCTTCAAAGGCACTGCCCACCCCGATGGCTCGTTGCAGGACTGGGTAGAAACTGTTTGAGAGGACATGGCCAAAGTAAATGGCATAATTATCCATGAGGTCAGCTGTCCACTCACAGCCTCCCTGCAGGTCCTGTTCAGGCCACTGGATGCGCTCCATTACAACTTCTCCAAGGTAATCGTCGAAATCATCCTCTTCCTCTTGGACTTCATCTGCAACGTCGTTGTCGTTTTCTGCAATTGCAGCCTCATTGACACCCTCATTTCCAACGTTGTCTTCTTGGTTTGCCTCAACATTGCCCACTTCCTCTTCATCTGCTCCACGGTTTTCTTCTTCATCCTCCTCTCTTCTCTGGCTGCTTTTCCACCCAATAAACCATAGGACCAAGAGAAGGACCAGGAGCACAGCAACAGCTAAGAGCTGCAAGAGCTGCACCTGCTTCACCTGCTCCTGGGTGAGCTGTTCCACCTCCTCCTCCAACTGAAGCCTCTCCCATTCCAGATGCATGGCACGCGCTTCCATGCGCAGACGTGTTTCCTCATCCAAACCGTCAGCCACGGGCTGTGGGTACTGGATGAGGCTTTTCAAGAGCACAAAAAGGAATGCTATGGGATCCATGGTCTGCAGGAGGAGGGAGAGAAGGCCATGAGTGTGGTGGGGATGGACACAGCTACTGGTTGCTGGAGGGAGGATCCTCAGGGATGTGGGCGCAGGAAGGACAGGGCCCCACACAGACAGCATGCAGGCAGCAAGGCCTGTCGCACTGCCCCAGCAGCTCCAGCTCCTGCCCTGTGGCCTGCCCAAGCTTCTCCTAGGAGGGGCTGTCCCTGCATGCAGAGGGAGAAGCCAGCCCCAGGTGCAGCATTTCTGCCCCAGCCCTTGTTCCCAGCCCAGCCCAGCCCCACCACGTGTGCACTCACCGCTTGCCAAAGCAATGCTGGGCCAGCGTCACCTGCGGGGGCCTGTCCTAGCAGCTCCCATTGTGACACGCTGCCCCTGATGTCACCTGTGCCAGAGGCATCCCAGCCAGGCCAGCCCCGCCCTTGGTCCCCAGCCCAGCTCAGGGGCTGTGAGTGGGCCCAGCAATGAAAGCCCTGGCACCACCAAGTGCAGCCCCTCTGGGAGGGAATAGGTTTCAGGGGCTCCCTTCACAAAGCAGGCAGAAGCCCCACTGATATGTTTTCAAAGAGAAAAAATTGTTATCAATAATATGTTATATGATACATAATATTAATTTTGAAAGCACCAGAGGTGCTTTTTCCAATTGGACTAATTCTTTTATGAGTGGGGTTGGGTGAGGGTTGCTCAGTTTTTCCTGCTTGACTATTCCCGGGTCCAGTTCCTCCAAGACGTCTGTGAAATCTTTCCATTTTCAGACATTAGAAATAAAGAATTGTAGTGAAACCACTTCCAGTCCCCTTCAGATCAAGAAGATTCAGAGTGACAGTTCTGGCAGAGAATTTGAGCTGCTTTGGACAAGAGTCGTGCCCCTGTGCTAGCAGGGACTGGCTGCTTGTGTTGTTCTTTGCATGAACAGAATCTTCATTGCGTCCCCTGTGAACACATGGAGGTCACAACAGCAGTGCCTTTTGCCTGTTCCCTGCCCAGCCAGACCTTCCAGCCCAGGTGAAATGCCCAGCATGGCCTTTGAGAACAATGGCATTGCAGAGCAAAAAGCATCTGTGCAGGTGCCATATGGAGTTGGCTGCTGCACCAGGAAGGCCACTGAGAGGAGGCCACTGCTGCTCTTGTCACAGCACTGCTCTGCAGGGATGTCCCTTGCCCTGCTGAGTCCCACATCTGCCCATCTTTTTGCCTGTGGTCTGAGGTCAGGTAGATGCCATCTGCTCCCAATCCAGCTGCTCCTTGGTAGATGCATAGATATGGAATCTAAAACCTTGAGTATCCCCTGAGTAGCCAGGCATTCAGCTGTTCAGTCCATGTTCTCCTTCCCAAGACTCTGACCCCTTTGCCTGCAAGATTAGTGGAGATTAGAGTGGTGGAGGGAGCACAGCACATTCTCCCCTGAGCTGTTCCCTCCACATGAGCCCTTTCCACAGAGATGCAGACCTTCCTCCCAGGCATCTACCCTGCAGTGTCCAGCTTCCAGGAAGAAGGTGTGCCCTGGAAGATGGTTCAGGGGGAGGAGCATGCAGTACACAACATCCTCCCCACATGGACTGCAACCTCAGAAGGCACTGCCCACCCCAACAGCTTGTTTGGCAGAAGACAGAAACTGTCTGACAAGCTGAGTCCAAATACATGTGTCAAGTTGCCCATCAGGTCAGTTATCATGGCCCATCCTCTGTACAAGTGCAAATCAGGACACTCTTTTAGAAAAGAACATGCTTCTCTAGAAGTCTTCTGAGCTTTCAACATCAGTGTCTTCTTCATTTGCATCACCAGTGCCTTTCCTTAATTTCCAACATCATCTTCTTCATTTGAAACAACTCTGCCACTGTTTCTTCATTTGAAACATTGCTGTTGTATTCCTCCACATTCACATCACACTTTACTTCACTTGCATTCTCACTGCCTTCTTTTCCTTCATTTCCAAAATCATTGTCTTCTTTATTTGCATTAATATTGCTACTGCCTTCTTCATTTCCATGAATGTTGTTTCCCTCCACATTTGCACAGTCACCTTTCACTCCTTCCTTTGCAAAAACATTGTCTCATTTCTTCCTCTTCCAAGTTGTAGCTGGAGCTCTCCTCCTGGCCACTGCTGCCTGCGGAGAGTTGGGTGCAAGAAGAACTGGCACAATCCAGATTTTGGAACAATAGGGTGTTACTGAAGTATAGATTCCCTAAATGCAGTGTTAATATATGTAGCTACCTATATACAGTTAAATATAGATGCAGTTAATTTAAATACAGTTCATACATACTGATATATACTGTCATCAGACAGCTCTGTGTCTCAGGATCCCTCTTGAGCCACAGTGGAAGGGGTGTTCAGGAGGTGCATCACAACCATCTTTAAGATGTAGGTGGAAAAGCCTATGTCCACCAGGATGTGGGTGAGGAGCTCCTGCACCAGCAGTGCCAGCTGTGCTGCTGGGCGCGCCCTTCCACGCGCCTGAGGAACTCAGTCTCTGCCACAGCGTTGTCTCAGGGCACTTTGAGCTAGGCATGTATCAGAGACTGAAATGGGATATTTGATTATTCAAGCTTAACTGTCCATTTGCTTCTGCACTACTTTCACTGTCCTCCACATTTCCTTCATCTAGTTGAAACCCTTCTTTAAGCAAAGCCTTCTCTGCTCGATTTCCATCCTGCACCACAAAACCTCTTTTTAAGCTCTTTGGGCTGCTGCTCTCTGCCTTTGGGGCTGCTCTTCTGCACCTGAGACACAGCCCCAAAGGCAGGAGCAGCAGTTCAGCCACAGCCCAGAAGGGGCTGCCCCAAGGCAGCTGCGAGCTGAGCTCCCCGGCCAGGGTCAGTTGGTTCATGGGTGCCCTGCTCCAGGTCCTCCACATGCTGCTGCCACAAAACCTCATCCACTCTTTGTACATTATTTTTGCCTAATATTGCAAAACTATATATATAACACAGACTTTTACATATATACATATTTTATATATAAAAACTTTATAGGTATGACGAAACTGGTTAAAGATAAGTATAGATACAGGTAATTTATATACAGTTCATATGTACACTCTGGTCAGGCAGCTCAGCTGCCATCAGACAGCCCTGTGCCTCAGCATCTCTCCCAAGGGCTGCAGAACAGGAGTTGTCTGAACCCCTGTGGCAGCCCAGTGTAATCATGGATGGCCTCAGTGTGGGCACCTGGACCATGCAGCAGGAGCCAGAAAAGCCTTGGTGGTTCAGCCACTCCACAGTCCGGTTGCAAGCCAATCTCCACAGGAAGCCTCTTGTTGCCTACAACAGAGTGGTCAAGGTCTGTCTTCTCCAGGCAGAGCTGCAGATGCTCCAAGACATCCAGCAGGAAATTCCTCCTGAGCCACCCTGGCAGGGGTGTTCAGGAGGTGCATCGCAACCATCTTTAAGTGGAAAAGCCTATGTCCACCAGGATGTGGGTGAGGAGCTCCTGCACCAGCAGTGCCAGTGCTGCTGCTGGGTCTGCCCTTTCACGTGCCTGAAGAACTCAGTCTCTGCCACAGCGTTGTCTCAGGGCACTTCGTGCTCGGCATGTGTCAGAGACTGAAATGGGATATTTAATGACTTATACTTCACTGTCCATTTGCTTCTGCACTACTTTCACTGTCCTCCACGTTTCCTTCATCTAGTTGAAACCCTTCTTTAAGCAAAGCCTTCTCTGCTCGATTTCCATCCTGCACCACAAAACCTCTTTTTAAGCTCTTTGGGCTGCTGCTCTCTGCCTTTGGGGCTGCTCTTCTGCACCTGAGACACAGCCCCAAAGGCAGGAGCAGCAGTTCAGCCACAGCCCAGAAGGGGCTGCCCCAAGGCAGCTGCGAGCTGAGCTCCCCGGCCAGGGTCAGTTGGTTCATGGGTGCCCTGCTCCAGGTCCTCCACATGCTGCTGCCACAAAACCTCATCCACTCTTTGTATATTATTTTTGCCTAATATTGCAAAACTATATACATAACACAGACTTTTACATATATACATATTTTATATATAAAAACTTTATAGGTATGACGAAACTGGTTAAAGATAAGTATAGATACAGGTAATTTATATACAGTTCATATGTACACTCTGGTCAGGCAGCTCAGCTGCCATCAGACAGCCCTGTGCCTCAGCATCTCTCCCAAGGGCTGCAGAACAGGAGTTGTCTGAACCCCTGTGGCAGCCCAGTGTAATCATGGATGGCCTCAGTGTGGGCACCTGGACCATGCAGCAGGAGCCAGAAAAGCCTTGGTGGTTCAGCCACTCCACAGTCTGGTTGCAAGCCAATCTCCACAGGAAGCTTCTTGTTGCCTACAGCAAAGTGGTCAAGGTCTGTCTTCTCCAGGCAGCATTGCAGATGCTCCAAGACATCCAGCAGGAGATCCCTCCTGAGCCACCGTGGCAGGGGTGTTCAGGAGGTGCATCACAACAGTCTCCTCCTCCAAGCTGCTGCTGGAGATCTCCACCTGGTCTCTGCTCTGTGCCTCACAGCTGCTTCTGCTGTGGCTACACTACAACCCCAAGAGCAGGAGCAGCGCTTCAGCAGCAGCCCACAAGTGCCAGTGTTACAAGTCAGCCCAGAGCAGGGCTCCCCCAGCCCTGGCACTCTGCCCCAGGCTGTGCTGCACCAGCTGAGTCACCTCCGCTCCAGGTAATCAAAGCGCTGCTCCGTGCACTGAAATGTGACATCCATACCAACTAACCTCCACCAGCTGCAGGGACTGGGTAAGGCTTTAGAAAGCAAGAGAAGGATTATTGTCCCTCTGTCCTCTGCATTCTCCAGTCCCAGACTCCCTTTTCTGCATCCTAACTCTTCCAAGAACTCTGTGAAACTTAGAGGAGAGGGGCCGGCTCTGGCATGACTCCCACAGTGCCTTAAGTCCCTGTGTTTAGGTGGGCACAGAGAGGATGGGGACTCATGCCTGCCCTGCATCCTGCCTGCCTGTCTGTCTGTCAGGCCTGTCCCAGGGCAGCTGGGCTGTGATTCCAGTCCCCTGTGTCCTTGGCCCTGTTCGCCCACAGCCCTGCTCCCTGGGCAGAGCCTTTACGCCTCTGGAGGAAATGGGCCCTTGTCATTCCTGGGTTCTTGGCAGAGGTGCTGGCTCCTGGCAGTGCACTCAGGCTCCAGGTGCCCTTCCAAATCTGTAGAGCACCAGGAGGGCTGTTGCTGTTGTGTGCTTGCACAGAGAGCTCTTGGAGCCACAGTGGTGGCACCCAGGGCAGGATTCAGCTTTGCCACCCTGCCGGAGGCTGGAGAACTCAGTGTTCCTCAGCTTTGTCCCCGGCAGCTGCCAGTCACAGCTGCAGTGGCAGTGGCTGTGAGGTGACCCAGAGCCATGTTCCTGGCAGCACATGGCTGTGCTTTGCTTCCTCCTTGAGCTGGAACGAGGGTTAGATGGGCTATTGGCAAGGAATTGCTGGCTGTGAGGGTTGTGAGGCCCTGGCACACGCTGCCCTGAGAAGCTGTGGCTGCCCCATCCCCTGCAAGTGTTCAAGGCCACGTTTGGTGGGATTTGGAGCATCCTGGCCTAGTGGAAGGTGTTCCAGAGCAGTGGGGTAAGAACTGGATAACCTTTGGGGGGCATTCCAACCCAAGCCAGACTGTGATTCTGTGATTAGGTGGAGTATCGGGAAAAGGTTCTTCCCCCAGAGGATGGTCAGGCACTGAAGAGGCTCCTGAGGGAATGGTCACGGCCCAGGGCTGACAGATCTCAGTGAGCATTTGGTCAGTGCCCTCAGGCACCGTGTGGGATTTTTGGGGTTTTCCTGCGCCAGGAGTTGGGCTCAATGATCCCTGTGGGTCCCTTCCACCTCAGGATATTCTGTGATTTTGTGTGAGGCTTCAATAGTTGCTCAGCAATCTCGCACTTCTGTGGCGTTTGCTGAAGCCCTTGGTGAAAATCTGCAGTTTTATATTATAAACTGGGTGTTTAAATCATTAGTATCGTTCATTAGAAATTGTGTCTGAGTAGTAAAGGCTGCATCTGTCCTTTCATTCTGAGGAAAGCAATTACATTCTTAAATCTGTTATGGAATCTCTTAAAGTGATTTTTTCTCTGCTCTAACAGCATCTAAAATTGTGAGCAGCATGGAGAAGGCCAAATATTCACTCCAGCATCAGGAGAGCCTCACACCACGATCCCATTATGGACAAGCAGCGTCTGCCCAGCTCTGGCTGCTCCTATTTGCGCTTTGTGCGCAGGAGACCCTGCATGACTTCTAGAATTACACTCCACTTCTACACACAAGCACCACGAGCAGCACAACTTCTGATTCATGTCATGCTTCACTTTCAGGGTTTAAACCTTCAGTCCTTGCCCTTTTTAAGGCACATTAAAAGCTGTGAAGCCGAACCCACCCCGTCCCGCCCCGCTTCCCCCAGATCCCCTCAGAGCGAAATGGCGCCTGAGGGCGAGCCCGCGAGTTGCCATGGCAACGGGGAGGGGGCGGGGCTGTACGGCAAGGGGGAGGGGCCTGGTGCTGCGGGATCACGTGATCCTGCGTTTTCCCGCCCTCGGCGGCCCTGAACCTCCCCGCTGCCCGTAGGCGCGTGACACCGCCCCGCCCGCCCCGCGGGAGCGCTGTTGATTGGCCGGAGGGCGAGGGAGGGGGCGGGGCTTGCGCCGCGCAGGCGCGGTGAGGGGGGAGCGCAACCCCAGTGAGGAGGAGGCGGCGGCGGCGCGCGAGCGGCTGCGGTTGGTGCGCGCGCCAAGATGGTGAGGGGGGAGCGCGCGCCGCTCCCTCAGAGGGGACCCGGGGATCGGGAGGGAGAGGGGTCCGGCCGGGAGGGGGCTCACCCCGCTGGGGCGGTGCATAGTTAGCTGATCAGAAAGGTTCGATGGGGAAATGAGAGAATAATCAACAGGAAAACGCGTGATCTGACCTCTGAGGAACTGATTATGTGTCTGTGAAACGGCTGACGGCTTGATGGCACCTGGTTGTTGGTTGTCTTGTGATGTTTCCAGCTAATGTACTGTAGAACGTCTGATTGTTGCTCATTGAACTCATTCACCCGAGTGGTGCATTTGAACTTGAGCTGTGATTGCTGGTTGGAGCAGACCAAGAGAAACAAGGAGTGCTGGATGAATGCTGTGGGGTACTTTGCATGGACATTGGTTAATGGGTGAAGTAATGGCTGTGGAGAAAGGAAGACTTTTGCGTGTTGCTTTTAGTTTGGGGAGCTGAACCCTCCTGTGGAAGGAGCAGAAGCAAAGCAAATTTGGTCAAATCTTGGTCTGTTTTGCTGTGTGCCTCTCTGGTGAGAGTCGTGCTTAGGCACTTGGGGAAATTCACGTTTACCTGTCAGCCTGAGGGTGAGGGCAGTGGCTGTCCCGAGGGGATCTGCGCAGGACGGTCCCGGCAGCAGCAGCAGCCCCTCGGTGGTGCTGG
Organism: Passer domesticus; assembly: GCF_036417665.1. Lineage (NCBI taxonomy): Eukaryota > Metazoa > Chordata > Aves > Passeriformes > Passeridae > Passer > Passer domesticus. The sequence continues at coordinate 7,997,509 of NC_087479.1, forward strand.
CAGGTGTTCCCTGCCTGTGCAGCAATCCTGCCTTGGCTTTCTTCGGTTTTTGTTAAGCCCGGCGTTGGTGAGCCGGCTTAGCCCCGATAAACAGTCTGAATCTGCTGTTACCAAGTGTTTTCCTTCAGATGCCCTCAGGGATTTGTGTTTGTGGCTGCGCAGGTGTGAGCAGGAGCACGGCTTGTCTGCTGGGAGAAGCTGGTGAGCCCAGAGGACTGGGAGAAAAGCTTCCTTCACAAAAGAGTATTTTATATAAAATATAACCTCAGCTTTGAAATGCAGCCCTGAGTCCTGTTGGGTTTTTTAATTGGGACCTCCTGGGTTAGTGAGTGTGGCTGTAAGTGACATTTTATATAAAATACGAGTTCAGCTGTGGAATGCAGCCCTGAATTCTGTTGTGTTTTAAAGTATTTTTTAGGGTTTTTTCCCTGAATGAGTGACAGTGGATAGTAGGGATGTTTCACAGAATCCAGAAGGAATTAGGTTGGAAAAGACCTCTGAAACCATCGAGTTCAACCTGTTTGGGTCAGAGGGACCCTGATCAGAGAGAGCCAAGGGTGATCTTTGACGTTTAGGGGAAACAAGCAAAATCAGGGACACTGTACAGGCAGTGCCTGAGCTCTGCTGTCACAGCACAGCCTGATTTCCTCTCCAGCTGTCCAGAGGAAGCACAGGCATGAAACTTTGTGCCAGGATTTGATCAAGGTGGAAATCTTTTTAGGAGCAACAACAAACGTGGGGTATGGGAGGTGGGGAAGCAGAGCCACCCGTCTGCTTTTTGGGGGAAATCTCACAATGTTGAACACGAGGAGACAGAACTGGGAGCTTAAATAGTGACATTCTGGTTTAAAAGCAGTGATTTGTCTCAGTGCAAGAGCTCGTTATTAGAGCTTTTGATTGGTAATCTTGCACCATTTTTTATCTGAGGATTTTTTTTAAGGGAACCTTGAAATACAGTTACTTTGGTACAAAGTTCTTGATGCCTTGTGAGTTCACAAACCCAGTTCAAGCTGCAGATTTTAAGTAACTTCTTTATCAAGCTGGCATGAACCCCTTGGTGGTGGAGGTTGTGTGTATAAAATGTTGCTCAGGAAATGGCAGTGGTTGGCTTGGTGCAGTTCAGAAATTGCTTGTGTAAGGGAAGATAACCTGCATGGCTGCTTGTGAAACAATAATTTCCTTCCTCATCTTCAGTGGGATGACTAATATGTTACTTGAGCATCTCTGAGAGCTTGGTGTGCACAGGGGGAAATGGCTGCATGTTTTTGGGTTAAAATGTCTCAAACTGCGTGCGTGTGAATCTCAATATTTTTGTGGGTAAAAATAAACAAGGACAATGTTGTTCTTAAATACCAATAATAGCTCTTGCTATGTTAAATGCTTAAATTACTTGATCCCATTTGCTGTTGCTCTAAGGGACTCCCTTATTTCAGGGCTTGGAAAATGCACTGTAAAATTTACTTTTTAAGTGTAGAAGTGTAAAATCTACTTCTGAAGTGTAAAGTTTACTTCTAAGAGCTCTGAGAATAATGCCACTTCAGGAGTAGTTAATAAATACTCCTAGTTAGCTGTGTGGCTTTGAAGAGGGAAATTAAAATGGATGAATGTTCTGTTAATATGGTTTTTCTAGAAAAATGAATTTCCTTTCACTCACGTTTTTTCTGGTTTATGTGATGCTCTGAAGCTTTGGACAATCTGCATGCAGGCCCTTTTCAGTATTTATGCACAGATGTGTGTGACACGGGGATTTTGTTGTCTGTTTCACTTTGTGGAAGGATTTATCTCTCCCTCCCCTCTGCCATTTCCTTTTTGCAGAGTGAATCTCTGGTGGTTTGTGATGTTGCCGAAGACCTGGTGGAGAAACTGAGAAAATTCCGATTTCGCAAAGAGACCAACAATGCCGCCATTATAAGTAAGTTCCAAACGTGCCTGACAAAAATTGTCAGAAAATCCTCTCTCCTCTTTTCTTCCCTGTGTAAGATTGCTGCTGTATCAGGTAAACATGAGCCGGGGGCTGTTTGTTCTCTGAGCTGCAGCACATTTAATGCTGCCTGTAGTTTTAACAATAAAACAGTGCTGTTCTTAGGATTCAAGTCTCCATCTGCCTTTAGCAGAGTATTTATATTTAATTGCGGCTCAGAGTCTACCACTGTTTGTAAAATGATTTTGGGAAGTCACGGGATGCACTGAAGAAGAATAGAATCACAAGGACTGTAATTGCTGTCTGCTAAAAAGCTTCATGCATCCATTGTGCAAATCGATTGTAAAAAACATTGATCTGTGTTTTATTTTGATTTATAGTGAAAATCGACAAGGATAAGCAGTTGGTGGTGCTGGATGAGGAGCATGAGGTTTGTTAAATGAATTGTAAATAAGAGTATCTTCAGCCTGCAATGTATTGTTGTCTCTAAGGTACTGCCTTAGTTTCAAATTGTTATCAAACTCTTAATCTAATTTGGGTCATGAGCTTATTTAAATGCATGGTCACTCTGCATGTAAAGCACAGCACCGTTAATAGTAAAACTATGCAGAAGCAGTTGAGTTGACTAATTAATTGCACCAAAAAAAAAAAGTTATTTTAAAGCTGTTTTAATGATGTAAAAAGCATCTTTGGCACCTGCTGGCTTTTTGAAGAGATTTCTGCTGTGTTTCCACGTAGATCTGCACATTTGTCTCTGAACTGGTCTGCCATCAATTAGGAGCAGGATTGCTAATCCCCTGCAGACTCTAAATTTGATGGGTGGCATAATAAGGTCAGCCCAGTGTGTGGTGTTTCTTAACGGTCCATAGGGCAAAATTAAATCCTTCCCAGGGATTTGAGCATTAACCAGAGCTCTTGTTCCCTAGAATGTAGATGTTAGTGTAATACTCAATTGTAATGGGGAATCTTTTTTGTTTGCTGAAGGAGGAAGGACTGAATTTTTCCAACTTTTGATTTATGTAGCTGATATTAACTTACTTTATGCTGGGTGCTTATTTGAGTTTAGCAGTAGGGTTGGCAAAGCATGGTAACTGCCAGCATAGCCAACTAAAGCAAAAAATGTTTAAAAACTTATTATGCCTAAAAATAGGGGTGATTATTCATGCTAACATTAATTCTGTGTTTAGTCGTAGGAGTCTTATTGGCACACAAATCTTCCTAAACTGCTGTAGTAATTTGGGAGGTCCTTATCAGTTCACCTGTAGATCAACATCTGCCCTACAAGTGTTTCAGTGTCCATTGTCCTGCTTTAACCTTCCAGTGTGAGGTACTTGCTCAAATATTGCTTGTGTTTAATGTCACCAGGGTATTTCTCCTGATGAGCTAAAGGATGAGCTGCCCGAGAGACAACCTCGATATCCTTCCTATGCTGCTGCCATTTGGACTTACTCACTCCTGGAAGCTGTTCAAAACGTTGGACTTCACCTTTTTAGGCCAATAATTGCTGTAGTGTGATCTTGCTGATCCTTTATTTGTGAAATAACCCAGGGGCCAGTTCTCAGGCTACACTGAGCTGTTGTACCACTTGCTGAAACAATGACTCATTTAAGCCTTTCCTGACATTTTAATTCCTTTTAGAGTATATAATGTTTGGGGAAGTAAAGAAAGCCATGGTGCTGGTAATGTAAAGAAGTGAGTAAAATGTACCAGTCAGTGTCTACTTCTAAATATAGGGCTCTGCCTGTGTAACTGGATCTGTTTTGGTACTTTCTCAGGATGTGGCTGTTGTTGTTTTGCTGCAGTTACTGATTCTGGGATTGCTGTGGGCATGTGATCCAGGGAGGAATCCCTGTTTTGAATAAAAAGGAACAAAAGAGGGCCAAGTAAATTACTCTTAACTAGTGGAATAAAAGGGGTACTTAAGTTACATGTGAAGAAAATACCTGCCCTGTTAGCCTCAAGAGCTGGCTGGCACCATTCCCTGTGCTGTTCTGAATCTTGCCTTTCATGCCTACAGTGCAGTGGGAGGCTGTAAAACAGAAGTCCTGGCTAAAACTACAGTTCAAATTCAGCAGAACACCTGAAACAACGAAGTTCTTGGTCAGCAAAGAAAGAATTTGGCTTTCATGAAGCCAGAACCACACTGGTGGGTGTGGGAAGTCTTTTTACAAAGTTGGAAGAGGAATATTTGGGATGAGAGGGTGATTTTTAGCTCTGATGTGAAACATTACTACAGAGACAGCCCTCACATTGAGGCAGGGCCAGTTCTGAAAGTCAGATGTGGAAGTGAAAACAAAACAGTGAGGTTATTATTGCCAAATTAAAACATCATCTAACATGCAGCTTTGACTTCTGCCTGCATCAAGCTCTGATAACTGAGGATTATATCCTACTAAAATAATTAATTTCTTAGTTTCTTTAACCTCAGAAAAAACATTTATTGTGTATAGTTACAAGTACCAGCATGAAGATGGAAGAGTTTCCTATCCATTGTGCTTTATCTTCTCCAGTCCAGTTGGTGAGTGAACTCTGTAGCTGCTGTGTGTTGTAAATTTGGCAATATTCTTTTCTAGGGAAGATAAAATGAATACTTGGTGCTCTCAAGGAGATTTTCCTGCCTTTGAGGTTCACATTTAGGGCACTTCAGATGTCTGATAGAAGAGATTCTCTTTTTTTCCACTTCTGAAGGCTGAGCTGGAGTGTTGGTTTCCTGCTTAGCTGGCCAAAAGGTGTGTCTGCCTACATGTGCCTGTTCTCAGTGTGCTCAGCAACCCTCCTCTGAAGGGCAGGGCCTGGAGCACTCTGCATCTGCTCATGGAGGTTCAACTTAATTTAACCTGTTTACCCCTCACATCTTGGGGAATCCTCAAAACATGACCCTGTAAGGCTCAGGAAGTGAGTGGAGAGAGGGCTGGCAGACACAGCCTGTGTTCTGAGTGATTCTGTCACTCAGCTGTCTCTTGACATGAGTGACTGGGAGGGAGGAAGTTCCTCTCATCTCAGAAGGACATGGGATCCCATTTCTTTCTGAGGATCTTAGAATCCTATTCCTTTCATTCTACCCATGAAAGGAACAGGACTTTAAGAGGGCTAGGATGGGATTTGAGAAGAGTTTTCAGGGGGCCTGGATGCAATGGGCAGCAGTAGAGGATGCTGTGAGGGGACAGTTTAAAGGGCTGTCACAGCTGTGGGGGAAAAGGAGGAAAAGAGGGCTCCCTTACCCAGATCTGAGCGTGTGAAAGTGCTGGGGGAACAGATTTCGAGGAGAAACAGACTGTAATCCTGGATCATCCCAGGTTTTTAGGGAGCAGTATAGAGCATCCTCTGCTTGTGTCACAGCAACCCTCAAAATCAATTACCTGGACAAGGCACTGTGTCATTTTAATAGAAGCCAAATAACCTGGGTCTTGGTTTGGACTTAGAGCTGAATTGCTCCTGGGCTTCCATCTGTGTTCTGAATTGTAGTAGTGTATCTTACTGGTATTACTGGATTATCCTTGTTATCCCCTGGAAGAAGATAAACTGATGGCATTGTTTTACCCTTCATTTCTCAAAGCTAGAGTAACTAGGTATATAAAAGAGTTTAGCAGCTACTGAGCATATTTTTCTTCAGCTACCTGAGAATCTTCCTGTGAATGTCTTTAGCTTTCAGTTTGGATTCTTAAAAATAAGTTTGGGGTTTTTTTTTTTTTTGAATTGTTGCAGTCAAAGTAACTAAACAAACTCTTTTCTTTTTTTTCCCTACAACTTCAGGATGTAAGCCTGAGCAGCAGATGATGTATGCTGGAAGCAAGAATAAGCTTGTACAGACAGCTGAACTCACTAAGGTATAACTGGCTTTTGAAATAACTCTCTCCCCCTTCACTGCAGGTTGTTGTTTTGTCTTGCTTGAACCAATGGCAAGAAGGGTTTGTGAGTTTGTGATGACAGTGAACAGACTCTGGGTTAGGAAAGCTGAGGAGGGGTATGTGTGGAGATTTCTGTACCCTGAAACACCAGGAGAAACAGTGTTGTCTAAAACAAAAATAGCCCTCAGTAGGATGGACATCTTTGCTGTGGGGGAGGAATTTACTGATGGGAAGAATAGACTGAAGCTTCAGTGTGGTGTGGAACAGATCAGTTTAGCTGGTTCCTGGGGCTGGATGCTTGCAGAACAGCCTGCAGAGCAAGTAACATGTGCCAAGGAATGAACAATTTCTTCCTGTGTTGGGTTCTTCCAGCACTGGCACCAGAAGAAATCAGTGCATTCACTAGGTCTGGCTGTGTGTATATTTTAGAAAAGAAATGTCACCTGGCTTTCATTTTGGAGATCTTTGAAATCTTTGCCTAAATTTACACCTAGACTCCTTTTTGCCTCAAGCAGTAAAGCTTCATAGAGTCAGTAGCTGCTTCAGGTTTTTCATGCCATGTGAAATGACTTCAGCATTTCCCACAGCACTGTTCCCTTTAGGTCTTCCTTATCCTGCAGAGTCCTTTAACATCCCAGTAAAAATGTCTGTTGGGCCAGTAAGAGAACTGTGAATCATAGGCTGGCTTGAGTTGGAAGGGACTTTAATGTTCATTTGTTCAAACACCTCCCACTAGACCAGTTTGCTCCAAGCTCTGTCCAGCTTTTGCCTGTTGCAGCTGTACCTTGTAAGAGAAGACACCTCCGTTTTAAATTAGACCTCAGGTTGACAGGAGTCAATAGAAGGCAGCAGAAGATGGTGGAAACAATCAGCACAGTCCCAAGAAATCTTTTTAGATCTGTTGAGACTGCATCTTGGAGGCCTGATAACTGTGATAGAAAGGAGGAAGACAGTTTTCAGTAAGCAAGAAAGGGTTGGTGAGAAGAAAGTGAAAGCCTGGGAAGTAGCTCAGTTGGAGTTCCTGTCACTTCTGAAATGGGAGAAATTCAGCCTGAATGGCTTTTGAATGCAAGTCCAGGACTGGGTATAGAGGTTCATGATCATTCATCCTCCTGAAGGCAGAGAACACAGGCTGCCTCCAGTTGGGATTGCCTGCTTGTTCTTCAAATGTACTTTAATTCTTGCCACTTGCTGAGCTGTGTTTCATTTTAACTCCTGCTGTGACTTCCTCCTGGTGTGATTTTTGCTCATGGCTCAGTTCTCTCATCAGTCTCCAGTGACTTGCATACTAGCTTGGTTCCTGTTCAGCTGTTCTGTTCTTGTAACACTAATTTTTTGGGTTTCTGCATTTTGAAGGCCTGTGAATTTGTAAAATTACCTGACTTGGGTCTTTGGGCATCTGATGGACTCCAGTAATCAATGCATAATTAACGTAATTTCTCTTCAGGCTATTAGAAACAAAACCCAAACCCTAACCAGTTACTTGCCCACATGGAATATAAAGAGTGTATTGGTGGTTTGGACCTTGTTTTCTGCTTCAAGGCTTCATTAAAGACTTCACAAAGCTTTGGGTTAGTAGTTTTTAGATTGTTTTGGGGATTTTGCCCAGAGCAGCTGTGGCTGCCCCATCCCTGAAGTGCCCAAGGCCAGGTTGGACGGGGCTTGGAGCAACCTGGGATAGTGGAAGGTGTCCCTGCCATGGCAGGGGATTGGACTAGATGGTCTTTAAGGTCCCTTGCAACCCAAACCATTCTATGCTTTTAGGATTTTGTTGGGTTTTTTCCCAAGTTTTCTATTTTGAGATATTTTACAGTCAAAACAATATGCTACTGGCTAATATGAATTTATTTCAGTTGAAAGAAAAAATAACTGTGTTGGACTGAGTAAAATTGCTGAACTTTGGACTTAAATCAACTCAGATAATAAATTATTTGTATTCTTCAAAATACCATCTTGCTGAGATAATGCATGTGAGATGGGGCCACTTCAGGGTTATTTTAAAATGTAGTACATGTGCTTAAGGGATAAGAGTAAAGCCTAGAAATAGCAATTACAAGATTTCTTGTTCATGTCAATGTTTTTGCCACTTAGTTTGTGTATTTTCCTCTGATGTGATGCTTTCAAGAAAGCACCTGAAAACTCTGGGTTGGTGAGTGGTTTATTGCAGCTCAGACAAGGTGTGTGGAAAGGTTGCATTGTGTGCTTGTCCCTTTGCAGCCCAGGAATTGATGCAATGCTGTTTTGTTTAGGTATTTGAAATCAGAAATACAGAAGACCTAACTGAAGAATGGCTGCGTGAGAAACTGGGCTTTTTCCACTAAGGGAAACCTCTAAGTATTTATGTACCATCCTGGTGATACTGGAACCAGACATGAATACTTACATCCAAGCAATGCACTGTATTCACAGCTGTCTCCTGCAGTATCTCTCTTGTGCAGAGTTTGTGCAAAGAATAGCAGGTCTGTCTCCTTGAAGTAACAAATCTTTGCAGGTGTTTCCTTATTTGTACCTGCTAAAAGGGAATACTCCTCTGCAGGGACTCCTTTTGCACTCCTGTGACTAATATTTCTGTAACTAAAATAGTTCAGTTCTGGATTTATAACCGTGTACAAACATCATTTGGAAGCTGACGCTAACTTTTTCTGAGCTACAAATGCATCCTTATGACACACATTAGCCATTCATATGCAGAATTTATGTACTGTCACTTACCAGATTTTTTGACTTAACGTCTTCTCAATTTTGAAGCATTTGTTGGAAGCTCCCTGGAAGCATTTGTGTGGTATTAAAAAGTCAAAATCCTTGTACTGCAAATCCATCCATTTATCTTTTCATCGAGTCCATGTGAACTGTCTCAAATTCTTGGAACTAATTTTTGTCATTCCAGTAATTCCTCAGTTGCCTGAGTCAATCTTCCTAAATTTCAGGGCAAAGCTTTGACTGTCCAGTTCTCATGCTAATACAGTCTCACAGGAACCAGTTGATATCTAAGGGCTGAACTACAACTCTGGTTCCTCTTGTACCAGATTTCTTCTTGCATCTCTGTTCTGACACTGTTGAGAAGTTTACCTCTGCTCATTTCCTGTTACTGAACACCTGGTGATACTGTGTGCCTTTCATTTGTTAGCTTTAAAAGGACTTGAGAATTTTACACTGCCACTTCTTACAAATTTGGTAAAAACTTTGTTAAAGAATCCAAGTAATATTTGTTTCTAGTGCCTCGTGCTGCAGTTGACATCTCTTAAAACAAAAAGCCAACCTCATTTTCTTTGAAATTCCAATCATCTGCTCCATTTGTAGGAGTCAGGAGGTTAAAGCTTTTCATGACAATGAACGATTTATATCTCTTTTGTTATAAAAGTTGGCCACACATAGCTTTTGAGTACTTTAATTACAACCTCTAACTTTCTTAATGGCTTTTTGGTCAAAATTACATTCCAGATGAAGCTTTTGCATAAGTGATCATTTGATTTTCATCTACTTAACGGTTCATCTCTTTGAAACAGCAAATCTAATGTGAAAATAGTATTTAACTTTTATAAATGACCAGTCTTTTTACAGGTCTGTTTTATATTGACTAGAGTAGTTGTCTGATGTGGACACGTTCGGCACGTGCTGTGGCAGAGGAGCACTCATGGGACAGTCTCTCCCTATCTTGCTCGTGAGTGTTTGTTGTGCTTCTGAACAAGTGTCTGCGTAAGAGCAGCTTCCTGTTGATAACATACCTTAAAATACAGCTGCCCCAACCAATCTGCTCGCTGGGAAGGAATGCAGTGTTAAATTTGGAGGCCAGTATTTCATGCTGTGAAACCTTTGCTGAAAGTGGTGTTATTTTTCATTTGTCACCATAGGTTGTGTTAGTGTTAAAACACTGACTCCTGCAAGATCAGAAGGAATTCATTTGCAAAGGTCTTCAGTGTTGGTAAATCTCTTCCTAGTTTGATGTTATTACTCATTTATTTGTATATAAATCTGACTTGAGAGGAGCTTTTCAAAATACTTGTTGGAATGATCCAATTAAATTGATCTTTTGGTGCGGGAAAGAAGTGCTTGTAATTAAATTTCTGTGTTAACGTACTGAACTGGAAAAACAATTTAGTTTCCCTGGATGAAAAAGTGTTGATTATGAAACTGTTGCTTGATCATTCTGTACTGCAAATCAATAAAAACCATGTTTTTTGTGACAAACATTGTATAAATAAGACTTTGGCTTAAAGGATAGTGTCATTCCAAGCATCAGTCTGGAAACAGCAAGAATCTCTTTTGAGGTTTTTTTGGGATTGTACTAAAGGTGAGGCATGTCAAAGTACAGTGTGGGTGAGAGGAAGCTGCTGCTTGGAATGTTCAGCTTGATTTGCAGTGGGGAAAAACTGGATTAATCATGTCTGTTGTACTTTGTACACTGGTGGGCTGCCAGCAGCCAACTGCTGCCTGCACAGGTCTGCACAAAAATAACTGTACAAGAGGCCTGTATCAGGAGGGAAGGGAGGAGCTGCTGCATGAAATGATGAAATTTGACCTTTCATCTCTGGATTGCTCCCCCTTCTGCCAAGAAAACATTATTCCTTACAGCTGAATCTTCAGCTGAGTTCTTCCACGTCATGTTCTCGTGCCTCACTTAAGCACTTTCTGCCTTGGGTGCTGCCCCTCCAGCCTTGCAGGGAGCAAACAGATCCTCGTGGGAGTGTTAAAGCCCAGTTTCTCCTGGAAGGTGCTGTTGATGCTGCTCAGCCCACCAGTATTATTACTCTTGAGCCAGCCCTGCCTGGCAGCTGTTCCTTCTTCCCTGGCTGAGCTGTGGAAGCAGCTGCAGGTCTGGAAGATGAGTGTGCAGAGGGTGTTTGCTGTTCCAGCCTTGTTTGTGTTCTCTTTGGTCTTAATGCAGTGTTTTGACACAACTGGCTGCTGCTAATTGTCCCGGGCTCTTGAGATGCAGGTAGTGCTAACACTTGATTAAACAAAGACATTATGTCCAGGTCTTTCCTGCAGAAATAATCCTTGTTTTCATAACATCCTTTCCCTACCTTATCTGTAGAACTGTGTGTTCTGTGCTGCTGCCCCCTTAGGCTCAGTGGGAGGCAGATGAGTCCATGTTCAGGCCAGTATGTTCCTGCTGGGCTTTGCTGGTGAGTTGCCCATCTGTAATCACACATTTCTCTTGAATTTTCAGACCTCTAAAGAGACATCTAAAGGACAGCATAAATTAGCCTAGGGGAGCCTTTGTAGCTAAAGGTGTGAGAGTCAGCATTTTCCACTGGGAGCTCCTATTTTTCAGGAGTTAGTAAGTTGGCCATAAAATCCTTGGTCTGGAGTTAAAGGTCTCTCCAAGGGAGACTTCTGCCACAATTAATCAGGTTTGCTTTAAATATTGACTAGATGGCTGGGATACAGCTCTTGTAATCCTATTCACTGATGGTAAGCTGAATTAAAGCATGAGTTTGCATGTCAGCCCATGAAATAGACTTGTAGTGTTTTGAATATTTTTAACAAAAAAATGTAAATGCTGGTATTTGATGGTTTAAGTGTATTTCTAGTATCATGAATACTGTTCTGATCTATTAAAGGAGGCAATAATGCAGGTGTTGACACCTTTTTCACTTCTCCAAAGGAGCATCTTTGCATTTGTACCAGGATTCCATTTTTGTATCTTTAACTGTAAAATAGCTGGTCCAGAAGCAATGTTAAACTGATGACAGGGGTCTGACTCAAACAGGCAGAAGCGAGAGAATTCAATTCCTTACTTCAGTGCATTCCAAAAATAAACATCATGAACATTGTTTTTATACATACATGTAGTGACTGTGAAGTGGAGCCGTGGTGGGACATGAGAAGGGGCTCAGTGGAACTCTTGTGTTTGTTCTGTGGTCCAGGCTTGTCTTAAAAGGGGTGAGAGGTTCACGGCCAGATTTGAGAATTTGGCAGTTCCATGAAAATACCAGTAACCAGTACAACTTCCATATGCTGTGTAGTCTCTGCTACTTCACATTGCATGTTTACTTTAAACCAAATCTTTTTTTTTTTTTTTTTTTGCTAAGCATGGTGCTTGTATTGGTTTAAATAAAATGTTTCATTAAGAGGTTGTGTTGGCCTGTTTTAATTGTAAAGTGGTCCCTGTGTGACAGGGAAAAGCTGGTGCTGCTTGGTATGACTTTCCTCCTTTTCTCAGCTTCCTGGAGTTTGTGTTGGACTTGTAAGGTGTCTTCAGTCTCAACTGCTCCCTCATTTGCTGTTGTACCTAAATTAATTCCTGTTTCCATCTGCTGTGATGGGGAGGAGAGGAGCTGTTGGAATACTGCAGGGAACTGCTGTGCTCTGCTGCTTTGCACCTTTGTGTCACAGACCTCCCACTGTCTCCAGATGAGGTGCAAGGCAGTGTGGGCTCAGTGGCAGCCTGCAATGTCACATCAACTTCCCTGTTCCACCTCTCCCACAAGGCTCCTGGCAGAAGCTGGAGCTGTGGAATACAATACAGAGTGCAGATGCCCCCTGAACAGTGTCAGAATAGCTGTCAAGGAAACTCTAAAGCTTGAAGGAGACAGAGGAACTTAGTTTTTTTTACTTTCCCAGAGTCATTGGCTCATCTCTTTCCTGCCCAAGAGACCAATGCATTAATTTGATTTAAGCCCTTCTTTTCTGCATTCTTGCTGTTTCATCCTGTCATGATCTTTCTAGACTTTGATTCCTCTATTGTTGAAAAAACTGCCAAGTATAATCCAAGGAATTCAGCTTCAGTACCTGACATGGATTGTTTCTGTGAACACCAAAGAACAGCATTAATAGGCCACTGATTAGACATGACAGAAATAAACCCCTTTGCTCCCAGGTGAGAGAAATCTATGAAGGAGAAAATGCACAGCTGCTTCAGCACATCTGGCTCCTGAATCTCAGTCACTGAAAGGCAAAATCTATTGCCAAAAGCTTGGGGAAGAAAAAGCTGCTGAGGGAAAAGAATGGTTTTCCAGAAAAGGAGAACTAAAAAAGGAATAAATAGCTCTCCTATGGGAGGAGAAGGTCACTTGTGGGGTTCTGAGTGTGCTTCACTAGGAAATGGGCAATAGTTCATTGATACTGCCACATCACAGGCCATAAAAACAACAGCAGAGTAAAGAGAATTGCCAGGAGTTTCAGGGATGTGAAGTGATGGGCAGCTTTTCCATTCAGGAAAGGTCAGTGGCTTCTCATAGTTATGATGAAAAGGTCAGTTGAGTGGTGATTAAAGTCAAAGCTAAGGGGAGTAGGAATCAAAATGGGAAATCTCTGCAGAGCAGGACAAGCCTGCAGTGTACCTGCAGCCTGAGCATCTCACAGAGGTGTTTTCCCTTCCAGGTGTGTGGAGACAGCTTGCCCAGGGCTGGGAGTTTGCTAAGGAGACCTGCAGCTTGGCAGGGTGTCTGGGAATAGTATGGAGAAGAGGAGAAATGTAGTTTGTTCTGAGGAGCTGGAAGAAGAATCACAGGATGGTTTGGGTTGAAAGGGACTTTAAATACCACCCAGTTCCACCCCTGCCATGGCAGGGACACCTTCCACTGTCCCAGGCTGCTCCAGGCCCTGTCCAGCCTGGCCTTGGGCACTGCCAGGGGTGGAAGCTGGGGCAGTTGCTGTCTGTGTGTGACAGTGTGTGAGTATGCCTGTGCCTGCTGCTCCATGGCTTGTTGAATTGACTGGAGTACAAGCTGGCTCTCCCAGGCTCCTCACAGGTGAAGTTCCTGTAGTTTCCTGTGTAGGTGCAGGTGAGGGTGGGAAGCCAAGCACAGGCAGGTGAGATGCTGACACAGTGCCATGAGAGGCAGAACTGACATTGAGCAGCCTTGAGAGGGAAGGCTGGTGGGGCTGGGGGCAGGACATGAGGTACTCTGGGTGTAAGAGCGGCTGGAATTTGTTCAGCTGCACTCCTGTATGGCAGGGCTGAGGATTTAAGGTGGGCCTCACCCCTTGGAACAACAGTGAAGATCTGCCAGGTGGGTCCATCCCCTGCACTTGTTAGTTGGCACAGTTGTGTCAGCTGCAGTTTTGGTGATGTACTACAAGGTCTAAAGAAATTAAGCTCAGCTTCCTGTGGGAAAACCTGCACAGAGGGGCTTATAAATTATAAATGCTGGAGATGTTGGATTTGGCTTCTACATGTGTAACTCCAGTTTGGTTACGTCCTCTGCAGGGCTTCCCTTAGGGTAGGTAACTGCTTCTCTCTGCCAGCAAAGGCAGAGCTGTGGAGATGATGTCATTTGTTGCCACCCCCTCCAGAAGGCAACTGAACCCAGGGAATTGGTCCTGTGTGCTGAGCTGGCCTTGAGGCTGGTCTGGGAACACAGTTTAAATGGTAACTGCTGGGGAAGAGAGAGTTTTTCTGGGATCTGAGAGGCAGTCCTGGTGTTCTTGAAGAGCAGCCTTGAACTGCCAGACATGCAGGCATACAGGTTCCTACAGTACAGCAGGGAAAAGGAGTTGTAGTTCTCAAAATTTGTATATGGGATCAACCTCTTGGGGAATTGGCATCCTCTCTCTGGGCTGCAGAGTAAAGGTGAGCACTGGCTTGGTTTGTGCTGTGTTCAAGGCATTGGAAATGTCAATTCCAGCATTGTTTTAATAAATACAGTTCTGAAGTACAAGGACCCCTGGCTTTAGCTTTTAACTTTTCAAATTAATACACATTTGTATCTGGTTTCTATATTGAAATGTTGAATGTAAGGCTGAGCAATTACATACCTCAAGTTTTCTATTTTCATTTTGTGGGAAGCAACAAAGGGTGAAATACTAAACGGGATATTCTCTGTAGGTGGTTAGAACACTGCATGTGATCAGCCTGTTGGAGTGAGACCTCAGGAAGCCAGCAAGCTGATCAGAGGAATAGAGCATCTCTGCTGTGAGGAAAGACTGAGAGAATTGGGATTGTTCAGCCTGGTGAAGAGAAGGCTTCCAGCACCTGAAAGGAGCCTACAAGAAAGATGGAGAGAGCATATTTACAACAACTTGAGGTACCAGGACAAGGGGGAATGGCTTCAAACTGAAAGAGTAGGTTTGGATTGAATATCTGAAAAACTTTTTGACTGTGAGGGTAGTGAGGCACTGGCACAGATTATCCAGAGAAGCTGTGAATGTCCCATCCCTGGAAGTGTTTAAAGCCAGGTTGGATGGAGCTTGGGATAGTGGAAGGTGTCCCTGCCTAGGGCAGGGAGACTGGAACTAGATGATCTTTAAGGTCCCTTCCAACCCAAACCATTCTGGGATTCCATAATTCTAAGTTCACATCAGTGTAAACTTGGGCACTGTTCCTCTCCCAGGTCCTGCAGGCTTTTTTCCATGTCTGCTGTTTCTTTGGGTGCTGTTGGATGCTGTGATCCTGTGTGGATCAGAGGCTGTCTGATGCAGTGAGTGTGCAGCATCCCGTGCAGCCTCGCTGTGCTCCGTGTAACCTCCCTGTCTTTTCTCTAGCCGTGGAGCCAAGGGGGTGATCTCGATGCCTTTGCATAGATGTGGTTAATCAGAGTGGCCCATTGTGTCCCAGCACGGGGGATCATCTCCTCTGGGCTGTCCTGTCGTGTTTCATTCCTCCAGGGACTGCAAACACACTCTGGGTTAACCCTGTTCACCTCTGGAGCAACGTGAGGTGTCTCCTACAGAACTGATGGAGCTGGGCTGAAACTCCCCTGACAGCTCTCACAGTTCCTCAGCAGGGGACAGAGGGGACACAGGAGCAATTATCATCCAGAGGGACTGAATGCAGAACAGACGTAAACACTGGGAGAACAGCACGTCTGTCTTTCACGGCAAATTTACTCCTGTGACAGGGAAGTCCTATCCAGGCTGTCTGAAAGGCACACACTGTCAGCCCATTTCTGCTGTTCCATGCCATGAGCTCCATGAATGCAGCTGCTCTTCCCTCTCCTGGAACCTTTGGCCCAGCAATTAATATAATGCACCCTTGAAATCCCCGTGCCAAACAGCAGCTGCCGTTGTCACCTCATTTCTGTGGAAAATGGGAAGACAGCAGAAGAAAATGGGGCAGAAATTCACTTGAAAGGGAAAGGGGCACCAGCCATCCAGTACTTTCGCTGAGCCTTAGAGGTGGAAGCAAAACAAAAAATTAGGGGTCATTGTCCCTATGGAGCTGAAGAAGGAACAAGAGAGATCTAACATTTGTTCAAAATGATGTCTAATTTTAAATATCCATTGTTAGAAAATGCTGCTGGATAATTGGAAGGAGAACGTGCCTGCCTTGCTCACAACTGCAGTCTGCCTGGCCATCTGCTCTGCCAGCAACAAATCCTGGATTGATCTGCGAGTGTGATTAATTCAGCGAGGACGACAGGATCAAGGGATCAGCCAGAGACAATATTTATACCCTACCTCCAACTGTGAATGTGCAATTGTTTGGTTCAGGAGTACAAAACAAATTGTATAGCTGTATTACTGGGAGAATAGAAAAATAGAAGCATCCACTCAAGAGCCCTCCTTTCCTTGGATGGCCCCATTCCAAGGTCTGTAAGTACAGTTTAATACAAGCCAGTTCCCTGTCTGAGAGGTGAACAAAGCTGTTCTCATCTACAGAGAACTTCTGCATCTTTACTGCTGCTGCCGCCTCATTCCTGTGGTTTAGTCCTAAAGCCTTGGAGGTACTGGCTCTGTGCCCTCATGCACACAGGCTGTGGATGTGGAGTGTGAGTCAGCCACTCCACCCAGCTCCCCGTGCCTGAGGTTACTGCTGGGAGCCACAGCCAGAGCGGGGCTGGACTTTAAATATCAAGAACAACCAGTGGGGTGGATTTCTAGCACTGGTACAGCTTTGAGCTGATTTGATAATACAGATGTAGCTGGAGAGACCAAAAGCAAGATTTGTGAAGGAATTTAGATGTGGATGGAAGCTTCTGAAATCCTATTTAGTGTGACTTAAGTGTGTAAATACACATTGGGTCTGAAGGTGCCATAGTCAGGGCCACAAGGGATGTCTGCAAGAGAACAGGAAGACCAAAGTCAGAGCCCTCCACAGCTTATTTTTTCTGATACAAAGCTGAAGTGTGTATCTTACCTCCTTTTGGGCAGAAACAATAAGGATGTTAATCCCTGGAAGAGTTCCAGGCCAGGCTGGATGGGACTTGGAGCAACCTGGTCTAGTGGAGAGTGTCCCTGCCATGGCATGGGGTGGAACTGGACAATTTTAAGGTTCCTTCCAACCCAAGCCATTTTGGGATTCTAAGAGCTAAGAACTAAGGGTGACATTTTTGGAGCCACCACTGCTACAGCTAGGCTAATGCAGAATGTTTTGGAAAATCCCCTCCTTTGTTGATGAGCAGCCAAATCCTGAAATGCATTATAAATGTATGGTTTTTTTTAAATACAACTCTTGGTCCCTTTTCTTGTCCACACACTGTTATCATGCTCAGAATTGTGTGGAAAGCCATTAACAGGAGCTCTACCCAGCATGAGAAAAACAAACCCTGTTATTGTGGGGACAGGTTGAGTATTCAGTATTTAACCTATTAAATGAAAACTGTTGCCATCTGACCAATGAATGTTGGAAGGATTGAGGCCACGGGTGGATTCTGTAATGAGTCCTGGTGAGATGCCTGGCAGCACCCATGTTCTGAAATTGGGTTTTAAATGTGATTGTTTCTCTTGAGGCTGGCTTTCATGTGCAATGGAATTTATAATGTTAATTTGTTTATGTGATCAGTACTAAATGGAAGAGCCTAAGCAGGGATTCTGGAGGTGAGTTAATTAGTGCAATAGGAAAGGGTATTTGCCACTGTGGAAGGGGAGCTGGGGCACCTGCAAATGCAGGGATCTGTTTGTCCTGCTGATGAAAGACTGAACCAATGTCTGATAGTGGATAAAGGGGTAAGTGGGTGAGGAGTCCTGTGCTCTGGCTGCTCCTGATGTGTATTTACAGGAGTGCAGGAAGGTGACCTTGGCTGGACTCTGTTAGAGATACTCAGAGAGTCTCTGCTAAATTCACAGAATCATAGGATGGTTTGGGCTGGGAGGGACCTTGAAGCTCATCCCATGCCACCCCTGCCACGGGCAGGGACACCTTCCACTGTCCCAGGCTGCTCCAAGCCATGTCCAGCCTTGCCTGGAACACTTCCAGGGATCCAGGGGCAGCCACAGCTTTTCTGGGCACCCTGTGCCAGAGCCTCACCACCCTCACACGGAAGAATTTCTTCCCAATATCCCATCCAACCCTGCCCTCTGTCAATTTGAAGCTCTTCCTCCTTGTCCTGTCACTCCATGCTTGTATAAAAAGTCCCTCCTCCTCCTTTTTATGAGCCCCTTAAATTGTAGATATAGACTCAGTTTTTCCTCTCCTGAAAACACAGTAAGGCAAGTCTATTAAACTCAGTGGGATTTTTATTACCAAGTTCAGTATTATTAGATTTCTCCTTGATATCTATAACTGAAATGACAATTTTTAATGTTGAAGGATGTGGTTAACCTGTGCATAATTCAGAGAAATTGCTCCATAATCTTTCCTCACAGTTCTCTGCCAAAATCTTCCTCATGAACAGCCTGTAACACACTGAATTATGACTGATTATACGGCTGTTTTCCAATAAGGACAAGTACTTGAGAGGGATTTAAGATGAAGGGAACAGACACTGACATTTTCCCTGGGGATTCCAATCAGGATTAAACTCCTGTGTGTCCAGACTGGGCATCTCCAGAGCTCCTCTGTGGCTTCCTGGCATTGTTTTCAAAGTTTAATCAGAGAAGATACTCAGTCATTGTTTGATTTGAGATACTAAATGGATGTGAAATGAGAATTGATTAGGCCATTTTCTACAGAATTTACTTTTAATTCCCTTTTGTGTTATCTTTAAAAATAAATAAATCTATGATAGAGAAATCCTTCAGTGCAGAAATCTTTGTTGTGCAAGATTACAGCTGCCTTCCACTTTTCCTGACAGGATAATTGCAGTTGAATGGTATGCCAGCACCCGAGGGAATAAAACACTGCATTCCTTGAGGCAGAACGAGGATTAAATGCAAATGCAAGTATGTGGCTGACACACCTTTTTAGTTTTGAGACTGCACATCCCTGTTGCACAACATTTTCATGTACAAGAAGTCATCAAATACAGAAGTATCTACCTTGAATGGATCAAACTGCAGTGGAAAACCTGCATTCCCCAGCCCCAAGGTATAACAGGATCTCTGCACACATCCTGATTCTCTACCTCCCACAGCTCTTGGGAGGCAAACTGGCTTTGGATGGCTTTGGCAAAGCATGCAGCAGGGAGTATTCCAGCACAGTCCAGTCCTGTGTCTGTGGGAATAAGTGTGCCTGTGCAGCTCAAGTGTACTCCAAATAAGAAATAAGCAATTTGCAAATAAATAAGGCTAAAGAAGCATCAAGTGATATGAAGAAAGCTGTTATTGCAGAGGGATTGCAGAAATTGTTGTTTCTGGCTCCTCAGGAGTGAGGGATGAGGAATGGTTGGAAGGTGGCTGTGATGCACTGCCAGGGCCTTTTCCTAACCCATCCTGTCACCCTGAGCTGGAAGGAAACCACCAGAGGCTCTGCCCTTCCTGATGTTCTCACTGCCCAGTGGTCCTCTTGGCTGTCCTTCTTGCAAAGGGATGGGAAGGCTCCTGGGACAGAGCTGGGAATGGCTCAGAGCAGCTGCCTGGGCTGCAGTACCCACCCCACACTCTCCTGGCCCTGTGTTGTCTCACCTTCTTATTAATCTCAGAGTCACAGAATCATAGGCTGGTTTGGGATGGGAGTCCCCAAACCCCATCTGGTTCCAATCCCCTGCCACAGGTAGGGACACCTTCCACTGGAACAGGTTTTTCAGGGCTCATCTTCACTAAAATGTATTTCAAAATCTGTTTTCTGGCTTTCACATCAAAGTTTCATGGGTCACAATAAGACCACAGCGCTTTCATTTGGGAGTAGTTTGTGGATGAGATGAGTGATTTTATACTGAAACATCAACTTTATCTTTGCAACAGCTGATTTCCTAAAGACAGCTCATTTGCTACAGCCTTTCCTGTATTTTGGTGAGGGAAATAAAGTTTCTGCTCATCTCTCATTGTGACACTCCATTAATTGTGTATAAAGCTTTCCAGCAGATAACACCGGAAAATATTATTTAGTTTGGCAGCTGTTGGTTTTATGGAAATTATCCCTCACTCTTCTCCAGAGGATATGATTGCAGCAATGTCACCCCAGCTTGCCTTTACTGCAAGGTGTCACTGCTTAAACTGAAACAACTTTTACATGACCTTTTGAAAGGAGAGTGGGGTGATCTTCTCCTCAAACTGTTTTCTCATTTTGCTGTTTCTGTTGGACAGGCTCCAATTTGTATTGATTTGGGATTGTATGAGCAGCTCTCCCTTCCCCAGGGCTCACACAGCACAGCCTTCTCCAGCATTTCTTCCTGCATTTGCCATCTCCCTTTTCTCCAGATGTAGCTTGTGCTGAGCAGGGAATTTTACATGATCAGGTAGGGATGAGACACAGGGGAATGGATGTAAACTAAAAGAAGGACGATTTAGATGAGATATTAGGAAGAAATTCTTCCCTCTGAGGGTGGTGAGGCCCTGGCATGACTTGCACAGAAAAGCTGTGGCTGCCCCATCCCTGGAGGTGTTCAAGGCCAGGTTGGACTGGTCTAGTGGAAGGTGTACCTGCCCACAGCACTGGGTTGAAAATCGATGGTTTTTAAGTTCCCTTTCAACACAAACTCATGGAAAAGGTGTCAGTCCGTGGCTTGGACAGGTTTACCCTAGGCTGGGTTAAGAACTGTTTGGATGGCTGGGCCCAAACAGGAGTGGGGAATGGTGCTGCACACTGGTGGTGTCTCCCAGGGATCAGTATAGGGCCCAGTCGTGTTTAATGTCTTTACTGATGATCTGGCTGAGGGGATTGAGTCTACCATGAGCAAATTTGCAGACAATGCCAAGCTGTGTGGGAGTATGGATCTGCTGGAGGGCAGGAAAGCCCTGGAGAACGACCTGGACAGGCTGGATCAATAGACTGAGACCAAGAGTCCAAGGCTGAGTAAGACCAAGTGTCAGGTCCTGCACTTGGGTCACAACAACCCCATGGAGTGTTCCAGGCTGGGGCAGAGGGTCTGGAAAGTAGGAAAGGACCTGAGGGTGCTGTTTGACAGTGGCTGGACACGAGCCCAGGTTTGCCCAGGTGGGCAAGAGGTCAGTGGCCTTGGCATGTGGCAGCAGGAGCAGGCAGTGACTGTCCCCTGTGCTGGGCACTGCTGAGGCCACCACGTGCTGTGCCCAGTTCTGGGCTCCTCAATCCAGGAAGGACATTGAGGGGCTGGAGCGTGTCCAGGGCAGGGAATGGAGCTGGGGAAGGGTCTGGAGCACCAGGAGAGGCTGAGGGAGCTGGGAAGGGGCTCAGCCTGGAGCAAAGGAGGCTCAGGCGGGACCTTGTGGCTCTGCACAGCTCCTGCCAGGAGGGGACAGCCGGGGGGGTCGGGCTCTGCTCCCAGGGAACAGGGACAGGAGGAGAGGGAATGGCCTCAGAAAACCTAAGGGGAGGCTTGGATTGGATATTATGGAAAAACTGTCCAAGAAAACAATGGCCAGTCATTGAGAAAAGGCTGCCCAAGGAGGTCTGGAGTCCCTATCCCTTGAAGTGTTCAAGGAATGACTGGAAACGACACTCAGTGCTCTGGTGTGTTGACAGTCACAGGAGTCATTGGAGTCGATGATCTTGTAGATCTTTTCTAAACTAGGTTCTGCACTTCCATGATTCTACGCCAACCCTCTCTCACACCGCGCTCCGCAAAGCGCGATCGCACTCCCTCCTCCCACGCTTTAAGGTGAAAAACCCGGTTTTTGTTCCATCCCCTCACACCCCCCTCACGAAATGGCGGCGGCGGGCGGCGCCGGCAGGGGGCGCTGCGGGCGCGGCCATGGCGGCTGCGCGGCGGCTGCTGAGGCGCCCGGCAGCCCCCGCGCGGCCCCGCCGCCATGGCCTTCACGTTCGCCGCCTTCTGCTACATGTTGGCGCTGCTGCTCACGGCCGCCCTCATCTTCTTCGCTATTTGGCATGTGAGTACGGGCACCGTGGAGGGGGGGACCGTCCGAGGAACGGCTCCGGAGAGCCGCCAGGGCGGCTCCGGACGGCTGCCGAAGGAGCGGGGGAACCGCATCCGGAACCGCCCTAGGAGCGGGAATCGGCCTCTCTGCGGATAAAATGGGGTTTTGTACGGGCGTGGGGTGGCTGGGCAAGGGGCAGTGGCTTCCCGCTGACAGAAGGCAGGGATAGATGGGGTGTTGGGAAGGAATTCTCTGTGAGCGTGGTAAAGCCTTCCATGGGTTGCCCAGAGCTGCTCCTGGATCCCTGGCAGTGCCCAAGGCCAGGCTGGATGGGGCTTGGAGCAGCCTGGGGTAGCGGAAGGTGTCCCTGCCATGGCAGGGGGTGGAATTGGATAATCTTTCAGGTCCTTTCCGACCGAAACCATTCCATGATTCTGTGATTTGCTGGCACTGGGAGAGCAGCCAACAGGACCCTGCCTGCGATGAGCTGCTCTGAGGGAGGATGCGATGCTTGGCAGGACGTTTGTGGTGTAAATCTGCCTTTTGTCCTTCATGCTGCATCTTTGTCTTTAACTTTATGTCAAGAAAAAGACCAGTATACTTTTTTTTTTAAATGGATGCACCTTTTTGAGGTATAACCTGCCCTGTGTTATCCTGCTTTGTAGGGAGGTTGGACTGGATGATCCCCAGAGGTCCCTTCCAGTCCTGACAGTTCTGTGGTTCTGGGATGTTTGTGGGCTCAGCATTTACATTGACAATGAGGAAAAATATCTGTTGTCTTTTAAGCTTGCTCTTGCTTTTTCTGGATTAAGGAACCCCATGCCAGGTTCCTGCTGGCCACCAGGAGAATCCTGGGTGAGGCTGGGGTCTGCACAGCAATTGGGGTTGAAAACTGAAAAAGGGGATGTAGGAGATTCATTGCAGGCAGGAAGAGAAAATGTTGGAGAATAGTCAGAGGCTTTTGAATATCTGATGAAACTGCTGCTTTGGTGTTTGTAAAACCTGTTCCACATCTGTCCTCACTGTGAGTTGATGTAGGCAGAACTTAGGTGAAATGTTACTGAGAACAAAGGTAGAAGCTCTGTGCCAAAATGGTACTTTTAATGGAAAAACCACAAAATTGCTCCTTGGGAATCAAAACGCTTTCATTTTTTTCCCTCCAGATTATAGCATTTGATGAACTGAAGACTGATTACAAGAACCCCATAGACCAGTGTAATACACTCAATCCTGTAAGTAGCACACCAAACATTTTGTTTTGCTGAATAAATACATGTAAAGTGCTTATTTTTGGTGTTATCTTGATGCAATCAGCCTGGGCAATAGAATTGCATCTGGGTTGAGAAGCCCTCGCTGTTGGTAGAAGTTCAAGGGAAATTCTTTGTCTGATTCTTTAGTTTCAAGTTGAATATTCTGACTGTTATTAATCTGATGGTGATCTTGTCAGCTGTCATACTAACATTCTTTCAATCTGCTTTCCACATTTTCGGCACAAAGACAGTTGAAAAGGTCAAAAAGATTAAAAGAGTCAAAATTGCATTAAAGGTGTGTACTGCTTTTCAGTTTCATGTTTTTGAACTTCCCTTTCATTTTGTTAGGAACATTTGTAATACTATTTAGCTGTTTTGTTTAGTCTGCCTGTTCATCTGCTCGTTATTTGTTCGTTGGGGTTTATAACAGCCTCATAGATTTCCATATTTTGTGCCAAACCAATTCTGCTTGCTTACCCAGCAACTTGGGGAAAACTGTTACATGCCTGTTAGGTGTCAGAAAATAACTTCAGGCAGAAATAAATTGTGTTTTTTCAAGTCAGATTTACTGAATTCAGATTAGAGGAGAATACTTGAGGGTTTTTTAGGCATTGACCAAGTCAGTTCTGATCTTTTTTTGAGGATTTGGGTGAGTGGAAGGTGGTAGGTGCTATCCTCACTTCTCTGTTCTGTGTTCCAGGATCAGGGGTGTGTCCCAGTGTCCTCTCTCGGATGCAACTCAGACACTCCTTGGCTTAGGAAAAGAATTTGAGGCAAACTATTTGCCTGCATCTCTGACAGGCCAGCAGCGTCAGGGAGGCTTGTTAAAGAACACAGAGGTTGATCCTGCAGCATTTTGTGCCTTTCTTATGGCTTTGCCTTTGTGTGTGCCCAGGCTGAGGGAGGATGCAGGGGCAGCACAGCAGTGTGGCCTGAACTGTAGCTTTAGTGTGTTCTAAGTGAAATACACAACAAAAAATAAATTTGCTGTAACTGGGGGGTGGGGGAGAGGGTGTTATGTGTACAGCACACAAATGAAAGTGAATATTTCAGTGTAAGGAGGGGAGGAGGAGAGGAGGTTTGCTGCTAGGAGAGCTGTGCATCTAACAGTTTCCCTTGCTTGGTCTGTTCCAGTCATCTCTGCTGCAGTGTGGGAGAGGCCAACTCTCATTACATTGATGCATTATGACCTTACTGCAACCTTTGTAGTGTAAAAATGTGCATGTTTAACTGAATATTAACCTTCTGCTGCCCCACGTGCATGGAGTGTCCTTTACATGGCAGCTTTGCAACTGAAAGTCTGAAATAATCTCATATTTGCTGTTCTGTGGAAGCAGGCTAGTCCCCAGAAGTGAAGTTCAGGCTCTTGAGGGGATCTGGTACGTGGTGCTGGACAAACACACGGGTGTGTTGTTTTCCTGTGCAAAGAACCAAATATCTTGGTAGGAATTGAGGCACCTCAGTGGAAAGATTAGCCTAAAATAGTAACTCCTTAGTACTGCTGATTCCTTCTCTTCCCTGCTCCTGTTATAGTCGTGTCTTTTCTCAGCAACCAGATCCATCCTCCCTCACTTCTGTGATAAATATGGTAGGATCTGATGTAATTCATTTTTCTCTAAGACAGGCAGGGAGGATCAAGTGGGGGAGATTAGAAAGAGGCAAGGATCCTGGCGTGGGAGTGGGGTATAATAAACAAGAGAAAAGAAAAACTCATTTTGAGATGTGTAGGTAAATAAATACAGATTTTTCAGGCCTGGTGAATCTGTCTGAGCAGGCTGCCAAATGCATCGTGTGTTGGACAGGGTGGTTCTGCTATAAATAATTGCCATGTGTAAATGGTAAGTATGCAAAGAAGGATCTGGATGAAAATATTTACTTGAAACATTTTGTGTACAACAGCTGAATTTTGGTGGTGTTGATGCAACTTCGCTTTGTTTGATATTCTTCATTTAGAGAATTAGAATGTCATAGGAAAGTAGGTGGTGAGTTGTTTGTAGGTAGCTTTTAGATTTCTAGGAAGATATTCTGGAGTTTTAACAGAAGAAGAGCAGAATGTGTTGTGTGTGTCCATGCACATACAGGTAGACAATTTAAACCTTTGGGTAGAAATGGGGTATTTTCCATGAGGAGGAGTTCTATGGGGCCTGAGTTGAGAAGGTGAAAACTTTACAGGTCTGCTGCTTCTTGCTCTGGAGCCAGGCTGGGAGAGCTGGGGGTGCTCACCTGGAGAGGAGAAGGCTCCAGGGAGAGCTCAGAGCCCCTGGCAGGGCCTGAAGGGGCTCCAGGAGAGCTGGAGAGGGACTGGGGACAAGGCATGGAGGGACAGGACACAGGGAATGGCTCCCACTGCCAGAGGGCAGGGATGGATGGGATACTGGGAAGGAATTCTTCATAATGAGAGTGGGGAGGCCCTGGCACAGGGTGCCCAGAGAAGCTTTGGCTTCCTGGATCCCTGGAAGTGTCCAAGGCCAGGTTGGACAGGGCTTGGAGCAGCTTGGGATAGTGGAAGGTGTGGAACTGGATGGGCTTTCAGGTCCCTCCCAACCCAAACCAGTCTGATTTGTATGATTCCTGGTAATAAAGCAGTGAATAGCAACACTTTGGGGTGACTTGGATAAAACTTAACTCGTGTGTTGGGTGTGAGATTTCACAGCTCTTTGCATGTGTTTACTCTCTGTACCTCTCCATGTTGTTCCTATTAACAACACTAATCTATGCAGCATTCCATGCTTCCTGTGATTCCGTGGTACCTGGGACTGAGCTCTGTGGGCTTCTGCTGGAAGCATGATGCTGTAAAGCATGCACAGTGGGAACCTGTGAGGGACAACTGTCTGCTCAGGGCAGCTCCTCTGCAGACCTGTGTGTGCCACCACGTCACCGCTGGTTTGGTTGGGTAAAGCTCTGCCTGGGGTGTTACATTTTGGGAATATTTCAACTTTGGAAAGTTCTGGATCTGTGAAGACCAAAACAAAGCTGTAAAACAGGAAAACACAAACTTCTTTTTGCCTATAAACTGTTCTGCAGAGCATGTTTCCTACTGATATTTCTCTGTTGCATGAGCAGAAATATCTCAGTGACCTCTTCTGAGTGTCATGCATAAAGCGTGGAATCTGTTAATTTAATAGAAGCAATAAAAAATATTGATCTGACCATTAAATCTAATAAATTTTTCTCCTTGGTTCATGAACAGCATGTGAAAACAGCAAGGCACATAGTGCTGGCTGCTGCTTTCACGTTCCACAGTCTTGTTCTTGTTAGTGTTGGTTTTAAATAATATTTTTAAGCAATCGTGTGCCTCCAAAGTAGCTGAAATGCCACGTTTTGTTTTGTGCAATCGAAACTTCTAACTCACCTTTTTCTTTTCCAGCTTGTACTTCCAGAGTACCTCATCCATGCATTCTTCTGTGTCATGTTTCTCTGTGCAGCAGAGTGGCTCACACTGGCTCTCAATATGCCCTTGTTGGCTTATCATATTTGGAGGTAATTTTGGCGAGTCTGTTACGCTCAGTGAATTGTTACTCATTCTCCTGTTGCTGTCTTCTGTCCCGTGTTCTGTGTCTTGGGAAAACCCAGATGCTTTCTGGGAAAGTTCAGGTCATGGCTGTACAATAAGAACCACCTCCTGGCTTTCTGGGGTGGTTTTTATTCTCTTGTGCTGTGTGAGGATTGAGTTGTGTGTGTTGAAGTCGCTGCCATGCCAGAGGTGCACTGAGACAATTCCCAGTGTGGAATGCCAGTCGAAGTAGCAATTCAATCTCTTCTGCCATTCCTTGAGACATGGGAATTGAATTGCTTCTCTGTAAAGGGAGGACTCTTGTCTCAGCTGTGGCATTCCCTGGTGGGTGGGGGCAGGACTCAGGGTTCCTGTGGCTGTCACCCCACACTGTGCCTCGTTCCAGGTACATGAGCAGACCCGTGATGAGCGGCCCGGGGCTCTACGATCCTACCACCATCATGAATGCAGATATTTTAGCCTATTGCCAGAAAGAAGGATGGTGCAAATTAGCATTCTACCTTCTATCTTTTTTTTACTACCTATATGGGTAAGTTTTCCTCTTCAGTCTGAAGCTTTGGCTCAGTGCAGAGAGAAATACTGTCCATAGGAATGTGATCCTTCTCATGCTGGAAGGGAGCCTGCGAGAGCTGGGACTTTGGACAAGGGTGTGTAGTGATAGGACACGTGGGAATGGCTTCCCACTGCCAGAGGGCAGGGTTAGATGGGATATGGGGAAGGAATTGTTCACTATGCGGGTGGGGAGGCCCTGGCACAGGGTGTCCACAGAAGCTGTGGCTGCCCCTGGGTCCCTGGAAGTGTCCCAGGCCAGGTTAGAGGGGACTTGGAAGCACCCTGGCCTGGCCAAAGGTCTCCCAGCCCATTGGTGGGGTTGGAGTGAGATGATCTGTGAAGTCCTTCCAACTCAAAACATGCTGGGAGTCTGTATGATCACCTACAGTGCCAGCTTTCCTGAAAATAATCCCCATTCACCCCTGGTTCTGCTTTAAAACACAAATCCTAATTTGGTCAGAATTACTATTTTGAATCTCTGTTCCATGACTGTAGACTAAAAATCTCCACATTTTTCTTCTGTTAAGCATAATATAATAAATCCCAGGGTATTTTAATTAAGAAGCTGAAACATTGTTTTCAGAGGAAAGTGTTTGATGTAAATGTGATTTTGTTGAAGTCAAAAGTAGAAGTCATTTTGTCAAATTTTCAGTCACAATCCACATATCTCACATGGACTTGTTCCTTATAATAGACCCTGTTAGAATTAAATGTGTAACACTAATCAAAATGATGCATCTTAATATTTTTTTTTCTTCTGCAGCATGATTTATGTTCTGGTGAGCTCTTAAGAAGACATTCAGCAAGCTTTGTTCCAGTTAAGTGCATGCAAAAGCCACAAAAAACATGGATTCTTTACAACAAGAACCTCTGACCAAGATTAAATCCGGAACCTGACGTTCACAATTGAGTTAGAAAACAATGACTCCCCTATTTTTAAAATATTTCCACATTTTATACTTGTGGAAAGACTGTTTTCTTATATTTTACTGGGACGCTGGAATTAATGAATTATGTGTAAATTAATATAAAGATGACTGGGGTTTGAAAAGTTCTGACTTTGCACTCCATAAGGAACAGCCATAACCTTCAAGTAGGTGTTGGTCACTACTAGCCTTAGTACTCTAGGGATTTGCTGTAGGATGGGCTTTGTAGTGGCTCACTTGGACTTGTGTATCCCACTCTTTACTCTAAACCAGCCCTAGCTCCAAGTGCTTGGGAATGACTGGAATGCTGTATGTTTTGCCCATAGGTGATGTTGGTCTTAGGATATTAATTCATGGACACAAAAGCAAAAATAGTTGTATTTTGGTTTATTTTTTTATTATCTGGTTAATCTTCCCCTGTATGTGCATCCATAGGTCCAGAGCCTTCTGTATCTTCTCCAAACATTAACCCTGCTTTAATCTCGAGCCTGTGTCATTGTGATAGGAGAAGCTGAATTTCCATGGAGGAATGAATTTAAATGTTTTTTTTTTATGTCTGTGCTGATTAACAAATGGACAAACCTCCAACGTTTATCAAGTCCAATGATGAAAACACTCTTGGGTTTAAGAGTAGTAAATACTACAGACTCTTTCAAAGCAGAAGGTGAGATTGTGAAACTGCCCCGCTGTTCCTTAGTGCAATAAATGATAATAAAAAACAAATCTCAAATTCAGCAACATTTCTTTTTTATGTGGTGCCTTTTGTTTTGTTTACAAATTCAGCAGATCCTCGCTGTGTTCATCAGTTGTTTTACAGTAGATTATTGCATTCCCTTTAAAAATAGAATACAGAATTTAATTACCTCCGGAAAAGGGAAGCTCTGATTTCCTGAAGCTTTTTTCCCTGAAGTAAATAGCAGATGGGGCATGGAAAGATGTTTCAGATAAATATTGCATTGTAAATTGTGACTGTGAACAGCTGCTTAATTTACAAGTAATAATTAGGGATCTTTTTCATTTACCTGTGCTGGAGAACAATGCAGAGTTTCCCCGTTCTAGTAAAAACTTTTTTTTTTTTGCATAAACTGTGTATTTGTTCACTTTGGGTCTCTTGGGTGTTAGGGGCAGTGAAAATTGCATGAGTGGCTGCACTGGGTTCCACCAGAAATCCAGATATTCCAACACTGGTGTTGGGCAGTGGCAATGGCTGAGGGAAGGAATATGAAACAGGGCAGGTGTTGTCTGCCTGAAGAGGGAGAAATTTGGAAATAATTGTTACAGATGTCCTGAGTGGGCTTTGGCATTTTAAAAAGCTCTGAATGGCTTTTGTGCCATCAGTTCAGCTGCTTGTGGAGCACTTTGTAGCCTGGTCTGGAAGATCACAGAATCCCAGAGCAGTTTGTGTTGGAAGGGACATTAAATTAAATCCCATGTCATTCCAGCCCCTGCCATGGCAGGGACACCTTCCTCTATCCCAGGCTGCTCCATCCCTGGTTTTGGACACTCCAGGGATGGAGGAGCCACAGCTTCTCTGGGCAATCCTGACAGTGAATCTGCAATGGAATTGCTGTGTGTACAAAATGGCATTTAACAGTTCTGCCAGACTTCACTTAGTGGCCCCACGCTCGTATTGTTGAGGACGTGGTGAAAATGTCCCCCTTTCCCCTTGTTTGTGCTGGGTGTGAATGAACACTTTACTCATGTCACCTGTCACAGGGGCTAAGTGTGGTCTCTGGTTGGAAGTCCTTCCATGGATTGGGACTGTCCTTTCTCCTCCACAACCCTCCCCTTTTCTAGGCTATTATCACACAAAGTTTGGGTTCCCAGGGGATGGAGAGTGGTAGATTCTAGTTTTTATAAATATACTGGGGGTAAGAGAATTCAGACTGTGATAAGTTAAAGTTCTCTTTCCTAATTAATAATAGTCCTGACAGTTTATTGCTTTGTACATAAAATTGATTTTCTCACATTTCCTGTGCCCCTACTGCTCAAACCTTCAGCATTCCATGATTGTTTTTTTCCTCGTGCAACCATAACTTTTAGCTTTTCACTGAAGAATTTTTGAAAGGCTTTTTTGGAAACTCATGAATATTGTTCCTATTGGCTCATTTTTATTTTTCTGCTGCTTGGCTCTTCCACAGATGTAAGAGATGTCTTCAGCCTGTGGAAACAAAGCTCATTAAACCTTTCTTATGTTTGTATGTTTATTAATCCATTATGGAAACAAGACTGGCTGCTTGTAGCCCCTGGCTCTCCTCAACCTTCTAAACAAATCTCTTGTTCCCTTGGCATTTGGGCTGGTTTGAGCCAAATTCCACACGGGAATAAACAATGCAGGCCTGAGACAGCCCAACTGACAGCTGCTCCTGCAGCCCCTCCAGCTGCAAGGGCCCAGCAATATTTACCAAAGTGTTTGCACTGTCCTGCTTCAGCTGGACCTGGGGTGCAGATGGGTATTCCCAGCTGCCAGGGGTGTGGATAACACCATCCCTGTCCTGCAAAGTCAGCCTCCTTTCCCAGGAATGTTGGAGGAGCTCTTGTGTGATGCCTTGCTGGAGTACCAGGCCTTTGGCATTCAAAATGTGGTCCTGATTGTTGTTTTTAGAGTTCTAGGAGGCAAAATGATTATGGAGAAGATAAAGAACATTTCTCTCGCCTTCAGCAAGCTTCCTGCTGAGTCATGTGATAAATATTTAATATCTGAAAGCCATTAGTTGCAAGGATTAAGCACTGAAGCACATATGGGGCAGGGTATTTGCTGTAAATTATTCTATACTGTGAAACTGGAAAAGTTCCTGTTTGCTGTTAGAGTATGGAGGGGAATGGCAGTAAACACTAATCAATCTGCAGAAAGCACATTGTGCTCAAAGTTCAAATGTTAAAAGACAAATTCTGAAGTTCACAAAGCAGGGACTTCTTCAACACCAGGCCCCTGGTGTTGTGTGGGGTCTTGTCCCAGCTTTTGACTTGAGATGGTCCTGAACTTTATCAAAATCCTGAACTTTAGCAAAGCCAGGAACTTTGAATGGATATAGTGAATCAGGAGGGCTGGGGACTGCTAGAGGCCCATTCCTGTGAGATCCTGCCAGCCCACAGCTGATTGTTTACTCTCAGTGCTGGCAGCAGGCAGAAGGGCTGTGCCAGCTCACCCACGCAGCTGCAGCAGTGTCTTCCTGCCACAGTCACCTACAACCCCCCTGCTGGCTTTGTCACAGATTTGTGGTGCAACACCACCTGCTTTTGGAATGAGGAGACTCCTTCCCAAATATCCCTCAACACATGGAGCAGAACCGTGACACTTCACAACAAGTTGTTAGGAGCTCGTAAGGGGTGAGTGCTCCAGCTTGACTTGACTTTGCTTTACAGCAGAGCCGATGGTGTGAGGGTGTTTTTAAACAGCTCCAGAGATGGAATTTCTCTCCAGCTCCATTCTCCCAGCACAACAGCAATGGACACAAACACACTTGTACACGTATTTTTCAGGCAGCGAGTATTAAAGTCACCAAAGATGGGAAGATAGCACATGTTCTCTAGGATTTCCTTCCCCATCCCAATACTTTACACACGGATTTGGAAGGCAGCAGCTGTGTCACAGAGGCAGTAGCACTGAGGAAAGGGCAGGAGAGAGGTGTCTTGTCCAGGAGTTCTCCACACAGGCACAGACGCCGTGGCAGGATCAGCTACCGCGATGCCGATCTCAGCACCGGGTCCTCTGTTGCCAGGTGTGCAGCCAGGTTCTCCCGGAAGTCATGGAGGAAATTGTACTGCTGGAAATGCACAACCAGATCTGCAGTGAGTGCTCTGTGCTTTAGGAAGAGGCACCACCTGTGTTAAAAAGCTGTTTGATAACCCTGGATGAAAACTGCACCCTCTGGTACATTTGTTCTCCGTGTGCTTACTCCACACCCTCTGGGATTTTGCACTGTCAGACACAGATTCCATGGATGTTGACTTGGATCCTGTGCTTCCCCATAATGGCCACAGGTGATGCATCACCCCAAGGTAATGCAAAACGTGGTCCTCAGAGGTGGGAGTTGTCACAATTCAAAGCTGCTTTATTTTGAATCATGGAATCATTTAGTTTGGAAAATCTAAGGTCTTTGAGTCCAGCCATTCCCCCAGCACTACCCCCCATCCCTAAGTGCATCCACACGGCTTTTAAATCTCCAGGGATGGGGACTCCACCACTGCCATGGGCAGCTGTGCCAGGGCTGGATAACCTTTT
Organism: Passer domesticus; assembly: GCF_036417665.1. Taxonomy (NCBI): domain Eukaryota; kingdom Metazoa; phylum Chordata; class Aves; order Passeriformes; family Passeridae; genus Passer; species Passer domesticus. The sequence continues at coordinate 8,029,747 of NC_087479.1, forward strand.
CAGTGAAAAAAAATTTCTCCATTATCCAACTTAAACCTTTTCTGGCACAACTTGAGACCTTTCCCTCTTGTCCAGTCACCAGTTTACTGGAAGAAGCTGTTTCTTGAAAGCAGGAAACAGCTCAAACCCAGGGAGCAGCTGTTGGAAACACAGAGGTATCTCTGGGAAGTGAAGGAGGGGACGGCTGAGCTCTCCCTGGTGTTTGGACCTGTGTATTACCTGCTGCAGCCCCCTTACCTTGATGGTCTGGATGGCCCCTGATCCTCTCAGGCTCCTGAGGCTCTCGATCACCTGCTGAGGTGCCAGGGTGTCCGAAAGCTGCAGCAGGAGACAGGCAGCCACTGCAGGGGAAAGTGTTTACTCCTGAATGCTGCTGGGCACCTCTGACTGCACACAGCCACTGATTTGTCCCATGAAAACCACCCTGGCAAACCTATCCGTGTCCCAGAGCTCTTGGATCTCTTGCAGAATCCTATTTCTGGGCACTGGCCCATCTGCCTGCTGCTGCTGCCTAAGCTTATGGGCTTTGTAAAAAGGTGAAAACCCTCAAACTATTTTCCCCCTGCCTTCCCAGCAGCATCTGGCATGTAATTCCTAGGCTTTTCAGGAATGAGTGCCAGTACACCCAGTTAATTCCCCTTTGTGTCTTCTGGCCATAACCACACCCCTTCCTCTGGAACACACAGTAACTAACGCTCCTAAAAGCTTCAAGGGGCAACACTGGGATGAATCAGATGCAGAGGAATTGGTTCATGTCCTTTCTATTAACCAGGCTGCTCCTGGCAGTGACAGTTTGGATTGCATCCACAGAGAAGCAATTTGGCTCTGTGGGTTTGTGGGATGGGTTAATCAGGCATGGAGACAAATACTCACCAAGGCATGAGCGTCCAAGGCCACCATAACAGCTGGGAGAAAAGAAAACATCTGGTGTAATGAGCTGTGGCAAACTGCAGCACCCAGGGACCCCAACACATAAATAGATGGACACAGTTCTTGCCTTAATATAATCAAGAGGAGCAGTGGTAAAAAAAAAAAGTCAGAACAAGAATTTCTACATATTTTCTATACCTACAGGGATATATCCTATTTATTCTGCAGACCTTCTGGGTCTTTCCATGGAAACTCCAATTTTAAAGTTCCCCTTCATACCTGCTAACAGTCCCAAAGGCACAGGAGGACAGGAAACAGTAGGAGGATGGACAATTTCAAATTTCTTTAGATCCTATTCCAGATTAAGGGATTGAGGACAGTGAGGAGAAGAGCAGGGTTCTGTGTCAGCAGAAAGACCAAGGACTCAGTGGATGTCTGTACAGGAAGGTGTCAGGGAGATCATTCAGGGAACACAGAATTTGCAAAGCTCTTCCCCCCTCTTCTGAGCTCAGCTAAATAAACTCCTTTAAACCCATTCATGGAAATCAGGAGTGAATTTTGCACTGCTGGAACCCACTGAGTCCCTGATAAATAGTCCAGGGATATGTTATAGACTCATAGAGTGCAAGGGACCTCAGAGTCCCTTCATTCTGCCCCGTGCCATGAGCAGGGATACCTTCCACTGGATCAGGCTGTTCCAAGCCCCATCCCTGGCCTGGAACAATTCCAGGGATGGGGCAGTCACAACTCTGATAAAGAAATGTTTTAGCTCCCAACTCATTCTGTACACCTGATATCCAGGTAGGCTGGGAGCAAGGAGCCCTGTGGTGCCACCCAAAACACACTTTAAAACTCCTGCTGGACAGAGCAAGGGGAAATAGGACATTCTAATCTTGAAATGGGATATTCTGATCTTCTGAAAGGAAGAATTCTCTCCAAATAGCTGCAGGAGGAGGAACAAGCAGACATCACAGCATGAACTAACCCTAAAGAGTGCAACTGCCTTTTCACACCATCCTATTTCCCCTGCCCATACAGCTGGAGGGGAGCTGGCATCCTTTACAGGAACATGGGGTGATGGGGAGGCAGCCAGAACTTACTGTATCATTGTTTTCTGCTTATTTTCCAGGCAGCTTCTGAGCTCTTCCAGGATCTTGCAGCAGGTGGCAATGTCAGGAGCATTCCCATCAGGAATGGGGTGGTGGTGCACACACATCCCGTGCTGTTGGTAGGCGTCCATCAGGTTTGGTACTCGGTACTTTGAGAGCTCTCCTCTGGTACAAAGCACAAAGACATCCTGGACCCCACAGCTCTTCAGTTCTCCTGCCAGCAGATTAGGACACTTGCAGATAAACAAAAGCCTATCAAGCTTAAGGATAAACAGCCCTGAGTCTCTTGTTTAATCTTTGGGGCTGAGATAACAGGAGTGAGCAGTTTTGGTCTCAGCACTCTTTCTTCCACTGAGTGTCTCCCACATTTCCCTTCAGGTAATCCAGGAGAGGAATTTTCTCAGTTCAGAGGGAATCCTGAGAGAAGTGTCACTGGAGAACACAGCAGCACTCAGGACAGCCTGCTATCCACTTCAGAATGTTTCTGGCCCATCTCCAGTTAAAATCACAGAATCCCAGGATGGTTTGGGTAGGAAGGGACCTTAAAGCCCATCTCATTCCAGCCCTTCCACTGTCCCAGGCTGCTCCAATCCCCATCCAGCCTGGCCTTGGACACTCCAGGGATCCAGGGGCAGCCACAGCTCTGTGCCAGGGCCTCCCACCCTCACAAGCAGGAGCTCCTTCCTAAGCCTGACTTACCCAAACACTGTGGGGATTTGCTGTCAGTCTCTGCTCTTTAGTGCTTACAGATGAATACTCAGCACAAATCTTTACATAATTGCCTCCTTTCTACCCCAATTTCACTTTTCTCTGGGAAAAAGGAAGACTACAAGCTTGTAATTCATCTTGGTCCCAGCTGCTCTGAAGATGCCTCACGGGTTCTGTGCAGCTCCTGCCTGGAAATATCCTGACTATTTATTCCATAGTCATGGAATTGCCCTTGACACAAAGAACACTCACCTACATCTTTCTGAAGGTTTCTTCTGATATCCTTAAACCTGCAACCTGAAACAAGTTGTGAACACCTATCACCACTGGGGTAAGTGACATTTATGGGATGGCAGCTGCAGCAGAACAGAGCAGGCAGCCTCCCCCCCAAACCAAAGCAAGGAACAAAGCCACGCCTGAACAAAGCACAGTTCTTGTTTTTGCAAGTGGATCCCTGGTGCAGAAGACAGTTTAAACACCATTATCTGCTTAATACTGTAATGTAATAGGATTAACTAAAGAAATCTGCCCAAGGTTTTAAGGTGCTTTGTGTTTTCCAGATGAAAAGTTTTGGATATTTTAAATCAGGATACAGCATAAAATCCCCCCACAAAACACAAAAAATCATCCAACAAATAAAAGGGGTGAATAAAGATCACTTAAGAGTTGAGTGGAGATTCACCATGGCTGCAGTTTTGATAGTTAAAAATGCAGACAAAGTTTATATGTTTATTTTTTCAACTAAAAAACGTGATCTTGCATTAAGATATTCTCTAGATTAGCTTTGGTGTCTCCAAAACCCTTATTCCAAGGGTAGATTACAAAAGAAGTCACAACACAGAAATTTGGGGTACAAAGTATTACCCCTCTTCAGCTTTCAAATATGCCTGCAAATTTCAGTGAATGCTTCTCACCTGGAAGGGAACATAATCCTAGGAACTCTGAAGAGTAGACAGGAGACAAAGACAACCTATTAGAAAATAAAAAGTAAAATAAATAAAAAGCAGAAGGGAAGATTTCAATTATTTAAATATATAAATGTCTTTGGAGGGGGTGTCAAGAGGGTGAGGCCAGATCTTTTCACCAGTGTCTGGTGGGACAATGAGGGCCAACAGGCACAAAATGAAACATGGGAAGTGAATATGAGGAAAAATGTTACTTTGAGGGTGACCAAAGGTTTGGGTTGGAGGGAACATTAAAGATTATCTTGTTCCAATCCCCTACCATGGGCAGGGACAATTTCCACCAGCCCAGGCTGCTCCAAGCCCTGTCCAACCTAGCCTGGAACACTTCCAGGGATCCAGGGGCAGCCACAGCTGCCCTGTGCCATGGCATCACCACCCTGTGAGTAAAGAACAGAGTCCTGCAACGGGCTGCCCAGGGAAGTTGTGGAGTCTCCTTCCCTGGAAACAGTCAAAACCCACCTGGAAGCGATCCTTGGCTCCTGCTGTGGGTGACCCTGCCTGGGCAGGGCGGCTGGAGCAGCGCCGGCCTCAGTGGCCCCTTCCAGCCCACCCACACCCACTGACACTTCCCCAGCAGCGCAGCCTGGAAGGTGTCCAGAGCCCGGCTCGGGCTTCGCTTGCGGAGAGAAAACCCTCTTGTTTCTCAGGATAGGGATTTCATACAATTCCCTCAGAGAAAGGATCCCACGGGTGTCCCCTCACCACGAGATGTGGAGCGGGCTCGGGTCCTCTTCGGCGGCCTCATCGTCTGAGGAGGCGAAACCGTCGGCTGGCGCCGCAGAGGGCTGAGGGGAGCTCATCGTGGAGCCGGGACCCTCGACAGCACCAGGATCTGGATCCCGATCCGGATCCCGATCCCTCAGCAGTTTCATCATGGCGCCGCTCCCCGCCGCCGCCCGTTCAAATTGGCCCCGCCCACCGGCCCGTCTCCCAATGGGAAGCTGCGGCTCAGCGGGCGCGTGGAAAGCCGAGCAGGCCTTCCCCCCGGCTTCATGAGAGGAGCGCTCTGATTGGTGAGCAGCGAGAAGAGCCGTCTTTAATATGCAAATAGATGCGGTGGTCTCTGCGCTGATTGGGTGAGGCGGCGAGGCGGGAAGGGGGCGGTCTCGAGCCTGGGGGCGGGGCTCCGTGAGGGCTCCGTGAGGGAGGGGCGTGGGCGGACCTCCGCCTCTAATTCCATTTAAAATCCCTCTCGGGGGTGTGTTCATCATTCACTATCCCATTCCTGGTAATCCCAGTGGTTCTTAAGAGTGATAGGGCAAGGGGAATGAATTCACAAAGATATATGGCAGGGTTAGATGGGATATTGGCGAGGAAACTTCCTTGTGAGGGTGGTGAGGCCTTGGCACAGAGAATCTGTGGCTGCCCCGTCCCTGGCAATGTTCAAATATCGGCTTGGAGCAACCTGCCTGCGGATGGCAGAGGGTGGAACTAGATGGGCTTTAAATTCCCTTTCAACCCCAAACGTTCCCTGATTCCATGATAAAACATGGAGAAGGATGTGAGCCTTCACTCACAGGACATGCAAGAGCAGGGATGATCTTGAGCAGGTGCCTTGTGGGGTTTTGGGTGGTCAGTTCTATGTGCAGAGACCACAGGACTTTCTAACATTAGAAGATGAGCTATTTCTGCTCTTTTAAGCCATGAACTTGAAGTCAAATATGCTTGTCATGGTATTGCTTTCAATCGTGCTGTAAAAATAGTTTTTTGAGGCTCTTGCATGGAGTTTTTATCTGAACATAACTAGCTCCAGGGAAGAAAAAATACTTTTGGCTCCTTCTTTCTAAGAGCTGGGCTACGGCCTGTGCTTAGGGCATTCCAGTAGATCTTTTTTTGCAGAATTTCTGGTTTATTCTGGGAGTAACTCTGGCCATTAATCAAGAAGAAGAAATACATAAATGAACAGTGTGGGATTTTATTTTTTAAATTGTATTAAGGCATTTCTACAGGCTGTGCTTAGACACACATAGAGCTGTGAAGGATCCAGTCACAAACAGTGAGTTTTGGCATCAATTTAGAGGTCAGTGCCAGGGAGGCTTCCAAAAATGTTCCAAGTCAAAGGAATGGCTGGGCTCAAATGGTTTGAGCTTGGCAGGATTCCCAGTAGGAGCAGTGCAAGATCTCCAGGTGTGGAGATTTTAAATTTCAGTCCTACATTAGTAACTTTGGTTCCAGAGCTGGAAGCTTTATTGAAACCTGCCTGAGAAGGATTGTAGGAGCAAATTGCTTGAAATGGCAGGATTTAGGATGGGTTCAGGGAATGAAGAAAGAGATGATGAGAGGATCAAGGAGAAGACAAGTTTATTAAAACTCAGAATATGATAGCAGAGGTACAAAAATTACCTTACTGAGCATAATGGGGAATTAAAACAATCCAGATGTTGCAGACTATGATGAGCTATGGGAAGAAATACATCCTAAGGACTGAGGCAGTGTGAGGACAGCCAGTCACTGTAGCTGCAAACATGATTTTAATAACTCAGAAAGACACAAAGGAGCAGGTATGTTGTTTGCTTTTGTTTTTAGCTGTGGTCCCATTAGATATTATGTGCAACACATGTACTCTGATCAAAATGTGAAATTTGCTGTGTTTTTTTCCTCCTGTTATTGATTTTTGCCTGTTCAGGAGAAAGTAATTGCAGACTTGAAGTCTGGGGATTGCAGCTTTATGGAAGTAGCAGCGTGAGGCTGATAAATAAACATAAAAAGAACAGCAATGGTCATGCTCCTGGTCATTCTTTGAAAAGATCAAAAGAATTCTCAGGAATTTGGGTGCATTCATGTAGTGGAAATCAAAATGGTATTGCATGGAAAATAGTGATAATGGCTGTGGAAGAAATAAATAGGGATAGTATGTGTGAAATTTGAACTAGATCTAGGAAAAAAGTTGGAAAAAGGAGCCACAAATCCAGTAGGAAGTCCTGTGAATTTCCTTATTACCCTTGGCATCTTCCAGAATTAAATGACAAATATTGTGTTTATTGGCTGATTACCTATCAGGGTGGTCTGTTTATTTCTTAAATTGAGCTGTTGCCCAGCACATCAAATTGTTTGCTGTGTATTTTGTAGGAAAGATAGTTTTCTGCCAAAAAAAGTGTCCTTTTGACATATAAAAAGGAGAGCATCAACATCAAGGCTTTACACTCTGGAAGTTTTTGTCAGTTTATAGGCTGAGGGCCTGTGAAGTGGATAAAAGACATAGGTTAAAATTTGTAATTTGAACAATTTAGTTGGTGAAAGGTATGATTTAATCAGAATTTTAATTGGGCTTTTAGGCAATTGGCTGGACCAGGAACTGCAGTCAGGTGTTCCTCTGGGTACACCTGGCTCTTGTGTCTGCCTGCACCAAGCAAAGGGAAGAGCTTTACATCCCGAGTTCACAACTTTTCACACCAGTAAAGTGTTGAAATCCCAGACCAGTACAGCCAAGCCTAACCTGGTTTTGCTGTCCCTGGGTCATGGGAAGAGCCCTCATCTCTGGGGACAGTGGAGTGCTGCACCCATGTGGCATCTTCTGTCTGCCATTCCACACTCAGGTTTCATGGACAAAATAAATAATTGATTTACATCAGGTGAAAGCTTGGAATGAATGTGAATGTGTGGCAGAGACAGCCAGGGAAGTGGTGTCAAACAAGGAGGGGAGGAGATTGAAGGCACATCCTCTTAGGTAAAGACAAACCTTGAACAAACAAGCTCTACAGGTGTGAGCTTTCCCTGCAAGGAGATATAAAATCAGATCTGAAATGTCCAAATCATCAAAATAATTTGAAGAAAGAACATTGGTAACTGATAACTCCAGACAATCATCTGTGATGCCAAAGACATGTCACTTCTCCTTTCATATCTCAGTTTCTGGAAGTTTTAGTAAGCCTAATTAATTCATGTGGTGTTCCAGGTCTCTTTGGGAGCCCTCCACCAGTCATATCACCACAACATCCTACAAGGAATCATTTTACTTTTCCAGGTTGTTGTTTATGGATGATAAAAAACCATAGGTGGAGCAGATCCCTGGCAGTGCCCAAGGCCAGGCTGGACAGGGCTTGGCGCAGCCTGGGCTAGTGGAAGGTGTCCCTGCCTTGGCAGGAGGTGGAACGAGTTGGGCTTTAAGGTCCCTTCCAGCCCACACCAGGCTTTGCGGTCCTCCGTCGTTCTCCTCTCTCCTAAACAGTAGAGGGCGATCTTGTATTAACAATTTAGGTTTTACCCCCATCGAAGCCTTTCCCTTACGAATCGTCTTCAAAAGAATGAAGGTTTTTATCTCTAGAAACATACGGGATCAGATGTCTGTATTATTCTGTGTAAATGTTATCTCTGTTAGAGATACTCGCAGTAACTATCAGGTTTTACACCACACACCAACGTCGCTCTATAGTAAGTGAGAATTACTGAAGTGAAACCTTTATGGTACTAATGAGCAAATAATAGAACTCACTGTGCAAGAACACTGTAGAAGTCTGGTGTGTTGAGTAATATCCAAGAAGTCTTTTGAAATGATTTTTTTTTCCGATTTAAGAAAACATTTATCTGGTTTAGTATGGTACATGAAGGTTGGGGAAACCACATACTAAATGTATTTTGTGTTTATTTCAGTCTGGGAAGTGTCTGCCCTTCATCTGTGCACGCAGAGATGCCTGACTGCAAATGGAGGTGCTGAACCCGTCTCCAGTGCTCAGGTGGGGAGCCCTGTTTACACAGACTGTTCTTGTGAGTGTGCACAGTCTGCCTGAGCTAAAGCTCAAAGATCATTGCTGCAGTCACTCAAATGCAAAAGATATGAAGCACATGACTGGATAGAGAATTGATATTATATTCTTTGGTGGTAGAGTTTATGAATTGTGTTTTAACACTTTTATTTTGTGGAACAGTTTGTATCCCTGACATGTCACCTGGAGTGCTAAAGCATTTGGTCCCTGTGAAGGGGAATCACTGAACTATTGCAGATGGCCTGGCTTGATAAACTTCTTTGTCAATTAATCTGTTGCAAATGCCCTCAGTCTTCTGAATGGGTTTTCCTCTCGCAGCCCTGTGATAGTTCCCTATGGCTCCAGGACGGAACAATCCTGGGCAGTAAAGAGATTGAGATAATGACAGTCCATGGTGACAGCAGGGCTGGCAGAGCCAGCCCGGGGGAAGAGAGACACATACTTGCCAATAGAAATACCTCCATCCTTTGGGAATTGTAGCTTGGGAATCAAAGCTGACCTCATAGACAAGAATGATGGAGAACAAGCTTTTGATTTATGACTGGATGAAGCTCAAAGTCTGCCCTTCTGATCCTTCTTTACAACACACCTTTTGTATTTTATATGAGCTCTTTCACTTTATTCTCAGAATGTTATCTCCTGGGGTATCATTTTTAAGTCTTTCAGTGTTGTAATAGTTCACTCATCTCCTTCATAGTAGTTAGTTTTTGTTTTTAATGAGGCTAAAATCCCCTTTTAGTATCACAAGTAAACTGTCATTTATATGTAACATGACTGATCAGCTGCTTTGCTTTTTTGTTTTGTTTTTTTTTTTTTTTTTTTTTTCCTGAGTTTCATGAAAGCTAAACCCATATTTTTCTTCTAGACCACAGCTAGGGAATTCCATTTGCATTCACTGGTGCTTCGGTTGCCTCAAGTACTTAGCTGCACTTGAATATGAAAAAAAATTGCACTTTTGGTACTGGAATTTGTGGGTCATATCCTTGGTAAATGTTGAGTTTGATGAAGCTGTGCTGCTTTTCACCACCCATCTCTAATTAAAGCACCCACTGTAGTGATTGCAACATCACGTCCTGGGAATTCTGCTCTCTGCTACCTGCTCACTTTGCCTTAGAGACTGTAAGCAAAATTGTGAATTCTCTGAAAGTGTTAAAAATATGAATCTGGGTCTAAATCTTCTGAGCTTATTCTTGTGCAAGTCATCCATTGTCCCTGTTTTCCAAATCTTTGCTGTGCCCTCTGTGGCAAGCCATAGAAAGGGCGTAAAAAGCATTTATATGCCTTTTATAGATGGGAAGGGCTGTGACAGCACAAGATCAAGTGCAGCTCTCTGCAGAGGAAAGCTCTGTGCATCAGCTCTGTGGTATCTGTGTTTGGGGTGTTTGTATTTCCATATATCTGTCAGTCTGTCTGTCATCTGCCTCCCTGTCCCCCTGACTTATGTGGCTGTTGATAAATACCCTCCGCTGGTGATTAAAAGGAAGTGACCTCATCAGTTTGTCTTTGCAACCACAAAGGTTTGGTTGTAACGTGACATTCCATCCTATTACTCTGGTTTACACCAAATTCAACAGCTTGTGGCCTGCAGATACTCAGGATAAAGAGCAGAAAGAGACTGACCTTGACAACCTCATTTCTCATTCCTTTCTTGTTATAGGTAATATAGCTGAAAATGTGGTTTTAATTATAGTACTAATGAAAACTGAAAATCCAGACAGACACTTGACAAACTCTGGTACGCTTTATATTACATTTGTGCTAACTACAAAGTATCCAGCTGGGTGTAACATTATATCTCTTTTCCTTGAGCATCCGCCTGACTTAAGCTGTATAATTAATGTGTACTTTGGCTGCAGGTCAGCTTACAGTTGGTTTTTTAGAATTTTTACATTTTTTAAGATGTTGTAATGAAACGAATATGTTTATTACCTCTGTGCCTGCATTCCCCAGAGGGATTTAATACCTGTGGAGGAGCACTGGCTGGGAGAACTTGAATGAGATGCCTGTGCCAGCTGAGCCTGATGCATCAGAAGCCTGCTTTGAAAAGTGGGTGTAAGAAACAGAATCAAAGAATGTCATGTCCACAGATGTGTTTAACTTTGATTCACCTCCTTTGTATGGTTTGTTGATTTTAAGTTACGACACCAATACACAATTGCCCAAAGTAGAATTTGTGAAGGGATTTATTTCTTTTCTTTTTTCTTTGGAAAGAATTTTGTTTTCAGAACTCACCAACGAGAAACTGATGTTCTCAGCTAGAGCCAGAAACACTAAAAGCAGGTTCCCTGCCAAGCTCCACCAGTGCACCTTCATCCTGACCTGCCTTAACTCTGCTATTCCAGTCAGGCATCTGACTGCACCAGCATGTGCATGTAATCGTGTTAAATAAAATCCCTGTTTTCATGATATGGACAAATGCTCTCTTGGGACAGGACTGAAATTAGCTTTGAAGGAATTTTATTCTGATGTAAGGCAAAGCTGAAATTGAGTTACAAATGATAAAAATCTGAATACTTCCATTATGCTGCTGTTCTCAAGGACCTGCTGTGGAACCCGAAATTTTTCTTAACAAAAGTATTAGTGTGTTTCTCTTGCCAAAATTCCAAAAAACATTTCTGACATAAAAGGAAATAGCTGCAGCACAACCACACTCACAGCAGGGACCACAAGGTGTTACTTGTAGAAATGAATGCATAATGATTTTCAAATGAACTTCTCTGGCATGTTCCTGGGGCCGGTAATGTGGTTTGATGTTTGTGTGAGTGCACAAAGCTCATATCTCCAAAACCTATCTGCAGCTGTGCTCTAAACTTGTTTGGGGATACAGATCATCTGAGGCAAGTTTGATTTTTCTCTAACAGCCTCAAATTGTTTCTGCTTCCTGCCAAACATGGATGTGGAAAAAAAAGCTTCTTATGAAAAATTATTCATGAGCAGCTTTGCTAAAGTTTAACTGAGTTTTGAAAGACAAACTGGGTCCAACTGGTCAGAAGGTCTCCCCAAAAGACTGTAGCAACAGGTGATTGTTTTTAAAAACTGCCTTTCTAAAAAGGATTGCTGGGTAGAGTCCCTTAAAGGCTGTAACTTGTTCTGGGAGAAATCTTGGAAGACATAATGCTAAAGAGATACACTTCCTTTGTTTGGAGGAGGGTAGGGATTTCAGAATTAGACATCTTCTTCTACATTTCTGTTTCAAAAACGCTGAAGAGCCTTGCATGGGCTCAGGCTCTGTCAGACTAAGAGCACAGTCAGACCAGCTTCTGTTCCAAGGTCTGCAAAGGCACCGTGGGCAAATCCCAGCCCCAGCTTCTCCCACAACTCCACTGGTTTTCACAGGGTCTGCTGAATGCCCATTTGGCACAAGGGAGATACACTGGCAGCAATTAAAGGCATTTCCCATCTCAAAGAGGAAATAACACCTGGTCTCCAGTTAGCAAACAGCTAAAAAATGAATTAAGCCAGATGTGCTGAGCTCTTGGTATTGACACACATGGCAGTGCAGCCTTTAAAGCGTCCCTCCTGTGGCCTCTAGTTATACTGAGCTCTTATTTCCCTCCTATAAACATCATGAAGAATGATTAAGCAACAGTACCCCATTTATATCCCACGTTATGCCAAGAAAAGTTCATGGCCGTGTTGTTTGTCGAGTGGCAGTGTAATGGGTGGGTAATGTTATAACACTTATTTGTTATTCCATTAATTGTGCTAAACAGACTTATAGGAGAGGAGTACCTGGAAGAGTTTTATGTTTAATATTGTGCATTATTATTATTTGGCTTATATTCTCCCTGTGTTAATTTGGAGTCTATTTCTCCTTCACCATCACCATTCTACTGATTAGTCCCATTAACCCCAGTGGAATTACTACCATGAGTAATGCTCTGTTAGGTAACACTGGCTAGGGCTGGAGGTACTGCTTTCTTAGCCTTTCCCCCAAGAAGTCAGTGCCTGTAAGTGATAAATCTTCATCAATGGGTGTGTTAAGTGGTTCTGGTGTGGAAAGAAGCAGGAGCTGAATTTCCTGGATGGAAATATTGTCCCTTGCTCCAATGAAGTCTTCAGTCACAAGTGTTCTGCATTTGTGTATTATCATCCCACGATAAAGCTGTTCTGGAAACATGGGGCAAAGTGTTAAATTTTCTGATTTGTCAACTCATACATGACAATATTTTGGTATTATGCTTGTCACATGTTATATGTGGTTTGGATTAATTGTGGTTTTTTAAAAGGTGCAAATAGAAGAAGGAGGGTCAGCATGACAGTACCTTTCAGTTTAAATGTTGGTTTGTTGACATTGACAAACTGTTTGTGCATGGAATCTGCTGGGGCAGTTTCTCAGGTGGAACAATGTTTAACATTTAACATTTCCAAGAAAGGGCTGGAGGAAAGCTGAGTTTTCTTTGATGAGAGCAATATCAGAAAACAGTTACATGTGTCTGGAGTAAAACCAAAAATCTACATTCTGTACCTGTGCCATAGTTGTCTAGGAAATGAGGCATACCTATGCATGTTCCTGGGTGTTTTGTATTTAAACCTCTGACTTATTTGAGCTTGCAGATCCGTGGAAGTAGATTTTTAAATCTGCTGCTGTTTGTTGCTGTTTGATGGTTTGCTGTCTGTATGGGGCACTGTCTGTGTGCCTGCACTGTCCTGGGCCTGTCTACACGTGTGTGTGCTCAGCTGAAGTGGGGCTGCTGACTGGCAGATGCACTCAGTTGCTCCATCCCCTGACAGCAGCTTCAGCCTCAAATAACACCCTGCAAAGCTTTATCTGCAGATATCATCAGCTACTCACAAATGGACTCGCAGAGTGGAGGCAGGATGCAGTTCCAGTTAAATTGGAAAGCACAGTTTGGGCAGCCGGACAGCTCCTTTTGACCACACAACTGAAGGGGATTAAAAATTGGAATTACCCCAAAGTTCCTAGCACTGGCTGCATATTCCATGGTACAGAGAAAAACATTAGAGGGAAAATCCCTGAGGAGTTTACAGGCTAGATTACTAAGTGTAGTGTTTTATACCAAATGCCATATTAGCTTGAGCCTAGAATTTTCTCTTGATCCAATTTGTGCAGATTGTTCTCTCCTAATTTACAATAATTAATGATCATACAATACTTGAGAGAGGATCATGTGAAGAAGAGCACTGAGCACATTCAGTTCTAGAGCTGTAACTTCAGAGGACAGAAACATAATGTTCCTTAAATAGAACCCTGATCAAGAAAACATATATCTATACATTATATATGTGTGTATGTATACATGCACACATTTATGTACTTTTTTTCTGAAATGGCACTTTTATGTTTTGCAGCTGGAAAATAACAAGGCTCTCAAAACATTAATGCTGGAAGTATAGTCATGAATAATGGATCTAAGGATAGGATTTGTCACTAAACACCAACCATGGTTCTCATCAGTTTATAGAAAGCCTTAGAACCAATTCAACCTTTTTAAAATTAGGGAAAAGAGGTACAATAAAGTAATAATCTTCTCTCTGTGAGACCTAGATTACATAAATAGTGAGATCCATTCCTCCAACTGTGAAGTGCCATGTACATCCAGCACGGCATCAATATATTTCTGATGTTTTTCTGATACTTGGAATTATGCTACATGTGGTGGTCCTGAGTTGTGTGTGGAATAGTTGTGATACAGCCCATGGGCTGGTTTGTACCTTGGATGCAGAGTTTTTATGATGGCCAATACTCTGAAACTCGTTCAGGCAATAAATTTACTTGCCTTTGAGTTTACAAGGCAATAAACAGTTGAGGCCTTTGACCTCAACATTTACCAAATACATTTGCAGCAGTTGTGTTTATTGACAACTATTTATAGGGAAGTATTTTATATGGAATTTCACATGTGAAAGAGAACAGCTTAATTTTGCAGCTTTTATTCTTTCTGATTTCCATCTTCACTTCCTGTCTCCTTGACTTACTTTAATAGCTGAAGTTGCAGGTTAATGCTGCAAAATACTCAGCTATTGATAAAACAGATAATTCAAAACTTTGTGACAGATTTTTCATTTTCCTCTATTTGTATTTTGGATGACTGAGAAGAAGGTATATGTGTGCTACATTTTGCAAGGGATGATATAAGTTTATTTTAAATTATCTCAATTATCTCAGTAGATATTTACTAACTTGAAAACACTTCCCACAGTTAAATGGGAGACTGTCAGGCCTGAAATAATGGAAAGCAGAAAGGTAACAGCACTTTCATCCCTCCCTGAGACTGTCAGCTGAGCTCAGACCAGATACACCTGAGTAACTGTTCCCAAAACAATCCTGGCTTTTGGAGTTGTCACTTTTAAAATTTCATTGATGCTGGCCCAAATCCTTGAGTTAATGTTTAATTTCAGGCCCAAAGCATGAGACTTCAGTGTGACTGCTCATAAGCTTAAAGATAAAGGCATGCTCAAGTTCCTTGCTGGAAAACAGCCAGCATGCTTTTTATCTCACAGCATCATGCCTGTAAGATACTCATTTCAATCTGGTGAACCCTGATTGCTTGAGTTCTTCCAGAATAAGAATTTCAGATCCTGTGGAATTACAGCCATTCATACCTAAATAGCTCACCAGATTCCTGCCCACTGTAAGTTACTTAATGCCAATTTGCAGCAGTTGAGGATTTGCTGCAGAGTTTTGATCAGGAATTCTTTGTGCCTTTGTGTAATTGGGCTTTTTCCCTTACTGCTGAGGTTTTTAACATTATTATCTTCAGGCCAAGTGCAGCAACATTTTGAAATCTATTAGAAAATCTTATTTAACCAGATGGTCAGACTCTCAGGTGGGTTACACAAAATATGTTTAGAAAGTAGTGTCTTAAGCTTCAATAAATCACCATAAATGGGTCCACAGTAGACTGTCATCCAATGTGAATTTTAATTCATGTGACATAAAAAAAAAAAAGGGCTGATTCTCTGGAGTGGGTCTGTCCACACAGGAAGAAGTTAATAAACAAGATATTTTATGTATTTGGTGTGTTGAGTGTTTAAAGGGGTAAGAAATACAATTTATCAGTGCAGCCTCAGCTTGCTTTGTGAATTATGTTTACAGCCCATATCCCAGATTCACACCCTGGAGATCTGTGGAAATAATAGGAAATGTCACTGGCTCACATTGAGGCGGTGACAAGTTGGAGTTCTGGGGTAGGACAGCACCTTCTTGGCACCTCCATGTCAGCTTGATGAGGTGGCAGTGACACTGGGCTGGAGCTGAAGTCCTCTGATAGGACAGTGTGGGGGAAAGCCCATTGCTCCACTGGGCTGGGTTTTGGATGAGCCCCAGAACCCTCTCAGGGAAATCCCACACGGGGATGCCTGGGAAGCTGCCTCAGCATGGAGGTTTGGCTGAGCTTGCTGTGAATGCAGAGAAGGAATAGGGGCCTCAGTCCGTAGGGATGGAGGTGTGGAGCTTTGTTAACTATGAGTCAAAGAAATAAAACAACATGGAGGGGACAAGGGGGCATGAGCAGCATGTGACAGTGTGAAGGGCAGCTGCAGACCTGTCAGCACAACTCTGTGAGGAGCAAGCAAGAGCCTGGATGCTGTTCCTGCTGCTCAAAGCCTCTTCCACGGAACACTGCTGGGGCCTTCCATGTAAATCCTGCCCCACATGTGGCCAGGAGTGACCTCATTCCTGCCTACAGTAGTGAATGTGAAGAAAAGGAGGAATTTTGTAAATAAAAAACCAATTAATTTGTTTATTAACAGTTATAGTCAATTTAAAAGTAGAGAGGCACTTTGTACAACTTAGTAGTTTACATATTTAGGTGGCAGCATCTGCCTTCACTGTCTGCATGTGTCTCAGCCATCACCTTCCACCAAAATGCTAATTTCTAAAAAGTAATTTCTATTTTATTTATAAAAAATAAATATATTAATTTTTAAATGAATTGTATACTTCTCATTAGCTTAACTTAAAATCACTCCTTTATCTACTTCATGTTCCTTTGCATTTAAAAGATATTTCCTTTTTTCCTTTGCACATATCTGTCCTAAAGCATTAGGCTTTCACATCCTGGGTGGAGGAGTCATACTTGAGAAGAGCCTTTGGAGGCCAGTGAAAAGAAATCCCCACAAATAAAGCCACAGAGCCTGGAGGAATTACAGCATCACTCCTAGATCCCATTGGCTGCCCTCTGGGATCATTCTGTGTTTCTGTGAAAGACATCACAAAGGTGCTCTTCTTTGTGGCCCACAAGGATTTACTCAGAAAAACAAAAATAAGGAAACTTAAAATGCATCAGAGTATTCATGATCATAATTTGCTGTTGACTCTTTTCTGATAAAACATGTAGATTTTTGGGTTTTATATTGAAAATATCAATGTTTGTGGAAATTTTTTACTAAATAACAAAAGACGTTTTATGCTGAAAATTTATTTTTTATATTCTGAGGATTTTATTGATTGAAATTAATTATTTTCTACTGGAAATTTGTCAGAAATATCAACCTTTCATTGATATTTTCAGCAAGGGGAAAAGCACTATTTTGTCATCTTTAATAAGTTTCTAATATTTTCCTGCTATTCAGTACTTTTCAGCTTTTACATTTTCATTGTGACCCAAAATCCGGGGGATGAGAAAAGAGCTAGGTACTCAAATAGCTGGAAGAGAGCAGAAGAGAGGCACTCTTGAGATCTCCTTTGGGAAGCTTCCCTTGCTGACTGGAGTTGAATCCCAGCAGCCTGGAACGTCACTGGTGCTCCAGAGAAACTGCAGCCCTGGAAGGTGCCCAGAGAGAAGAACCTTTCTGGGCAGTGCCTGCAGCTCAGAGGATCCTGCCAGCCTGTCAACAGCACCCTTGTGCCATGGTTTTACACTGGTATTCCCTTTCTTTTCCAGGACAACTGGCCACCAGGAGTCACTGCAAGGTCTAACATACCTTTGCCTGCTAATCTGTATTACTTACCCTTAAAATCAAGGAACCGTGTTCCTAATTTTTTAATTTTAAATCTCAATTGGCATCCCCAGAAGAGCTGAGATGCTTTGAGTGCATATTGCACTGATCTCTGTTACAACTTTTAAACTGTTTTTGATCAGCAACACTCCTCTCAATCTACTAGAAATGCTTTAATGAAAAAGACACTGTGTAAATCAAACAAACAAATAACCCACAAGCAAACCAAAGGTTTGTCCACTCTCATTGTGAGCTCAAGCAGGCTTTGGTCAAACACCTGAAATCTGGCATAAAAATTGTTCTGATAACAAATTGAGATATATTTTGGCATCGCTAAATTTTTCCCAAATCTGGCCAAGCTGTATAGCTCTCAAAAGATTTTAGTTCGCAAATGTTTAGTAGAGGTTTTTAGGATTTGGCAGCCAAATTCTCTGAAGTTTTCATTTCATCATTCTTTTTCTTTGCTTCTAGTACTGTCTCTTAAGTACTTACTCAGGATAAATAGTGGAAGAAGCACTTGATGGGAATTCCAATGGAGAAAATGGGAGGGAAGTAGGAAGTAGAGGTATCAGGAAACAGCAACATGATGAGTGGAAGTTGTTAATTCTCTTCTCGCATATCAGTTGTGAAGACAAACTTTTTATCCAGTGTGATGTACTTGGACGTTTTGTTAAAAGAACTCTAGGAATGCCTGTGAGGAAATTGATAATTCCATATTAAATATGGAGTTTAAGGCCATGTACAGGATAAAACCTGGGGCTGCACGTAGAATGGAAGAACAGAAAGAAGTTGAATAACTGCTTGGTTTTGAAATCAGTGAGCATCTGTACAGACAGCTCTCTCCTGGACAGCCCTAATTCTTTCCTCACAATGAATGAAGTGGTGGGTTGGTGGAAAAGAATTGTGCATGATCACGCAATGGACACCTGACTCAAAAAAGGGCCAAATGAAGTTTGTGGCATTTCCTAACTCTTGGATTCTTGGCATTGCATTGTCATTGTCATTTTTATTTTAAGGCAGTGTTTGGATAAAACATAAGTAAAAGCAATGCCTTCTAAGCCTGTATTCCATACTTAGCTCCAGAGAAGCATTCCTAATCACTGAATTAGTCTAGAGGGGCTTGTTTGTCAGGCTTTCAGTCAGTGACAAATTGTTCACAGCAGCATTTTAGAAAACAAACCTCATGCCAAGTTTACAAATGATCCTCCAAGAGCTTGGGACAGTCACTTCCACACTTAGAAGACATTTCCATGCAGAACTCAGGAGGTGAGATAAACAGTAATGTAGCTGGGATGTCCGTGTGGATTTGAGTGGCTTTCTTCTGGAAACTGCATTTGGATTTAATGCTTGAAATCTTATGGAAGACCACATCCCATTTCCCTTGCAGTAAAAGGGCCCAGTCCCTTTGTCAGTGTAGAGGGAGCGCTAATGAGGGTCCTGGCTCAGGGCTGCCATCTGTAAAAGAGTTAAGCATATTCTGATTGTTGTTATATCATTAAGGGCATACTTAACCCCACCGACTTAATGAGGAACATACAGCCTTAAAGGTAATCACATACATAAGTGCTCTGCTGAAAAGGGATTGATTTAAACCGGATACAACTCTGTAACTCATCCTGTTCACCAAGCACCCCTTCAAATTCCTTGCTTAACTACAGGGTGGGTGTACACCTTGTAAACATGGCTTTGAGCAGCAGCAATGTGGAACTCAACTGCTTCTCCCAGAGCTCTACTAGCAAAATATGGCTGAAAAACACCTGCAGAGGTTCTTGATCACCAGAGTGCTCAGCTGTGATCCATAGGCTGCAGTAGTGCTCACCCAGAGGGTTAAAGCAGTTTGCAACCTGCTCCTTCTTTTCGGGTAGCAACTCAGGAGCACAGGGAGCATGCAGTGTTGTTTGGATAGTGAAAACCCAAGATCATGACTCCTGCTTTCCTTGTGGGGCTCCTGGACTTGCATTCCATGAGGTGCATGCTGCCAGATGTGATCTGCAGGAAAGAATATCAGCAAGGTGGAGGTACCATCTCTGGTGCAGTTCCTCTGGCTTGCAGTCTGCATCTTCCCAAATCTCCCTCCAAAAGCAAGGCAACAACTGGGGACAACCTCATCAAACAGATCCAGCACACATTTGTGACATTTTTTTCCCCCCCAAGGAGATGCTGTGACTCTTAGAGGCTTTTCTGCATGCATGGAAAACTGAGATACTCCAGGAAGTGCCATTCCTGCTATTTGTACACTCCACATCTTATAGGAGAAGGTCAGGAAAAATTATCCATCCAGCCAGAATGTCTGAATAGTATTCACCTAGTTTGCTTCCTTGCTATTATGAGACTGGCTTTACCTACTTTTTCCTGTCAGTTCTGTGTTTATATAAGTTTTTTGTATAATTTTAAAATAATGATTGCCCTTTTTAAAATAGTGTCTCAGAACAAAGGTATGAAATTTTCCTCCTGTCTGTTAATCCAAGGGCAGTAAGCACAGTGTTACTGGTTGTGTTGTATCATAAGGCAGAGACACATTTGGCCAGTAGACTGTGAATCCTCACGGGATGTGGCACAAGGGTTTTCCAAACCTCAGAATTTTATGTTGAAAATAATTGTCTGGAAGGTAATAGTCCCCCAGAATGGACTAACAGCCTGTCAGGTTTCACATTTCCTCGAGTCACTTTTGAATTCATAAAGCATTCTGAAATACTCTGATCCAAATTTGGTGCTGAAATATGTCAACTTCATGTGGGATGAAGCTTTTCATTCCAGGTTTTATCTGAGGAGGATTCCTGTTTACCTTCTCCTTTTGATTGCTGGAGATAACCAGGTGAGTCAGTTTGTGTTTACTGTCAGTAGAAACTCTGTGAAAGCCCTAATGAGGCTGTTGGTGCTGTAAGTGTCCAGCTGCTAAAATACAGATGTTGTCCAACTAAACTGGATTGATCCAGATCCAGAATGGTATTTCCCTGGCAAGGTTTAGCATTCTTAATGCAAAGTGAACCCTCATAGCAGGGCCTCTCATACTGTAGGGTTTGTATTTTAATGAGGTAGATATTTAATCAATTTTAGGGTATACTGGTATCTGCCTTTTGCACATGTTTCAAATAACAATGAAATTTATCCGCAGATGAAGTAATTGAGGCATAGCCTGATTTCAGAAGGGTGCACAGCCCTTACTGCAGTGTAATTCTAAGAGATTGGGGATCAATCAAAATGTTTTAAAATTAAGAGTTTTCTGCAGCTGGGACACTCCCAGGTTGAGCTACTTTGGTTTCAGTTTATAGCTCAACTTTTTTTCCCCAAGTCAAATGGTTTATTGTACCCAGGATTTTTTAACTGTCACATCTGAAAATGAAAAATATCTTTAAAAACCCCGATATCCTGTAGAGATCTAAACCCATATTGAGCTGTGTGACCCAAACATACCCTGAACTTTAATGGCAAGAAGTTTAAAATTGAAATCCAGGTCCACATTTCACATGAGTTCCTATCCTTGTATGTCAGAATTTGAACACCATATTCAGCTAAAATACCTTGGAATTTGCCTTTGCTTAACTGCTCTCACATGAGTTACAGCTCTGGCAATTGTTTATTGCCTCTAAGCATGATTTTGGTGAGTATTTAGAAAATAACTCTTATCTTTGTGGTAGTCCATATCACACCATATCTTATCTGTAAAGGTTGAAATATTTGAAATCCAGATATGGATTGTTGGGCCAGAACCACGGCCAGATTTTCACAGGGTTGCTTTATAAATCCTCTTACTTTTGCAATGTGTTTTCAAACTTCCTCTGTATTACTAAGTTTTCCTCTGAGGTCCGGTTTCTGATACAATTTCTTGTAGTAACACCACATTTTTGGACTGGGAACTGTTCATTCTGGGAACAAAACAGGACAGCTTTGGCCATCAAGGTCTCATCCAAGACCCATGAAGTACAATGGAGGTATCTCATTGCCTAGCAGGGCTTTATATGTGGTTGAAGAACAGGATAATCAAGTCATCAAGAGGAAAACTTACGACAAATTACTTTTAACTGTAGTTAAATAGTTCATTTAACTGTGTCTCACAATGATGTAGGTGGTTTCTGAACTTTATAGTTGACAATTTACTTGGAATCTTTCTGCTAACAAAGAGTTTCATCTGACAGAATGCTGAGTCTTAAATGCATTGCTCAAATATTCCTAGATGGGTTTCATGAGAGAATTCCAGGGGGGTTATTAGAGGATTGGGTCCTGTAGTATGGATCCTATAACACACATACAAATGAAACTACATTGAAAGAATTACATTGAACAGGAAAGCATAACTTAGTTTTAATGCTATTTTCAATTATTTGGAACAAAACACTTGAAATGTTTCAGCAGGTTTTTTTGCAAGTTTTTATATGGTTTTGTATTAAAATTTTCTTTCCCATTTGAAAGAATTTACCTGGCATCCTTCTTATTAATTCAAACTGCTTTGAAACTGTGTTTCAGTAGGAAAATCTTAAAATGAGACTTGTGCCATATTTTTCAGAATTCTATCTCTTTCAGAGCAAATTGCTGAGTGGAATCATTAGATGTAAAATGCACATTTCAAAATTCCTTCAAAAACTGTTTGTTTGAGGATGATGTGTGCAATTCAGAGATAAATTATGAATTACATCTTTAGATCTTGATTAGCAGTAAGCATAAAGATCAGGTTCTGTAATGGGACATAGCAGCTGGCAGCTAGCATGACACTCAGTGCTTATCACTACTTCTTTCTCTCCCTGGAGTTATTATTTATTTAGTTTTTCTCCCTCACCTGCCTCTTACTCAGCCCACAATGTCCCACACAGGTCACACCACGGAGCAGGTGGGAGCCAGGCTGCCCTGGGAGCTCAGATTCCCTGCTCTCCCCGTGGTGGTCCTGCATCCTCTCCTGCCTGCTCACAACAGGATTACTTTTGTGAGCTCTTCTGTGCTGCTAAGGTAGTAAAGACATGAAATTGGGGTCACTCCTCTCTGGATATATTCACTAATGTATCCATCCAGTTGCTGATGCATTGGTGGCTGTACTTTAGAAGGAGTTTTCCAGGAGCAAACTTCTCTTACAGAGTCTTATTTGCAGGGTAAATTACGGTGTAGTTGAGTGGAGAAAAACTCCAAGCAAACCACATTAAATTATTTAACAAAAGAAATATTTGGAAAAGTGGTCTTAGTTGTTTCCTTTGGTGAAGCGTTAATGAAGTTACATGGAGAAGGTGAAAAGACATTGTCAAGCCTCTTCAACTTTAAAAAGGAAGAGGGGAAGTTTTAAAGAGAAGTGTTCCTCATGTGAAATATCTGACAGCAGCTACTGATCCTGTACATGGGGAACACAAGGGTTGGAGATGCAGTGTTTTAGAACAGAAGATTCTCTGTGTTTTGTCTTTTCTATCAATCAATGAAAATAGAAGTTTGTGGTTAGAATATGGCTTTAAGTGCATAGATAAGAGCCCAAGTAAATACGAGCACTCCTCCATTCCTGAGGGAAGTTGGTGGCCTGCCCATATAATTTGCTGATAAAGTCCCATCTGTTAAAACAAAGTCTTGCAGCACAAGTAATAAATTTCAGGCAAAGACCATGAGAGGTTATATTTGTATGACTGTCTTTGCTGAGCTTTATTTTAAACCAGAAAAAGCATGTGAAACTGAAATAAAGATTATAGTATTGGCTTTAAGTTAGCTTTACACTTTTGGAAGGCAAATGAGAAATCCTGCTCCGCTTTATTTCCCTGGTAAACAGTGTGGCACGATAAACTGTGAGGAGAATAAAGTCATAAGGAAAACTCTGCTTCACAAATGACATACGTAGAAAAACAGCAGATGTCTGATGAAGTAAAGACCCAACTTATTGCCAAGTCTTTGGAAAACAAAATTAATTTCCTTTCGTCTTTGATAATGATGATGTAATGTAGTTAATAGGAAGAGCCTGCCATGCTCATGGAGTTATTAAAGAAGAAATGTTAGACATGCAGCAGGTCAGAAATATGGGTTTACTTACCAGGGCCTTTTCCATGAGAGCATTTATAAATGTGGAGGAAAAAGAAAGAAGATAGTGATGTAGAATATTTCTTTATGTCTTATTTGAAGCATAAGATGCATGTAATGAAACAAAACTTGCAAACGTCCTCTTAAGAAGTTCAGAATTCTAGTGATCTGTGCAAAGAAGAAATTTATTTTTGTTACGCAGGTTTTTCTGTTGAGATATTACTGCAAGGAAATAAATTTTTCTAGAGTGGAATTAAAAAAGAAATTATTTACCCTCTGATTTTCCCTGATAAGAGTTAAACCAAGTAAAGATTGTGGGTGAGTGTACATGGTATTGGCTAATTTAATGTGTTGGAAATATCTCATCAGCCACAGCAACAAAATAGATTTGGTTTTAACAAAACAGTGTAGGAAATAGATGTGGTTGTTTCTTTGCAATATCCTTTTTTAGTCGCTAGATGTCCCTGCCTGCTGGGAGGAACCAGGGGTGAGGTACCTGGGGAGCGAAACAGGTGAAGCTCAAACCGAGGCTGGGCAGCGTCCTTGTGGGTGTGGAATCACGGATAATTTAGGCTGGAAAAGCCCTCTAAAATCGTCGAGTCCAGCTATTAATCCAGCATGTCCAAGGTCCCCACTAACCCATGTCCCCAGGTGTAGGGAGCTGTCCTGTTTAGGGATGTTTTTGATCTTTGTGTGCACTTAAATGGTTGAATACATTCAAACTGGAATGTATTTTTACTGGAGATACAGGATGAAAATTAGATTTGTTCATGAAAACTTTTGAGGAGCTACTTACTGGAATGGTTGAGCCAATCAAGCTTGGCTTGGCACAGCCTTGGTGACACAATCTCCTCCCCAGTGATTAAAAAAATACAAACTTTTTTACTGTAAACATAAAGGCACTATTAAAAATTGGAGTTTAATTGCTAAGACATGATAATAAGTACAATGCACATACATATATATACAGGCATGTGTGTGTATGTGTATATATATCTGAGAGCTAGATACATACACCCTGCCATCATTGGGACTGATGTTTGTTTTAACAATGTCCATGACAACAACCTCAACAATAAAGTTTTATACCATACAGCAGATTTTACATTGTGTGACAGGACTACGAGTAGCCCCCAATTAACTGGAAAGCTAATGTTGAAGAAGATTTGCATCTATTCCTAAAATTTCTCCCTTTCAGTACAAAAGGCACACATTTTGATGAATCTGCTAAACTCCACCCTGGTGTGAACAGACACGATGCTGGAGTCTCGTTCTCATGCAGGTTGTAGAATTGGCTTTTGTCTTTCCAGTAACAACCCGTTTGCTACAGATGGAAGCCAGGACTCACTTTGTGGAAGGTCAGCTCCAAGGAGAGCTGGGACAGATGTTGTTCCCTTGTCAGGACAGCTTTGGACTTTAAATATTTGACAGTGGAGTGCAGATCACAAGTACAGAAAGCAGAGCAAAACACTGCAGAAGTGATTGTGGTTTCCAATTAACAAGTGAAAAATAGTGCCAGAGTTGAGTGTAAAATACCAAACATAACTCTCCAGAGAAAAAGCATATGTGACTGAAACAGTTCCCTTCAGCTGAAACGTGGGCATGGGGACTGCTAAACAACTTTTATTGTAGAATTTTATTTTTTGCATATATGGCTAAAAGTTTATGGGCATTTACTTTAGCTTTAGTCTACCCTATTCCCGATTTGATTTGCCACAGTTGTTGTAAAAATAAAATTATTTTGGGTTTTTGAATACCTACAAAATTGTTATGGTTATTAAAACACACACAAGCTGATAGACTGCATGTTTATTAAGCTTGAATACTTGTCCCTTTGGAGCCCACCTGCCAGTGGATATTTTGCTCCAAAAGAGTCAGTTAAAGTTCAACAAGTTAATTTTGTAGTCGGTAAGTCATGCAGAGATGAGACCTGCTAAAATACCATCAAAATGTTGAGAGCAATCTTAATTTGCTTCACTAAGCTGAGTTTCAGCAGTGAATTTATTGATGTTGCAGACTCAAGGAAGTATCTTGTCCTGGAAAGCTGCTTTCCTGCCCATGGAATTCCCAATCCTTTTAGGAAATGAAAATCTGAAGGTTCTTTGTCACGTATCTGATGAGTTCAAACTACTCTGTCCAACCACTTCCCCTCCCACAAATACTTTGTGGGTAAAAGAATTCCAAAGAATAATTTCTATTGTGCTCTATTTGTTTAGATTAGGGGACCCAGGGTGATCCAGCTGAACAAGGGCTCTTAAAATAAAATGGATCCTTTGAAATTCTTGCATTTAGTACATATTTGGTCTAATTTCAGCTGGATAACTAATTTTTTTTTATTGTGCTAATGGGCTGTTATGCATGTGTGGAAGCCATTTACTGTACGCCCTAGGTGGAAACAGAGTCATATTTCATCTCTGAATATTTAACACTTAATAAGGTAACCACCTGCTTTTAAACTTATTCCAACATATTTGAATGGCCTTTACTGCTCATTGTGAACACCAAGATTGTTTTTGATGTCCTATATTGAAACAAATAACCAAACCAACTGAAGCACTAAATAAAATAAAAAAAAAAAATCTAGCTCCTCTATTTTTCACTAATTCAAACCACTTTATAATATTATAAATCACTTAGAAGGAGTTCTATAACTTTAAAACCCAAGGCTGCACATAGTGAAAGTTTGTCCTTCTCACCATGACGCAGTGAAACCACAGAGTGTGGAGTGGGGTGAGGGCAGGTGCTGAGCTCTGCCTGTTCCCTTCAACCCTCACCAAAGCTGGCTGGAGCATTCCTGTTGAAACCTCAAACCAGGAGAAACAACTCCCTGCATCTGTTCCACTTTGCCCCCAAATTTTGTCATGGCTCATGAACCTGCATCTGGGGAAGATGAAATTGGCAGGAAGGCAATGCAAATGTGGCTGGAAGCCATGTACTTACTCCTCACTTTGGAGCTGGCTGCTCAGGACTTCAAACAGCTTGAGAAGTCTAATTTGCTGGGATTGGCATGGCTGAGGAACAGGATTAGGTCGGAGTGGTGGTTTATGTGGGGGAAGTGTTACCTTAATTCAGCATTTCCTGTTCCTCTTGGTTTTGCTGTTTGATTTTGATGATGACTATACAGGACAAGAACATGATTAATACCATATTATCAAGCTCTGAGATGCCAACCTTCTTCAGGCAGTGCCAGCAAGGCTGGGGATTACTGAGCTAAGTTTTCCTTCTGGGAATAGTCATCCTATTGCCATTCCCTAGTGCAGTCAGCTGCCAGGTTAACGCTCTGTTAGCTGCTTCAGTGCCTCGCTTCTGGTGATTATTTGCAAAAACCCTCCACTTCTTTCCAATTTCAAAGCATGGCAGTGCATGGATTGTGTAACTGTGGGAAGGAAAAGGAGGGAGGAGTGCCTTTGGTTTTCTGTTTATTGGATGGGTTGAGCAGTGCTTTTTTCTATGGAAAGGAAGGTTTAAGATGGGCTTGATTAGGAAGGTTAAAGTGCTTGTGGTTGGCTTGGGTACAGCAGAAAATGTTCTACTTCCTGGCAGCTCTATTGCTTGGGCAATAATCCTCATTTTAATATCAGCCATGGCAGTATCCTTGAGACAGGAACTATGGAGGTGGCATTAAGCTTCTGGACCAGTTTTCTTTAGGCCATTTGGTCCCTTGAAAATAAGGATGAGAACTTCCTTCCAGTCCAGAACTCTCTTTACATCCTTCCAGAACATAAAGAAGACTTATGAAAGAGCTGGAGAACAACTTTAGACAAGGATCTGGAGTGACAGGACAAGAAGGGAATGGCTTCCTAGTGATAGGAGGCAGGGTTAGATGAGATACTGGGAAGGAATTATTGGCTGTGAGGGTGGTGAGGCCCTGGCACAGGTTGCACAGAGAAGCTGTGGCTGCTGCTGGATCCCTGGAAGTGTCCAAGGCCAGGTTAGATGGGGCTTGGAGCAGCCTGGCCTAGTGGAAGGTGTCCCTGCCCATGGCAGAAGTTTGGAACAAGATGGTATTTAAGGTCCATTCCAACACATACCAGTCTGTGATTCCATGAATTTAAGACAGTATTTTGTGAATAGCTGGTGTGATAGTAAGGAAACAACCTGCCCACACTGGCTGTGGGAAAGAAGTTGTGCTACAGCCCTTGGTACCATCTGGAGGTTCTTTGTTGCCAAGGTTCCAAGTCCAAATGGCTACAATGCCATAGCCAGCTGGGAAGTGAGGAGAGCTTTTATCTCTGGGGCTGGGTCATCACGTGGATGTAACACAGCCTTTTGGCTTATCAGAGATGGTAGAAAGTGCTGCTCCCAGATGTTTCTGTGAGAGAGCTCAGTATCAATAAGGAGAAAGAAACCTTCCAGAACACAGATTCTCCTGATAACCCATGAGCATGTGTCATTGCTCTGAAGGAACTGCAACGCTCCTTGGAGCCCTTCCCTCTACCCACAAGCCTAACCTCTGTCCTGCTGAGCCTCAGCCCTGGCCAGCTCCTGCTCTTCCACGTGCTAATCTTGGCGAGACACTGGGACAACTGAGTGTCTGTTGTGTTATCCTGGGCTGTAAACAATAGGCAGAGCCACGTGTCATCTCCAGGCTCTCTAATCCAAACAGTGGCGTGAGCGCTGTGCGCTGTTGGGAGCAGTTTTGTGGAGCGCTCGGCATGCGAGGGGGACAAAGGGTGCTCGGTCTGCCAAATATCCCGAGCACAGACGAGGCTCAGACACGTGTGTTGGACAAGAGCAGAGCAATAGTGGCAGAAGGATCAGTAAAGCAGCTTGAGTAGTTACAGCCACTGGTTTTCCTTCTTTTGATGCAGAGAATAGAGAATAATTTAGGAGAATGGTTCCCCGTTGGGGGAGCTGGTGGATGTCAGGAAAGGGTGATAGCAGGGAGGGACGGTCAGAGTCATTGATGATGTTAGCAGAAAAAGACTGTTCTTTTGTTCAAACTTCCTCTCTTTGTATAAAACTCAGGATTTTTGTGAAGAAAATAATTTCTGTGATCTCAGAGTTTGCTCTCCACTTCTGGGCTTAACCAGGGCTTTTGTGAAGCAGATGAGTTATTTCAACTCCTGGGTCATATTGAGCCTTTTTACCCTTAAAATGAAAAAGATTAAAATCTGGTTTTTGTACAGCAGAGGTTACTAAAACAAGGAGAAAACTTGGTTCTTTTCCTGGGTTTTGAAAGAAATCTGATATGCAATATTGAGGAATTTATTTCACCGCTGTGCCTTTCTTTAACCATCTGTAAAATGGGAGTGATACTGGCTCTGTTATGTCAGGTGTCTTAGGACAAACAAGCCAGGGAACAAGCCAGATGCTGATTGTATTGGAGGATCTTTCAAAGCCTGAATCTGACAAATCCTAACTGCACATGGATCTGTCATTTTCCTTTGCTCCCAGTGTCAGCCCTGTGCAGAATAATTTGAAGAAGTTCTGGACTGTGAGGGAGGTGAGGCCCTGACACAGGTTGCCCAGAGAAGCTGTGGCTGCCCCTGGATCCCTGGAGGTGTTCAAGGCCATGTTGGATGCAACCTGGTCTAGTGAAAGGTGACCCTGCTCATGGCAGGAGATTGGAACATAATGAGCTTTAAAGTTCTGTCAAATGCAAATTATTCTGGGATTCTATGAATATGAAATTCTGTTTTCATAAGGAGTGCATACTTTGTTGTAAACTTCCAGTAATGGGCTATACACAGCTTCACCAGTAAGAGGTTTTTTTCCATGGAAAGCTGAAGAATACACAGATTTTATAAATTTAGCTGCCATGTATTTTAAACAATTCATCCCTGTCTCTAACAGGGAACAAATTATCTTGAGCAGCATGACACTTTGCATATTTTTAGTGTATTCATCTTCCCAGAGAAGACAGATCTGGAGCTTTTAAAGTAAGAGCATGCAAAGTGTAGTTTAACAGTCCTCCTGTACCCTGGTTTCATGCCCAGTTATCATTTCCCTCTTTCTTTTGTGGGTCACAAAGAAAGCTCAAAGCAATCCTCATGCTGGGCACTGGAAGTGTGTGGGATCAACATGCAGTGCCTTGCTCTCCTGTGGATACAGCACGAAGCAAAGCAGGTGAACTGGTATCTGCTACTTGCCTTTGCTTGGTGCCAGGATTCCTCACAAAACCTATGTCCAGCAAGAGTTAATTAGATTCTATACTGAGTTAGATATGGTGGATCTCAAGACATATTGTCCTTTTCTGCTTCCTCTGCTGTGTCTTCCTCTGCATCCTGTGAACGCCATAGGAGAGAGCCCTTAGTGATGTGCTGCTAATGCTCTGTGTGTGTTACACAGGCTCTTGGTGCAGGAATGCTGACACAAACAAAAAGGAGATAACTTGGAAATTCTATTGCTCCATTTATGTTATTATTGTAGTTAATGGTCTGTCAGCATTTCCATTATAAATCCCTATTTTCAGGGTTTTATAACTCAGCCGTAAAAATTCTCTCCAGGCTGAATCTGGCATGTGTGTTTTCAGCCTGAGAGCACATGTGTTGTTTTTTTTTTTTTAACAAGTTTTTTTAAAAAAATAGAACTGCATTCACAATTTTAAGATATAGAATTGCCAGAAAAAAAAAAACCCACCAACAAAAAATAGGTGATTGGTTGCAGATGCTTTCTTTGCACTCATATAACTCAAAAATTGCTGAGTTATTTCAGCTGTAATTGTGGGTATGTGTAAGGTTAAAATGGTGGATTTAGTACTATTCCTTTCTTTATGGTGTTGGTATTTGACAAGCAAATAGAAAACAGACCCTGATACTGTATACAGCACGTCTGAGCTGACCCGGGTGTAAACTGACCTCCCAAAGCTTCCCTGCTCCCCTCGCCGAGGCCACATTGTTCCAGTGTCAGCCAGGATGGGGATGCTGCAAGAGGAGGCTGAGGACCCCAGTTTAGAGCTTGCTGGGTTGCTTTGCCTTTACTCCATCACTTCCAAGAGGTATATGGCTTCAGAATCCAGAATCCCTGTCAACCAGGTGGTGTTGGGAATAAAGAGCTACAATAGACACGTGTTCCACACTCTGAGCCCAGCTTTGTCCACCTTGTTTACAGAGGGCCTGCCCTGTGTCTGAAATCACTCCGGAGAAGTTTACACAAAGATGAGTGTAAACCACATGTTTTACACCGAAGCATCTGAAAAGAAAAGAAACAAGAGGAAAGACCAAAAGATTATGTCTGAATTCTTTGCTGTCTGCACACACAGATTTTCCTTCTGTTCTCTCCACAGTACCTGTGGCTCTTCACTTGTGTTCATTCACCATGGCTGGAACAGAAAAGGGTGACCAGCATCCAGAGATATTTTATTTTAGAATCTCCAGTTTTTCTAATTACCCAAATGAATTGATTACCTCAAGAACTGACTCCAAGAGCAGGCTGCAATAGAGTTTGTACATTTTTAATTTCTCTTGAATGTAGGGTGCTTTCTGTATAACATTTTACTGTGCATGAAACCATCTCATGTCTTCCCAAGAATGAACAGTTCCTTTCATGCTAAGAGAAAGTGTGCAACAATTGTAGCAATTCCATGCCATAGTGATTTCTGCCATTACTGTACTTTGGCACTGTAAAACCAGTGCTGTCTATAAAAGTGTGTTAAATAATGATTATGGAAATATATAATCTGCTTTTTTTTGCCTTTTTTATCTTATCAGATAAATCTTTTTGTAAGTATTCAATTCTTTACATTTTTGCTATCCATATTGAATT
The DNA here is from genome assembly GCF_036417665.1 of Passer domesticus. Taxonomy (NCBI): domain Eukaryota; kingdom Metazoa; phylum Chordata; class Aves; order Passeriformes; family Passeridae; genus Passer; species Passer domesticus. The sequence goes on from NC_087479.1 coordinate 8,060,695, forward strand.
TTCTCTGTGATGTTTTTAACATCCTGTGATATATAACATCCCATCATATCTTAAACATTCCTTTACATCAGTATGAAAGGTCATGTACTTGGACTGTTTTTCATTTCATGAACATCTGGGCTTATGAGATTAACAGAACAGTATAGCATTGCCTTCTTTTTGGTCTCTTTTATTAATAACTTGTGAATAACACTTGTCTTCTACCATGTGGATTATACTTCTGTTGGGGTAATTTCCTCACTATAGTAATGGCTGCTAGTTAACCCCTTACTCACAGCTGCTGCTGCTACCACCTCAGATGTATTTCTTTTTATGTTCAGATGTATGGTCCTGCATGTTTCCATTGGGTGGGAACAGGTCATTTCCCTAAACACAGCATCTCACACCATTTCCACATAAGGAATCCCACCTGGGCTCCAGCTGTCACTCTGGAGAAGGCCTGGGGTTCCTCTAGGTCCTCTGGTGTCTCCCCCAGCCCTGTGCAGATGTCCCTGAGGCTGAAGGTGTGTTCAGTGTGTTCATAAACACTGGCCGCCTGTGTTTATGTCAGAAACATATTTTTATATCTGTGGTGTTCACAGTCAGGAATTGGGGTCCTCCAACAGTGCAATGGGATGGCCACATGATTTAGTGGTGAGGGACTTTAGACAAGGCCTGGAGTGACAGGACAAGAGGGGAATGGCTTCCTAGTGACAGAAGACAGGATTAGATAAGAGAGTGGAAGGAATTCCTGGCTGTGAGGGTGGTGAAGCCCTGGCACAGGGTGTCCAGAGGAGCTGTGGATGCCCCTGGATCCCTGGAAGTGTTCCAGGCCAGGCTGGATGGGGCTTGGAGCAACCTGGAATAGTGGAAGGTGTACCTGCCTGTGGCAGGGGTGGTACTGGATGATCTTTAAGGTCGTTTCCTACCCAAACCAATCTGTGATCCTGTGATTTCTCATTAACAAAACCATGAAACAGGAATGAGAGTAATTTAAAATGGGTGACAGTAAAGGCTTTACCTGATTGTGTGATGGTTTAATATTCTGCAAAGAACACACAGCCAGTCATATGGGACATGACAGGTGATCTGAAATCCTCTAAAACGCCATAAGTAGCTTTTCTATGCATAGAATCACAATATGGTTTTGTTTGGAAGGGGCTGTAAAGACCATCTCATCATTAATTAAATACTTTACTGGAGTTTAATTGTCAGAAGTGTGGAGGAATTGGTTCTGCACCTGCAAACAAAAAAACATTTAACAGAGGACTACAGACCTGGAAACTGAAAGTCTCCACAGTGTGTCACGAGTCTTTTAATCCCTTATTTCTTCTCAATTGTCTGTGCATTTATTGTGTGTTTTGTGGTTATGTTGTATCTCCCATAGCAATTCCATTAGGTTTGGCCACAAGATGGCATCTGATTTCATAACCTTCTTTTAAAATATAACTTTTTTTTTTCCTGCCTTGATGGAGTAATGCCCAGTTTTCCTGCAGCAAATTATAACCTACTTTCCTTCTGCCTTAGGGAATGCCTTCAGGGGAAAATGTGGTAGGATTTTCCATGGCATTCTTGGTTGGAACCACCAGCAGAGATGATGGGTGACAGTTGCTGTGAATCCTCTGCTCAGTAATCCCAATCCTCCACCCTTCCAGGGTGTAACTGCTGCCTCTGTCATGATTGTTGCATGGTAAATGAGAACTGACACAAAAACTTCAGCTCATTTCATTTGTGAAATGATCCAGAGCCCCTCAAAGCTGTTGAACAAACTCTTACTGACATAGAGGAAATTTTGCCTGACCCTCTGCTTACAGAAAAACATCTTACAATTTTTAATTCTAACTAAGCTGTCCAAAGTTAGTGGTTATGTGTTTCTTCTTTTCTGCTTCAGAACACCTCCCGTGTCCCTGCATTTGGGAAACGAGGAACAAACAGATTTGAAGGATGAGCAGACAATCCAGCCAACTCTTCTGAGCAGACTGGGAATTCTTCTTCTGCAGTGGCAGGAGAAATGGGTAACTGGGATTTATCAGGGAATCAGACCTACAGCGAATTTCAGGAGTTAGATCCTGGAGTGGGAGTTGGATTAAGCAGTATCTCCATTTGCAAAGGGAGATATAAATTATGCAAAAATTATTCAAATGGATTTAACAGTGAAAACCAGTGATTCAAGGCAGCCAAGCACTATTTAGATAACATTCTGTTTGGAAACTAGTGGATGATGTGAAAGAGGCAATTTTACCTTTTTCTAAGGAACTTCAGTAAATAACAAAATTGTGAATTGCTCTGGAATATTTTATCACTGCTGACCTTCCAACGATTTAGAGAAGGCAAAAAGTGAGAACCATAAAGTTCTTGGTGACTTTTGCATGTTTGTTGCAACCCTGGTTCAGAAGCTCCACACCCCCTTGATTGCTGGAAGCTGATGAGGTTCAGACTGAGCTGTGCTATATTTGGCCTGTGTCCTGCATTCACAGAATCTCAGAATGGTTTGGGCTGGAAGGGACCTTAAAGCCCACTCCAGCCCCTGTCACGGACAGGGACACCTTCCACTAGACCAGGTAATTCAGAACCCCATCCAGCCTGATCTTGAACACTTCAGGGATGGGCAGTCCACAACCTCTCTGAGCACATTCTTCCTCCAATATCTGCTACTCTCTCCCCTCCTCCCAGGGACAAGGGTGAACTCAGGTTTTTGGATCTGACGTAGTGGGCAGTTTCTGTGCTCTTCCTTGAGCTGCTTTGGCCTTAATCCTAATTGATGTCTGTGATGCTATTTTGGGGTTTGGAAATGTGTGTGTACAAAGACTTCCATTCAGAGCCACACAGTCCATATCCTCTCCACTGGACAGCCACAGAAACCATTTCCTCTCTGTTTTGCAACAGATTATTGAAATAGGAACTGTAGCACCTGTGTCCTTGGCTGATCAAACCAAGCAATACTAGAAGGTGCCAAATGCACTTTAATTTCTTTAAATAACAACTCAATAGGATTGTTCTGATCCAGCTGGAGAGAGAAGCTTCAGAAACATTGCAGAACCAAGTGTCCTCTACAGCCCACCAGAAAGGACTGTAAGGACTCTTCACAAATTACACACTACTAGGTAAGAACCTCTGTGGTGGGCTGGGAGAGCACGAAGGAATTTCAGAGATGGGTAGAACTACCCAGGGAATGGGGGACTCTAGGTAATAGTTTGTCCTCTAGTTCACGTTGCTGCTGAACTTATAAATGAACAAAAGGGGAGATTTATCTATGCAATCTGGTAACCCTGTATAAAGTGTAGAAGAGAAGCTAAATGAATAATAGAATCATGGAATTCTTAAGATTGGAAAAGACCTTTAAGGTTGTCAAGTCCAATCTTCAACTGAGGACCACCACCATGTTCACCACTAAACCATTTCCTCAAAGTGCTCACAACAGAGGGGTGAGCACCAGGCAAAGTGATAATGCCTGAAACAGTGAAAAGGATTTTTAAACAAGAAGTTTGGTGAAGAGTGGAACAATTAATCATGGTCCCTATATTGGTGTGTGTAATTGGATTTTCTGAATTAAGTTTTTCTGTGTTTGGGGCAAAGCTAAAGCCTTTTTGTCCTGTGGATTCCTGGTGCCTGGTGAGGGCTGAGGCTTGTCCCACAGGTTTTTCTCAGTGGTGGGACACTGCCAAGCTCTCGTAGGAGAAGTACCTTCTTTTAAAACATTCAGTGTCTTTAATTTCTTTGAAACCTCTTCCTCTCAGTCCAGGCACTAATGACTGAAATGTGCAAATGAGGATGTTTGTGGAGAGGACAGACTCTGTATGATCAGAAAGCTGAGCTAAACCCTCTTTTTAAAAATGGCATTTTAATACAGGCTCTGTTAACTTCATTAAATGTCTCTGCTGATACTTACCCTGCCATCTTAGAGACTTTTCTTTATTCCTATTGCATTCCACAGAAACAAGGAAGGGTTGATGTCTTATTTTTCACTGCAACCACTGGAACAGAGAAATTTTAACTGAGATGACAAAGCTATTTAAGTGTGTAATTCTGAGCAGTAACTTAAGGCTCTGTAAAAGTAACTTAAGGCCCTGAAGGATCCGGATCCAAACAATTTGCTCAAGGTCACACTGAAATTGTGTATCAGAGTGTGAGGCCTAACTCCCCTGCACCTGGACACCCTTTTCTTGCGGGAGACAGATACTGCCCTGCACAGCAGGTGGGGTGGGAAGGACGTTGGAGCCAACCTGCTGCAGCTCTCTCCTGCCCTTCTGCCCTGTCACAGCCACCTCAACTGTCCCAACAACGTCCTTGTGAGTGTCCCATGCCAGGCTAATGGAGCAGGGCTATTTTAAAGGGTGTAAGTAGCAGACTTTTGCTAATTCTGCCTGCTATCCAGTGCTTCCATGAGCAATTTTCCTAGGAAGCTGACAGGACTGAAGGCTGTCCCATTTTCCACAGGTATTGCTGGATCCAGGAGAGGATGTTTGCAGAGTCTGTAACTTTGCACATTTCCATTCTGCCTGAGCCTCCCTTCAGCTCTCTGCGGTTGAGAAGTCAAGAAAAAGCTGCTGTTGGCAGAATTTGCTCTTGTGCTGAGATTTGGCCTGAGGAGCTCAAGGGTGTGTTTTGGTGAGGTTTGCTTCAGGTAATTATTTGCCTCTTGGTGCACTTGGTGGTACCAAAGCTCTGTGTGAATGTGAAAGAGTGGATTTTCAAAGAGCTTACAGCTAGTCTAGAGAATATTCCGGCTAACAATTTATTTTTAAAAGAACTGACTCTCTTAGTGAGAGGAGCTGTCTTTGTTTGGCATGGAGGAGTTTCAAACTCTTCCACTCCAGGTCTTAAGGAAAGAGATGACTGCAACACTGAGAAGCTAAGGACAGCTATCCACTGACACCTCCATTTTCAGCTTTCCACATCTGGTTAAGTGCATTATGGCATTTTTGCTTTTACATATGAATCATTAGCTCTTGGCTGTGGCCTGTAGGAAAAAGAGACAGCAATTTTCATGTGCCTGTCCATATTCTTATATGGAAAGGGGATAATGTTTTTCTAAAATACACTGCGTGAATGCTGCTGTTACTTCTCATCTAAGTATCTCCAAGGTCTCTGCAAATTGTAATCAAAACAGCTGTATGATGAGACAATTCAAAGAATAAGGAAAAATATCAGATCAGCTTCTATTTCTTTTATGAATCCAGAGAGAAACACATATTTCTTTCCTGCTAAGCAATGGGAAATTCCTCTTTTATTCAGATACACTTGAAATGTGAAGTGGGACTACTGTTTATCCATACTCTTGTTTTTCTGCTAATGTGCTCGAAGTGGGGTTTACTTAGAAAATGTGCTTTCTTCAGCAGAACTGGAGTCTTCATCTAAACAGCCTTTCCCAATCTAAGCAGGATAGTAAGTGGAAACGGAGGTTATTCCTCTATTAATCTCCCGTGTGGCTCAGTAAAAGCTCTGGCAACTTCTTGTGTGACTTTCCTGTGTCAAATGGGAAACATTTTTATACTTTCTAGTCCTCACTTCTGTACTTCAGTCCCAAGCCCAAATTTCCTTTGCTGTCAGCTGCCACCTTTGTTCCCTTTGAAGCACCATCATGAAACTTGGGGAGATTTGAGCTGCATTTTGTGCTCTGTTGTCTCACCTGCTCCAGTTCCGACAGCTTGGAACTGGAGAGCAAGGCAGAGCAGCAGCTTTCTGGAAAGGCTCAGACTTGGGAAACCTCTGGTAGCTCCTTGGCAAAGCCACATATCTCCAGTGTCTGAGTGACTTCCAGGCACTCCTCGGGTTCTCTGAGAGTGCTCCAGTGATCCTGGTTGGCTGCCCAACAGGCTTGCTGTGACAGTGACACTTTCTGCCATCTCTCCTTGATCCACAAAACCACCCCAAAACAGCAGCTGCAGAAAACTACAGCTTCTTTTTTCTGTAGCTTTTGTGAAGACAGAGCAAATATTACCCCTTTAAAAGGAAAAGAGGCTTTTTGGGTGTCAGAAAGGAGTTTAAAACGTGGGATAAAACTGTGTCTCAGTTATGAATCTATTCAAGGGACGGGAATACTGGCTCTATTTCTAGAAGAAGCTTTTTCCACTGAACCTGTGATTCCATGGCAGTTTAAGCCAAAATAAATTAGTGTGCTCTGGTCTAGTGCTACCCCTAACCTCGACTTGCACATTCCCACTCCCATCTCCTTCTCTCTGTGTTCTGTGCCTGCAGCTGTGCATGGGGCAGGGCTGCTCCCTACATGCAGGGGGGTTTGCGGGGTGGCAGGAGGGCAGGGCAGAGGTGCTGTGTTTCTGTAACACCCAAAAGCTAAGTCACCACCTGGCCAAAAATTCTGGGAACTTGTGGCCTGCCTTAATCAAATCCACATGTCCAAACAGGAAGCCACTCAGTGCTGTTCTGCAGTTCCATGGGCAGCCTGGGATGGAGAGTGGGGAAGATACAGTGGAGTATTTTTCCTAGTTCTCCCACTAATTTATGCTCTTTCTGACCTTTGCAAAACAATTTAATTTGCAGATGTCCAAACTGTACAATGGGGCTATCAATATATTTCATCCCATAGGAAACTTGTTCAGTGATACTCTGTGAGCCAAGACATCTGAGATCCCTGGACAGAAAGTGCTTCTGTATTGCTATAATTATAATTTTGTTTGTTATTACAAGTTTGTAAACATGGGGCAAGAAGTCTGAGAAAATACCATAAATCAAGGAAAATTGTCCCAAGGATTTGGACATTGCTTTCACTCTGGAGTTTGTAAATATTAGAGTCCATATTAGAAAATTATTTTTCTGCATTCTGTTGTCACTGAAACTCCTGGAAAACCAGAGTGACATCTTCTCCCCATGTAAAAATATTGAGATCAAAATTAAAAACGGCTTATAATTATTTCCACCTTAATTCTTTTCTTCAGAGGGAAAAAAAACCAATGTTACAGGGGACCCAGAGCATTACCCTGTTTGGGCTGTACTGCACAGTTCTAATTCAAAACTGAATCACAGAATCATGGAATAATTTGGATTGGAAGGGACATTAAAAATCATCTTCTTTATACCCAAGATTCTCAAGATCCAGCAGAGTAGAATAAAGTAAGGGGAGCTCAGCTGAGCATCTCTGCTGGTCCCAACTGTTGGAGTTTGTCACAGTCTAAACTCAAGTCTGGGCTTTGTGACCCTCATGAGAAAGGTAGAACAGGTTACCAGCAATGGAAACACTCAGAAAAATGGTTTTGCTTCCTGTTTAAATGTTTCTGCTCTCGCACATGTGCAGCCAGGGTGTTTCCATGGGCAGCACTGCTGGAAGTCTGCTTTCTCCTCCTGCATCTGGGCTGACAGTCAGGAGTGAATGCGGGAGACCAGGCTGACAAAGAACTGAGTATTATCCTGAGGATAAATGAGTTAACCCATCACTGCAAACACTGTGCTGGCGGATTTTGGTGCAATTAGCTCCACAAATACCAAGACATGCAGTCTGCAACCAGACTAAAAGGTCTCCTAAACAATTAGGGGACCACGGCCCCATGGACCCCTGTCATGCACATTAATGTCACTGGCCTTAGCAAGGGGGGTGTGTGTGCTTTGATGCCAGGGGAATCCAGGGTTTGACGGCCCCATAAACTTCATCCCATTTTTGGTCCCACGACTCAGTGGCATTTTATTTACTGCACCTAATAACATTTAGTCAATAAACACAGGTTGGAGAGAAGGTCTAGTGTGAGCTTAATTACCTCAACTCTCTGCCTTCTCTTTTGTTATGTACATCATGGATACTTGACAGCATTAACATTCCTGGAATTGTATCTGCCATCCTTTGTAAAAGGATTGAATACTACGCATTAGTTCGGGCTCGTGGGGCATTTGTGTCTCCAACAACAGCTTAATTATGGACATTGTTTACTAATCAGTATTAAATTGACAGACTATGAGGGCTAATCTGGAGATTAACACAATAGCTTGTTTTCATTTTGTTCTTCTAGCAGTTTATTGAATGCAAGATTTAAAACAAGACCCTTTTGTGAGCTTTACCTTTGCCATCACTGCTGTGTGAGTGGAAAGATCTGTGCATTTCCTTTCTGTAACTTTAGAATTTGGGTACAAACATTTTGCTCAATATCTAAGAACAACCATAAAAGTGTATTTGTTGTATTGGATGTAAAAGCAATACAGGGTGTCCTTTCTGTAGGATCAACAGCTCACAAATCTTTAGGCTCATTTTAAGCCTCCTGTTTGTTCTGTTTCATGAGCTACACAGAGTATCATCACTCAAACCAATGCCAACAGACCCCAGGCCCCCAGGAGTAATTTGTGTAGTGAGAAGATCTGATGTCACTGTGTGCAAAGTCATTCAGTGAAAGCTGTGGGCACCTCTGGGCCATCTGTTTTGCCCATACAAATTATGGAATTCTCTGATAGTTCTGATTTCCCTGTGAAAAATTTCCATTGTTGGCCATGAAAGCTGCCCAGAGCTGAGTTTGTTCTGCACAGGCAGGTGCCTCTTTGAGCATAAGGAATAAGAGGGTTTGTTTAGGGAAGGACACACATGTGAGAGAGTCTTACACACATTGTGTGTCTGCTCTTGTCTGACTGCAGCACTGGTGATTTACAGCCATGACACTGATCTGACATGTCAAGTTTCCAAAATATTCACATCTGCATCCCACTCGGATTTTCCAAGCTGCTAAGAATACCTCAGGTTTTTTAGTCTGGGAAGCTTTGCTTCCTGCAGGATTACTTATCTGATTAAGTATAAATGAATGAATACTCAGTAATAATGAGATCATCTTTTTCTAGATTCTCACTTTCTCCAAGGACAATGTAGAGTGGAAGAAAGTGATGCCACACTGCACTTCACAACACCAGTGACAGTGGCTCAGTGGATAAAACAACCAGGAATAAGAGGAAAAGGGCCACTTCCCTCTGTCCCACACAGGCCAATTCTCCTATGCAAGGTTTAATGACAGTGTGACACTCCAAATTACATTATGGAGCAGCAGTCATTTAATTTGTGGCAAAAAAATATGACAAATCCAAGAAAAAAATCTGACATATATTTCTGAACTGTCCAGCAGAGTGTCTCCAAAGTCAGAGCTCTTCTTGTCCATGCACTCCTCATGCTGGAAGTAATTAGTATAAAAACCCTAATCTTTTTTTGCATCCGAGCCACGCGGTATAATCCAGCCTTTCAGAAGGATAAGTCAGTATTTCTGAGCTCACTTGGATTTAATGTAAACAATAAAGGGCTAACTCAATAAAATGGCTTTGACCCATCAAAATCTACTTTCAGGAGCTGTACTGTGGGCTTGGAGCCCACATGGGGTGTTGTGCATGCTGGAGTCTTCAAACCTGCCTCTTTGGAGAATAGCTCAGAATGCAGATGGACCAGTCCTAAGGAGAGACACTTGTTAGAGATTTTGCACCTTGCTTTTTGGATCATTCTTAAAGAATTTGCTTGTCAAATACAATATGAAACTTTTCTGATTTATTCACAGGTCTTTGGAAAAACCTGTGGGAAGGTTTTTGGAAGAAAGAGGAAGAAGAAAGTAACTGCTTTCCCCCCATTTTTAAAGTTTTTTATTTTAGGTTTCTCCAGAGGACCTTAGTTTTCAGGAAACTTTGAAGATTTCCACTATAATAGTCTGTCTCCTTAAAAAAAAAATCACAAGAATGATGTTAAAAATTAAGGCATTCAATTGCATTTGTTGGTTTCTGAAAATTGAAGCTAGAGGTCTCCAAACATTTCAGCTCACAGCCTCAGACAAGTCTCTCAAAAGAATTGTAGACTTCTGCACAATGAGCTTAAGACCATGGCAAATAGGGCCTTTTATAGTTGTGCTGCTGACTCCTGAAAAGTCTATTAATCACAGGTTGTAATTGGTGTAAATGATTGGCTATTGTAGCACAGGCAAGTTTTATTTACATTTTACTTTTGCTCTTTGCTGCTTAACTCAAGGTGTTGGGAGGTGTCTCTGCCCATGGCAGGGGATTGGAACTAGATAGATTTTAAAGTCCCTTCTAATCCAAACCATTCTGGGATTATATGATTGTGTGGTTGTTCTTTTACAGAGGAGCAGTAGGGTTTTACAAACTGATTCATATTGACTTAATAGCTGGGAATATAAATACATAAACCAGGCATTTAAACTACTATGCACACAGGTTAACCACTCTGCTCTCTGGATCCACCTTTTTTGCTGTTGCTTATATTCAATCCTTTTTAAGCAACAGTTTTGAAAGGGTGGGCACTCAAATGTTTTCCTGGGACTCTTGGGAAGCTGATAAAGTTTGCCAGTTAATCCAATAAAGCTAAGTCTGTTGCATCAGACCACATCAGTCAGATCAGTTTACACTCTGTCTTTTAAAGCAAGTCTTTGTTTATTTTCTTAAAGAAGTACCTGCTACCTGTACATGTGCTCTCTGGGCAGGAGGGACCACCCCACTGATCATCTGTTTCCAAGCCATGTTTCTGTAGGCCATGGAATGTTTTTTGGAAGCTGGATTGAAGTGTTGAATTACAGCAGTATCTGGTCTTTCTTAAAGGCTAAGAAGAACAAAGTCAGCCAAATTCTGTACTAATGTGTTCCAATATTTAATAATGGTTATTACAAAGAAATTACTTTTTGTTTTAGAGTTGAATTCACCTGTCTCCACACAGCCACTGGATTTTGTTACACTTCCATTAGATCAAGAAGTTCCTGGCTCTCAGGCCACTTCTCCCTGAATTAAGCTCAACAGACTGAACTCCTTAAGGCTCTTACTATAAGCTTTCCTTTCCAAGATCTGAATATTTCTTGGAGCCCTTCTTTGAATACTTGAGGAATATTCCAACTTCCTTCAAAGCATGAGCATGAGAACAAAGCAGCTGCTCTAAGAGATGTCTAATAGATGTGTACAGAAGTAGTGTTGCATTTGTTTTTATTTCATAGCTGTCTTACGATCAAATGAACTATTGTTTTTTTGCCACAGCATCTCAGAGATTTGTGCCTGCCCATTTCCCTTTGAAGCCTTACTGCTTTCCAAGTCCATCTCCCATCTGCTGGCTAAACCTACATGTTGTATTTCAACATATATTGAAATGGCCGAGTCACCCATCCATGCTAATACAATTTTTTTTTCTGTCCACTGCAAAGAGAGGTTTGAAAGCAGCTTTTCTCACACCCTGATGACAACTGGATGCACATTACTACTCCCTTAGACCTTTAGAAGCATTCAGGCTTGTTTGTTTCTGTACAATCTCTGACAACCTGACAGGTAAGTGTCTGCAAAAAACCCAAATACTCTCTGGCTCCTCCTCTCCTTGCTGAAGGAGTTGTAACCACTGATTACGTGACTTATCCCCAAGTTTCAACTGTATAATCCTTTTTTATTCAGGGAGTGAAGGAAAGAAAAGGAGGTTTCTAACACCTCCTTTTTCACTACTTTTGCTAAAACATAGAGGTTTTTAAACTTAGTCTCTCTCAAACCACACCACCTTAAAATGCCTTTAGACATTGTCTTCTAGGCCTTGCTGTGCCAGTTGAAGATATGATTACCTCAGCTATTCTTTACCACTGGCACATAAAGATTCCTTCTTCCCAGCTTGCCAAAAACGAGCCAGATTAAATCAGACTGTGTGTCCAAACAGTTTTAGTTTCTCTAAAGCAGAAAAGCCTCAGCAACACACTCAGCTCTGCTTCTCCTTCTCCTGTCTTCCCACAGACTTTAGTTGCCATCAGACTGTGCAAGTGAGGCAGCTTGGAGAAGGCAAATCCATTATTAATTACTCACTTTTAGTTAGGGTTAAACTACAACCACATTTGGTTTCTTTTATAATGCAGGGAGAAATCTCTAGAGAGTAATCCAGACCACCTAAATTCTGGTTTTCTTCCTCTCCTTTTAGGAAAGCCAGGGGTAAAGTTATATGATACAGTTGAGCTGACCTAACATCTTGCCCTGCTGTTGAAAGAGGCAGTTCTGCTCCTCCCCACTTCTCACTCCACAGTATCATGATTATCCCATTCTCAACCTCCATTTACTCAGTTTAATAAGAGATTCCCAGCCCATCTTCCAGGGGGTTGTTAACCCTCTGTGTGAGACTAAAAACCTGTTCTCTGTAAAAGTTGTTGTACTGTGCAACAAAACCAGTTTTCCCCTCCTTCACTGCTTCCTTAATTAGCTAAACTTTCACTTACTGTTCTTGGCCTTGCTTGGGAAGTTTTCTGAGATTTCCTTTATCAGCCCTTTTCTGCAGTCTGTCAGGAGCTCTGGGATGGTGCCTGGTATAATATCATGGATATCAGTGTGGATTCTACTCAAAGAAATACAGCTGGACTTGATGATCTTAGAGGTCTTTCCCAAACTTAATGATTTTGGAATGCTATAGTCCTTCCTGAACTTGGAATCTTCCATCTTCATTGTAATAATATGTTACCTTCATAAAACTACTGATTTTCTTTTTTTCTTCTTCTGTCTCTTGCAGATCATCCTAAGCAGTCTTTATGGGGTTCTCAGGCAGAACTGAGAAATTTTGGGTTATTCTGACCCCTGATGTCTGTCTGGTTTGAGCCAGTGGCAATTCTCAAGCAGCTCCCCCAGCTCATTCTTGCAAGACAAGGGTCTCTTCATAGTTCCACAGTGTCAGGTACAATTACATACACCCAAGGATAAGTATTCTGGGCTTCCTCTTTGCTCTGACATGTTTTCAGTCATCTTTTGTTTCCTTGTCTATGCTTTTTATGTGATTCCTCTGGGAGAGAGTGCAGGAGGCCCTGTGCAGTGATTTGGACCTATCAGTGTGGAAAGATGCTTCTCTCAGCCACAAATTTCCTCTTCCACCTGAGCTAGTACTTTGTGCTTCATAAGGCAAACCCATGTCTCTTTTGAAGGAGAAATCAAAATTTGGACATCCAGTGTAATAGCATAAGTTCATGACCCTCTGTCCATCTGTGTTGCTGATGGGAAACTCTGTAAAGCAAAGACTCGAGCTCAGCTCTGGGAGTATTCTGGGAATTTCAGAAATTCCATGGCCAGTCACTTGCCTTTCACACTCTGTACTCCCTCAGTACCATCCCCTGGCAAAGGGTTGCAAATAAGCTTAGGAAATCACAGTCTGAACCTACAGCACATCCTTGTACTGATGCCAGCCACTCAAGAACCCTAAAAGCAATCGCACAAACCCCAGAGGACCCCGAGGGTGAGCTCCGCACATCTCCAAAGGTGATGCTGCTGTGGGGGCATCACAGAACTGCCAAGTCACAGCAGGACCCCTCAGCTGTGACTGTCTGGTTGTATCACTCACTGTTCACCATGAGGAGTCAGCGGTTGATAGCTTTGTTTCAGGCCAATCTTCCTTTGTTTCCTGCTTTTCTCAAAGCTCTGTCTGTGCTCAGATGAAGCCAAACCTGTTAAAATTACTGCCAGTCATAGAGATGCAAATGTGCATTGGGCTTTTTATTGGATTTTCCCATCTATAACCCCACCTTTTCCTTGAGCAGAGGAAGCAGTGAGGGAGGAAAGGAGCTGCCCTACATTAATTAGAGACTCTGCTTTTCCCAGTGGCAGACTATCACTAATTACAACACATCAGTGACCCCCCACTTGCCTCGATGCTGCTGCTTAATGACCTAATGAGAGGGAGAGGAGGAGCTGGAGCAAGAGGCTGTCCTGAGTGGTTTGAAGTGGTGTAGGGTGTGTTTACTTCACTCTAAAATAGAGTTTGGGCTATAAGATTGGGGTTTGCAACAACAATACTGATATGTTCTCATGACTTGGTATTAAAGATGCTACAAATGCTTCAATTAATGAATAAACTTTGCATCACATTTTTGTCTTTGCCTCTGAGTGGAAGGTCTGTCCCAGTTCCTTGTTTGTGTGCAGATGACCTGCTCCACCTCATTAGCTCTGCAGTGCTGGTTGGTGTGCTGGGAAAGATGATCCTGAAAGATCCACCCATCTGAAAGGGATGAAGAGCGGCAGCCCAGACAAAGCTGCCATCCCTGCTTCCCCCACCGGAATTGACTCCATGAGGGCACGGGAACAGGGATGCAAAGGAGCAAAAAGCTCCCATTTCCCTTGTGAAATGAATGAGAATGTTCCTGCTCTGATTTTTTAAATCATGCACATGCATTTAATATTAAACCATATTCTATAATCAACAGTCCAGGTCCTGATTTGAGTTAAATAGTCCTCGGCTGGGGAACTGACCTTCCCATTCCTGTGGCATTTGAAACTGCCAGCTGCTGAGTTATTTTTGGTGTTTTTTCAAGAACACAATGCACAGCTAGATCCAATGATCAGCCCCTGAAGGAAGTGCTGTCCCCTTTAGTTTTGTACAATTATAAATTTAAAATACTTTTGATCCTTAAAAAATTCCTCTGTAGCTGGATGAAAAATACCCCTTTCCTCCTGAAAGGCAGTATAAATAGCAAACTAACCAGTCAACTAAAGTAGTAGATTTACATTTTTCAGAACTCTCTAATTCACTTCAGCTCTCAAAACCTGATATTTAAAAAAGGTGTTACTACAATTCAAAACAATTCAGCAAATTTTTGCCAGATGATGTGGTTTAAACAATATACTGTATCTCTTCTGCCACCAGTGAGATTTGACTATTTACTCATAGGCACTACAATATTTTGCTGAACAGGAATGTAATAAAATATGTTGTTAAATTAAAATTATTCCTAAGAACCTAAATTAGTTAAATGTCAGTATCTGCTAGCTCAGATAAAAGGGAGAAAAACATTTAGGAGGGATCCAGAGAATCAAGTTCAGGATGAAATGAACTTTTCTTGTCTATAAAGCAGTTGTTGAAGTCTCAGGAAGAGAGATTTGTACTGGGAATGCTGTTGGCATAGTGATAACCATCAAACTGAATGGACTCTTGGAAAGAACAACACTTGATAACAGCTGTGTTTGCATTAAACATTTTTAGAGTTCAGTTCAGAGCAGTTTTGCACCATATATGTAGAATTTTTATGCAGAATTTGCATACAGAAAGCATGGAATGCTCTTTACTGGGTAAATTATTTGCTTCTGCTATTTATTACACTCCCCCCTGGGCCCCCCCATCCCCTGGGCACACGTGGCTGCAAGGATTTGAGTTAGTAGAGAAAACAGGTGTGCCTGGTCAGAAGAGCAAAAAAGCAAGTATTCAAGGGAAAAGTAGGATTTTTGTCTGAGAGAGATGTATAAAGCAGCCCTCCCTCTGGGTCCAGCTAAAGTGACCTTTTGGCAAGAGTGAATCAAGGCACAGATACCACGGGCTGTATTTACCTCAGCTAATGCAGATGCTTTAATTCTCTCCTTATTTGGCAAAGCATTTAAGGACAATCTTAAGTAAGGAATATTGCTGTACCAGGCTTACTGTCTCCTCTCAGGGAAAAGGATTCTTCTAGATGCTTCTTTAGGCCATCAATGCAATGGGCCACAATATCTCACTTTAGAGAAACCTCAGGGAACTTGCCTGATAAAACTGAAACAGTCCAACACCTCATTTTAGGAGACAGGGGCATTCTCACTCCTCTTCCTTGCCCTTCTTCTCAATGATGTGGATCAATTTCCTCTGTTGCAGCTGCTCCCCTACTTGCCTGACTGCAGTAAAAGCTGAATCAACTCACAAATCTGTAAGAAAATAATCTTTTTTCTTTGTGCAGGTGTAGCAAAAACATTCCTGCAGGCTGAGGGAATCTCATCCGAGGTCAGGGGAGTGCCAGGGAACACAGAAGGAATACTGCAATGTGATGGATTCTTTCCTTCCAGCAGAACTGGCCTCAGAAAATTGTCTCCTGTTTTCCAAAAAGCCAAGGATAAAGTAAACCCAAAAATCTGACTTCAGCTATCCAGAAAGCCAAGCATCAAGTAATCTGGTCTAGTGGAAGGTGCCTCTGCTCCTAGTGGGATTAGAGCTAGATTATATGTAAAATCCCTTCCAACCCCAGCCATTCTGTGATTCTGTGATCACAGCCCAATGCTCCACAGCCCACAGACCTCACCTCGTGTTATCCCTGGGTTTGGATTCAGAAGCGGAGATACAGCTTATTTGGAGGTACAGCTTCTTTGGAGTTACTTCTGGCAGCAGTGTCTTTCCATGAGCCTCAAAACAACTGAAGGTGAAGCTCCCAGAGTGGTGCAGGTCCCACCTGCCCCCCTGCTCCAGGACAGCATAGCCTGAATGTGCTGGAATTTGGCTGAAACACTAAAAATATTCTTTTTCCCCTGAAATGTACCTTCTGATTTTAATGACCCAACGTGTTAAGTACCTGAATTCTATTTATCATGTGTAAAATATAATCTCTGTCATCTACTGCCCTTAACCCCATTTTGGGTCATCTCCTCTTCAGAGGCTGCTGCCTGAGACACTGAGCTGGTCCCACCTGACCTGCACAGATCATGACATCTCAAATGTCCTGTGATACACTGATTTCACCTGTGTCTGAGGTAACCAGACCATTTTTCTTTCCAATGAGTAATAGCAGACATCATCAATTCTTTTGGTATTTTTGCTTTTCTAATAATGAAACAAGTGAAAGCCATCAGAAACTGGAGGAATGTGGTCCAGTCCAGAACTCCTTGTGCCCTTAAACTGGAGATTCAGCTCAATTTATTTCTTTAGTCTTCCTTCAGTGCCATGTAGAGGTGGAGGTGACAGTATGTGCCACTTGGGGTCTAATGTCCCCAGAGCTGAGACATTCCCTGTCCCAAAGGGCTGATCACTGGTACATAATCAGATTTCCTTGTGGAGCTAGAGTAAACTTATCTTCCATGTTCCTCCTTTGTGTGCAATCTATACAAGGCTTTATTGTTTTAAAAGAAGGATTTTGGGCTAAGGGAGAGCTGTGCACTTTTGGAAACATCTTTTTTTTTTTTTTTAAATTCAGGCTGAGAACAGAATTCATCTCATTAGGCTGCATTTCTTGTGGAGGGAGGCAGCTGTATTCCCATGGTTTGAAAGGGATGGAGTGTCCATGGAGTGTCCACTAGGACCTTCCCACTCCCAGTGTCCCCTTGTGCTTTCTGAGTGCTTAGAATTCCTTACAAATTACAGTCTTTTGTGGTACAGAAAACTGTTCTATTTTAACCGATTGGAGGGGTGATAGTGCTGGGGGGAATATAATAGGCTGAGAAGTATTTTCTTACTGTGCCTGATGGTTTGTTTAGGCTTCTGTCCTGCACCAGGGTCTGAAGGAAGGAACCCTTCCAGGCCCAGTGGGACTCCCTGTCCTCTATCACATCCTGAAGTGTGGCTTCACATGTAAAACCCACAGTCAGCTGCAGCACCTCCATATACTTAAAGTGATCAAACAGAATAAAGAAAATGAGTTACCAGATATAAATCCCAGAAGAGTGACAGTTCCTGAGCACTGGGCAGGTGCCAGTGCTCATTTCAGGTGGTAGAATGATTATTAAATCCCAGATCACTTGAATCCAATAGGAATTGTGAAAAACAAGAGAAAAACCCAAAACAACAACAACAACAACAAACTAAAAGAAAACCCCAAACCCCAAACATGAGGAAATCGTTTCCAAGATGAAAAACATTTAAGTTTACACTAGAGAGACAATAAGCAAATTATTGACTGCAAGAATCCCATTTTCAGGAGGCTGTGAAAAGTGTCAGGAGAAGGGTCCAGAGATCAAAAGGAGCCAAAAATGTTAACAGATCTTCCTGAGAACAAGAATGTGGCAGCAGGAGACTTGTCAGAGCCACCAGGGTGACAGCATGGAAGGCAGAGAGACCTACATACTCTGTAGGGTACTTTAAAGAATTTGGTCCTCCCTGCTCAAAGCCAAAAGAGCTGAGAGCTGGCAGTGAGCACCAGTAAGCCCTGAGGAACTGCTAAGCAGCTGTATTGCATCTATTGTTTTTAGGATTTGTTTTCTCAGAATAGTTTGGTTATAAGAGCTGCCCAGAGTCTGTAGATCTGGGGATTTCCCAGATCTACAGTGGAAGAAAACAAGTAGCATCTTAAGAGTGAAGTATTTTTAGTTAGAGCCTGACTGTATCATCTGTGAATCAAATGTCTTTCTATCTTAAAAAAAATCTTTATCATCCAGATTTTCAAAATTACAGTGAATTCTCACAGCTTTGCCCACAATTCACATATCCATCCATTTCTTCATCCACACAAATCCAGCTTGAATAATAAATTAATGCATAAATACAGGTGAGTGCCATTTGTGTAACACCTTTTGAGTTAAGGTGCAGTAGGAGGGCAGTACATGGACTGATGTCAGGAATCTGTCAGGAATAAATATTATTGATAATAAATCCTGAATATGCAGCCAGTATATATTCAAAGAAAACAGCATTGCCTTTGTTTCTGGTCTCCTATTATTTCCTTGATTTTCACCCATACTATGTCCTAACAAATATAGGATTTATTCTGGAAAAGTCCATACAGTGTTCTGTCCTTTAGAGGAAGAGCAAGCTCCTTGGACTGAGGGTAAGAATGCATTAGAGGCAGGAGAAAGTTACTGGAGGAGAAGTAGGTGTTTCCCAAAGGTATGCTGCTGTGGGAGTTGAGAGAGGAAAAGAATTTGCTGCAGTCTTGTGAGAAACAAACACCCCTTGGGATAATCCAAACTAATAAACCCTCTCTTTTACACTATTAAGAAATTTCTTCCTACATTCTTAATGTACCACGTTTCCTGGTGCTAATGATGTGGGTACTTCTTTCCTCAAATGTGTCATTTCCATTACACTTCTGCTCAATAAAATCTCATTTCTTCCCTTAAGATACAAAGGAGCACAAGCAAAAAGAAACAATTCTGTATTTTGGAAGATGTCAAACTCCATTACTGTGTCCTAAGTAATTTAATAAAATAATGAAATTTTCCCTCTGACTTTTGACATGTTTCTTAGTGCAAAATGTCCAATTAGCAGCTGTGTTACTGAGATGAGCTCAAAACACCCACATGCTCTGAGTTATAACCTAAAATGCAGAGATAAGTAACTTTGTAGTCATTATTCTGCATTATCCACCTGATCTCCAGGCGTGGAGAGCAAAAGCTCATACAAATAGAGAATAGAACAGCTGCTTTCTTTAAAGGTGTGCCCCACAACTGAAAATCTCCGTTGTAATTCTGATATGCAAAGAGGAGGAAGGTGGCAGGGAACAGGAAGAACCAATGGATCCTGCCAACGGGATCCCACCTCGTTCAGGTGCTGCTCTTTTGAAGAGGTTCTGCTTCCCTGAAGAGCTGTGCAGGTGGGGAAGGATTTCTTTCTTTGCCCTGGACACCTGTAGAACACAGCCTATTACTCAGAGAGTTGCAAGAAAACATTCTCTTCAAGATCACTTCTGTTGAACCTGATAGGAATTGTGGCACTGCCTTCAGTGGGAGCTGGATCAGGCCCTAATCTGTTAAAGAAATACCAGGGACATGCCTGTTTTCCCCCCTGGCCCCACTTTGGGTTCTTCTGCCCCCTCCACTGTTTATACTTCTCAGGCAGGGCTGGTTTGATTGCAGCAGCACAGACAGGATCCCTATAACCCAGCACCGTGCTGCAGGTTCTTGCTCAGCCAGCTCCTCCAATTATTAGGGGAATAGCCTCAAAGAATCTAAGGAATCACAGTTATTCTGGGGGAAAAAAATCTGTTGGCTGCAAGTGAGTGTGTAGAGAAGGAAAAGAATGATCTAACATCTTGATTCAACATGTCTGTTATATCAATCATTTGCTCTGAGTGGGTAGCAAAGATATGATCTAATAGGTGCAGGATTCTTATTTCCTGTGACAAGCTGAGCATGCCTTTTGGGTGAGATCAGATTGTTTTTATTTTGGTTTATTCACCAAATATTTTTATTAGCTAACTTCAATTGTAATGTGGGAAAAAGCATAGAAGTAATTATTTTTCAAACTATATAAATCTCTTTAACATCTTGTAGCTCTCTTACAAAGCTTTATGGTATATATTCTCTAAAATTTTCTAGTGATGTGCTGATTTCCTCCCTGTGTTCCCAAGCTCAGGTTCATCTTTAGGTATAAAAGTTATTGTTTTCCTTTAGAAAAATCCAGTTAATAACACTGCAGTCATCCTCAGAGTTTGCTTCTCTCAAATTCAAGAAAAGCAGATGAATTAGAATGAAAAGAAAATTACCATCATCTGCTCTGGAAATCAGCAGTGTATTTACAGCGATTAGCAGCTGGATTGACATCCACAATCATATTTAGGCATCTCACTATGCATGGATTTCCCTGGGAATTCAGACAGTTAATTAGGATTTGGTTTGATTATCTCTGTGCACCTGGCTCTCTGCCTGGTATGAAGTGTTAGCAGGGTCAGCCCCCTCAGCTCATACGCTCAAATCTGCCATGATCCTTCTGTAGGCAAGGCCATGTGCTCCCCAGTGACTCCATTGGAGTCAGGAGAGCCTGGAGGCTGCTTCTGTGCAGCTCGTTTTGGAATCTAAGTTTTATTACAAATGAGGAGCTTTCCATCTTTTTTTTTCCCCTTTTATGGCTTTGTGGTGATTTCTTTGCCTTCAAGGTATCACAGAAGCAGAAGGGTAATAGGAGCAGGTTAGCAAAATACAAGATACAGCAAGGAATTGTTCTGGTAATCAACTTTAAAGGACTGGGACACTGAGTTTCCTTCAAGGCTGGTTCCTTTCCTTCCCTGGATAATCATTAGTGCTTTCTGCAGGCAGCACAGACAGGGTTAGGCCAGTGCAAACATTTCCACTGGTAAAGGTTTGGAGTGACTTGAAGGCAAGTGCCCAGAAGGCAAAGCTGAAATATCCCATGAAGGAACCAAAGAGCTCCCAGTGCCAGCCAGTCCTGCACTGCCCTTGCCAAGCCATGGCCTTGCATCTGACTGTATTAAAATATGTGTAAATAGACAAAAGATCTTCAACCACCAAATAATCCACATCAAATTCATGGCTTGACAAATCCTTACTGTTATTCTTTCCTTCAATCGGCTTTGTGTCATCTGCAATCTTTAGCAGCAGCAGTGCTGCCTCTTCCTCTGAACTGTGGAGTGTGTTTGTATGGCACTGTCCACAGTGAGGTCCCTGTGCTATTACCTGTGCACCCCTGGGAGTTCCCAGACTCTATTCTTTGCACCTTTGGATTTGATTTTCTGTATGGAGTGTTTTCTCTTGACTATGTTCATACCATTATTTGGGTGTTGAATCAAGTTTTATACAGCACTGTTTGAAAACTGACATTGTGTGAAGTGTGTCTTGCAGATTTTTAAAATTTATTCTGTGAGCTCCACTACTTTTAACAACAACAACAAAAAAAATATTTACAAACATAGAATTCCAGAATGGTTTGGACTGAAAGGAACCTTAAAGCTCATCTCATTCCACCCTCCTGTCATGGACAGGGACACCTTCCACTAGATCAGGTTGCTCCAAGACCTGTCCAACCCAGCTGGAACACTTCTAGGGATGGGGCAGCCACAGCTTCTCTGGTTATGAAATCATGAAATAATTTTAAGAATTTAAGACTTGTATTCCATTTCGTCAATAGGAGTGATATTATCTAGGTTATGAACCTTTGGCTTTAGAACTGAGTGCATGTCCTCACAACGTTATAAAAATCTTACCTGGAATTGATGCCATGTTGATCCTTCTGTAGTTACCCACAATCCCCAAGTTTTATAGAAACATTGGTACATAAATTAATTTCTGCACATTCCTTGCTTTTGCAACAATTCTTAAGTAAAAACTGTACAAGTTCAGAGTTGTACAGCTCTTCAAACTCTTAAGGGTAAAGTATCTGTATCCAGGTAACCCTGTGGTAACTGAAGCATCAGAAAACGGAGGTGAGGATCAGGGAATTGCCTCTGTATGGGACAACCCTGAGTAATCTGCTTGACATCCATGTCCCAAAATGGCTCCAGCAAAAGATGTTGTAGCCTTGACCAGCTTCTACCAGGCTTGGAAAGGACTATGTGTGGGACTAGTGACATCTACACCAAAAAGGAGTTTCCTTTCCAAGTCTTGGAAAGCAAAAATTGCAAAAATAAGGTAAGAGATAGATAGATAGATAGATAGATAGATAGATAGATAGATAGATAGATAATGAGAGAATTCTTTCCTATATTTTCTTCTCCTTTGACATTGTTTACCATCTCATCTTTGGATTTTGAGACTTCAAAGTTCAACCTTCAAAGGTTAACACTTTCTGCAGACAGTAAGAACCAACTGCAGCCTCATCTCCAAACAGTTAATGCACATTTCCAGAGGAGACGGCTGAGAGAAAGGTGCATTATCTTTGTAAAGAAAAAAAAGGAGAAGCCCACTCAACAATTACTTTTCAAGACAAGCATTTAGGCAATTTGCCAGAAAAACATAAAATGCTGTCCCTCATCTGCAATGTGCATCTTGCTCTTGCAGCTTGTCCCAGTGACTGCTTTCAGACCTTTGAATAGAACCTAGAAAATGTTGTATTTCAAGGAATAGCCCTGGAAAGCTTTGATTCATTGCTTGTGTTCAGGATTTGTGAGATGAACTGTAATTGCATATGTTATTACTCTTGCAATATTTTGTATTACGTTACTGCACATTTATAGACCAAAACTTTACAGACAGATAGAAAGCAGCCTGAGAAGGAGGGAGACATAAATCAAGGTATAAAACTGCCCTGAATAATATTTTATGTTTTGCTATATTGACCTGGAATTACAGGATAAAGACATTTTCCACTGGTGCCCTGTTCTTTTCTTGCTTTCCCTGTGTGTGTTTCAGGTTTGTTGGAGTTCTCCATTAAATCCAGAATCTGTATCAAATGAGCTGCAGTGTGCTGCAGCACAGAAAGGTTTCAAAGCAACAATTACTCTATTATTTCAGCAGAGATTACCTGTTTGAAAGGAAACCCACACTGAATCCTTTCTGACCTGGTTCTTATTGTGATACTGATAACAAGCCACACTTTCCAGTCTTTATCTTACCTCCTACAGGGTAATCTTTTCTTCTGGAGCTTAATTCTGCTAATAGCACCCTTGACTGGTTGCCAGACAACAAACACAAGCAGGTGAAAACTCAATGGCTCCAGTCTGACCGCTGATAACTCGTAGAGACTTTTTATTCTCAGAATTCCCTCCAAAATATCCAGCTTGACCAGTGGATAATCAATTGCATTCCTTGTATGCATCTGCCTCCTTCAGATTGGTTATTCTTTGAAAGAAATTGTGATGATCTTTTCAACAGTTTCAGATTCTTTTTTTTCCCCTCCTCCAAACAACAGTAAATAGCAATTCCAGATGGTAGAAATTACTTTTAAATTAAAGCAGTTAATACAGGGAACGTATGCTTATCTAATTCTCCTGTTTTAAGTGGTAACAATATGATGGAAATGGGAAAAACTGATGTGCACTTAAGGTATGCAAAATAGCTTGAGATTGTAAAATGCTTTTTTCCTCCCCTTTTCTGATTTACTGTCCATGAAAAAGAATTATAGACTCGTGAAGAAAACAGAAGTTTTTATTTGCTGAACTCAATAGGCAGCTTTCTGGGGACTTGAACTCTGCAAAGTGCTGAAAAAAAGATTACTGCATTCCATGGACAATTTCTCTGTTTGAACCAAATGGGAGGGATGACAGGGTGCTGTGCTCTGCCTTTCTGCTTCCCGAGGAAAAACTCAGACTGTTCATTGTGTGTAAAATCACATCCGTAAAAACTTTGCTGAATTATGTATTTGAGTCTGGATTTAGCTTTGGTTGTGGATGCCCCAACCCTGGAGGTGTTCAAGGCCAGGTTGGATGGGGCAACCTGATCTAGTGAGTGGCATCCCTACCCGTGGTATGGGGTTGGAACTGGATGATTTTTAAGGTTCTGTCCAGCCCAAACAATTCCATTATTCAATGCTTATATAATTTAACCAGTTCCTTTTAAAAGCAATGAATGTAGAAGATGCTCAGCACCTTGCAGTTCTTCAGACCATGAACTAAAACCAGTACCACAAGGAGAATGGTGTCAATTGACCTGAAATCACTGAAAGTGTTGTAACTTACACCAGCTGAAGGTTTGGTAGGCATTCATTTGCTTTTTCCAAAGTGATTTTGCTTTTACTATTTGTGTATATGATTATAAGGTAACTGTTAGTGTTAAGGAGGAATATGGTTGGCTTCACTGGAAAATATAAAAGTATCCACTGTTCCTTCAGGGAAATCATTTTAATAGATAACAGCATGTTGTACAATGTTTCATCAGTGATATTTAGATCTAAATTAGGAGCAGTTGTGAGATGGGTTGCCGATTTTCTTGTGATAAAAGGGAAATAGTTCAAGAAATATAGACCAGATGTTATCTTAATCCAATCCTCATGTACAAGAGCACACTATGAGACAGTAATAATAGTCCCTTCTACCTGTTTCTAATTTTCCAGCTCTGAAACACCCCCTGTGAAAAATAGATTAAACCAACACATCATTTATGAATCGGCACTAGCGGGTTGGAGTTTGGATGGAATGCAGCATGCGTGGCACCGACCGGAGGGTGCAGCCACCAGATTTTGATCCATGTTTAAAAATGCTCCTTTGACAGTAATGTTTAAGACAGCAGCTCTCAGTGATTTAAAAGGAGAGTAGCCAGTTTGGGTTTGAATCAGGTTTTTGGTTCAGCGTATCCCTACACAGTTTCAAATTTGTCATCAGTGTTTCTGGGCAGTATATGTTATACAATCCTCAGCAGGCCAAAAAACCAGGGGGTTGATCCTCAGCTGCTGTAAATCAACACTGATCCACTGATTTAGATGGAACTACACTGATTTGTACCATCTCATGGTCTGGACAAAGTGTATTAACTTTCCCCATGAAAATCCTCCCCAACAAAAAGCTCCATTCACAGTCCTACTGCATAAGCAGAAACTAATGTGTCTCTGTTCTCGTAATAATGTTTAATACCTGCATCATTTCCTACTTGCTGGGGCAGTCGAAACATTACTCTTTGCATTGACGTAAGAGGCCGAGTGCTGCGCATTTGTAATATTTGGGACAGCTTTTTCCATAGCTCCCTGCCTGAGTTTGAGCATTTTGCTGGAATATCCATGTCTCTTGGCATTTTTATGCCGAGGAGGCTTCTGGGCAGCTCTCTAGCAACTCAGGAGACAAGACTTTTATTTTCATTTGAGGAATGCAGTAATATAAAGATAATTATACCTCAATATTCAGAACTGTAAGAACTACTGGAGGGGGGTTTGTTCACTGGAAATAGCAATAGCTGTGAGGGTACCAACAAGAGTGTTAATTAGACTGCTTTATCTAGGCCAGACACCCTCACATTTTGGAATATTTCAAGCTGTTTAGCAAGCAGAGTAAAATCCTGTTTTCCAGATCGGATATTTTCATATTTCTATGAACAGAGGAAACCAGAGCAGGCGATGAGACAATTAATCTTCAGAGACAGCCCACACAGCTGGCTGGCTGCTGCAAGGATTCTGCAAGGACAGAACAAAAGTTTTCCTTTTGAAGTGAACTCCTTTGCTACTCTTTTGTTTTTAAAAGAATGTATATGTACAAGAGAGCTGGAGAGGGTCTTGGAACAAGGAATGGAAGGACAGGACAAGAGGGAATGGCTTTCCACTGCAAAGGGAAGGGTCAGATGGGATATTGGGAAAGAATTCCTGGCTGTGAGGGTGGGGAGGCCCTGGCACAGGGTGCCCAGAGAAACTGTGACTGTCCCTGGATCCCTGGAAGTGTTCCAGGACAGGTTGGAAAGGGCTTGGAGCACCCTGGGGTAGTGGAAAGTTGGAACTAGATGATCTTTAAACCCCTTCCAGCCCTAACCATTCTGGAATTCTTCTGGCCCTTCAGAGCCATTCTTTCCAGCATAGGTTTGCCCAATTATCTTTAAAGATGTTGAAAAAAGAAACCCCACACCCAAAACACACCAGAGGGGTGAATCCCTTTGCAATGCCATACCATGGAATCCCAGAAGGGTTTGAGTAGGAAGGGACATTAAAGTTCATCTCATTCCAAACCCCTGCCATGGCCAGGGATGCCTTCCACTAGCTCAGGCTGCTCCAAGCCCCATCCAACCTGACCTTGGACACTTCCAGGGATCACAGCTTCTCTGGGCACCCTGGGCCAGGGCCTCCCCACCCTCACAGGGAAAAATTCCTTCCCAATATCCCATCTAACCCTGCCCTCTGGCAGTGGGAAACCAGTCCCTGTGTCCTGTCACATCCATTGTCCAAAGTCCCTCTCCAGTTCTCTTGGAGTTCTTTTAGACCCTGCAAGGGGCTCTGAGCTCTCCCTGGAGCCTTCCCTCCTGCAGGTGAACACCCCCAGCTCTTCCAGCCTGGCTCCAGAGGTTGTGTGCTCTCACTGAAGAGCTGGAATCTCTTGGATTCCGCTATAAGATTCATAATCCAACTGTGCATCTATAAAGACCCATTTACACCCCATGAGTGTTGTATCAACACATTAGGGAAAAAGTGGTCGTTAATTCTGTAGGAGAGTATTTTTGTTGTGTTTTAACCATTAATCCAACAGCTGTCACTTTATTTATAGTACTTCAAGGCCCTACTTACCCTACTTGCCTTTTGAGGGTCCAGATTTATTTGGTTCTGTGCATATCCATTCAGGGAAATTGTTATGAATCGGCCAGTGTAGTAAGATGAGGCAGGTGGATCAACAGGAACAGGAGGTGATGGGATCATAAAGGAACAGGACCAGAAGATGCAAAAATAGAGTCCAAGTTGCCACATGCCCTGAACTGCTTAGATCAGTGAGTAAGCTGTAATTTCGGATACGAGTGCTTCAGAAATACAGATGGAAAACTTGATGGATTAAAGTAGTTAACGAGAGAATAAGATGAGAAGAGAAAAAAATGTGGAGTGGCTGAAAATAGTTATAGGGAAGAAAATCCACCTGTGGATTGAGAAAGTTTGAGACGCTGCAGCAGCAGAGCTGAATACACACAAGTGATCAAAATGCAAAGTGCAGTTTAGAGATCTTGGTGCTAAAAGGCACCGGTGGTGGTGCTGGTAGTGGGGTATGTAGGTTAATACTGAAAGTGTGTTATTAGTAATGACCAAAGACCTTTAGCCTCCTGTCCAAAATCCTTTTTTACTGTATAGAACGGGAAAGTAAACTCGATCGTGTTGGGCTATTTAGTAAGCTATTAGTGCATTCATCTTTTCATCATTTGACAGGTGGAAGTAGTAGTCCAGCTTTTAGTTTTAATTATAAGGGATTCCAGATGTAGAATAGGACATAAATTAAAACCAGATCTACTCATATGTCTTTTCAAAGTAAGCCAACTTCAAGGTATCTGCTTTTCATTTCAAAATGTTATTAAAGCTATTACTAAGAAATTCATAGTCTTAGCATGCTCCAATAATTGACACCTTTAAAGTGACTAAACAGATTTAGAGTGTGCAGAAAAGTAAATTTGTCTTAGAGAATGACTCTAATCATCCATTTACATAGAGAGGACAAATCAGTGTTTGTGTTGGGAATGGCTGGGCGAGCAGCCGGTCCCGATGGCTCTTGCTGCCTCCTCCTCCTCCGCCTGGCCTGGCTGCTGGGTGTTAGCTTGTTTCCATGATTGTGCTACTAGGCAAAGGAAGATAAAGAATTAAGGGTTGATCCAAAGCCAGTGAAAGTCAACGGGAGTCTTTTGATGAGCTTTCTGTCATAGTCTCCTCCCTCTCATGTTGAGCTATGTTACTTTATGTTGGAAGTAGCTTTTTTTTTTTCAAGAAAATTAAATCCAGAACCACATTTTTGTCACAGTGATAGTGTTCTTAAATCCCTAACTCTGCAAGGAAACCTGCAGATCTCTTTCTAAAATGCCTTGCTTTCCCCAAGACCTATTTATCTGGTGATACATTACAACCATGCAAATAACACTGTACATCTGACTTCATAAAAAGTCTGAGGTTTCCAATAATTAGAATGATAGCTGGCAAGTCTGATAAATTAGAGAAATAACTTGTTTGGTGTAAACTGAGCCTGTTTCTGAGGCAGAAATGTTAGGCTTTTATCCTCTGGAGTGTGATTGAAAGGGTGAGAAGTTAATTTGGCAGCTTCGCTTCTATGGTTTCATAATGTTTCTCCTCCCCCCTCCCCTCAGCTTCAGGGAAGGACTGTGATTTCAGTACTTTGCGCCTGCCCTCATACAAGGCAAGAGCATGACCCGAAACGAAACCCCTCTCCCCAGGGCACATCCTGAGCAGTAACAGCTTGGCTCAAGTGTTTCTTATGAACAGCCGTCCAGAGCACTTGATCTAAATCATGCCATTTCCTTCACAGTATGGCACAGTTAACAAGTCAGTGCATCAACACAATCTGCAGATGGCAGTTCAAAAGGTGCACGTTCCCCAGCAAGATAAAGGGCAATGAGTTCCATGGGTTAGCTCATTACTTGGATTCAGGCAGGGGCTCCGTAGGGGTGTGAGGGAGGAAAAGGGGGCAGGCAAACCTTGAGAATGCATGTCTACACAAATAAAGGCAGCGTTGCAAGAAGCATGTTATTGAAGTAAAGTGCAAACAGCTTGCAGAGCATGGCTTCCTTCAGAGGTGGCTTGTTTTGCCTCTGAGAAACAAGAGGAAAAGGGGAGTGAAACCAGTGGCTACATGCAGCCTTCATTTATCCTGGCAAATAGGACAACATTCTCTAAACAAACCCTCAAAATTCACAAGAGGCCAGCAAGCATCAGCCAGGGCTGGGGCTCGTGGTTGCTCTGCAACCTCAAGGACTCAGGGCTCTGAGCAACCTGGTCCGGTGAATGTTGCCCTGCCCATGGCAGAGCATTTGGAACTCAATCATCCTTAAGGTCTCCTCCAAGCCAAACCATTCTGGGATTCTATGATTCCATCCTGCTTGGGAAGGAACCTGTTTTCTGGAGCATTGCAGAAGGGTTTCTAGAGAGCAGTGTGCACTCCTGCACAAATTACATTAGAGCTAAACATCCAGTGAAGAATCTCTGAGACATATTAGTTCTTTAGACTTCAAAACAAGCTTAAATTGGAACCATATTGCTGGAATACTTCTTAGCTAACATTTATATTACTTCAGTTACCAAATCCAGACTAAGTCCCAGGACTCGGCAGGGGAGAACATAATATATTAGGAAGTAAGATGGGGGTGTGCACTTCTGGCCTCCTATTTTATATAAATGTACAAAAAGTTTCCTCACACTAGCAAGGAAATGACTACAAGGCCCTAAAATGCCGATTTCCAGCGGCAAACGAGGGAAGTCCGCTGCCCCTCCTCCCCTCTCTCCCCTGACCATTCTGTGTGTGCCATGCCTTGGGGATAGTTTGGATTACTTGGAGTAAGACTATTGCATAGGAGCTCAGGTATCAGAGCAGATAATTATACACATATAGCGAGATACAGCAAAGGTCTCAGTGAATTGTCAGAGGATGAGATACATCTCGGGAGACCAAACAAGCCTCCCCTATACTGATCTTTGTAAATGAATCTCTTTGGGAACTATCAAGATGGTGCTTTACCACGATTTTCACTGCTGAGGAAAAAGGAACTCTTCCAAGCTGTTTGTTTTCCAGGTTGTATCAAAAGCTGGCGAGAGAAGATTTTTTCCCTTTCTATGCTTATGTTGGTTTGAATGCCCTGAACGGCGCTAATGTATGTGCTGAGCTCGGAATTCCTGCAGCAGGGAACTCCAGGGCAGGTTTGGCAGGAGAGGAGCTGTAACCCCCTCCTTTCCCCTCCCCATAGCTCCAAATCTACAAAGGCTGACTTTCCGGTGAACTCCCTGGTCTCCATCGCAATTCTTTTGGAGAAACAGTGCTAAAACTGGGAAGGGCAAACCCTGAGTGGCTGCTAGGCAGAGGTGTGTTGAACTAAGGTCATTCCTTGTGTAATTTGATTGATTTAGTAGAGTTATGCCAGAGAGAAATTTGGCTTTGTGCTTTTGGGTGATATGTCATGTTTCTTTATGTAACTTATCGAACAGGTGCTTAACAACAGCATCTTCTGCTGGTTTATCCAGAAATCTTCACTTTTCTCTCATTTTCCCTTCTTTAATGCCCTTCCAAGCTGTGCTGAATTAAAAACTGAGCCAAGACTTCAGGCTGTGCCTCACTGGGACATGTAGAGATGCAGCACATTTCACCAGGCCCTGTATCCATTTCTTTCTTGCCACAGTGCCTAGTAATTGCTCTTTTTCTCCATTCAGTGAGATAAATGAAGGATAAAGAGCTGTGAGTCTCAGAGATTTTTCTGGATTTGGTGAGTTCAACCTTAAGATAAAGGAGCTGAACTTTAGGAATGTTACAGCTGCTTCTGAGACTGGCAGAGAGCAAATGATCTTTGCTATTTCAACATGGTGCTGCACAATGCTGTGCTGAGCATTGTGTGTCCCAGGGTTGTAAGAAATACTGTGTTTTCTATCCCTTTTCCAGTTTCTCTTGAGAAGGCATGAAGAAGGAGAGATGAGCAATCCTTGTGCTCAGCCTTTTCTGTGTATAAGCACTAGGCCAGGTGCCCTCTGAGCTCTGTGTTGTTTCTGGTGTGGAGCACAACTGGTGCTGATGGCAGAGGGCCTCACTCATGAGATGTGTGGCATCCAAACCCTGCATAATCTCATCTGTGTGGCTGTACCCTTCACAAGCCCTTCTTGCTGCCTTGTAAAATACACCTGTTTGTTTGTCAGGTGTGACTTATGGAAAGGATTATGTGACACGGTTGTTTGTAACAGCAGGAAGCAGAACATGGTGAATTAAGTCCCTTCTATCCTCATCTTTCTGTGATTTCCCTCTAATGATGGATGTCAGAGAAGAATATGAGTTATTCTGGTAGTTCTTACTGATCAGTGTGCTCATATTTCTTAGAATTGCAGTGGAAATCTCTGGTGTTGTGTTGAAACAGAATCTCAGACCCTCACAGTGCCTTTGTCTTCCAGAAAACATTCTGCATCTTTATAATGAAATATTTGGGTTATGATAGCACAGAGAAACCCCAGAAATGAGGTGCAAGGAGCCATATACTAAGATATGAAATAAAGAGGTTGATCTCATGCAGGCAGCCAGCAGCAGGGCACACAGACCTGGCTCTCCTGCTTCCCAGTCCATGCTTTCATCGTGAAATCACTCAGTTCTTTCAGCTGGATCTCCAGGCTCTGTTCTTAGCACTGTAGTTTCTCTGTCCCTTATGGAAACCCCAGGGCTGGGCTTCACAGACTCTCTGCAACTCTATCCCTTTGGACTGTAATTGATTTGGAGTCAGGTGGTGGTGTAACATAACCCGTATGGAATCTGCTGGTGAAGTTTATGGCCATTCAGCTAAAAAAAAAAAGAGAGAGAGAGAGAGAAGAGAAAAAAAAGAGAGGAATATAGAGGGGGAATAGGAAGTGAATTGAGTTTGAATTCTGGGATGTGAAGCTGTGCTGTTTCCCAGCCCAAAGAGAAAAGCTCATAGAGGCTTTGGGTGTGGAGAAATCTGTGAAAAGTTCATGCACCATAGTCCTGCTCAGCCTGTTTATATACTGAAGAACCTACAGAGAAATCCCTGTCTCCAGCCGTGGTCAGCCTTTGGACCAGTGTGGAAAAACAGAGAATTGCAGAGGGAATGTATAGAATACTTAAAGAAATTTTAAAACTAATAGAGAAATTTTCAATTATAGGTTCTACACTGCCTGGCAGTGTGACTGTAGTACATTTCTTGATGTCTGTGTCCCATTACCTACGTTTCCAGGGCTTTTGTGTAGTGAAGGATATTCCAGAGTGACTTCTAGGTGTCTTAAGGCACTGCAGGCAGCCTCATGTTATCTGCAGATTTGAACAACAGATTCTAGATTGAGAGTCTTGAACTGAACTCGCACAATCTCCATTGACAGCACTGGATTTTCTGATTTGGCTAATTCATCTGGGATGAGAGATGAGAAGCCAAAAAAATTGTTCTTTCTGTGACAAAATAACTCTTATCACAATGTTTTGTAGAGGTTTCAAGACATTATTCCAGGTGCAAAAAGTTCTAGAAAAGATTTGTTACCCCGCAGGGGAGCTTCCCCTCTGAGCTACGCTGAAAATACCAATAGTCTTACGTGATAAGCATTATGTGACAACATTATGTGGTGAGTATGTGATAAAACAAAGCTGTAAGTTTGTCCAGGTATCCCTGCATTGCTGAAATCACAATAAATAGAGTGAAAAAGGCAGCTGTGAGAGCTCAGATCATGACTATACATAAAGTATCGTAAGACAAATACTCATAGCTTTGCTGCAGCCGTGGTGATTTACTGATACATAGGAAGCAAAGGCTGTGTTGAGCACTAATATTTGTCAACAGGCCCATTTGTACAGCCACAAAAAAATCCAGGCAGGGCTTTGAACACACAGGCAAGGTATTATTCTTGCTGCTGTCATTGCTGTAATCTAGGATCTTGCTTTCCAGGAGGAAGGGAGGAAGCCAGTTCTCACCCCAGGCTGTAGCAGAGTTCCTTTCCCTGGGCTGTTGGATCAGTCCTCATCTTGTACAAAATGCTCCCTTACAGGGTGGCCATGCAGTGACATCCTGCTGCTGCCACAAGTCACGTTGTCACTCTTGTACGCAGGTGAGGTGTGAAGGATAGAAAAGAGAAGTGGAGGAGAGAGAGGGTTTGCCTTTAAGCACTTTAAGCCCTGAGTAATGAGTGGTATCAAAGCTTGCATCAGCCTCCCAGACATCTCAGGAGACCTTAAGACCTCCTTGATTACTCTCCTGTGGCACATTTTTCTTCCTTTGCCCCTCAGAGGCTCCTCCAGCAGATCCTCACAAGAGGAGGTTTCCTGAGGACGGGGTAAGATAGTGGCAGATAAGGGGGAATCAAATAAGGCTTCAAACTGATGGAGGGCCAGCTTAGGTGGGATATTGGGAAGAAATTATGCCCTGTCAGGGTGGTGAGACCCTGGTCCAGGGTGTCCAGAGAAGCTGTGGCTGCTCCTGGATCCGTGGAAGTGCCCAAGGCCAGGTTGGATGGGGCTTGGGCAACCTGGGGTAATGGAAGGTGTCCCTGCCCATGGCAGGAGGTTGGAATGAGATGAGCTTTAATCTCTGTCCCAACCCAAACCATCCTATGAATCTGTGGTTCTGTGATGTTTCAGTTCCTCTACATAAGCCTGTGCAACCTGTGCTGTGAATCCAGTGCCCTCCATATGCTTAGTGTCCTGCTGATCCTTTTCCAGCGGCTCTCCTGGTCCCTCTTGTCAGCCCCACTCTGTGCAGTCACTGTCACACATGCTGCACACACCAGGATGCTGCAGGTCCCTCTGTCCCTGTGGTGTATGTCCCAAAGTACTCCTGGTCTCAGGCTCTCTTCTGTGCTCTTACCCTGTTCTACCTCAGTGGAACACGAGATGTAACAAGGCTGAACCCAGTCAATCCGTAATGAAAAATAACCTCCTAAAGAAAGGTACAAATCAGTAAATGGAAACTGTAATAGGGGCTTCTGAATTACTCTATGACTTTCCTAACAGAGATTATAATTTCCCGTTGCGTTTTGTTGGACGCTTCCCACATCTGTAGCATGCTGCTCCTTTGCCATTAAGCTCTACCAGATTCTTCCATAGGGGTGATATTTTTTTTAAAGAGAAAATACTGAAGCCCCATGTGAAAACAGGAAACTCCATGAATTTTTTATAGTGAAATTTTTCCACTAGGGAAACATCCGTATTTTACAGTTTGCAAAATGTGTGGGACCATAAACTGTAAAACCGCATGGAGAACCACAACTCCTTTGTACTTTAAAAATAGACATAAAAGTAATTTCTCCAGAAAGAAGGAGCATATTTTTAAAGGTGAATATTTGTAGGGCTTATAAAAGCTATTGGTCTGTTCTTGGAAATGGAATGATTGTGTTTAAAAAAGGAAGAGACACAGATTGTGGTGAGTTTACTGCGACTGAATCATCCCCGCAGTATGTGCTGAACTGGACCAGCCATAGCACAGCTGCACGAGGACGTGCAAGGTTCCCACCCAGCATGGGAGCCTCTGGCTCCCCACTTCCCCCAGAGATGAGAGGCAGGAGTGATGGTGCAGAGATGAGCAGGGAAATGGTGAAGAAGGTCAGGGAGAAACTCTAGGTGTTTTATTTCTCTCACAGTGTGCCAGCCAGGGGGGTTGAGCTGGAATGAGGGAAAAGCAAGATGTTCTGGCCACAGGACTGCCATATTTCCCCCCACTCTGCAACATGTGGTGATCAGGGAAGGGGTGATACTTGATTCTCCCAGCTTCTTGGGGTGGTGCAGGAATGATCACACTGAAGGCTTTGAGCCAAGGCTCAGTCTCACCCTGTGGCTGTGTCATTTGCTGTAAATGAGGCTGACCCTTCTCTTTGCCTGTTTGGGTCAGCTGGGCTGCAGCCAGGCCTGGGCAGGACCTGACAGGGCTGGTCTTTGGAGCTGCCCAGATGGGATGTGGTGCACATGTAGCAGGATGGTGGATTTTAGCAGATGCTCTGTGCCATGGGATAGCACAGGGATGTCATCATGGGATATCAAGAGAAATTTCAGACACCCTGTGCTCACACACATGGAGAGATGGGGATTCCCAGCATCTAGTGTTGCCTCTGGTTCTGTTGGTGAGAAGAAACACCAAGGGCAGGATGTGTTCCTTGGCAGACTCATACATCTGGTCTGAATATTGAATTGGTCCATGGGTGTAGTTCTAGGCAAAGCAATTTTGGAGCTGGCAAACTCCTGGCCCCGACTCCTGCTCGGTGCATGCCAGACCTTGGGAGAGCCATATCTTCCACTACTACTTTGATGGAGAAGTTGGGGTGCTTGGAGGAGATGGCCTTTCCCAGAAGGAACAGCAGCTGCCCTCTGTCCTCTCCTTCTCCCCAGCAGCAGGGGAAGCAAACCTTACTCTTCACAGCTCTCAACCTTTCCCTTCCTCCCCGACTTTCAGCTCTCCCACTGTGTCCAGGCAAGAAGGGCCAGTTCCTGGCATCACCTCCTCTGTGGGTGACCACATTCCCTCTCATCTGTGTGGCTGAGGATAATTTATCTGACCCATAATTTGATAATGTCCTGTTTATCAAAGTTTATCCTGCCATTTCAGATGGACAGGAATGTACTTTTCCATGCACTGCTCAGTCCTAGTGCTATTGGATAGTGTAATATTCTGGTCTGCTGTTTGTTTACAGCTGCCTTTCATCTTCAATTATCCACTATATTTTAGCAGTGGATAACTGACTGATTCCTGTATTCAGGCCAAATCCCACTTGTTTGGTTCATGTGAGTAATCTAAGGAAGTCTGACACTTTGTTCCCTGATCTGTCTGGGAATGCTTGCACGACAAGGGGTCTGCAGGCATGGGACCCGTGAGCAGGAGTGCAGTCCTGAGGCTCAGACCCATCTTCCCTTCATTCTGTGGGCACTTGGCAACTGCACCAGTCCCTGAGTGTGGCTTTAGCTCTTGAAACTCCTCCTGTTCCTGGCCAGCTGGATACCATAAATTTTTACAGGCTGTTGGTACAGAGTGGGATATACCAGCTGCCTTTCTGTTTCTGGGGGGGGTGAGACAAGGCCTTGGGCCATTCCCGTTGGACAGCACTCCTGAAAAGGGCAACTAGATGGGTTGGAAACACGCAAAGTTACAAACTTTCCCAGTTGTGTGCAGCTGTCATTGTTAGCACAAACAGGCTGGTGCTGCCAGAGCTGCCGGGCTTACCCACTGCTGAGGCTCCTTTTACACAAAATCACTGCCCTGCTCTGCTGGAAAATGGAATTTTCTTTGGATGCCTTCCTTTAGCTGAGCTGCAGAGTACTGATAGTGCTTTATCTCAGGATGGGGCTGCAACCACTCCATTTTTTCTGCCTTACCTGCTTAAATAGATCTGTGATGTGAGCACTGCAGAAGTCTGAACATGGACCAGGGCCATGTGTATTTAGAGCTATGTGTATTTAGAACAATTAATTTATTTTTGTTGCGTGCCACCACCACTTCCACAGCAGGATCACCACCTGAGAGAGGAGGGCTGGTCTGTCATTACAGCATTTCCTGTGGACCTGGGAGATGTGGGCTCAGTTTTCTGCTGTGACAGATTGTCTCTGTGAGCCTCAGTAACTTAGATTCTCTCTGATTAAGTGTCATGTGTAAAATAGTGGGTATAGTCTGACCCTTCATCACTATTGCATATGAAAGAAAGAGAATTAATGTTGAGAGTCAGCCATTAAAATGCTGGGAGCCCAAGGGAAAGAAGTCTCTACCCTGAGGAGATGAACTAATTGGGAAGGACTAAAGTAAATGGATGAGGTAGTTGAGGTTTGAGGTGAAAGGGGTAAAGTTATGGACAAGGTGAGGCAGGGAGATATGGTTGCTGGAAACATTTGGCAGATGTGGAAAGAACATGTGGATGTTGGAACTGGAGTCACAAGGAGGGGAATGAACGGGAGAGCAGGAGGTTTGAAAAACTCTAGAAGAAACCTTATTTCTGAGAAGGAACTACATCATACAAGAGCATTGTTTTGAGCACCTGGGGTAAGAAATTAAGACAGGAGGATGTTGGGGGATCAGTGCCTGCCCTCTCTGTGCACTCTGTGGTGGCTGCAGGAAGATTCCCTGCCCTGTTCACCAGGATCACTTGGGTTTGATAACTGAGACCACACTGCCAATGTCCCAAGCTAAAATGTTTATCCCCAGGGTCTATCTTTGTCTTGTTTATTTGTTGGCTTCCTTGCATTTTTCTTGAACAAAGTCCTCATTGTCTGCTTTTACAAAACTAAATAATTTGGAGTGTAAACTGGCAGTATCTGGGTAGAGCAGTGAGTTTAAGGTTTTGGTTGTTTGGTTTTGAATTTTCATGTAGAGAGCAAAAGCAGTCATGGCAATTAAGATCTCTTGTGCCTGAACTGAGCAGTTTGGCTGAGCTCTGACCATTTCTATGTGCTGTAAAGACAAGATATTATCTGAACAGCTGCTCCACGGGTCACTTGTGTGAGCCTTATAGCTTCCAGCTTCCCTAGTCTTTCCCAACATTGGGAGGGTCAAATGTAACACCAGTTTTTCAAAAGACTTTAGCCAGGATTCAGTGAACTCCAGAAGTGCAATGCAGGCGTTTGTATGGACAAATTGGTAAAATGTAATGGACACATGCATAAATACAACTCATTTGGGAGGAGTCAACATGGCAAGGAATAGTCAACATGGCACTGTGAGGGGAAGTCCTACCTTAAAAATGTCTTGGTGTTCTTTGGAAGGATCAATGAACAAGTGAATAGACTGATCTGGTAGATATAATCCACTTGAGAATTCCGGAAGACTGTACACAAAATTCTCCACAAAATGCTTTTAATGAAACTCAGCATCCATGAGATAGAAGTTCCTTGCATGGATAAGTAACCAAATAACTCAGTTCTTGCAGTGAGGGAAGTTCATCAGTGGAGCCCTGAGCTGGAGCCTGTGCTGTTCAATGCACTCCTAAGTGGTCAGGGGAGGAGAGGAAACAGTGAGAACATCTGGTGATGAGGCAGGGGAATAAAGTTGTTGATGGATAGTGAAAGAATGTGAAAAAGCTTGTCAGGAATGAGGGATTGATAAACAAAATAGAGGGTGAAATTCAGCAGACCTACCTGTAAATGGATGCA
Organism: Passer domesticus; assembly: GCF_036417665.1. Classification (NCBI taxonomy): domain Eukaryota; kingdom Metazoa; phylum Chordata; class Aves; order Passeriformes; family Passeridae; genus Passer; species Passer domesticus. The sequence goes on from NC_087479.1 coordinate 8,098,122, forward strand.
CACTGGGAGACAGGATCTGGGTTTCACTGTAAAGTAAGGAGCTTTAAGCTGACCACTGCCACTTTAAACTGGCCACTACTACTCAGGATAAAAGATGCAATGATCAACAGGATTCTTTATATTTCCGTGGAAATGTCAATTCAATGCTTAACAGCAGTCAAAAAGCCCCAAATCATATATTAGGAATCATAAGGAAGAGAATGGAGATGAAAAGAGAAGCTCATTACACTGTTCTATAAATCAATTTATTGTCTACTCATTCAGTGTGGTGTGGAGTTCTGGACCCACATCTTAAAATCACAGAATCATGGAATAGCTGGAGCTGGAAGGGACCCACAATGATCATTGGGTCCAACTCCTGGCCCTGCACAGACACCCCAACAATCCCACCCTGTGCCTGAGAGCACTGTCAAACACTCCTGGAGCTCTGGCAGCCTTGGGGCCATGCCCATCCCCTGGGGAGCCTGGGCAGCACCCTCTGGGGGAAGAATTTTTCCCTGATCTCCACCTAAACCTCCCAACACAGCTCCAGCCAATCTCAAGAACCTTCAGAGAACAATAGGGCTGATAAATGTCTGGGGTAGTGGCTGGGATTTGTCAGCCTGGAAAAGCTGTCAAGATTGACTGATGCAGAGAGCATCCATAGGGAACTGCTGTTCATACATCAGTACAAGAACTGGAGGGCAATGAGAGCTAATTCAGTTAATGGGAGTCCTGTTCAAATGACACAGAAGAGATGGGTGGTTCATCCCTGGAGCTCCTCATCAGGGGATGTGCACATGGATGCAAAAATAGTTTCAAGTGAATCTGTACAAGCAGTTTTAAGAGAGATCTCTGAACAGTTTCTAAACAGAAGAACCATGAAATTCAGCAGGCTGAGCACAGCTGGAGCTGAACAGTACTCAGACAAGTATCAGAAATGATTGTCCTGTCCTTGCTCTTTCCTGGATGTCTCCTTAGGATCATTACTGGGAAAAAGATATTGATGCTTGCTCTGCCCCAGTGTGGCAATTCTCCTGTTCTCACTTAAATGTGCTATACAGGGAAATATCCACTGGATTTTCAGATTCACACAGAGTTTTGTATTGGAGGAGAGCAAGATCTAACCTTTGGGGTGAGGAGGCAGCTTAAATTCAATTAGACCTTAAAAGATTGTGCTGGTTTGAATTTGAATTCTAATTAGAACTTAAGTTTTCCAACTTTCTAGGGCAGAAGATCACCTAATATTGATCACTCCATAAAGAAGTTCAAAGCATATGGTCCCTGAGAAACCACACAATACAGTCAATAATCTTGAAAAAAAAGTTTCTAGATGCACCTGTATTTACAGTTAGAGGTAACAGAAAGTTTTACCTTTGTTTCAGGACTAAACTTTAAGCTGAATGTATTCTGGCCACTTTTAAGAAGAGAGGCTGGAAACCTCTCCCTGTGGAGATTGGAAATGCTATCCACATTCCCTCCAATTCCTCCTAATTCAGGAAGCTGGCACAAGAATGAGCTAAGAAGATTTGGAGAGTCTTTGTTAGCCAAAACAGTATTGGTTTTCTGACCTGAAAAAAGTGATGATACATTTAATGCTGGTTCTTTTCGCAGAGGATGTAATATCACTTTGTATCCCCATTTGCACTGTTGGCATTCCACAATTTATCCAGGAAGTTGCTAATTTTGTTGGGGCAAAGCAAACCTGCTCTTAAAGGGCATAAATCCTCCTCCTTAGCTGGAAAGTTTAGAACAGCATATCTTGAAGATAAATAAATGAAATTTTCTACCCAGGTTTGTTGTCATGTGGTGATTCCATCTAAAAGGCAGATTCAAATAATTTGAGAATACCTGCTGAAATGGTGACGAGCCTTTGGAGAATTGAGGAATGCTCAGTGTTTTCACACCCCTGTTAAAAAGGCCAATAAAAGGCTTCAAGAGGACTTACTTACCTGAAAAGGAATTGTTCTTTTCCAAGCTTTCCTTGAATTTTGACTATGCTTAGGGGACTTTTTTTTTTTTACTTATCACCCTTCCATTGTTCTTTTTCAATTGTTCAGTAATTATGATTTCTTTTAAGCAATAGCAAAGAAGAGCAGAGGGAAAATCACTAATGGTAGATCTATTTCATGTTCTTTTTTTTTTTTTTTTTTCCCAAGGAAGGCATTTTTTTAAGAATTCCTGTCCAACAGATTAACAGGTTTTCACCTTAAGGATTCAGGTAGTAACTACATCACTTATTTTTGGTTGAATTCTGAAACATCAGGAACAGGAGCAAGTTTAATAAACTATATATATATATAGATAGTATAAGATATTATAAGATATAAAGTAGACATTATTACTTTAATTAATAATTGGATTATGCAGTTTAGATCCTGTTCCTGTGGCTGATTGGAAAATAGGAGATCAAACTTTTCCAGTACTGAGAGTATTGATTTTGGCTTCCATATATCTCTAGGGTTGATGTTACCTGTCAGTCTTTGAAGGAGAATTGCTTTTGTTTCACCAGGAGGACTTAGGTCATCTGGGGAGAAAAATTCTGGGAGAAAATTCCAATTGTCAATTTTAATACATTCATGACACATTCATATCATTGTCAAAGCATCCAAGCTGCAACAGACTTGAGAAGAACATTTTACATCCATTGTAAAAAACACTTGTGATGTGCAGGGGGATTTATCTAGTATTGATAATCACTGGGAAAAGAAGAAAACAGCTCCTGGCTTGGATGGAAACTCTTAGAAATGTGCTAGATACAATCTCTCCTTTGCTTGCTCCCAGAGCTCACCACTGTAGTTTCTACTATAACTTAGACCCAAAGGAGAGAGAATTTACAATCAGGAGACTTTTTAAAAATTCCTGCTATGTTTTCACCCACAAAAATTAAGAAGATTTACCATCCCCTCCTGGGTTTTGAATATCTCAACAACTTTCCATGGCTTTTCAACACTCCTCCCTAATACCTCATTACAGAGCTGGTGGCAAGATACTGTCTTTCATCTGCTCATTCATTCACTTTACTGAAAGTACCTGGAGTTATCCACAAGGATATCTCACTAGGATTCAAGTATGGATTTTTCTCTTTGACCTTTTCACAGCCTTTAAGCATTCAGCAAGTATTTTGTGGTCATGGTAGCTCTTCTGAAGACACAAATCCAGCCATAAAGATGTTTCCTTAGGCACTGCTATCCTAAAGACCTCAACTGCCTATGGATACATGAGAAGCAAAAGTAGAATCCATGTGGACAACACATCTTGAACTATAATTACCATATGGTAAATAGTCATTCTTTATTGTATTGTCAACAGGGCAAGGAACATGCTCTGATGTGGAAGCTTGGGGTACTGCTGACAGAGTTAATGGATGAATCCTGGGGGAATACTCTTTTTCCCACTTGACACTCAAGTCACTTTTCTTAATTGTAAAAACATCTGTAAGAAGAACCAAATGAGTTGTAGGCCTTGACAGCTGATCTTCCCATGACTCATCCCACAAGGACAAACTTGTCTTATGCTTGTCCTTTATCTTCATCTGAAGCACTTGCCAAGAGGAGTGCCTGCATTTTGATTAAATTATAATATTCAGTTTCAGATTTTCCATCTGAAGCCTTTGCTCCAGACAGAAGGATGAGAAGGGAAGGTTGATATTGTGGCAGTAATAAGGTTTTAAGAGTTATTTTGGGTAGAGCCAGAGTACTTAGGAATGCACTTTGGGCTTTTCTGCCTTTGTGTCTAAGTTGAAGTGGAAAAAAGCTGTCATTCAGTTTCAAGTTTGTATGAATTGACACAATTTTTACTAGGATGTTAATAGTGACAATGGGGTCACATAAAGATGTTAGCACAAGTTGTCTACACCTTAGCTACTTGTCTAACTCCCAAAATACTACCTGAAGAGAATTAAGGTGTATCAGTCTTACAGACATAGTGGCCAAAACCGACTCAGGCTATATGCTTCCCAAATTATCTATTTCATTGTTTTTCCTGAAAAGCTCAGGGATAGATATCTCCAATGTAGGTATCTTTAATAATCTTTCTTCATTATGGAATTTGGCATATTTTGTTCCTCAGAGCCTTTTCACTTTCACTGCAGGCAGGTAGCTCTGAATCTTTCCCAGCAAGGGCATCCTAATTTCAATTAGATTATCTTGTCAAAATAAGACTGACAGTAAATTATCTCAGAGTACAAATACCTTCACATATATAAAATACTTACAGTGCTTTTTTAATTTATTGGAGAAATGACATTGGAGAAATTTACTGGAGAAACCTGCTATCCAGAAGCTACATGTATTTGAACTGAAAATGAGACCTTTTCTCATGAAAGGGGTATTTAATAATTAAAGAACCCAAGGATTGTAGCAAAAGGCTCAGTAGATTCTTCATCTTTTGATGTCGTTGTATCAAGACCGGCCGCCCGCGTGAAAAGTTCGTGTCAGCTACGAGCGACACTCGGCCAAACACAAATTATTGGGTTCAGCACAGGGGTAACCCAGTGAAAGTTAATGACCTGTGATATATAGGAAATCACACTGGATGATCTAATGGTTTCTTCTGGCCTCACACTCTATGAATCCATGAATATGTATCCTCTGAGGTTGCCTGCTGGTTGTATTCCTAAGCAGGGGAACAGGCAGAGGCTGCTGTGAAAAAAAGATTTGCATTTATTTACTGCCATCCATTGTTCTTTAGCTACATATTCAGATGTACAGACTCACACCCAGAGTTTTAAGAAAAAAATTCTCAGAGAGAGGATCTGGAGCATTTGGGAAAGCCTGGTTGCTGGTAGCCTCCCCAGTGAGAATTTGGTGCTGTGAGCAGTGATTCACACAGTTCCCAAAAGGCGCTGCCTTCCAGCATGTTACCACATCTTGGCAGCGACTGAAGGGCACCCTGCGAGCATGAAAGGCAGGAGTGGTGACTCAGAGAGACACAGTGAGGGGTAAGAAACTCTTTCTGGTGGAATATGAAAACACAAAAATATATATCCTTGTGTTCAGGGCTATTCAAGGGTGGTACAGCCTCTGTAATTTGGCTCATGTGTCTGTCTAGAAATGGCTGTTCTGGCTGCCTGTTTAGAAAAAAAAAAGTCTTTTCCCCACATTTATTTTCTGGAAAGACAGTGGGAATCCAGAGACCTCTTAGAATCCATGAGCCATCCTTGTGCCATGCTGTGGCTGCCCATGTGTACTTACAACAGCAGCTTCCTGTGGCTGGTTTTGTTTTGTTTTCCAGTTGGGTGGGAATATTATCTTGAAACAGACAAGAAAACAAAAACAACTGACTTAAAATCTCTTTCAAAATAATAATCAAGGAAGCCAGGATGTTCTCAGGAGAGAAGGAATAGTGACTGAGGAAGAGGTGAGCAATCTGAGGGAAAGAAGTGGCAAGATTCTGGGAATGCTGGGGGGAGAAGATCTGGGGAATGCTGTGGGGGAAGTCGTGTCTGTTTACAGGCTCTGTTTATCCACACCTGTGGGTTAGAAATGCTGTCATCTGAGGAGTGGCCCCATATTACAAGAAGGTCAAGCACCAAGCAGACCTAATTAAAAGCTCATTACAAGAGACAATCTCCATTAGCATGCCAAGTTTCATGCAAATCCATTAGCACCAGGGCTCTCTTCGGAAGCTTTAAATTCCAGTCCTGTGCCCCAGGGACTGGAAACTGTGGCCGGTTAATTTGCCATTCTCAGTCTGTGAACATTAGGCACAGTCCTCTTACTTTCTGGATTATTTCACATTCCAGCAAATTAGTTTTATCCGTTCTGAGAACATTTTAACAAAGAAAGTTCTTTTGGCATCACATGGATAAAATAACAAGGGATAAAAGAATGAGCAGTTCCCCCAATCAGGAACAAATAACTTTAAATCTCTCCTGAAAATGCAGCCTTTCCTGTTATTCCCACCCCCCCTTCCTTTCATTTATCTTTCGGCAGTCGGATTTTTTAATTACGTCTCTGCAGCCAGATTCCCCTCCCTCTCTCTTTATGATGGTGTTCTCAAGAGCCATGTTTTTTCTTTATGCCATTGTAGCAGAACTTGACTAAAGATCTTCAAACTTGTTAAGTATAAAAGTTGGTAAATGATACTATTGTTTGAGTTAAGGTGGGGGGAGAAGGGGGAAGGCAGTTTATCTGTGGTGGCTGTGGGGAGGGGGAAGGTTAAAAAAAAAAGGGAAAGAAAAAAGGCTCAAATGAACTGAAATGGATCAAAGTAAACAGAGACATCTAAAAGCTTTTGTAAGTTAAAAGTGGCTATCTGTTGCAAGTCCTGCCTCATTAACTACTGATAGAAGCACTGTCTTGGCCTTCCCAGATATCCAACGCTGACCGCCTCTAAGGAGATGAACTCTGGGTTATTCCCTCTCGCCGCTCCCTGCACCGCTGCTTAACCTCAGCCTCTCCACAAATGTTTATCCTCTCCCTAGCACGGGAGATCCCGTCCCTAAACCTCAGCCAGGGAAGAAACAAGTTCAGAGAGGAGGAAGGAAGTGGGAGAAAGAGGAAAACATCCCCAAAGTCAGCGTCTTGCCTGGGTTTCGACACGCGTTTTTGGGAGGGTGAATAGTGAGAGGCAGGGCTCAGTCTCCACGTTCTGGGTTCCAGTATCCCCAGTGCTGAGCCCATTCCGAGGGGGAAGCAAGCTGGAAGGCAGAGGCTTGCCCAGGGAAGCAGGGAGAGTGAGGAGGGCTGGGAGGGGGGAACACGATGGCTCTTTGACTAGGACCAGATAGGTCTCTGTGTAGAGTAATATTACAGCTCGCTCTCTCATAAACAAGCTGCATGCCGGCTTCTAAAGAGCCCATCTGGCATAGCTTTGAGAATGGCAATAATTACAAGCTGATGATGGACATGGAAGAAAAGCCCTGCTGAGCTAACTCATAAGGAAGTACAGGCCAGGACTGTAGGGAAATTACAGGCTAAAACCCTTTCTAGTTTAGGCCTTTTGGTGTTCTTAATCACAGACTTTAAATGTTGTAATAAACACTGTTGCATTTTATTGACCAACTCCCATGACAGGCAAATCTTTTTTATTTTATTTTATTTTTACTATTTGTTAGTTCAGAAAGCAGTTTGAGAACAATCGTTTCTTGAAGACTGGGTCTGTAGATTTACTTCATGAAAAGTGATCCAAACAGCACGAGTCCCTTTTGTTACTTTGCAATTAAAAAAGAAGGAGGGGAAAAAAAGGGAAAATAAATATTTTAGAGGTCCACTTACCCCTGTGCAGGACTAGGTCACTGATAATGCCCGCTTTGTTTTGAGATTATCATTGAGGAATAAAAGCTCTAGAATCAGTTATTAAGTTTTTAGGTGAAACTCCTGCTGCTCTCACTGTAGGATTTCCCAGGAAATAAAGCAGTTTTAGGTATGAGAGGTATGGCCTGATCTTGTGCCCAGTGAAGCTCATGACATCCTTGCTGATTCCAGCGGTCTAAACCACTGTTGGTGGAAGCTCAGAGGCCTCATCTGTGTCTGGGTTTAAATCCACTCTTACTGATGTGACCCAGAATCTAAATATAAGGGGAAATTCCAGGTTACTGGGGCTCTGTTCCAGAGTCCCTTACAGCTACCAAACACGAATTTCACAGTGAAAACCATGAAATGCATTTTCACAGTGGAACATGGGAAACATGAAACACAGCAATATTGATGCCCAGTTTAGGGTACCTGCCAAGGCTGTGATTGCCAGGGGAAGGTCTCTCTGGCACCAGGTATCCCAAGTCTGGAGTGAAAAAACACTAAATTTTAAGAACTTTGCCACCTCTGTGTCTCTAAATGCCTGTATTTTGGGTGTATGAATTTATTTATCATGTGGTTTTAGAGACGTGCATGTGGCAGTGCCATCTCTATGGACTAGGGATGGATGTGGACTCTCTCTGTGGGTTTAGGAGTGGAGTGCAAGGAAATTGTGTCAGTTAACACCACCTGAAGTTCTGCTTCAGAGAGCCTACCTGTTTTCCCAGACTAATTTCACTCTCCTTTTCCTTCTGTGGAGTCTAGAAGATCAAGAGTTAAACAGCTCTGTGAGTTTTATTTGACTCCAGTGCAATAAATCTCCCAGGGTGACTGATAGACTGATAACTCTCAAAATCCATTCAGCATTTTGTGTGTCAAGGCAGCAGTGAATATGGAGTGCTGTCAGTTGTTTTAAATAACACTGTTTTGACAGTATGTTGTTTATTACAATTCAACACGTGTGATTTGTTTTCTTGGAGGAAATCTGCCTTTATTTTACACCGGGTTTTATTTTAGTTTAGGAACATCGGCCACATATTAGAAATGCTGCATAATGCGGTGGGCTGGGTTAACTGATCCAGTTAAATCTTGGAAAAGTATCTGTGTTTTTACAGGACACATTCTCCTGTGAGATTCTAAATAGCAGAACATTCTGTTCCTTTAGATAAATGTTTGCCTGCAGGTATAGCTTTGTGTTTGTAAACTGTTCCATGTTGCTCCTATTTCTGCTGAAGTTCTTTCACAGACTTTTCAAAGTTTCTGCTTTACTTGTGGCTGTTTGTATCCCAGCATTTCATAACACAGATGCTTATTTAGGTTTCCCGGTTACCATTTGACTATTTGTTCAGGCATCAGATTTTTTTCCCCCTTTTTGTTGCAAAGTTGAAGGAATGTGAGGTCAGGGAATGGAAATTTACCTATCCGAATGCAGCTCTATTTTCTTTCATAAACTTCCTCTGGCTTCTTAATCTGAAACTTGCTTGTCAATGTGAAATGATTTCTTTATATTTAACTGTCTCTTTCCAATACAGACTGGAATTGTTCCTAACAAAAGGAGCATGAATTGGTGGAAACTATATATTAAATGCAGGACTATTTGTCTAGTTTTCATTAGGTTGCTGAGTGAGAAGCCCAAACTCCTCTCTTTTCCCAAGGTACTCGGATATCCACCAAGTGCCTTCATCCCATAGCCTTGTTTCCTCTCCCAGTAAACCAGCTTTCCAAAAGAATGCTACACTCTCTGCTCTTTATACTGTCAGCAGTGACAGCAACCAGCCACGCTGACATTTCTTATTGTTTACAAAGGATGAGCGCCAACAAGGCATCTCTGATCATTTGATAAACTCTCCTAACCCTCTCCCCCCGCCCAGCCCTCTGCTCCACTGACCAAACTAACCTTTTCACGGTACACTGCCTGTAATTACCAGTGAAAGACGCTAACCAGAAAGGATCAGAACTCCAGCTAAACACAAACAAACCAGCAAAACAGCTCTGAAGATAAACTGCTCACAACTTACGTGGCTCAGCAAACAGGGCAAGCCAGGAGAAACGGAGTAGCTGCAGGCGGGGGGTGGGGAAGGAAGAAATCTAACCCTAAATTCCTTATGTGCATGTATTTTTCATATGAATTTTAAAATTGCTTGAAAAAGCATGCTTGAGTAGCATTAAAATAACCTTATTGTTTATTATCATAATCCTGTATATTTAATATCCTTTTCCCCCTTCAATTTCCCCCACTCCTGCAGAAACTCCCGCCAACACAGTGGTCAAACTGAGTTCACAGTTCCTCATAATGAGCCAGGAGTAATGCCTATACCAAAAAGAGTTTCTTTTCAGTAATGACATGAATTTGGCTCTTAACCCCCCTCCTCAATTCCTAGTGTGACAAGCAGATTCTTTCCATGCTGTTTTCTTGGAGGTGAGAAGCATCAGCACATGAAGTCTCTGCTCCTCCTTCTCCAAGAGAGAGTTGGTGAGGAAGGTGGTATTGATGGTCTTTGTTTGCCAGGAATGCTGAGGTGGTGGATGATTATTTAAAATAGCTTAAATTCCATTTTTTAAAAGATTGCATCTTCTGTTACAGATCCTACCTGAATTAGCTGGATGATGGGCTTGCTCCGCAAGCAGAAATTTTCCACCAAGTTTTTCAGTGCAAAAATCAGACCCAGCTTTCAGGAGGGTGTGATTTTCTTCCCATAAGCTAAGCTGCATTGGTTCACTCTTTTCTTTTCCGTGGTAGGAGGATTGATACATGAAGAACAGCAAGAACAAGTTTAGATCTCCACCAGAAATCCAAATCTGTAAACTGAAGTTTTATTTTAGGCAAAATGACAGCGGAAGATCTTCTGGCTCTGCAAAATTCCTTCCTATTCTCATAGAAGCCTTTTCTGGGAGCCCAGTTGTGCCATGTTATCCTAGCATGGAATTAGTCTTTTCATCAATAAAATAATTTTCACTTACTTGTGTTACTTCTGCAGATGCCATTGATTAAAACCTCCTAAGGGTAACCACAAGAGTAGCAGGGCCACTCCTATGACCTTTGGAGAGGCTTTGTCATCAGCTCCACACTGAAACCTAAGGGACCTCTCTTCACCTTTCTTCCTTTCAGGGAATTGCTGTTGTGTTGTGATGGATAAAATGGTTTTCACCTTAGCCCTAAACCCCTAATCCTTGGCTGGGAGCTTTAGCTGCAAGTTCAGCACAATCAATAACCTGTTGCTGAATGGAAAGTGGCTGTGATCTGTCCTTGTCTGACTTTGCAGAGCTCCCATCCTCAGGCAGGATCTCCTGCATGCTGCTCATGTCAACATAATTGGTCAAGGTAGTACGTGGTGGATTTCCTTTCATTTCTCTTATTGTCAATTTTTGTGGTTCTCTCTTGAGGTTTTATCTCTTTCAAGGAGATTTTGCAACATTGCCAAACTAGTAAGATATGAAAAGCTCACTGTGGAAGCAGATTTGAGAGCCTTGATTTAAGGAGCATGAAAACCTCCTTTAGAAGTATGTTTCATTTACCCTTATTGGCTTTCCTGCCTTCTCTGTCAGTCTGACTTTTAAAAAATCTGCAGAAAAGTGGTGAGTCGTGCACTTACGACACAAAAACTGAAAAATCTCCATAGGTCTGAGATGTCATTATTTTTATCAGAAGAACTGGGCATATCCCTGTGGAAGTGATGTGCAGGAATGCCTTTTGTTTCCTCCCAGCTCTTCTTGTCACTGTGGGTATATTCCAGGGAATCAGTTTGCTCCTGTTGTCTGGCAAGAACAAAGCCAAATGTTGCATAGCAAATACACTTTAATGTATTGACAAATAGGAATAGAATTTAAAATTAGCTTAAATATACTGAGAAAACTCCCACAAATATAAGGAAAATTTGAAATTTTTAGGCCAAACTGTTTATGAGAGAGAAAATACAAATGCTGTTCAAAATGGCACTGCTATTTACCTTTTTAAACATCCATAGATAGGAAATGCCTTATGCCAGTATTCATTTTGCACAAAATTGTCACTGGCCAGCGAATGTAGATGTAAATTTTTAAAGGAACTTTTTTTTTAAAAAAACCCCAGTTTAATGTATTTGGTGAGGGGAGACTGCAAATAAATCTTATCAGAAAAAGGCTTAAGTGCTGAAATCTGCTTTGTCCCCATAAATGTAGAGAGAATTCATAGATCATAGGGATAGAAGGGACAGTCAGGGGCTGTGTTTTTTAAGATGTTGGCCAATATTGTGTATTTCTGAAATTAGAGACAGGGGAACCTATAGTTTGAGCCAGGGCCGGCAGTCCAGGACTCTAATCCACTGTTGGCATTGGACAGAGATGGAACACGGAGCACGTGCTCATCTGTGAGTTACACAGCCACTGCAAACCACTTGGGTTTCTTTTTCCTGCTGCTGCTGTAATTAGAGTTCCTGTATTTCCCACTACTGTCCTTTTATCTTTCTTCTCTTTCATGTTCCAAGGCTCACTATCACCTTCATGCTAATGAGACACTCCCTGGCCACTTAAATGCTTGTTGTTACCTTCCTACAGGTAAGTGAGCACTTTGGGCTTGCAAGTCCTGCCTGTTCTGGATCAACGTGATGTTTAATTCCTGTGCTTTGTGTTAGTGACTTGCTGTGAGTGTGTTCCCAAAGCTCAGGGCTGCAGTTGAAGTGGATAGAGGAAAGGCACTAAAATAAAACCATTTTAAAACCCCCACTTCCTTCTGCTCTCATATGCTTGTATTGTATCAATCCCAAGAAGTCCTGTGAATTAAGATGAGGATTTTCACCTCATCCAGCAATCCCTTGCCCTTTTATGTTCACTTCAATGAAGTCATGTCTTGCTGTTTAATTTTCGTGTTACAATTAAGATTTTTACTTCCTCATGTGATTCACTGCAGGGGAAGTGGATTCAGAAAAATTTCAAGGGCCAAAAGACACAAGTCAGAAGAGAAAGTAGGCGGAAAAGGAGGTCTTTTTCCAAGTTACTTATTTCCAAGTCTGATTAAAAAGAGCTGTTATAGCAAGTCTTGTTTCCATCAGCATTCAGTGGTTGGGAACAAGAAGGTATTTGAACCAAAATCTCCCTAAGTCAGGAGAAGATGCCTGAGGAGGATGTGTGTGAGACAAATAAAGGTCAAGCACTTAAAAGCCAATGGGCTAATTGTTGTTTGAGCCCACAGATTTCTGTCTGGATTTTGGATCCAGTGTTCAAAAATGTGATTTCTAAATTGATGTCATAAATGCACAGAACTATTTTACAGTGAGAACTAAGAGTGTAATGATCATATTTAGGGTCATTTGTCAGGGAACTGCACATACATTCTCTATCTAAAATGAAATGTCTTTGCTAGACAAAGCCACTCGTCCCTGGGCTCTGGATGAAGCAGCTTTTCTGCTTTGTAGATTTTTGCTCTATTGCATTTGCAGGTGCCTCATATTTAGTCACAGACAGAAAATAATCAGAACTTATCTGAATAAATTTTCCTGAGTCTTCTGCCTGAATGTTCTCACTGTCAGTTCCCAGCCAAACTGCCTTTCCAGTTCTTTTCTCTGCATTTCTGCATAGTTCATTGCCCTCATTCCACCACTGGAGCCCGACAGTTTTGTTTGATGTCTCTCTTGTCTGTGCACATCTGTTTGGGCCAGTGGCTTTCTCTGTGGTGCAGAGAGTCTCAGGATGCAGGAAAAAGAGGTTGCCACAGTTTGCCTCTATAGAATTCCATGGGATGTCACCAGGAAAAGCACAGTTGTCATTAAGTTCAGAATTGCTAGTATATGGCCTGCACTTCCATGTGAAAACTTCAATGGACTGGAAATAAAAAAAACCATTGCTGCAAGTTGTGTTGTGGAGGAGGAGGAGGAACACATCCATGCTGCACAGCTCCTGACTCATGGATGTGTCCTGGAAGAACTCCTCTGGGACACACACACACACATTCTCTTCCTAAATAGTACTCTCCTGAACTGGCTGATCTGTATTTTTTCATTTAGAAATTACCAAGATGGGAGATTTGTTGCTGTACTAATGGAGCATCTATCCCAGTGGATGTTGTAGGGCACTGAATTTTGGCTATTATAGCCTTGGTGGTCCAGGTGAGACAGAAACACACAGCTAAGCATTTCCATCAGGGAATATCTGCATTAAAACCATGAAAACCAAAATTCCTTTTCAAGCAACCAGCATTTCTTTCTGGGGAAACACTCTAGGAAAGCATAGCAAGAAATAGGGGGAAAAAAGTCTTTTGAAACAGTGCTCTGGGGAATTTTGCTCCCAGCTTGCTGATCTTGTTAGTATAGAAAAGTGAGATGAGGTCAGCTGTATTTATATGTGTTTGTATCTATTGTGGAACAGGATTTTCCTCAGTTAAGAGCTACATTTTACAGATGACAAAAAGTTCTGCCATGGAGCTGGGTGGAAATGGTCCATCCAGTGCTGGCCTGATGTTTTCTCTACACCATTGAGGTGACTGAATGCTGGAACAGGCCCAGAGATGCAGTGGAGCCTTCTCCATGGGAGACATTCCAATCCCACCTGGACACAATCCTGAGTGACACGCACGAGGGGACGCTGCTTGAGCAGAGAGGTTGGACTCAGTGACCTTCAGTGGTCCTTTCCCACCTTATCCATTCTGGATTCTGTGATTCATCCCACTAGGCCCAGTTCCCTCCCACAGTGTGCTCAGGCCTGTGAATACTGCATTTCTCCACCTCTGTCCTTGGGAAACAGCAGGGGTAGCTCCTTCTCTGAGGCATCAAAATGAACCGGTTACGCCTGTACTTGTGATGTTTGGAACTGCTGTGATTTTAAAGGCTGCTTAATGCTGAGTTTACTGGAGTTGTATAAATCTTTGCTTTAAATCCACTGTAAATATGTTACAGAATCTGCCAAACATGCATTAAAATATTTTGCTCCAGATATGCCTATGTCTAACCTTTTGGTTCCTAAGAGCTTTAATCAGTAATGTTCAAGTAGGAAGTTATTCATCTTTATTGCCAGGCACTTCTCACTGGCGGTCGTGGCAACAATCTTTTCATTGCTTCTGTGTTTAGTTGTTCTTTGACATGATAGAAGTCAGCTGCAGTTCAATGAGCTCACTATTTGTGCAACTTAATTGCTTGCTTCCTTTAATATGTACTCAGTTTTTCCTTTTATGAGCAGGGTTGTTGGAAAAATTAAGCTTAAGGATATGGCTATCCACTGTTAATTAACCTCCTTCCCAAACACATTAGTAAAATAGGTCAAATGGCTGTTGAGTGTTAAGTGTACCATTACTAAGGTATTTCTCAGCTGGAAAATGAACCCTGTATTGGATAAGATGAGTTTCCAAATGAGCTTCAAGGACTTAGGTGTCCATATCACACCGAAATTCAATTAGATCCGAGTGCCTAATTCCCTTAAGCTGGATTTTACAAAAGCTCTCAGGAGCGTATGTTAAGGAGTTTGGATTTTTTGCATGTTGTGCATGTTTAAAAATAGCCTCAAACTGCTTCCTTTTGCTCTTCAGTTGGGTTTAGTGGAATCTTTGGATGCTTGATCCATGCAGGCATCCGGAGATGTGCACAAGAGCAGGCAAAAAAAGAAAGGAATCAGGTTCTTCCTTGGGATTTGTATGTTGCATTATTGAGGATACTGCATGTGTTTGTTCTTTCAAGAATGACTAATATTATTATTCAGATTTGAAATTCCTAGAATAGCTCTGTTATGTGAGGATGTATAAATGGTTTTGATGAGTATAAAATATGCTCAATGAGAGAACTGATCTATCAAAACAGCTTTATACAGTGATAGTGTAATTTCTTTCCATGTCAGAGATATATTCAGATGGAAAAATCATTTTAATTGCAGTGGTGATAGCTTGATTGGAATTCTGCCCATTTGTCACAAAAATTGTACATGAATTTTAAAATCATATTTAAAAATGTGAATTCAGTTGGGAAGTTCTTAATTTTTTAAATATATGTATTTTACAAAGGGGTGGTTAAGGTTTAAAAAAAATGGAATTTGGAAGGTTTCCCACTGGGAGATAAAGGCTGTGTTTTGTTATGATAACATCTCTCAATTGCAGTTCCCAGGCTAAGCTGGGAGACTTCTTCAAGAAGGGACTTCCCACATGTGTAAACTCTCCTCATCCAAATGTGCTACAGCAGTAGCCAGCCAAGATATTAGAAATATTAGATATCAGGGAAAGGTCCTTCCTCCAGAGGGTGCTGGCACTGCCCGGGCTCCCCAGCGAATGGGCACGGTCCCGAGGCTGCCAGAGCTCCAGGAGCGCTTGGACAGCACTGCCAGGGATGCCCAGGGTGGGATTGTTGGGTGTCTGTGCAGGGCCAGGAGCTGGACTCAGTGGGTCCCTTCCAGCTCAGGGAATTCTGTGATTCAGTGGTTCTGTGAAGATCAGAGTCCACTGTGCCAGGCATGGTCCATGTGTGTAGGAGGTAGCCCTTGCCTTGGAGAACTTCTGGGCTGAAGAATCAAACGGAGAGGAAAGAAGAATTCCTGTCTGGTTTAGAGGGCAGGGATAAAATTCCCAAGGTCACATGGTGGTTCTGTGGCCTCCTTGCAGCAGCACCAGAAAGAATGTTATTCCTTCAGGAATACCCCTTGGGTCTGAGTCACAACAGGAGTTTTGCAGACTCCAGAACAAAGGGAAGTGCATCATCTTCAAACAGGCCTTTTCCAGGCAGGCATTCCCAGCACCATCCCCCAGGCCTCTTCCAGGTGCTGTAGCTACATATCCCCCACACAGAGAGTGAACTCCATCCTTTCCAGCACAAGTCCCGCTTTTGTTCTATTGTTTTTCTCTGTTTTTCTAATATAACTTTATAAAGGGTTTGATAGATGCAAGAAGGGGAATAATAAATATTAGAGGAGGCTTGGCTCTTTCTTGGAATTGTCTTCCCATCTCACCAAAGCCAAAGTGAGTAGAAAACTTCTGGCTTCCAGGAGGCAAGCGGGAGCTATGCAATACACTGTCCCTCTTTTATACCAGACCAGGATGCTGTAAAAAGGACATAAGGTGGGCATAAATGACATTTCTGCCAAGGCCCCTTTAGTCACTGCCAGCAGTGTAATGGGGCCTGTAATAAATGAGCATAAAGTGCTCCTTTAGAGAGATGCACTGGAATTGCTGAAATGCTGCCAGTGTGATACAAGCATCAGGAAATCCCATTTATTCCATGTGGCCAAAACCCACAGAGAAGCTCTGTGAAGCACTTCATTTTTTAGTATGGCTGTAAATAATGTAGAGAATAAATACTGAAGTCCAGAGAACAACTTTACAGACATGCTCCTGAAAATAGGTTTTCACCCTCCCATGGCTGATGGTGCTGCACTTCAGGGTATGGATCTGAGGTTCTCCTGGGTGGAAATGCACCTGTCAGTGGGCAGAAGGTGCAAAGTAGCTGTGGAGCATCTGCCAGCCTGGTGAGAGCCCTGAGCACTGAAAATGAATGTAGAGCTGCTGCTGTTTGCAGAGTGGCTGCTCCTTTCAGTACCCAGGGAACTGATATTGGACTGTCTTTGCACACAGATACTTGGAGTAAGAGAAGCAGGCAATTTCAAGATCCTGGGACACCAGGTCAAAAAATGGAAAGGAGACAGAGAGTGATTTTAATATGGACATGTAGTGATAGAATAAGAGGGAGTGGCTTTAAACCAAAAAAAGAGGGGAGATTTAGATGAGGTATTAGGAAAAAAATTCTTCTCTGTGAGAGTGGTGAGCCCCTGGCACAGGCTGTCCAGAGAAGCTGTGGCTGCCCCTGGATCCCTGGAAGTGTCCAAAGCCAGGATGGACGGAGCTTGGAGCAGCCTGGGATAGTGGGAGGTGTCCCTGCCCATGGAGATGTTGGAACTGGATGTGCTTTAAGGTCCTTTCCAACTCAAACCACTCTGGAGTTCTATGAAAATAGAGCAGGGAATCAGCAGTCGCTCCTTTACTTATTCATCTTCCTGCAGGGGGAAAACAGTGTGAGGATTCCCAAGCTGGCCCACAAGGAGCTGGAGGGAAGAGTGGCACTTGGTGATGGTGCAGGGACAAGTTACTGATGTCCCACTGAAAGGACCCGAGTGCTCCCAGCTCTTCCCTCCAGCGAACTGGATCAGCGCAGTTGATGTTCCTTGGGGATCACCTTCCAGTGGGATTTGGGTCGTGGCCATGCGAGCTGCACCCCCAGAGGGGCCGGGGGGGTTGTCCAGCCTGTCTGCAGCAGGACCTGGCTGGTGGCTGGGATTCGTGTCGCAGGCCAGAAGGTGGCACTGCCGATACTGCGTTGGAGAGGTCCCATCGGCTCTGGCCAGAGCAGGGAATTTGGGGGAAATGCTACAGAAAAGAGGCACCGTCGAACGGGATACGTGGAAGAGTAGCAGGGTCTGAGAGAGCCTAAAGCCATCAGCCTGAATCGGCAAGGCAGTTTGGATGCGAGTGGTGTGAGGCTACGGGAACATCCTGGGGCTTCATCTTCCACCGGCAAGCTTGTAATCTTATTAATCACAGCATCAGACTGTGCAAAATTGTGGAAACTTGCAGATTATTGCAAACCCCCAAAGCGAATGAGCCTGGCAGGAGGTTTAAAAGTGAGCACTGCAGAGGAGTGCTCGGCTTTGGCTGGGCAGTATGGAAAGCTGGGCTGTTTTGCTGAAAATGGGCAAAACTTTGCCTTCCCAGCCCCTCTCTGTCTGCCTTGGCAGTGGGTGAGGAGAACTGCTCGTATCTCTTGCATTTTGTATTTCTTGCATGTTTTTATCTCTTGCATTTCTCTCTGATGGTGAGTAAACACCCTTTTGTCAGTGAATGCTCAGTAATGAGAAAGTGATCTGTGGTTTGGCTAAAAACAAGAGACTGATATTGGAAGGAAGGAGCAGGTGAACAGCTGGCTGTGAGCTCTTTGTTGACACAGGATATATATACATATACATATATACATTTACCTATATATATACACACACACATATATACATTTACATATATATATATATACACATATATACACACATACACATATACACATACATACTCTGAGGTTATACACCTGGCTTCTTCACCCTGAGACTGTGTGTATTAGAAGAGGTTTTTATGCCCTGCTCCCAGGGAAGCCTCCTAAAGACAATTTGATTGGAAATTACTGTGGAAGGCCAGTGGGCGATTCATCATCCAAATGACTTATCCCTCCCCCAAAGTTTCTCTAAAGTTTCCTGTCACAGCTCATGTGCCCTGAGGAAAAGTGCTTTTTCTTTCTTCATTCCTTCACTCCTCACTAGCTACTTGTGTGGGTGTCCTGGGGTCTCGGAGAAAGTGGTGCTGTGCCTGGATTTGTCTCAGCTTCTCTCCACTCTGATTCCATCCTGACCAGTGTGAACCTGGAGTCACTTATTAAAGTCAAAGGTGTCCACTTGTGGAAAGGCTTACTGGGCACATCAGGTGGGAGCTTTACCTTCTCCAGAGCACCTCCCAGCTGCTCCCCCTGCACAGTCGTGTGGAGATGCTTAAACAGGTGACAGGAGAATGAGGATCTCCAGTTCCTAGAGCTGTGAATCCTTGTGAAATCACCCTGGCCAGGATTTGTGCCTGGGTACAGTGCCTGGCTCAGGAGAAGAGCAGAGCCTATGGAGATTGCAGCCCTGTGGGGACCAGCTGGATTAAATTACAAAGGGTGACAGGTTTTCCTTCTGCTGTCCTGCCATGCAAAGGGACAGTAATGAGCAGCTGGACAGAAGAGACTGTGAATTGGGAAGATGCACAAGAGCTGAGAAATGACATCAAGATCAATATTTTGTCCCAGGAGCACCAGCCCTTTACCTGGAAGAGAGTGAGGGGGCAATAACTTGGTCTCTGTGCTCTGCTCTTCATTTGAACACGTAAGAAATGGCTTCACCACAGAGGGCCAAGCTCCCAGACAGATGCAAGAGGCTTGTGCAGGGGAGGTAAGTCCTGCTGCATCCTACCCCACTCCCTCTTCCCCTCTGTGGGCAGACAGGGTGGCTCGCAGTGTGACCAAGCGTAAATGATGCGGCTCTTGGAATTGGCAGGGAGGGAATTTGATTTTTTTTTCTTTTTTTTTTCTTTTTTTTTTTTTTTTTGGTGAGGATTGCACTTGCAGTTTACAGCAAGCTGGTTTCTGCTGAGAGGCAGATGTGACTTTGCTGTGCTGCAGAGCCAGCCCCCAGCCCTCCTCTGTGAGCCCTGGTGGAGTTCTGAGGCGGAAAAGCCGAGTGCAGCTCCGAAGGGCACACGTTTCCTGTCTCTTCCTCCTGGCAGGTTTTGTCTGCAGACACTGGCTTGAGTACCCCATAATTACATTTTCACATTTTTTAATATAGTAACACATGGCTGGGCTTGTGGTAGGGAGCCAAGTGATGTCTTTGGGCTGTGAGGACTATAAATAACCAAAGGGATCATTTTATTTGGTTATGGAAGGAAGAAGGTCTTTCTTCAGCATTTGCTGTACAAACACAGCTTTGGAGCAAATAAAGAAGGGTTCTTTTTTTTCCTATATGTTAGGGAGATACCCATGGATTCAGTAGATTGCCTCAAAAGTGAAAAATCCTTTGAGTTGTGTTTCTTTACACGAGGCCTTCACACTGTCAAGCTGCCCAAATTATAGCTTTGTTTTCATTTTAGTTGTAGCAATTATTGTGCTTTTGTTAAAAATACCATTCTGTGTCTATTCTAAGCTCTCAGTAGCAAGAACTGTCTTAAAATAAATGTATTCGCAGTGCCAGGCACAATAGATCTCATCTGTGCCTAAGACTTTGGGGTACAACTGCCAGCAAGCAGCTGGTTTGTGTGACAAGATGCAACTTTTCAGGTCTAGATCTTGGCACTATGAATCTTGAAATCCAGGATTCCTCATTTTTCCTCCACATTGGGCTTCTTGGCAATCCTGTGTAGGCCATATCTGCTTGCACTCTGCTGTCAAATAACCTTGTCACTTCATGCCCAGCACATCTTTCCCTCACTGTGGTGATGCTCCCTGGATCTGTACCCTGTTTTCCCACATCCAAGCAGCCCCTGGATCTGTACCCTGTTTTCCCACATCCAGGCAGCCCCTGGATCTGTGTGTTGCTCTGATCAGAAGTGCTGAGCAGCAGACAGGAACAAGGCTGTGGTGCTACTCTGCCTTCAAGGGAATTCCTGACAGCAGCAGCCTGGATATTCAGCATTTCTTCACTGGGTGGGTGGCCTTGTGTCACCCAGTGCTGGGACTCACCCTGCTCTGAGGCCTCAGCCCAAGAGCACCACGTCATGCCAGGAGCAGCCATCCACCCCCACCATGTGGATAATTTAATGTGGAATCCCAGAATGGTTTGGGTTGGAAAGGACCTTAAAGCCCATCTCATTCCAACTTCCCTGCCATGGGCAGGGACACCTTCCACTATCCCAGGGTGCTCCAAGCCCCCTCCAAGCTGGCCCTGGATACTTCCAGAATGGGGCAGCCACAGCTTCTCTGGGCACCCTGTGCCAGGGCCTTATCACGCTCACAGAGAAGAATTTCTTCCCAATATCCCATCTAACCCCATCCTCTGGCAGTGTGAAACTATTCCCTTCTTTCCTGCCACTCCATGCCATTGTCCAAAGTCTCTCTCCAACTCTCTTGGAGCCCCTTTGGGTACTGGACACAACTGGTACAAAACAGATGTTGAGATTCCTCTAACTTGTGGGGTTTGCTTTTAGTGTGAACGACTACACGTGAAGCTTGAGGCAGGAACATTTCAGCCTGCTGTGTACAGCTTTAGTTCTGCTCTGGAATAAGGCTCCCATGTCCCAGTGTCTGTGTCAAGTGCTGGATCTGCCATAAACAGTTTGCAGAACTTGAACACAAGCATCTCCTAGCAGAAGAGAGATGCTTGGGTGAGTTACGAACATGTCTTGTGCATCTGCAAAGGTCATACATCAGAGAGACCTTTCTGTGCACCATGGACCAGGATGCTTGATAGCAATTACATATTTGTTAATATGTGTGACAAAAACATAGCCAGGTGAAATGGGGACATTTCTACCCCCTTTTTGTAGATACAAAATGTGATCAAAGCATACTCCAACACCACAGAGGGGTGAAGAATATTGACCACAGCCTTTCTCATTTCCTTTTGGGAAAAAACACACAATCCTGCACATGACCCAGCTTTGAGCACCCACGAGTGCCAGACCAGGAGGTCCCATTCCTGGCTGAGTGTGAGCTGCTACATTTCTGCAGGGAAGGCGCTGTTCCTACAATTGCATCTGTACAAAGGAGCCACAGTTCCATGATTGCCCTCAATTAGTGGTGCTGCCAGATCATTCCTAATATTTTTTTTCAATGGGCACAACAGTGCAATGGATCTGACTGTGTGAATGTTTGGATGGGGTGCATTGACAGCAGTGGTGTCTATCAAGGGGAACAACAACTCCAGATTAAATAGCCGGGCGCTCTCTCTGTCACGATGGGGCAGTTTCAGGGAAAAAGCTCCCATTGTTTCCTCGGCCATATCGAGGGGGCTGACACAAGGCCCTCTTGATTAAATGAACTGGCAGCAGAACAGCAAGTTCTTGTTAACCATACATGCCAAAAGGCCCTAACACAAACAATCCCTATTATAAATTAGGCCTTTTACAAACAATATTTCAAGAAACTACTTGTCCGTTTTCCATGCCATTATGCATTTTTAGGATGATTACATGTTTCTGCTGGATAATGGCCTTTTGCCAAGGGCAAAATGGAGTTTCAATAGGATTCATTATGAAGTGAAAAGTTTTTCTATTCCCTACCTCCTGGAAGGAAAAAGCCACTCACAGATAAAGCTCGCGATATAATTACGTTGCTTTAGATAACCAGTGATGTTGCTTCCCAAATGATAAGTACTTGTTTTTATCCTTCCTTAATCTCACAGGCCCCTTGTAGTCTTTTAATAGGAAGTGGTGGCAGCTGTGAAGGCCACTTGATCATTTGGGTCTGAGCAGAGTGTGAGGCTGCCTGGCTGATAAAAGCCAAGACAGCTCCAGCTATCAGGATAGCTATTAGAGGAGGAAGTGCTGTCTGCGAGGACAGGCCATGCCAGGCAGCTCTTCAATGCACTGCTAAATAATTATGCTCCATTATAAACCTTTCCCTTCCCCCTGTTCATTTTACAGAGCCTGATCTCTCCTGGAGTTCAGACATGTTGTTAATATCTGCAAGGGAATGTGAAATGCTGAGCTGTGGGGATGGGGATGTCAGAGTTTGATCCTGAAAAAGGCAAAATGACCATGGTAGGAGCCAAGCCCTTGGATCCTGGTGCTGTGCACAGGAGTTCATCAGTGCTCAGTGTAATAGAGGAGTTACAGAGCAGCTTTGTGTCTGGGAGCCTGACAAAGGCAGAGGTTGCCTCGGGGATTGGAAAAAAAATAGGGGAGGTCTTGTAGTTCAGGCCCCGATCTGGATCTCAGGAAACCTAGCTCAGTTTCCAGTCCTCCTTCAGAGTCCTTGGTTTTTATCAGTCTCTCACTGCCCTCATTTCTTGTTTGTTACATGTGAATGGAAATGATTTCTCCTTTTGGCCAACTCTTAGGATTATAGGATCTGAAGATAAAGACTCTGTCATCTGTACAGAATATCAAGGCTTTTGCCTGTCTTAGCTGAGCTTTTGAGATGTTACTGTACCAGATCCCATTTCTCTGATTTATGTCTCATGCAACCATTTTGTTTATAAAGATGTCCATCATTCCCCATTACACGCTTCCCTCATCATTACTGCAGGAATTTAACCAGGAGGGCAAACAAATAACTTGGTGATTGTGAGAACAAAAGCCCCAGTTAATGAAAATTCATTTTGAGGTGGCAAAAGCCATTTATTATACCCATATAGCAATTATTATCAAGTTAGTGGTTCCAGGATTTCATTACTATTAAGAAGACAAGCCATTTGGGCTGTTGTAGTCTGAGGTATTTTGGAACACTAATTAGGACTTTTCAGCCCTGGAAGGAAGGAGGATCAGCTCATGTTCACGGGGAAGGGAGTAGGGAGTTGAGTCTCTTGCCTGTGTGACAGTGAGGAGTCTGTGATGACATCTGAGGAGTTAGATGAGGTGAAGGTGAACTGAGGCCACCTCACCCTAATTCTGCTTCCCCAGCTCTGAGAAGCCAGGAGAGCTGAGAGGAGGAGTAACCTGGGGGAAGGAATGTACTGTCCAAACGGAGGGAAGATGTGGGAGTTTGAGTGAGACACGGAGGAGCAGGAAAAAAAAAGGTGATCCTGGGATTTAGACACTGAGCTGTGCCTTTCATGCTGCCACAGTGGTCTTGTACGAAGTGAGATGCTTTTATTGTCCTTATGTTTTTCTTTTTCTGGGTACTGAGCTTCATCTGATTGCAGGTGAGCTTAATATTCCACTGTGTGTACATGGGAAATTTTGTAAAATGCCAAGTACTTTGCAATATCATGCTCTAGACGTGCAATATTTTTGACCTGTAGTGATGTCGTCCTCTCCTTTCCCTGCTCAAGAGGGGAATAATTCCTTCTTATACCACAAAGGAGACAGAGCCATAAAAATTAATGTGGAATTAGGGTGATGGGTCAGGGAGAAAGGAGATTATGAGAGTTTGACCAGATGATTGTATTATGGGCATATAAGTAAATACACAACCTAAGCAATTCCCATGCTTTGTGTATTTCACTATAAAACAGAACAGGTGGTTAGGGACTGTTCACACAAACAGACTGGGGATTTGAAATACACTTGTGGGAAGTTAGTTTTTAGGGCTTTTTTACAATATAAGTGTGTCTTATATAATATGTATGTTACAGTAAAAAAACCCAAAAAAAACCAAAAATGAGGGAGAGGGACTTTTATATAGGCAATGTCCAATATATAATAGTGACAGGACAAGAGGCAATTATTTTAAACTGAAAAACAGGGGTTTAGATCCGATGTCAGGAAGAAATTCTTGGCTGTGAGGGTAGGCAGGCCCTGGCCCAGGGTGCCCAGAGCAGCTGTGGCTGCCCCTGGATCCCTGGAAGTGTCCAAGGCCAGGCTGGACAGGGCTTGGAGCAGCCTGGGATGGTGGAAGGTGTCCCTGCCTGTGGCAGGTGGTGGAACTGGATGCCCTTTGATGTACTTTCCAGCCCAAAGCATTCTATGATTCTGTATAAATGTGTCTGTATTAACAGCATATGTTTTTATTTTGGAAAATAAAAGAGATAAAACCATATATGTATAAAGTAACACACACCTGGTGAGCTGGGCCTCTGGGACTATGAAATCTAGTTCTCTCATGCTGCAGGCAGACAGAGTGAGTGCAAACAGGCATTGCCAGCTCCTGCTACCTCTTGTAGGCAAGACTGAAACACCAAGTGACAGCAGGTCACAGTCAGGGACCCACAAGCTGCCAAGGGGTGCCAGGAGAGACTCATTCAGTGAGGGTGTCTCCTGTGTGTCACCACAGTCTTTTGCAGCCAAATTGCATAATCCTGCTCCTGAGATTTGTCAAACTCCACCTGGAAGTGCCAGAGTAATGGGACACGGAGTCTGCAGGCCTGACACTGCTGTCCTGACATGTCACACCCTGATAAATGCAGCTGTGTACTCCCCAAAAGGCTGTTAAATGCATTAGTCATTAGGTATTTAATTATCTCTTTTCACCTGGACTCAGCTGACCTCTAATGACCAATATTTGTGCTGGAAACAGCAGGGATGAATTGCAACAGGCCCTGAGAAAGTCTAAGAACCAGTGACTTCTTGGCTGAGGCCATGCAGGAAGGCTGTGGCAGAAACCCCAGCCATAAACCCAAAGTCATTCCTGGCTGCTGGAGTCACACTGCAGTGGCTGTGCTCTGAGTACCAGGCTGCATTCATGGGGACAAGTGAAAGGGAGGAAATCCTTTCACAAGCCTGGGAACTGGGAGCTCCATTCCCTGCCCCTGGAGATGGTGGAAAGACTCATTGTCTTCTGTGAACTTGGCTTGGAGCCGCTGCGAGGCTGTCCCGCAGAGCACCTGGGGAAAGCACAGGCTGGAAAATATCCTGAGGTAATGGGAAGAAGGAGAGGGGAGATGTGCTGCTGCCTGGGAGGAGAAGAGCCCTTTCTGGTCATCTGACAGCTGCCTCTGGGCCACCACAGCTACACACTCCTGACACAGAACAAAGTGATCCACCCAACGCAGAACTTGTGTGTGGAGAACCTTTCAGCATGGGAAAAATGAAGAATGTCCAAAAGGACCTTCCAGAAATTTAAGTGTATAACTACCATACTGAAAAGACCAGGTTACTCTCTCCCAATTAGTTGCTTGAACCAGATGGCAGAAAGGAGGATATTATTAAGAAAAATAAGCTTTATTAGGGAAGGGGCAAGGAAACTTGAATAGAAAACAGATTGCTTCAAGGCACTTGAATTCTCCGCCCATTTTGCTATCAAAATCACCCAAAGTATATTGACAAATTAAGAAAAGCTTAGAAAACCAAACAAATAATAAACCCTGGTAATCAGCAAGCTCTCCAAAGACCCTGAGTGCCTCAGCACCTCAGCACTTTTCACAGAATTCCAGTGAAAATCACTGCATTTCCAAACTGGTGGTTTCAGTGTTAATCTTCTGGAGCTGTTTTTAAACAAGGTCTGCAGCAACTTATGTAGCCAGCTGAGCAGATGATGTGAATAAAAGAAATGAGCCACAGATCAAAAAAAAGTCTACAGGGTTTGGCTTTTAATTTTACCTCACCGTCTTTCACCCAGATGTGGTTGTGGGTAGGTATCAGCCAAGAAATTGCAGGTGGCATGGTTATCTTGCTATTTACTGAGCGATGATGCTGCTACCAGCTATTCAATAATAGGAAATGACTAATGATGTGGTGGAAATTATGAACCAGGATTAATAAAACTTGAAAAGGAACAGTCTGGTCTGTTTGATCCTCTGAAGAGGAAGTCTGTCTGTGTACAAGTCTTTTCCCTGAGGTGGTGTTCTTATTAGTCTGATCTGAGTATGGAGCAAAGGGAACTGAGTTTGGAAGTGGCTTAAAAAGAAGACAGTAAAAGAGGACATGAAGTATTGTCTAAAAACATCCCTGGGTGACAGGCTCCTTTCTAAGCTGCCTTGCAGGAGGGTGGGGGTAAGTCACAGGAAGGCTGCTCCAGTCTGCGCCTTGCTCACAAGTGAAAAGGAATTTCTTGGAGAGCTGCATTTGACTCAGGTCTGATTTTGCTGTTCTTTCTCCTGCCAAATTCTCCTTGAGTCATTTTGTTTGATGAGGGACTACAGTCCTGGGCTAATTCCAGTGCTGTGAGCAGCCTGGTGAATAGGAGGTGCCACTTCCCGAGTGCCGTGGCAGTGCTGAGAGTAATTTCTTGGTGGAGAGCTGAAGGCCTTTTTGAAGTAATTTCTTGGTGGAGAGCTGAAGGCCTTTTTGAAGTAATTTCTTGAGGGCTGGTGCAGATGCTGTGATTTGAAAGCAAAAAGGTACTCTTAAAAATCAGACCAAAGAAAGAGGAAGGCCTAAATGGAGTAGACTCCTGAATGAATCCTAATGGAGAAGGTTTTGGGATACATATCCGAAAATGCTGGCTGAGATGGCACCAAGAGCTGAGATGGCACCACCAGCTGAGATGGCACCAAGAGCTGAGATGGCACCACCAGCTGAGATGGCACCAAGATGAAAATTTGTTTGATGTGGCAAGACTGACATCTAGGACACGTGATGGGTTCCAGGCTATTACCACAGGAATGGCAAAACTGGCCTCCCCTAAGCTCCCTTCCATTTCTGAGAGAAGAGACTTGGAGTTTATTGTTTTCAAGGCAGATTATTTCTTGGGTTCCTTGATGTATAAAATTCCCATGACTGCTTTGGTATGCCACTGATCTCTTCTGCTCTTCTTGAGGCAGGTCAGAGTTGTAGCTACAGTGAAGTTCACTCAGTAGGGAACTGCGTAATGATACTGAGTGACCTGTAATGGTGGATAATGTGTGAAGGAAATGTTGCCCTGGAATAGAAGATTCTGTGTCATTGGCTAAGATTGCAGAGATGTGAATTTAGTGTGGTTCTGTCTAGTCCAATATTTCTACCAAAAATGCTGCCAGAATCTGACAATCTTGAATATTTGTGCCCAGCACTAGTCCCTTGCTTTAGACCTTTTTGGCTTTGGCCCTGTTTGAACCTCTCATGCTCTCAGGCACATGGTGAGAATCTTTGACTGTCCTGCGCAGGCCCAGGAGGTGGGCTCCGTGATCCTTGTGGGTTCCTTCCAGCTCAGCATATTCTCTGATTCTATGATAGTCTTCAAGTTCACCCAATTTATTAAGTTCACGGCAATCTGTTGGATCCACTCTAGTTGCAGTTAAAGCTTCAGAGTGTCTGGTACAGCCTCATCTGGTCCATCAATCCAGATGGAGCTGTCAGCACATGGTGTTTGCAGCTAGGGACTTACAGAGGAACAAACATTTGGTTTCATTTCAGTCAGTGAGGACGAGTCACCCCTCAGACTTTGGTGTTCAGAGTTTGCTGCTCAGAACAATGGACAGTGAGTAACTGCTGTGTGAGGTGGAGCTCCAGAGGTGCTGCTGGGGTAGGCTGTGAGAGGCTCTACCCTACTCCTGTGCCATCTCTTCTGTTGTCTCTGGTTCTTTCCTCTTTGCCAGCTTTCTTTTTCTCACTCCTCCTCTGGCTTCCTCTTAGTCTTTCAAATAATTTATGTTTTAAAGTGAAACTCAGCTATGCAACTGGTTTTATATTTATAAATTGTGTTGGGCTGACCCTCTCCTTACCTCAGAGCTGGTATTTTTAAAAGCCCTGTTATTTCCCACTGTTTCAGAAGGTTAAAAGTCCAATCTCATTACAAATGCCGTGCATATGTTGTTGTTTAGTGTTATATCAGTGCATTACCTCAAACTGCACAGCCAATCATAACCCTGGTGGACTGTGTCTCACGTCATCACACGGGTGGGATGGAGGCACTGATGCTCGTTAAAGACATTAAATCCTGCTCCCTGCTTTGTAATATCTCAGGATCTTCCTTTTGTCCTTTTGGTATCATCCAGCATTTTCCCTCTCTGCTTGGGCAATACAAAGAAACATTCAGGACTTGAAATCCCATAATCAGCTTTGATCATGCTGCTTTTGGGAAAGCAAGGACAGATGACTTTGTCTTGGTGGAATGTTCCTCCCTGCAAATGCTTTTGAAGTTATTTTTCTTATTATTTCCCTCTTGATTTAAAACCAACCTACTAGATATTTGTTACTGTTGTCTTACTCTTAAGCTGTGGCTCTTTTCCTTTGTTCTTTATGCCTAAGGATTTACTAGACACCACACCAAGTTTTTTATCTACTATGTTGAACAGAAACCTGCCTAATACTTGATGAAATTAAATTTGCAGTGTCACCTGAACCTTTTCTAATTTTAGGGTTCTCAGCACTGAGCCTTTAGTATCAAAAGCCTTTACTTGTGTTTGGAATGGACGTGGTCCTGTCATGGTTAAGTAACAATTGTATTTAGGCCAGCATATTCAGAATATCCTGTAACTGGACCCTAGAAAGAAAGTAAATTATCATCCTTGATTGTGGGGAGCATATTGTGACTTAGTTCAAGCCAGGAGGAATGAATGCAATGCCCTGACCCATTGCTGTTGATAATTGGCTACAGGAAATTCAAGCCCAAAATGTCCACATTGGGTGAATATTACTCCAAAATGTGATGATGAAGGTGAAGCTCTCACGTACACCTTTGGCACCAATTTTGTCAGTGGTGGTAATAATAATAATAATAATAATAATAATAATAATAATAATAATAATAATAATAATAATAACAACAACAACAATAATAATATCATCATCTTGGTGTTACTGCTTCACCCACAAAAGCAGCCTCAGCTCAGCAGTGGTTCCCTCTCTTTGTTCCCTCTCTTTGTTCCCTCAGAAAGTGCCCACTCTCTGCAGAAATTGATGCTCAAGAGATTTGTTTTTCTTCTTTTTGCTCTAAGCTAGATGAATATAATGTCCTCTGTAGTTGTAAAAGACTGTTTTTGTATCTCACAGTCACGTTTCAGTATCAGCAAATATTTTAGATATGAGTTAAGAGAGGTACCCCACTGACAGAAGAAGGCTGGCGGAGCTTGTAGTATCACATCGTAAATTCCCTCTTCTGCTATGAAAATGTAATAAAACATGTGGCATGGCAGATTTACAATGACAATGCTGCTGCTGTGTTAAGGCAACTATTTTATCCCTTTGTTTTAAACCACAGTTTTTACTGTACTACACACAATGAGCCTTTCCTCTGTGCAACAATGCCTACAAGCCCCACATTAAGTCAAATATGATCTCATGGCGACTCTTCATCAACTCGTTACACCATTATCTCTCTGCTGCTAATAAATTTTAGGAGGGAAAATTTATATGCAAATGTTTTATTTCAGCTGTGGTTATACTTGGCTTATCATGAGCCTGGTAGTGCCCCCACCCACTGACATCATGCTTGGAAAAGTTCTGTTCAATAGGCCTTTTACAGTTTTAGTACAAAGTTACATTCCCAAGCCTGACGACACACTGTGATGGGCTTCCCAGCTGCCGACAGCCTGACCCTGCAGGTGAAGCAGCTGGGCAGAGTCCTGCTGGCCAGGGTAGCTGTAATTCAGGTGGGGTTTTGCTTCTTACTGCCTTTCCTGGCTTTTGGGTTCTGGACTCAAAATGGCCAGTTGTGATTGCAACCTTTTATTAATCAAACTTGAGGCTTCTTCCATCCCCCACTGCTAGGCTGTCATTGAGATGAATGAAAGTAAATTTTAAAAATTTCCGACTCTTGTTAAGATAATAAAATGCATTTCCTTTTAAGGAAATTGATAACTATAAGGGAGATAAACCACAATTGTTATGATTTACTTTAATCTTCCTATATGTGTTGATGTGAATGCCTCAGTACAATGGCAAGGATAAAATTTAGGAGGTTTATTGCTCCCTGCTTCCCAAAGACACAGGGGAATAAGCTGATCTTGTGGCTCTTGCTTTTACTATTGTCTCCAGGTATTTTTGCTTAATTGTCCAAATTGCACCTATGAAATTGTACAACTGCTTCCTCTCCATGTTTGCATCTCTGTAGCAGGCTGTACTGGAAACATCCAGATAACTCCCAAAGACTAGAAGATTGCTAAAGCCAAGCCAACCTTATCTTATTGGTTTTCTACTCTATCACTGAGCCGGCAACAGCAAAGGAGTTTGTAGGTACTCGCCTCAGAGGCTGTGATCATTGTAATCCATAAATAAAGAATATCCTGAATATTCATGGGACGAGAACAGGGGAGGAAGCAGCAACTGAAAGAACGAATAAAAATTACCTGCACAGATTGGCATTTTCAAAACTTCTTATCAGATTAGAAATATGTGTTCCAGACTTGTGATTGTTTGTCATTCATACCTACTTGGGAATCCCACTACAGGGGTTGAAGAGTATCAGCTTGGATAGGTGGAAGAACATAAAACCTGACATTCACTTGCCTGGTAAGGAGAGCTTTCCACCCAGGAACACAGACATCCCTCAGTGGCTGCAGCATTTGCTGTGTCACTGAACCCATCTGCTGCACAACTGTCAGGATTGTGGCACTTCAAACACACAGGGGCAGAAATGCCGTTCCTTTGACAAACACTTATTCAGCAGATTAAAAGTCACAAAACCAAAAGGAGCAGGAGCCCTGGGTCTGGAGTACACAAAAGTATTGCAACTACAAGTGCTTCTAAATCCTGACTGGTTTCTCCCTAATACGGAGAGACCAGTGGAAAGAAGCAGCTACAACAATGTGTCCAAAGGTCAGGAAAAGCAGAAGAATAGCAATGAAAATCAAAGGAAGAAATGAAATGACTCCCACTGTTACTCCAGGTCAGAGGAGAGGCTCAACCAAGCAGTGATTTAACATTAGCATGTACCAGCACATATGGACAATTCCAATCAAGCCAGGAATTGTTTTTCCTATGGCCATGAGGAAAGTTAACTATTGTAACCCAAGTCATCTGGCTTTTTTTTTTTTTTTTTCCCAAGGAACAGAATTTCCTTTCTTCTTCTGGAGAAGTTTTCATTTTGTGAGGGAGTGTGTTTATGATACATTCCCACATCAGAAACGGTGACATCAGTGATTCCTTTTGCAATTTCCCATCAGTACCCTGGGGACAGGGCTGGCCTTCCTTTGTCAGTGTGTGCTGAAATCTGGGGACAGCAGGTGCAGTAACACACCAAGTGCAAGTGCTTTCACCAGGCTTTAAAGCCAGGGGAAGTACAGGAGTTACCTCAATGCACAGCCTGTTCCAGGGTCTGCTTACTCTTAATTTCATGAAGCTCAGTGACAATGTTGTAGTCTAGCAGTGACAGAAAGCAATGACTCTGTTGCAATAGCCATTGTAATGGCAGGAACCTTGATGTTCAAACCCAAACTAAGCAGAAACTGAGGTATTTTTAAGTGTGCAGCCTGCAAGTCATTCCTGTGGATTCACTTGTTGGGTGCAAATTATCTCATCTCCCATTCCTTACTGCTCCTTCTTTCTTTTCAGGTTATGGGGCTGACAGATTAACCCTTTCCCAGAATTTGGGCTCTGCAGCTCCAGGAGGTCTAACCTCTTCCTTCTCTCCCTTGAGGCAGGTGATGGAAAGAATCCATGTTGTTCCAAGATCTGCATGTGTTTGCCATGCTCTGTGTAACTCCTTATGCTGGTGAACCTGCTACAGGTGGTCTGGGCATGTGGGCTGTCTGCAGTTTTATTTCTAAGGGCATGAGCTGTCTGGCAAGTGAAAAATTGGATTTTCACTGAGCTACACTAAATATGACTCTTATCTTCTATTTCTTTCCTGGATGTGTGGGGGATGTCCCTGTCAGGATAAGACACACTTCACATGATGCCTGGAGATTTAAAAGCACTGTGAAAAGAGATTGAGCTTGCTTAGGATTTAATGAACAACTTGTTGAGCTCATTTGGCTCTCCATGATTTAGCAAACTGATAAGTGATTAAGGATAATTTTCCAGTTAGCTTGCTGCTACTCTTTAAAGTGCCTGATGAACATCAGCAACTGAGCTGATTGATAACTAATCATCTAGTTTGGCACTGCTAATTGCTTGTTTAGCCATCAACCTCCCTGTTTGTTAGATTTTCAGGTGGTCATCAGAAACAGTCTTCTGATCACTCAGTCATGACTTAGATGTCATGAGATCAATCAGCTGTTAATGAATTTTCAAACCCAATCTGTAGAAAGTAATTTACATTCCCAAGCAAGGACTAGAATTCCAACGAATTTTAGACTATTGCATGACCTTCCCATGGAGACACCCCTCACCAGAGGGGCTTTAAAGGTTTGTTACCAAGATGGTTGGAGCTAATCCTGCTGAGGTGGAGGGTGGAAAGCATCTGTGCGTATTTCTGTATCCCCACATACCATATGTTTCTCTTCTGTGCAGCCAGGAAGCAGATTTGTCCTCGTGCCATGTATATTCATCAGGTGTTATCTGACCTCGGGTCCTACTTAAGGAAACATCTAACTGAGGTTGATGGAAGACTTGCCCAAGTAATGACATCATTAACAGGACTTGTGATAAAAGTGGAGTGTCACCCACAGTGATTGCATGGAGCATTGCATGATAGCTGGGATGTCTGTAAAATCTGTGCAAAATTAACTACAGCTGCACAATAGGTGATTAAACTAGTTTTCTCATGCTGTAACTCAGTCCTCTTTAATACTCATTTAAGAATTCTTTCTTTTATAGGATTGTAATATGCATGAGCCCATTCCTTTCCACCCTCCCTATTACTCTACAGCAATGCCTTATTTAATACCCTGCTCTTATTTTTATTGCTTCTAGCAGTCAATCTCCTCTCCTCGGCCTCTGTCCTGGGTAGCTTGGCCAAGAAATGGGGAACTTCTTGGTGGGGAAAGTGATGGAGAAGGAACAGAACCACTCCAGACTTGTTGAACTAGTCTCACAGCAGAAGTAGCTTTCCCAGAGAAAGCCTGGCAGAGGCAGGTTCCCTTCTGTGTGATTTTTCTTTGCACCTCTGAACCTGCTTATGTGGAGTCCTTGTAGAAGAGAACTATGGCACTTCTTCAGTCTCCTCGGGTCCTTTTGTGGGATGAGAGGAAATTCTTACCAAAGCTTTGTGATGCTGGTCTGTAACTTTTGTAAAACCTGGGAAATCTGAGAGATGCAGTTTTCTTGCATATGCCCCTTGATTTGGTAACCCTCTCAGGATCTTTTCCCGAAGGAGAGGAGAAATTGTTAGATCTGCTTTAGGTAAAATCCTGCTGTAGATCATCTCAAGTGAACTGACCATGCTGGCTGAGAGCTCAGGATCTGTTTCGTATAGAGTGAGAAATGTCCTGTAAAAAGGGCCATAAATAAGGCAAGTTTTCAAAGAAATTGAAACTCTATGTTTGAAGTAATTCATAGAAGAACAGTAATCATTGGCATCAACACTGCCAATGTATAACATTGAAAACTCATGAATTTGTCACCACAAGCACAAAAACAGAGCATTTGGGGTTCTTTTCCCATAAGTGAATAGTCTGAGGTCCCTGGGAGTGGTTCTCAATTGTGATCTGAGAAATATGAGAATTTCACTGTGTGATTCCCAAGTTGAGCTCAAAAGCCTGTGCACCAGACCACCTACTGCCTACAGCATTTCATTCAAGATGTTAATCCATCTTGAATTAAAGATTTTAAATTAGAAAGATCTTAACATATCCCAAAGGTGCATTGGTTGACTGTAGGCAGGTACTGAAAGGTAAAATCTATCTTTTGCTTTTTAAACTTTGGGATTAATCTTTTAAGATTTTCTTCCTGACTGTAAGGATTAGAGACCTTTTTTAATTTTTAATGAACTTGAAATTTTTATATAATACAAGTTGTTGGTAAATGGGACTTTGAACAACATATTTAATTAAAAAAAGACAGCAGTAAAATGGTCAGAAGGACTGATATGGTCAGGTTACCTCATCTTTTCAGTAGCAGAAGGTAGTAAGTGAGTTATATTGTTTTTAGTAGCATGGAAAATAAATTCAGCCCCATCAAAGAAACTCCTATCCAGTGAAATGAAACAGATTTAAAACAGATTTATCCATTAAAACATCGAGCTAAGCTTCCCTTGGTCCCTACTGAGCAGAAGACGCCTGTCCCATCCACCTCTAATCTGAGAAGCTCATCGTGTCTCCCAGACCTATTTGCAGAGAGACGCTTGTGGGAGATGAACCCTTGGCATGGGAGGTTGCTTGTCTCCGAGGGCTGTTGGAAGGGGAGCAGGATTCCTTGTCTGCCTCCATCCACCCACGCAAACAGGAAGGAGGCCCTGCCAGATGATAAGTCCAATTTACCATCCAGGGTAAGTAGATGCCAGAGAGGATTGTTTTCGTTTCCACGGGATTTCTAATTAAGGGACATGCTTTAACTGTGTTTTCAATGGCTGAACATCCAAATGACAGTTTGATATGAGCAATTTGTCTGGCAGGATAGATAAATTCATACCAAAGCTAAAGGATTTTCCATTTGAAATGGGTACACATCCTTAGCTGTGAATCGGATCAAACATTCCTGTAACTAAAGAATCCCCTTTATGTAACAACTGCTTTTTAACCTTCATTCTTTGCACTTTTAATGATCAAAGTCTCTCCTGATTTGTCCCCAGTCACTGACTCTGCCAAGTGCTTGTTTTTTTTCAGAACTCTCAATCTTGTTCCAGTTTGATGAATGAAGGGAAATGTCTATTCCCATTTCTCCTGTCCCACCCACCCCTAATGACCAGTAGCATTGTCTGGCTGACTCCTGGGGGAATTTGCCACCTGCACAGTGTCTGGGCTGGGCTGTCACAGCTGGATTTCTTCTGATCTTTGTTTTCTAGAGATGTGATCCAGTGTCTTGAGAACAGGTAGAGAGGAAAGGTGCTGGTGTCTCTCTGTCCTGGGAAGATCAGTGCAGCATGATTAGGCCACTGGGTGTTTCATAGAAATATAGAATCCCAGACTGGTTTGGGTTGGAAGGAACCCTAAAGAGCATCCAGTTCCATGCCCTGCCATGGGCAGGGACACTTTCCACTGTCCCGGGTTGTTTTAAGCCCTGTCCAGCTGTCCTGGAACACTTCCAGGTATCCAGAGTCAGCCACAGCTTCTCTGGGCACCCTGTGCCAGGGCCTCACCACCCTCACAGCCAAGAATTTTTTCCTAACATCTAATCTAAACCTACTCTTTGACAGTTTGAAGCCATTTTCCCTTGTCCTGTCACTCCATGCTCTTGTAAATAGTTTATGTAGTAGTTTCTGGAATACTGGAAGTCCATCCAGTCCAGAAAGGTGTTGCTTTGGTTGGGGACATGTTGCCTTTTATCACATTCACAGAAATAGATCAAAGACATGTTCACGATACCCGTAGCCAGCAGAGGTGATGTGGGCAAATATTAAGTGGATTTGTTCCTGTAGGAGTCACAGTTTAAAACCCTCTTGATAACTTTGCCAGGTTCAGCTAGAAAGGCTCTGACATTTAGTGCTGGTTAATGAGAACTGTGAGCTTTGAAGGTTACAGAATTGCATGTTCTCCCTTCCCCCCATCATCACATGGCACCATTCAAAATATGTCTGAGCACAGAATACAGTTATTTTTGGTACTGGACCAGAAACTTATCAGGTGAAGTGCAATTAATGAATCAAGTGCCTTAAAATATCTGCCCAGAAGCAGCAGGTACTCTTTTGGTGACTGAGGCCAGGAATTCCATTCAGAAGAACAGCAAAAAGCTTTTCTTGCATGATTTCTTCACAGTATTATTTGTCCTGATGCTTCCAAGGATGTTGTATTTTTACTATACCAATACAAATGTGCCTTACCTTGGCAAATCATGAGACTGGAAGATCTCACTGTGCACAGTAGGGATTCAGCTGAAATCCTGACAAGGTTTGCCTGCCCCAGCTGCAGTCCAGAGTGCCAGGAAGGGGATGCACAGAATCATGGAATATCCTGAGCTGGAAGGGGAGCCACAGGGATCATCCAGTCCAGCTCC
Source organism: Passer domesticus (assembly GCF_036417665.1). Lineage (NCBI taxonomy): Eukaryota > Metazoa > Chordata > Aves > Passeriformes > Passeridae > Passer > Passer domesticus. The sequence continues at coordinate 8,134,278 of NC_087479.1, forward strand.
TGGCCCTGCACAGACACCCCAACAATCCCACCCTGTGCCTGAGAGCAGTGTACAAACACTCCTGGAGCTCTGGCAGCCTCGGGGCTGTGCCCATTCCCTGGGGATCCTGGGCAATGCTCAATCACCCTCTGGGGGAAGAACCTTTCCTGATATCCAACCTAAACCTCCCCTGACTCACCTCCAGCCATTCCCACAGAGAGCAGAGGTTGGAGCTCCCCCTCCACTGTCCCTTGTGAGGATGCTGCACACACCATGAGCCCCCCCACCCCAGATGGAGGTTGGCTTTAGAACTTGGTCCTTTTGTGCCCTTCTTTCCTGGGTCATCAAATGTCAGAAAATGTAGAGGAATCTGTGAGTTAAATTCAGAGGAGATCAGGACTAGCACAAAGATTGGGGAAAGGGAAATGGGAGCAGGGAGTTTTCCAAGGTTATGTCTGAAGAAACAGCATGAGGAAACTGCACAGGATTTACACAGGAATTGAGAATAATGAGTCAAGGGAAACTGAGTGGGTACAAGAAATGGGATAGAGCTGTCTGGGAAAGGACGGGCAGAGCTTGAGACAGAAAATTGGGTGGGGTTAATAAAATCAGGAACATATGGGACAGGAACAATCACCTGTGGCGATAGAGAAGAGGAGGAGGAAGCAGGGACAGTGAAACACTCTGTGTGGAGAGGACCATTTATGGGACAAAGAGTGGGCACTCTCTGGCCAGGCAAAAGGAGACAGTTATAAATAGAAGTGTGGGTGTGAAAACTCCCACACAGTGTGAAACAACTGCAGTGAGTTGACTCTCAGAGGAGACCAGCAACACTGGCATGAAAGCTACATGTGGTTCTCAAACCAGATTGAATGGAGTCAGACTTTGGGACAACCCTCGGCAGATCCATGGCCACTTGTCCCCATGCTGGAATGAGACCTGGAGTCAGGAGCACACCATCCCCCTGTATCTGAGTTCCTCTCCACCTCTGCTGTCCATAAAGAGCGTGTCTAACACCAGGGGAGAAAATATATGGGCATAGAAAGAAGGTGTGTTCATCAGGGCCTGTGCTCTGGGGGCTCAAGGCAGGGGCAGCTTGACCTGTGCATTTTCTGATAGTGTGGAATGATTGAATTTACAACTGCACTAACATCCTCTGAATGCAGTCTCAGAGAATAACACAGAGCAGTAGTTAAGGAGACAGGGAAGGGTTATGCTGTGCAGAAGGAAACAACTTTAGCAGATAACTAATTAGAGATAACAAAGCTGGAGAGCACAGGGTTGATAGGCCATGGCTGAAATACCCATATTAATAAAGCCAAGAGTCAAGGACTGACTCTGTGCTCTTATTTTCTATAGTACAGATGTTTGATAATCCCAAAAGAGGTCAGTGCTCCAGGGCTGGGCACTCAGCACTGTTAGAGGAAGATGGTATTTGCATTAAGGAGCCTACAGTTCAAATAGAGGAGGCAGACAGAGTGGGAGAGGAGCAGGAGCACTGAGAGGTAAAGCAGGTGGCCACAGTTAGCAGAGCTGATTTCTGAACTTCTGAATCCCAGTGCACTGCTGTGTCTGTTAAATTGTGCTGCTGTTTGTGTTCTTACCAAAGCCAAAACGATGTCTGAGTAAAAGCTCAAGGCTAAAAGCACTGTGGGATTTCTGTCCTAGAAACCAGAATCCAAAATGGGCTGATTTTACTTTTTAAAGGAAAGAGCAAATGGACCAGTTCCTATTCTGAATGGTCCTGCTGCCACACCAGCATACACTGAGTGCTGTGTATGAGAAGAGAAATCCCACTGAAATGGGACTACAGCCCTCAGTCCTGGAGGGAGATGCAAATGCACTGCAATCTGATTATATTGGCTGGGAAATACACAGGTTTCAGCATGTCCACTGCACCCAGAAATGTCCTCAACACTTCGCACAGCAAATAAATTAACTTGTTACTTACTTGTTCTGAAGATTTTATGCAATGAAGTGTTAGTCCTACACAAGGAAAGTTAGGGCAGCAAGAACAGAACCATGGAATCATGGAATTTTTTGGGTTAGAAGGGACCTTAAAGTCCATCTCTTTCCAACCCCCTGCCAAGGGCAGGGACATTTTCCACTAGACCTGGCAGAAGCTTTTATTACAGAGCCCATGAAGGCAGCAACACCATGAAACACACCAGCAGTCAAATTTCACACCAGGTTTAGCAGGAATTTATCTGAGTCTTTTTGCATAGAAATCTCAACTCCTCTTCCCTCCCATCAAAAATAGCTGGAAGTGTCCATATATTTCAAGATTTGATTCTAGGTTTATGCTGGTCATTTAAAAACAGTCAAAGTTTAAAAATTAATTTAAGTGCTTAGTTGCCTTCCCAGACAGTGATGTTTGACTGACAGCAATAAACCCATCAGAGGAAGCAAATCTGGGTAGTTATGTCACAACTGAATAAATATGACAATATATGTACATAGTTGAGCATATTTAGGACATCCTGCTGCTAAGATCAGTCCACAAAATGGTCAAATTTCATAAAGTTAACATCTATTGATACTCAATGATGCATTTATTTAAGATTTCCTCTTGGTTTACTGATGCAATTGTATTGTTCATTTTTCACATACCAAGCACTGTTGTTTAGTCTCAAGGGAATTTTTGTTACGAATTTAACAATTGTGACATATTAAAGAGCACATTTAAGGAAGAAATTAAGCGTTGAGAGGATGTGACCAAATGTTTCCATGGTGTTTTGTCAAAATGTCACTTAAATGCCAGGGCAATTTTCATCAGAGTTGCTCTTCTAGAGCTCATCTTGCCTACCAAAAAAGTAAAACAAATCTTGTCCACATCAGTAGCAGGCAGGCCTCCAATGCATTTGCCAGGAAATAATTTCCAAAGTTTTATTTTAATTTTGGAAGCTCCTTTGAGCTTCCTGGTGATGCACAAGCTCTGTGCGTTGCACAGCTGAGGGATGAGGAGGAAGTCAATAGCTCAGAGTGTGTAAGCAAAAATGTTCAAATGAAATGCCTCATGTAGGCACCTGCATCTCTAATTAACAACTGGCCCATAATGTCAGGAACTGATTTTCAGGAAGTTCTTTGTTCTTTGAAAGTCAGGCCCCAAAGTGGGCAATGAAAAATTGAAACCTGAAACATCGATGATTACTTCAGGGAAACTCGAGCCTGATGTCAAAGCAAACTGTGAATGTGCATGTCTGGGGAATGCTGTCTGTGCTGGTTTTTCTATAATTCTTACTGCTGTTGTGAAGTTACTGAAGTGAGATTGGTGTAAGAAGCTGTTGTAAGGATTATTTTCTATGAGGATTTTTGGGAAAAGCTGGAGTAGTGATAGAATCCATTCCTGGGAGATATATCTCCCAAATTTAGTCTGTGTTTAAAATTGTGTGTTTTAACATGGAGTAAGTTTTGTAGATCTCTTTTTCGACCTGTGTGGAAAACATGACAGTCTAAAAGCTCCATGTGTGATTTCCTCCTCCCTGAGCTCTGGTGCTCCATGGAGGGGCAGCTGGAGGAAGGTGATGAGAAGATGGTGCTCAGGAGCTGGGTTGCCACCTGAGCACCACCTTCTCATCACCTTCCTCCAGCTGCTTGCTCCAGGGGTCACACTTGCTCTGGTGCTGAGGCATGGGCAGCAGCACAGGCTGTGTTCTGGTTAGATGGCTTGGACCTGCAGGCTTAGCTCAGGCTGGCACTGATGGCCTTGGGCTGAGCTCCTGGGCAGGGCTGTGGAAACCCAGTGGGGGCCATGAGTGCCCTCAGGGCCCTGACACAGAGTCACGATGCTGATGCAGATCTAGGGAGCAATTTGGGAAACAAAGTGATGCTGTGGACCTTACACAGGTGTCTCACTTTGAGATGGCTCAGATAGTGAAGTGCAAACCAGTGCTAAGGGAGCAGAGCTTGGTGACTTTTCCCTCTCCCACAGGCAACTCTGGCTGCTCTCCCTTCTACAGCAGATTTTGTTCATTGAATTATCCCACAAGGCTGTGGTTCTATATGTCCAAGAAAATCTAATTTCTTTCCTTTTTGTCTCAAAGCCATTAATTGCTTCAGTTGTAATTAAAAACCAAAAGTGTCGGAAGCACATTCCTGATAATTACTACTGCCAGAGCCTCTCCGTTTTTTTCTGTTTTCTCCTGAGAAGAGCCTAGTCCTGCCACTTGCTGGAATGTGTTTATCAAACACTGGATTCATATGGATCAGTTGTGGGGACACGTGCAGAGGGCTGGGATGCCTGAGGGAAGGACATCAGCTCCTTGGGGCAGCTCAAGGGCACTCTTGTGATTTGGATGCACTTATTTAGCTGTAGCTCATTATGGGGACATTACCTCCCATGCCTGGGCAGCAGCTGTGACATTAAAATGTATAGGATGTTACCAAAGGAAGTACTTGGCAAAACTTTTTTTCAGTTTCCCCTGACAAACAACAAATTCTCTCAACAATGGTTGGTTCCGGCTGTGAGTCACTAATGTCTTTAGAAGGATGTGCTCTCCCTGCACGGGGCAGACCACAACCAGCTAAATTAAACCAAGACAGGGTAACCTTTGTGGTTGAGGGGCACGGTGGGGAATTCCCAGATGGTTTCCTGAAATCTGGATATTATACACCACTGCTGGTCTGTGTGAGAGCTCTGCAGGAGCTCCCTGAATTGGGAAGGACAGATTCTCCAGTGCTACAATTTCTGTGGCTTTTTGGTATCTGTACAGATAATCTGATTTATGCCAGCTGAAAGCTCCTCTTTAGAAGTAGGCCCTGGTTTCAAATGTTAATGAAAAGATGATTTGGATGGGATCCTGAGCAATGATGATCAAGTGAGTGGCATCCTTGCCCATGGCAGGAGTTTGGAACTAGATGATCTTTAATGTTCCTTCCAACCCAAACCAGTCTATGGTGATTCTATGATTTAGTAATTTCTAGTAATTCTAGTAGTTTAAGTAAGGTATCTGACATTGAATTAAAAGGGTACTGTGAGCATCCCATGGTTATCTGGAGAGAAAATTCAATCTTTGTGTCTGATAAGCCTTTTATGAAAATTTAATTTCCACTTTTGAGCTAACCTAGTGCTCAGGAGCTTTTATATGTGGCCGAAGCTGTAGATAAGTTCTTTATGCTACTTCCAAAGAGAAAATATGGTGAGGATGAGGAATCATGATGGGTTCAGAACAACCCACAGAAAAGTTCTGCATCTTGGAGAAGTGAACCTTCATTCCTGGGTGATGCAGTAACAGCTTAGCTGGTACAGCTGATTTTACAAAAATATTTATTTCAGTGAAATTAATTCCAGCTCAATTTTAGTTCCTTCTTTTAGTATTTTCCCTTGTTCCTTCATTTGGCTGGTGATGAGGTGAGAGCTGCAGCGATGGCATGTAGAAACTCCTCTTTGCAGTAACATCACTCTAACAGTGCTGTGATGAGGAGCTCCAAAAGGCTCTGTGCAGCCATAGGCACTGACCCACCAGCACTGGGATGTTGAAATCCAACTGGGAACGGCTTCACATCTGCCTGGGAAGGTAACAAAGCAATATTAACATTTTCATAAAATGTTCTGAAGTCAGTTTGGCTTGGCTGGCTGAGCAGATACTCAAGCCAAGGAGACTGTCCTGAGCATGGTGTCAGCAGAGAAGCAATGCAGAGTAGTAAGTGAAGTTACAGGACCTTCACAGACATTTTAATAAGGCAGTTAAAGTGACAGAGCTTTGAAAAATCCCTTGTTTTTCTGCCTGTGCCTACATGAAAATGGCATGAGAAGACTCTGCACACACCACTATACAGTGCAGGGACATTCTGATGTCTTCTTCCTGATGCCCCATAGAAATGCATAGGAAGTTCAACCTTTATTTGGTATTTTTCCTGAAGTTCACCTCAACTCTCCAATGTTTAGAGAAAGGTGCTGGTTGAGTACTGTGAGTGTTGAAAGAGGACGTGAAGAGTCTACTTGGCTGCAAAGTGTGCATCACAAAAAGGTACCAGTGCTGATTTGTAATCCAGCAGTGAAAGAAATAATATGAACAGGTAGGTGGGAACATGTCTAGCATTGTTCCTGAACAGGAAAATGTAAGCAAATAGCAACAGTGACTAATTTAGCATTGCTTCATTTTACTAAGGGATGCCTTGAATGCTTCATCACTGAAAGCCTAAATAGCTGTGCAGGGAGGATACTGTAATTCAGCCACAGTTTAGCGGGGTCAGTGCAGGAGTTAGAGGTTGAAATCCTGTTGCTATTGGACAGAAGTTTAATTGGATTGTCTATAACCATCCCTTCCATGCTGATACTTTTTATTCCACCTGAGCTTGCCATACTGAGGCTGTCAGTGTCCTTGATAACTCTCTGTTTATGCCTGGACAGATTTTTATTTGCATGCTAGTTTGGGAATTGGATGTTCTTTGTATCTGTACTTGCATTTACATGTGAACAAGTATATTTGTCTTCATCAGCCTTTGTTCTCCTATTTTTAAAAGGCTTACTCATCCCCTCAAAGATTAGCATCAGTACCATCTGATTTCGGTGACAGTTCTCACCCCATGAGCAGCAAGAAATTGAAATGAACTGTTTCTGGAATGAGCCATTGTTGATCCAAGCTGTCCAACAAGTACTTGAATAACAAATATCTCTTACCAAACCAATGCTGGTTCATGAACAGAGAAACAGAATGAAATTCACTGCATTGCTTGTTTGCAAAACACAGTTCAGCCCTTTCTTTGCCAGAGCTGAGCTGTCAGGAACTAGATCCTTAACTGCTATAAACCAGCTTAAGTCAATGACTTGGGTGCCTGGTGACAATTTACATTAAGTGATCATCCAGCCTCAAAGTGCACCGGGACAGCAGTGTGAAAGAAAACAAATGATGGGGAATGGCAGCAAAACATTTCAGAATAGCCAGAGACATTTCTGGGATAAATTGCAAGTTTGGTCTGGCTTTTTCTTTGCAAAGATAAGGTTTGGGGTGGGGGGTGGTGTTGTTGTATTTCATCACCTGTTTCTGTTAGTGTTTGCAAAGATCAAATCTGAAGCCAAATTTGTAAAGAGGAATAATATTAGTGCAAGTGATGCAGGTGTGCAGGTGAGGAGATGGACAACCTTTGGAAGAGAAACTCTTCCTCTTGAGAAGACTCTTCTCCCAGAGGATGGTGGGGCCCTGAACAGGCTCCCCAGGGAATGGTTGCAGCTCCAAACCTGCCAGAGCTCCAGGAGCATTTAGACAATGCCTCAGACACACGGTGGGATTCTTGGGGATGGTCCTGTGCAGGGCCAGGGCTTGGGCTGGATGATCCCTGTGTGTCCCTTCCAGCTCAGGATATTCTGTGATTAATTTTGCTCTTCTTTGTACCAGTTGGTTCAATAAAGATAAGCACTTGCAGCCAGAAAAATTGCTGTGCTCATGTTGCTGGGTCATCACTGTTACAGGAACACTGTCTGACCAAGCACATCATATTTTCCACGGCAGTTGAGTTTATGGGCTCAGCTGGGCAACTGGCTCCAGTATAAAAACCCCAGAGATTTCAAAAGTTAGAAATGGAATAATTTGCTTGATCTTCTGTTCTGTGGTTTTGTCATGAGACAGTTTTACAAGGAGGCGTCATGCCCAGGATGCAGGAACACTGAAATGCTAAATTTTATCACACCAGAGGAGCACTGTGTAGTTTCTGCACCTGTTATGTTTGTCATGTTCCTCTTTGGATAAACTTTATGGGAAAATTCTGCCACCTGGAACTCAAAACACATCTGAAATGAGCCAAGCTGGGGTTGGCTGCTGCATGTACTGATGGATGTTGAGTTAGTATAAAATCAAACAACTATGTAAGGAGGATTCAGTCATCTAAAACATAGAATCACAAAATCATTTAGGTTGGAAAAGACCTTTAAGACCATGAGTCCAGCTATAAATGAAACAATCTTAAGAGTAAAACAACAAAAATTTTCTGGATTTAATGTGAAAATGGGTCTCTGGGTGTGTAGAGGTGTGAGGGTCTAAAAACTGAATGGGTCAGCTGTGGATTCAATTGGGCTAGAGAGGAATCTTAATGGAGGAGTTCCCCTCCTCCCAGAAGGGCAAAAAACAGCCTTCAGCACTAAGGAACTTTCCATTAACATTTTTAAAGCTAATTTGCTATCATTTAGCACATTCATTTAGCTACATTCATGGCACTTGGAAACAGGAATTAAATAAGGCCCATAATTAAGGGTTATTAGCATTATTTACTGCTGGTGTTGTAGTGTTTAGAGGCTCTTCTCAGGCTCCTTTTTGCTCTAGCTTGTACAAATACATCAGAAGAGGCAGTTCTCCAGATTATTTCCATTTAGGAACTGGTAGCATTAACAGAAATGCCCCCAAAAGTAAAGCAAGGTCTCCTTTTTAATGCACAGGTGACAGCAGCTAGGCCAAGGACTTCACTTTTTGCTCACTTGCTACTCTAATTTAATGCATTAAAAAAATGTAAGTATGAGATTTTTAAATTATTTGTGCAGCAGATGATGCCAGTGGAAATGTTTTGAAATTATTAATCTGTAAAATCTTGTAAACGCCAGGTCAGATGATGCCTACTTTAATCTTTAGTGCCTTGGTGAATCCCGTAGCTGTTATCTTGTTCCACATGCAGGAGGCATTTCTAATAAACCTCTGTGGAAAACAGGAAAAAACTGGAAAATGGCCATAGAGTTTTAAGCCATCTGAAAACCAGAATATTAGTGAAGAGCTTCTCTGGCATGCTGTTAAATTTCAGGAGTCCTTCAACTTCCTTCAACAGGAATAACCTGCCTCACTCCAACCAGTTGAAGATTTGGCCCACGAGATGTATCCAAAATACTGCAAATTCCTACAAAAAGGAATTCTTTGTCTCCATTAGCATTTCAACACACACTCACTACAGAGATCTCACTGGGGGTAAAGCATTAAAACCCTTTCAGAAGTGGTTTAGTTGGCTAATTAGACAATAAGCATAAACCTGGTGCATCCAGCTGTACAAATAAAACGTGACTTTAAAGTTTAATGTCCTGAGCACAGAGTAGTCGTGAACTTGGAGCCAAGAGGGGCTGAGAGGAAGGTGGCTGGCTTACAGCTCGGTAGTGCTGTGTCTGAAGGCTGAAACCTTTGGAGAACTCAAAGAGAGTTTATTTTAAGTGTAACTAAAAGGAACTAAGTACCAGTTACCACAAATAGGGTGATCTTTATCTTCCTTTGTTGGCTTGTGCCGAGGGAAAAAGAATCTTAAAAGACTTCTGGCAGCCGCAGGCTTCCCAAAGAGGAGATCTCCCTCACATTGCTGACATGTCTCTCATTTTTTGGGTGCTACCTTCGCGCTGAAGGAAATTAAGAGGTCATTTTAATGCCCCCTTACGCCCTTGGCTCCTGGGTAGGTGTGATCAAGTAGCTAAACACATTACTGACATTTCTCCCCTCCATCCTGGAATTATGGAAGGAAAATCAGGCTGCTCTTGTGCAGTTTTCCGCTTTGGCTATCTGGGAGCGGCACCTGTAAGTGCTCACTTTGAGGGATGGTTAATGTGCTAATTACCCAGGACCCAAAAATGCAAGCTGTAAACAAATGAGGACTGTATTTATAATCAATCAATTTTATGACCTTCTGATGGTGATGATATCAGGGGAGTTTACATTGAGAGCCCTTTTACTCCTCCAGGGCAGCTGTGCCCTTATGTTTTAGTTACAGCTTGAAGAAGATTTTGCTAATTTACTTTATGGTAGGCGTACTTAAGAAAAATATTACCTTCCCTAAACAGCTGAGCCCGTTACCAAGTCTCATTTTTAAATAATGAAAACACATGGACTGTCAGTACCTTCAGGGTGTATTGTCAGGTGACGAGCTGTTTTCCAAACATCCACGGCAGAAAGTAATGACTTCAGAGCAAAATATTGTTCTCATTGGTATAAGTTGCTGTGAGACAAATCCCACACCCTCTGATGTCAATGGAAAGACTCCATTTGACTTCAAAGAAGGCTGGATCAGGCCCTAAAAGAAATGTTGCCATCATAAAACACCAAAAATGCTTTATGGTTTTTATACATTTTAAAAATGCTCTGCTCGCTGGTGATCTTCCATGCAGTTTACCTGGCTATGTGTAACATGTAATTTCTGTGTTTGCTTTGCAGTGGATTTATGAGAGAAGAATGTCCATAAAGCCTGATTTGTGAAGTGTTAAAATGATGTCCTGGAAAGCCACACAATGCCAAGGTATACAAGATGCCCTGTAATACCTCAGCCCCAGGAAGGCTCTCCAGCTTTTCTGATGTTACTAAGTTCTCACAAAGAAAAACAATGTTGTTTAACTGTAGACAGATGTGTTAAAAATAGTTTGATTTTGTGCCCCTGCTCTTTTATTGGAATTGCTAGCTTTTTAGTAAAAAATTCAAGGACAGAACTACTTCCTGCATTTCCCAGAACTTTGCTGGGGTGACTGCTTGTTTGAGCAACTTATAAAAATGGGGCAGGATGGGGGTACATTGTGTCCCCTTAATCTGGAAGAGCAGAGATAAGCTCCAAACCAGTACCAGATGGTACTGTGTTATTCTGTGTAATTCCTTTCTCTCAACATTGTACCCTTATTTAAGCATGGGTTATAAAAGATTTGTTCCTTAGGGTTGTGAAGGGTGGGGCTCTGCAGAGAGGGTGAGAGTCCCATTTTTTCCTGTGTCACAGCTCCTGTGATCAGATGCCTGAGAGGACCATGCTGGACCATGGGTGAAATCAGTCATCCAGAAGTTTACAGAACCATGGAATCATTAAGGTTGGAAAAGCCCTCTAAGATCATTGAGTCCAACTGCTAACCCAGCACTGCCAAGCCCACAACTAACCCATGTCCCCAAGTGCCACATCCACGCATTTTTTGAACATTTCCAGTGATTGTGACTTTACCACTTCCCTGAGCAGCCTGTTCCACATCAGTTTTTGCTACGGAGCTGGTGAGCAGCTCTGCCTTCCTGAAATCTCTGCTAAGCTGCTCCTGCCAATGGGCTGGCATTGACAGGGACAGAACACAGTGGCCCCTGGGGACATCCCAATTCCCTGGGCTGCTGGGAAGCAGAAGGCAAGTGGCAGCGCCAGGCAGAGAGTGCAGGAGCCCTGGGGAGAGGGCTGCCCTCACCTGCCAAAGCTGAGCTCTTGTGGCCCTGCATGCAGGGCAGGCAGCGGGCCAGACAGCTGGATTGCCATGGCAGAGACAGTGTCTGGCCTTTTTAAAAGAGAAACTTGCTGGATTTATGTGAGGGAATGAACATGGTACTCCTGGAGCTGACATGGTCTAATGAATGAGATGGGGAGTAAAATACTTTATACTTGCTATCAGGGGTTAACGACTCCTGCCCTCTCGGTTTTCCCCTGCTCATGTTTTCCCTCTCTCCCCCTCCTCCATGCCCAGGCCCCCGCTGTGTCTGTATTTTCCAAGCAGTGGCACCACCTGGTTTGTTTTCTGTGTCAGGTATATTACAGACTGTCTGTCAGAGGTTAACTGCCCCAGCCAGCTCGGCCTCTCCTCTGCTTGGACCTGGTCTAAACTCCCTCCCTGCCTGCGTGCCTCTGGTTAGGCTTCCCAGAATGTAATGGCACCTGGGGAAAGAAGATTTTGTGATCATTTTTAGTTTCTCAGTGGTTAAACAGTCTGGTGAGGAGGGTGGCTCTGCCTGCCCATGGTTTTGGGAACCCACTTGGGGTGCCTCCATAGCTCTCCCTGTGTGCTAGAGGCCTGAAGTTACACATCACAGACTGTTTTTGCCTGTTCTGCTTTCTAAAAAACCTCTGATGTGAATTTTCCTCTGTTCATGCCGACTCTGGCTGTGTCCCCAGTCCATATCAAAGAGGTCAATAACCCTCCCCAGCTGTCTACATGGAAGGGAAACTTCAGGCTGTGGCTCAGATGGAGCCCTGGGGTGGTTGTACAGGTGCTTGGCCTTAACCCTGGAAGAAGCAGGGCCCCCTGTTCTGGGCCAAGAGTGTATCGGGGCCCCAGAGAAAGGACAGAAATCCTGGCTTCTTTCAGGACTGAGGCCAAGTAAAGAGGAAATTTAATACAAGTGTTTGAAGTTCAGCTGCAAAGATGATGGGATCAAACTCTTCTCGATTGTGGCAGGTGACACCATAAGGGGGCAAAGGCCACGGACTGCAGTGTGGGAGCTTCATGCTGGACATCAGGGAAACCTTTCTTCCTGGCAAGGACAAGACTGAAGCAAGTTGCTAGTGGAGAGGAAAGGAAGGAACTCTTTATCCCTGGAAGTTTTTAAGACTCAGCTAGAAATAGATCATCTCACACATGGCTTTTCCTCAATGGGCACTGGCACAAACCCAGGTACAGAGTTGTTCAGCAGTCTCAGGACTGTGTCTGTCTTAATAGTCTCAAATTACACACAAATTCATCCCCTTGGAAAACTGAACACGTTTTACTGCAAATCTGAAGGGCCAACCCAAAACTTTCATTATACCAGCTCTCCAGACTGTGAAGGAAATATCAGCATAAAGCTGCCCTTGATGCAGCTCCCCTGGCATACAGTTCTTTCATTTCATCTCCACAAACTATTTTTTCCTCAGACCACTGTCTTTTTTATAAATGGGAGAAATGCCTGGATGAACAATTTTTATTCTCTTACTAATGTGGTTATTGTCTGCAAGATTCCTTTCTCTGCTGGTGCAGCAACAGGAAATTGTGTGATGAATGAGCAACAGGATGGTCCTAAAATCTAAGTGTTGTCATGCTCACCTGGGAAAACAGGGCTTGTGTGTCCCTAGGTGGGACCATCCATCCCTTAAACTGGATATTTTCTAGGGGTCACTGTTTTCTGCTCACCTTCTACTGCTCACCTTCTGACTTACAATCCTGCAAATTTGATATGAAGTGCACAGGACCACCAGCAGCCATGTTACTCAACAAGACCAGGATGCTGGAAGCATAAAGTAGTATTTAATGCTAAGTACCATGAATAATCATGTCCAAGGCATAGCAAATTGGCCTCTCAAAATTAATGAGCACTTTTGACTTCACTCCTTTCTGTGCCTCAGCTCCTTGCCTATAAAATGGGAAATGTACCACTTCCCCATTTTGCAGGGTGAATGGGAATTGATTACTATTGGGCAAGCTCTCATATATTGCATTGAAATGCTCTTTAGGAAAACCTATAGAGAAATTATTAATCCTGCCTTCAGATCAGGGTTGGGGTTGCAAAAAAAGTTTTAGAGGTATAGTGTGTAATAAGGGTGGAGCAAAATACCAAGTAGCTGCTCCTTGATTCAGGACTGTTCACTCTGTGGATTAAGTGATGTAGAAATGGTCTGAAGTGATGCTGTAATTGAAGACCCCATCATGAAACATAAGCACAAGAGAGCTGTAGTGAGATACCTGCTTTCCTTAATTGGCAGGGCTTGATTTTGAAGCCTAAATGCAGATTTTTTGAAAATTTAATTTTAAATATGGTTCCTCAGGACAGAAAGCTTATGTTTGAACAAACATTTTAACTTGATTAGCCAGGAATCAAATTCCTTTTCTCTTGCCAGTGTTTTAAGTGAATGAATTCATAGAATCATAGAATGTCCCCAGTTGGAAGGGACCACTAGCATCAGTTGTAGAAGACAATGCCCAAGAATGAGGTGCTTAAAACACATATCCTAATGTGACTTCAGAGAAGGAATCAAACCATAGTTTTGGAAAGAGCCTTCTATCCATATAGCTTCAGTCACTGAATCAAAACCAGCAACCACATCAGGTGGCTCAGAGTTCACAGTAAATACAAATATTTGGATTAACAGACACAGGAATCAGCTCAAATCAAATCTGTAATTCAAGTGTATTTATGCCATACTCTATGAAATGTTAAACACCAAAATCTGAGTGCAAGGTATTAGGATTGATTCAAGATGAATAGAGAATCCCACATACTCTGGGTTGAATGTGAAATGCTAGAGTTAAGTTTCCTCACTGGAGTATAGGCAGAAGGATGGAGGTTTGTGATGCAGAACAGATGAAATATGAATCAGAACCAGTTTTCAGCTCAAAAGTACCAGCTGGACTATAGCTGTAATAAACAATGCTGTTGTTGACAGGCGTTTTACAAAGGCTAGGGTTGATCTTCATGGCCAAAAATATTTTATCTTGGCCTTGCATTTGCTGCATTTTTTCCAAGTATTTCACATTGCCTGTGGAACACCAGAGCATCTCCAGCATCACTGAGTGTCCCTTTGCCAAGTTCCAGGAATAGAAGAACAGCTACCAAGAAAGGTCTTTGCTTGTATTCCAATTTGTACATTGAAATGCAAAGCATTTGAGAAATAAGTCTGGGAACTTGGTTGGTGCTCCTTGGGGATTACCCACCCATTCCCCATTCCCTGTTTCACAGACCAAATGGCAGGACTGAAATGAGAAGAATAAGTTCCCTGGTTCCTGGTTCCCTGGCTGGTTTCATGCTTCTCTGTGGAAGACCTCCCTGAAATGTTCATGGTACCAGATTATCTCCTGCCATTCCTGTCCCAGGCATCTGGCTGACAGATCCTCCCTTCCACACATGGTCAGGGAGCTGTTTCTCATCTCGTGGGGTTGTGGTGCTGTCAGTCCCCAAAGCACAAAGCAAGACACTGCTGAGCAAGGCTCCTGAGCTGCTGCTGCCTCAGCCATGCTGGGATGCTGAAGGGCATAACATGAGACCATCTTTCAAGTCTCATTGATACCCAGAGATCAAGAAGTGCAAGCTTAGATTTGCTGGTATTTGGCAGGAGTAACAGCAGTTTCTGGTATGGAATATTTTTTTCCCTGCATTTTACTGTAACTTAGAAGGGGAAAAGTTGTACCTACCCCTTACAGTAGGTTCACATCTCTTCTGCCTTTCTTTTGAGGGCTTGGCAGGCTGGGAGCTTCAAATTTGTCTTGATAACTGAGTTTATAAATTTTACTTCCAACCAATTTTATCACCGTGAGCTAAACCTGATGCCAGCCTGGGCAAAGATGTGAACCTGGGGGGTGGGTGAGCTCTGGCTGTTTTTCTCTACTCTGCTTAGGCTCCAGTGGATGGACTGAGGTTATTCCTTGGGTCACAAGTTATGCAGAAGTGCCTCCAGCCTGGATGGGAAGACAGCACTTGCTGTAAAGGGGGAAAACAAACTGATGAGCTGCAGGCAGTGTGTTCAAAGCACTGCTCTCTGTGTTCCTGGAGGAGTATCTTTGAGGCATTCAGTATGCACAGCATTGGCAGGAAAAATCCCTTTTCCATACTTTTTCTTGCTAGCTTGTTCCAGAGTGCTCAGAAGGAAAGACTTACTTATCTCAATGGTTTTGCTGCCCTTTCAACTTGAATAACAACAGAGCCTTTTCTGGGCACCCCTAAATAACAAAAAGGTGACCCATGGACTGAACTAATAAACATGCCCAGCCCTGTCTGAAGGATCAGACTTCAAGTCTCAGCTTCACCATCACTTTTGGTTACTCCAGGCACTTAAAATCAGGGTCCTAAATTTTTCTCCCTTACTGTTATTTCTCTGCTACATTTAACCTGCCTCTCATTAGTCTTCATTTAGATATTAATTTTTCATGGGAGCTTATTTTGTTGACCCACACAAGCAATTAATGGTTATTCTTAGAGCTGGAGTGTAATGTCTTGCATGCAGCTGCCTTTGATTACCAGGTTTCTGAGGCCCCCCTATTATTTTGGCTCCTTAGTAAAGCCTTAAAGGATGCTATAGTCACTGATAGCACAGCAGAAACCTTGAAAGTCTGGAAAAAACAGAGTAAAAATAATTGTTGGGAGCTGGAGGTATCATTCCTGTGGCATGGTCAGGAGTTCAGTGACAATGCAGTGCTGAGGTTCTGCTGATAAATCTGAAGTCCTGGTCCCTACCACCACCATTGCTCCTGAGTGTAAATCATTCAGGTTTTCCTTTTTGCTCATTTACCAGATGGCTGGGTAGGCTTGTGGGTCTAACACATCAAACCGAGTGGCTGGAGAAGGGCATAGCTCACCTGGGTTTGTTTGAGACCTGTGAGATCAGGGCTTTATTTTGGAGCAATCATTTGAACTTCCTCCTGCAGAAGTCTGGAGGAGGAAGGCTGCCATGAAATGAATTTGCTTGAATTTTTTTCTTTCAGTTTGTTCATTAGTCTTTCCTTAAAGCTCCTCATTGTTAGTAAACCCTTTTATCCAGCAAGAAGTATCTGGGAATTTGCTCGGTCCTGAGGTGATGATCTTAAATTGTCCTAAACTCCTTTTTCCTAAGTGAGGAAGCAGAAATAAATAGGAGAATGGCCCTGCATTATTTGGGGGGTGAATGAAGGAGGAGCAAATACTGCTGGGGGCAATGTCTGGCTCAGGTCAAGTGGTGCAGAGCTACAGATCCTGTGCAGTGTTAGCAGTAACCCCACAGCTGCTTCTTTTGCTATATGAAACAACTTCCTGAGGAGTTAAAACAAGTCCATTTCATTACTAAAGCAAGGTTTTGAAGTTTTCTCTGGATAAGTTACATATAGTTTTTAAACTCTAACATTTCTGACTGAATTCTGCAGAGAAGGTTGCCTTGGTGGGTTGCATTAAAATAAGCAAGTACTCCAATCTCCACAGAGGTGGTGCTCTGTGAAGAGCTGGGTTGATAATTTGCTCCTGAAAATATTCTCAAATGGTTCAATGGCTGCCAAACCCAACAAAACCAGTTGAAGGAAACATACTTTTTAATTTTAAAACAAAAAGTAGGAAAATGTTAAGGTAAAGAATTAAAAAAAAAATTTCCTCTGAATTTTTCAAGGAAAACTATTTCCTGAGTAGCTCCAGCTTTAAAAGTGTCTTGTTTGATGAGTCAAGAATACAGCAGGCAAAGGATTTTGGTTTGGTTCGGTTTTTTTCAAGCAGCCCCATGTTGATAGAGGTTAACATTGGATAGAGATGACCAGAGATTCTGTAATCCATGCACAGATTTGGCAGATAAAAGCAGGACAGTTGGAGCTAGGTGGTCCTTAAGGTCCCTCCCAACCCAAACCATCCTTATGACTTTACCAAAGAGCTTAAAACTCCCAAGGAGCTTTGTCAGCTATAGAAAGCCAGATGTATTTTTTGAAACCCAGATATTTTAAGTGTCTATAAGCCAGCACACAGCTGTTGATTTTAACTTCAAGGGTGTATCCTAGTGTTTAAAATGGTCATGTTTCAATCCCCAGCCTGAAGCAGTTGCACACGGGAGTAGCTTTGCCTGGTGCAGGCTCTTTGGTAGCACCCACTTAAAGCAGAATCAAAGGTTGTTTGGTTCCTGCTCTCCACTCACATGGCTGCACACACGGGGCACATCCCAGAGGGAGCAGAAGGGCCACCTGCAGTGTGTCCCTCCCAGCTGAGCTTTCTGCAAATACTTGCATGCTTTGAGTCACCCTGCCCAGAGGCTTGAATGTTTTTATTCTGCCTATAGCATATTTTCAGTGTTTCAGAGCAGGGGGAGTTTCTTGCTCTGCAGCAGGCTCAGCATCACAGATTTTAGCAGGGCCTCTAGGTGCTACCAAACTGCAGAACAGTTTGCAGGCCTGGGCAGCAAAAGTTTGTTACAACACTTATTTATTACCACTCTCATATAACTCATTCATGGTAAACAATGCAGGTTTTATTATGTGTAAGTAACAGGAGACCTTTGCTTTTTCCACTAACAAACATGCCATGGGTAATTATTCCTATATTAAAACTACATGTGGACATATTTGTGACATGCAACAGTTCCATGGCTTTGAAGAGAAGTATTATTCCAAACAAGGTTAGCCACCATTTATTTTGAGGGGCTCTTGCATTTCTGTGTTGGAAGCTCTTTGTGGCTTTCTTTGTCTATTTGATAATCATTAACATGTTCTGTCGTTAACCTTCAAGCAGCTTTGCTTGAAACTTTATATGCAGCTTCTCAAACATTTGCCTTGCATTGCAGACTGTGGTTTGCTGGGGCTGTTTTTATGATCACTCGTGGTAAAATCAGGAAGATGAAAAATGGGTGTGTATTTGAAGAGCAGCATATCCAGCTTTCTAGGTCTTAAATTAGAGTGATGAGCATAAACACTGCAAACAGATCTTTTTCAACTCGATTGCAATTATATTTGAAATTACCTACAATTACCAGTAACCATCTCAAAGCTAGAAATTAACTTTGTAGGCTTTGCTCAGCTGTTAAACGTGCTGTCCCGTGCAGCTGAATGGAGGGGAGGAAAGAGGGTGAGGAGGCGTCAGAATGGCAACTGTGCTGTCTTCCAGCTGCAGCAGAGCTTGTGCCTGCTTTTCCCTCTGAAACAAACCTGTGTGCTACTTCTTGAGACATGGTTTGGGAAGCTGTGGCTTTGCTGACCCTTTTCTTGGGTCTAGCAGAGAGTGCTCCCTTCCTACGTGGAGCGTGGCGGGCTGTGCTGGTGGAGAGCAGGCTCTCCATGCCTCCTTCCCTTAGTCAAGCCATGAGCAAAAGGTGACATTTATGGCAGCTCCACTTACTGCCTGACCAGCTAGAAAATAGCATTTTCTAATTCTTTCTCTGCCTGATGGTTTCCTGCTGTTATTTCTTCAACTGATCTCTTAATATCTCATTTGGATAACTCCATTCCAGTTTCTTCCACAGCCGCTGTGGCCGGAGAAATTCAGACTCTTCTTCCTCTTCTTCCAGAATCATGGCACAAGGATGTTGCCATGGCTCTGTAGCCACAGCCAACCTCACTGATTTTCAGCTGGTGGAGCTGAGGGAGGTATTTTGCCCAAAGCATCTCAGAAATGCTTGTGATTTCAGTTTCCAACATGACTCTGAGCTGGGGAATGAGAACGTGCCAGGACTGTCAGTGACAGCTTTAGAAATGGATTGTTTGCATAAACTTGAAAACAGTACAAGCATAAATGTATATCCTTTGTTTAACTTTTCACTCTTGTTTACTCATCCCTGCTTCTAAAAGGCCTTGCAAGTAAACTCTGCAAATCTTTAAGTTCTGCAGCATTAATGGGGGCTGGGAGTTCTGGGATGGCTCCTTGGCCCTGAGAGCTGAGGTGCAGAGCAGTGACATAAAGCTCTGATCCAGGACCCATCACAACCAGCAGAGTGGTTCTTCCTTACTTTGCCTCTGTGCTGGGAAGTGATGTCTGAAAAGCTCAGGGACTCTCCATGTGCTTCAGGGATGTGTGGGCAATGCAGAAAATGACCTGGAAAATCAGGCAGGGTCAGGATTGCCTCAGTACGGCTGAGGAAAATAGAGGCTCCTATGGACTGAAATGTTCCTTGCTGCAGAAAAACTACTTAGGCTGTATTTGAGGGAAACAACTGGGTTTTAGTCCTGTGTTTTTCAGTATCACTGCGGTGGAGTCCTGGTCTACAAGTATTGGAGAGAGGGGAGAGGAGCTCCAACTATACAGAGATGAAAATCTAGGTCTCTTATTGCCTTTCATAATAAAATTGCTCCTCCCCTGTATTTATCTAATTTAATATTTTTAAAGTCATGCATGTAGCTTTGTACTCTCATTGTAGCTTTAAATTGGATGTCCAGAGAAGGGAACAGAGCAGGGAAGTGTCTGGAGCCCCAGGAGAGCCTGAGGGAGCTGGGAAAGTGGCTCAGCCTGGAGAAAAGGAGGCTCAGGGGGGACCTTCTGGCTCTGCACAACTCCCTAACAGGAGGATGGAGCCAGGTGGTTATTAGGAAAAAATTCATCACTAAAAGGGTGATCTGGCATTGGAACAGGCTGCCCAGGACAGTGGTGGAGCTCCATCCCTGGAGGGATTTAAAAGCTGTGTGGATGTGGTACTTGGGACAGGGGTTAATGGTGGCTTTGGGAGTGTTGGGGAATGATTGGACTTGAGGTTCTAACCTTACTTCTTCTATCGATGCAGGTGTTGGTGGGTGACATTTTACTGCCCAGATTTCTCCTTGACTCTTACAACAGCCATAGAACAATATAAACTCTTTCCATAAGAAAAGGGAGGAGCAGGACAGCACACAAAACTCTCACTTTGGAGCTCCCAGGAAAGGGCTGACATCCCCTCCCAGAGCCACACACATCACTGGAGCTGGGGAATTTATCTCCTGTGGCTGGTGCTCAGCTGTGGGAGGAAGGCTCAAAGTCAGGCAGAGTGTGGGGTACATTGAGCAGCCTCCATGTCTCGCAGGGCTTTCAAAGCCAGGCCAGACCCAAGGCAGCTGTAAATGGGCTCTGGAGCACGGAGAGCAGGGCTTTATAGCTGCTGCCTTTTCTGGGGACTTGCAGACTGCTCCGGAGGGGTCTCTAAAAGTTAACAGGAAAAATGGTCAGAAGGCTGAGATGGGCTCCGCAGGGGTCCAGGCTGGTGCTGGAATGTTCACAGGATTTCTGCAGGTCTGGCATGCTGGCCGTGGCTTGCTCAGAAAAAAAGATCTGCTCTTGCAGTGCAGGCTCTGAACCGATTTGTGGACATAAAGAGCTGGTTTTTGCTGCAGGTGAGTGGGGTCTGGCATGAACTTTGGCATGACCAAGTCCTCCAAGCACAACCACGTGTTTGATATGTCACAGAGTCCTGTGTTAAATGAGCAAAAAGCTGCACTGCACAATGTGAGGTTGTTGTTTTTAGTCTTATTTCCTAAAGGGAGAGAAAGATTAATGCAGCCATGCTCTGTGTGACTGTTTGGGTATGTGGATCCCTGTCCCTGATTTTTGCCCCCATCACTCTCTATCCATAGCCCAGTTTCAGTCACATCTGAGAGAATCTCAAAAATATTCAGTTTTAACAATTTTTATGCAAATAGATGGCCAGGCTTTAGAGAGAGTTCTAATTCCTCCTCCCAGCACAGGGAAAGCTAAGCTCAACTTTAACTAGACTAGAAGATGGCAGAGAGCAGGAAAGCAGGAAAAGCTTAGAACATGCTGTAATCTAAGTGGATACCAGAGAATCCACCCTTCAATTAGAGATAATTTTATGTGGCTTCTCTAGTGTTCAGCACTGTGGGTGATAATTTATCAAAATAATCCCTGCCCTCTTCTGACTGGCACATTTTGATACCACACTCATAAAATAACAAATACAATTTTTACTTTTCCTTTCTCTTTTAAAGATGGCAGAGGTGCCAGCAGTCCGTTTTCCAGACAGAAACCTAGGAGTAGGATATTAACCTAATGCCTTCAACAAGGCAAGAAGCATTTTACACACCTGTTATGGCTGTGGTCACCCTGGATCTTTTCCTTGTCTCCTGAGATATGGAGCTGAGGTACATGGCACAGACAACATGCAGACTTTGGTGGGCCTCTAACCTTGTCAGATGTGTATTAGCACTCTCAGGTACATAAAATTATTTGGTGTAACAGTGTGGTTGTTGTATCTTTGCCTAATCCTGCATCCTTTTCATTCCTGTATGTCACTATCACCAGCTGCTCCAAAAGCTGCACACTGGGTGAAGCCTTTCCAGGGCTCCATGCTGGATCACCCAGTGGTCATATGGGACATCCTAAAAAGTCAGAAAAACTCTTCTTGCTCCCCAGGTTTGCTTTGTTCCCAATTAGATTCCAGCTGCAAAGGGAAGAGCTGCTTCTGATCTTGGGTTGTGCCTACCATGGTAAAAAGCTGGGCTGCTATCACTGCTCACGCAGGATGACTGATGTGAAAGTGCTTTTCTTGAGCTGCCTGGTGGGTCCACATTTCAGCTTTGTTCAGTAAAGCACTTAAGCATGTGCTTAAAATTAAGTGTGCTGCTGACTGGAGGGCTTGGACAATAAATATGCTACTGGAAAAGTCTCTGGACCATACATTTATTAGTCTGTCTAAAAGCCCTGTTATTTCTTCTTCACTTCTGAAGTAAATCACGTCTTTCAAAAGCCACAGTTGTGGTAAAATGTCTGATTTTGATAGGCGTTGCATATTGCAGCTATTGCTGATTTTAAATAAACTTATAGATGCTCAGTGCATCCGCAAATGAGACCCAGCTTGGCTCCTTTCAGTGGTTTGGTGTTTTTTGAGAAATCTGTCTTTGAACTACCCATCTGCAGGCTTTTTCTTTTTACTGTCTGTGTGGCCATCCTGCAATTACCTGTGGGTTTATGATCCTTCTCTAGAGAACAAGTTGGTTGAACGATAAAGATGGGGGTGATAAACTGGGGCAGGGTATGATATCAGTTACAAGTGTCACGTGAGTGTCCCTCCAGATTTACACTGCTGCAGCTTTGCTCTGGATTGGGTTCCAAGATTTGCCATAAATGGCTTTTTCAACAATTTTGGAGTTATGGCTGTTGAACAAAAAATGTGCCATCGAGGCTTGAGGGCTTTTGTGACTGCAGTGAAGAAAGACTGGAGTGAGCAACTCATTGGCCAAGTCAGTGTAAGGTAAATCTGTGGGAGTGGGAGGAAGAAACTAAACCATGTTTTTAAAGGGTTTATGGCTGGCAATTTATTTCCTTAACCCCTTGTTCAGAGCTGGGCAACAGTAAACAGTGAAATTTAGTCTCATAGCTGCCTCTGAAATGAATTGACCATGAAAAGAAAGGCTGTAACTCCCCAAAGCAGCAACAGATTTTGGGAACCTGCTTGAAATACTCTGAAATCGTTGGGGAAGTTGAAGTGTGTGCTTAAGCCTTTTTGGAAGGCTGAATTTCTATGAGGTGGGGGAAGAACAGATCTCCAGATCATTGTTTCCTTGTTCATAAATCCCATCTATGGTTATTCCCATGCAGGTCACGTGTTCAGTTCTGTGAAACCCCTGGAAAATAAACAACTGGGAATGAATTCAGGAGCTGAACTGAGCTCCTGACAGGCAAGTCCATGGTGCTGCTCAAATCTAAAGTCAGTGCAGAGCTGGGCCTTAGATCAGCTATTTTTAGCAGTCAGCAGTGCACGAGCACAATCAGTCTATATTTACATCAGATAATATTTGTGTTTACTGTGTAATTACATCGACCCTTTTTGCACATATAATTAACAGTTTGCCATTGCATCCTGCTGGGTTGACATCTGTAGGATTCAAAAAGGGTTCAGGATCTCCAAAGAGTGTTTTTGTTTCAGGTTAGACGTGGTCTGATTGTCTAAATTAAAGACATGTCAAACCACATGAAAAGTTCAGGACAGAAGGTAACCACACAGGACGTGGCATGTGGGCCAGGTAATCATAGTGGTGGAAAGAACGGCCACACTTGTGAGGAGCCTCTCCTCTACAGGCTTTGGAAAAAAAAAAAAAAGCAAAAAAAAAGCTCCTTTTTTGTTTTTAGTAGGAAATAAAAATTAGTAAATTCAACCCCTGGCTGAAAGGAAGCCCAAATAAAGCAAACCAGATGTTCATTAGCTAATCACTTGCAATTTTTATCCCTCTCTTGTTCTTCATGGAGGAAAAGAAAATTGAGCATGTGGGAACTTGCCTGTTGAGAAAACATTTGGATCTTCAGTCATTTATCTGTTTCACCTCTGACTCGGTTCAGGCCCCCGTTAAAAGGCAGGCAGGGTGCTATCAGAGGGAAAGGTCAGCGGGGATCACTGCAGATGCTTTTCAGCTGGGGCGACCCTCGAGGCCATTGCGGCTTTCGCGGGCGTGGAGAGTCGGCTCAAAACAAAACAGCAAACCAAACACGAGCCCAGCGAGTGCGGCGGGGCTTTGAACTCCATCACTGCTGTTTGCCTTATTCCTAAATTGCAGTGTCATTTCTGTACAGTGCTCGTTATAATCACAGCCGTCCATCAGGAAGTGTGTTTATTACACCGAATACCAACGAATGCTGAATGGCGAGCTGTTTATTTCCCAGCGTTATCAAAGGAATGCAGCATAACCTTTATTCCCTTTGGATTTATGTAATTTTATTTTCCCTGCCTAATATGAGACAGAAATAGGCACAAGTTTGTAGTGCAGTTGGTGGATTTTATCAATAATAGATTACTAATACATAAAGACATCTATGTGCATAGGATCACTGGGGTTTGAAAAGCCCTCTGAGATCAGAAGTCCCAACTCAACCCAACACCACCACCACATTCACCACTAAACCACGTCCCCCAGCCTCTCTGGAGCAGTGTTATTCCATTAGGAAAGATTACAGTAACTCAGTACTTGCTTCACACTTTAACAACATTAAATAACAGTGTTAATTTTAATGCACAATGACCCAACAGCTTTTAGGAACCTGACACTGCTCAGCAAGTTGGGCAGGTGTGAGATCTCACCTACCAGAAAGCACAGCCATCCTCATTGTGTCTTGGTTGCCATACGACAACTTGCTCACTACAGAATCCTAGAATGGTTTGGCTTTCACCTTCCACTAGACCAGGTTGCTCAGGACCCCTTTGAGCTGTTTTACTTGGGAGAATTGGTCTGGGAAAGATCCAACAATCTTTCTCTTCAAGGGCAAGGCTTTATTTGGATGAAGAACCTTTTCCTAATAGTTTGATGTTGTGCTGTGTACATGATTAACACATAAACTGGAGATTGAGCAAGTATTGCTCAGATGAACTGAGTGACAACAAGTAGCATGGGAAAGTGTCTGGCTGGGTATGAGTGGAGCTCTACAAGGATTTTTCTTGGGGATGGATCTTATTTAATATTTTCATGAAATTACCTTGGCACAAAACATAGCATGCTGCTGAAGTCTGCTGATGACACAGACTTGGGAGATGTACTATGCAGAGAGAACTGGATGACCTTGAAGACTGGAATAATAGTAAAGAGATGAAATCCAGTACTGGAAAATGCAAAGTCACAAGTTTAGGGAGCAATAAGAATTTCCACTGTAGAGACTTGCCATCTGTAGATGACAAAGGAGAAAAAACGTGTGGATAATTCATGGAATGGGCTGTGAAAAAGGTATGCACACCTTCAGATATCCCAGGAGGAGTTTCTTTCAGGAGAAGGTGAATATGCCAGGAACTATGGCATCCTATGGATCACTCTGGTCCCCATATTCCTGAGGTGTGAGTTTGACCTAGGCTGCTTACAGAAAAAGATGGTGGAGATGTTGGAAGGGAGGAGCTTGTCTTTTGGGAGAGGTATGAAAGAGAAAATTTTAAACTAGAAAATGAAAGCTGAGAAGAAGGGTGATGGTTGTACATGTAAGCATCAGGATGGTAAACATCAGAGAGGAAAATAAGGCATGCAAGGTAAAGAACATGAGGCTAAATGGGTACAAATTTTAGCTTGGATGTCAGGGAAAATTTTTTCACAGAAAGGGTGATCAGACACTGGCCCAGCTGCCCAGGGCAGTGGTGGAGTCCCCATCCCTGGAGGGATTTGACAGCCATGTGGATGTGGCACTTGGGGCATGGGTTAGTGTTGGCCTTGGCTGTGCTGGGGGAATGGTTGGGCTTGATGATCTTAGAAGGCTTTTCCAACCCAGCTGATTCTATTCTATGATTTGATGACTACATTGGTCTGAGTACACTGGGTTCAAATCAGAGGAAGGTTTGTGACTTAAGGAAAGCTTATAAGAACAAGTTTGACATGTTTGTGCAAAGGATTATAACACTTGGGCTTTGAGAATATAGATTTTGGAGGTGGTCTCCTGGGGAGTGGTCATGTCAGAAGTCTTTTTGTGGCTAATGATTTCCTTACCTGGACCTTGTTTCCAAGGGGGGCTTAACAGCATATGTGGTAGGAGCAGGAGGCCAGTCATGCCTCTGGGTACTTTAGTATTTACTCGGGTTTGTATAGTTAGAGGTTGGTGGGAATCAGATGTTTTATGTTTGGCCTCCCTTAGTGTGTATGTGATTAATCTGGTTCAGTTAATGGACACTGCACTCCATCCTGTGGTTTTTGTGTGTTGATTCTGAGTGTGGTGTGTATCTTTTGGGTGTTTGAGTTGGTTTATGTTCCTGGGTGTCTACATGACCTGATTAATACTCCCAGGTTAATGCAAATGCAAACAGAGACCACAAAGGGAGGCCAGGCCAAAAACTGCATATTGAACAGTGTATGACTGGCTATCAGTTCATCAGATATATAGGAAATGGAATATATTAACCCACTGTTGTTATCCTTGCCATTGGTGGTTAAAAATTAAGTATTTAGGTCTGGAGTAGCAGTAATGGATAAATAACAGCACTGTTATTCTCAGCTGCTAGGCAAAACCAACTCCTTGTCTTTGTTGTATCCCTTGTTGCACCCCCAGAACAAGCTCTCCACAGGGCTCAGAGGGACCTTCCATCCTTGCTTTACATGTAGTAATTTCTAGTCCAGAGCTGAGAAACTCCACCTTAAACAAACCCATCTATCCTCAAAAAGGAGTTTCTCAAGACAAGTCAAAAAATCCCCATGTGCTGTTCCAAAAACAAACTGAAAGAGAAGCAGAGAGAGATGTCAGTGAAATCCAGGCTCTGGACGAGCCAGCAGGAATGTCTCCAACCACTCCTACAGAATTTCACAGGTGGTTTTGAAGAGTTGGCTGTTGACTTCAAAAGAGAGGAAAATAAATGAGAAGTTAGAAATGGTTTTGGAATAGGAGATTTCTGTCCCTGCAGGTAGCCTGATGCACTGACCCCACGCAGCCTGAGCAGGTGGTGGAGACAGAAACCTCTGCCTGGCAAGGGGGACTCATTTCTCTGCTGTGACCACACAAACCTGTCTTGAATGCCTGTGAGACACGAGGGTGCTGATGTTTCCATTGATTCCAGTGGCTCCTTCAGGGCTAAAGTTAAGCATGTGCTTAAGGGCATTGCTGGATCAGAGCCAGCCTAATCTGCCTTGCTAGATGCTGGCCCAAAGCAATTCCCAAAAAAACTCTTTTCTTCCCATCAGCCAACCCCTTGATTTGCAAACTCTACTCCTGGGAGCTGCCTAGGCTGTGTATTATTTTCTGGTACCTGCAACGCTGTGATTGGGAATTTGTGTAAATTCTGCTCCAATATTTCACTTTTGGAGTCTTCCCCTGTGAAGATTTCTTTAGCATAGCCCAGCACATCTGGCCACTTTTAATAACCCTTGGGAGGGCATGTCAGTTTAACACTCAAGTCTCTCTTCCTTTGCTTTGCTAACCGAAGTGTTCAACGCTACAAAAAAAAAAATCTGAAGGGATGGTTGATGTAAAAAGCAAAATTTGCATATTGGGAAGTAAGGAAGTAAGGAAGAAGCAAAAAAAACATTCAAAAAGGCTTTTTTAGCTTGCAGCTTTCCTCTAGCTTGATCTGACCTAAAGGACAATGACTATTTAGCATCGCTGGAGGGTGGCAAGCACTTTCTTCTGTCAATGACAATTGCCATGATTTAAGGGGCACTCTACACCGTGTAGCTGACATTTAACAACAAACCTGGATTTCCCAGTCATCTGGCATCACCTTCCTTGCAAGGAAGTGAACCCAACCTGCCTCTGAGTGGAGAGTAATGCTTTTTCAACCCTTCCCTTGCAATCTTGCACTAGTGAAGAAGCACCCACATAACCTCTAGGTGCTCCAGAAGCTGCTATTTAAAAAATGATCCTAATTAAGGAGATGACTGTGGGTCCCTGCTGAAGGAGAGCTCAGGAAGACCAGGTGACTCCACAGGACCAGCTCCTTATTAACCAGTGGCAGATTTAGTCTGTAAAGACTCTCTCTGTTGTTGAGAGTCATCACTTCCCTCCAAGAGATTCACCAGAAGGAAATCTGTGGTGCTCTGATTCCCTGGCTGAAAAAGGATGTTTTCTAGCCTTTCTGGGAGGCTTTTGCTGTGCTAAAGAGACCAGAATTTACTAGGCAGCAGAGAGGGGCAGTGTATCTCCTGCTCCGTTTGCCCAGGGCATATTGGCTTTTCATACAGGTTTTGATTGCGCCCTTCATTAAAAGAGCCCTTTCTCCCTCCAAATTAGGTGGAATCCAGCACTGAAAGAATCCAGCCCAAGTCCCAGTTTATTTCTCCATAAAACATCTGTATTGTTCTTCCAGGATGGCTCTGCCAAATGAGTCCTCAATAAACCCCAAACCTGGCAATAGACAAAACGCTAAAAAGCGCCTTTTTAATATGGAAAAGTATCCTGCAGTGTTGCAATCTTCCAGTGGAGACCACCCCCTGCCCCTGAGAAATGCAGAATAGCACCAGGCCCACAATTTGCCTGGGGTAAAGTAACAGAGCTGGATCTGTGCTGATTTACTCCAGTCAGAGCATCTGCCCTATAGTTTCTTGGAGATTTTTCCCTTTTGTTTTTTTTCCTAAAGTTCCTTAACTTCTTTTTCCTCCTTTTATTTTTTCACTTTTTTTTTTCCTTGTGGATAGAAGCTTTGCAAGTTCCTTCTTTTATTGTTAACTCATTTGGCAGGAGCAGCCAAGCAACAAAGTGTTTTATTTGGAAATAGTTGAGGGGGGAAGTCGACAATGTCGGAGCTCTATTCTGATTGCATGAGCTCTGGGAGGTTTTCACCTCTGCTTCCAGGCTGCACCAGGCTGGGATTATCTCATTTGATTTCATTGGATCTGTGTGCTGTTAAGAAGTGGGGAAAATTAAAGGTTAGTGAAGTTTGCCTTTGTGTCACGCTAGAAGCTTTTAGTTATTTAAGTGCAGAGTGTTCGCTCTCTCCTCCTTCTCTGTGGACTGAAATATCACACAATGTTCTGCTTCGCTGATTTGAAAGTGAAATGTGACTTCTGCAGCTTATATATCCCATTGCAGAAGAGATCTTGAGCAAGAAGCACAGGGGAGATGCCTTTATTTGCTAAAGTGTGAGAACTGTAGTGTGTGAAAGGCACTAAGAGTTGAACCTCCTCCATCTGAACATTGCACTCAGAAATGCTCTCTCTTTTATGGGCAGCTAAAATACCTGCTATGATTTTGATCTGTGATGTTGTCCATTGATTTCTTTCCAAAACTTACCCTCCACAAAAATTCCACTCTGCAGAGATTAAAGGCTGCACTCAGGAAAAACTCAAACCAAATGAGGAACTGTGCATGAATGTGGGCAGATCTCTCCTCTTTTCTTCCATGTTGGAGGCTCCTGTGGATCGGTTGGGATCTGCCCCCTCTTGTGCAGCACTAAATGCACATGAGAGCTGAGGTGTGTCAGTCTTCGTGCTCTGCAGGGCCAATTCAAAATAGCTCAGGGCCAGATTTCTAAGAATTCACCACCCACAGTCAAGGCCAAGTTGGGAAGTCAAGAGTGATCTGGATGTCACGAGTAGGACACGTCTTGTGGCGTGGGGAGGAGCTGTGTAGCTGTGTGTGTTTGCGTGGCTGTGAAGTGATTCACCCAAGTCCAAAGAGGCCCTCAGTGTCAGCCTTTTGTGGCCTGGGAGCAGATTTTCAGCCCCTCATTTTCTACCAGGACAGTGGTGATGAGATTGTGGTGCGCATGGGCACGCTGAGCTCTTCGGAAATGCTGGCTGCTTTTTGTGGTGTATCAGTGGGAACGGGATTGCTGGGGAAGCTCATCCACTGCTGAAGTGCTGAGCTGTTAAAAAGCCAACCCTGACCCCGATAGCCTCCCTGGGCTGGGGATGGGATTTGGAGCCTCTCTGCACCTTCACAGCTTCCCCAGCCTGGAAAAACATTTCCTACTTCGCTGGTGAGTTAAAGTTAATCAATTGATGCTTCTAAGACAATGTGATGATAGAAAATGCTGTTTGCCAGATAAATATTACTATTTATACTATAAATATTACTATTGCCCTGTGGGTGTTTGCAGTTCCAATGTGCTGTTCCCTGCAGGGACTGATTCATGTCATCCCCTCAGAGCTGATTAGGGAGCTGTCACTGCCTTCCACCACTACCAATCAATACCTGTTATCAGACAGTGCACTTGAATTGTTGCATTCTCTATAACCTGTGGCTCCCCAGATCACAGGTCTGGTCCCCAGAACTGCAAAAACCTTTTAAAAATCATGACATGGTTTTATTCTGTGAATGCTACTTTTAGCCTGCAGCATATGTTCAGGCCACCTCCTGGAAAGTGTTTCCTTTAAGACCAGAAAGACCACAGATTTTTTTTTTTCCTTAAAGTGGAAGTGCTGGATGGAGTGACACATCAGGAGCTCAGGTTTCATGTAACATCAGGGAAGATTTGCAGTGAAATCACAAGAGTTGGCAACAGAGGGGTTTTTTCCTCTGAAAGGGCCGGCACAGCTTGGTGTTCCAGAGCGCAGCTTCTTGGCTGGTGCAGCTCCAGCTCTACAGATGCCAGGGGAAGGATACAAATTGATGGTTACTGAGGACATGCCACCCTTGGGCTCAGTGCTGGTCAGTGTTTTAAGGCCCACAGAGAAGCAGCAGTTGATGTCGTGCCTTGCTGAAGACAATGCCAGCAAGGGAGAACAGAATCCCTGGAGAGCTGCGTGATGGAGAGTAGGGCAAGCTCAACACCCTTTCCTCCTGCTCTTCATTTTGGGGGTGGTTGGTGCACAAAGTCCCATGGCTTCTGTTCAACACCACACTCCAAAAAGGGAGGGAAGGATTTCAGCATGGAAAGCTGGGCCTTTGCACGATCTTTTGCCTTCAAACAATCACAGGCTCTTCCTGCTCTACGGAGTCAGGCTTTCAGGACATCTGGAAAAGAAGGCTGGATTTGGAGAAAAAATATCAAGGCTTGCTTTTAGGAGGGGATCTTGAGAACCTGGGCTTGGGGGATTCTCTCTATATTTTGGGACAGGATGGCTGCTGTGCTGTAGAGCTGCCTCCTGTCCTTTCCCTGCTGAAATCCTCCATCCCATCGGGGTCGGCCTGCCAGCGTCCATCCCACCGGCACACACAAAGTGCAGCTCTTGGAAAAGCGAATATAATTTTAAAGTTGGCCTGAGAAGCCTCAATCTAGTTTTCAGGGTTCCAGAATGTTGTTTTATTAGGATTACAGTCTTGTTCTTCTTAGGTTTCAGCAGGCGTTTATGACTGTTACAACAGGAATGAAAAGCTGGGGCTGGAATCGGCACCGCATTCTCCTGCCAGGCGCAGGGTTCACGGTGGAGGCCAGACATATGTCTTTCTCCCACAGATGCTACTTTTTTTTCTGGATGGGGAGGTGAGCTCTGTCCTCTCCCTGGAAGAGAGGGCTGGCAGCAGCTCTGAGCACAGACACGGTGGGGGCTGCACGGGGGGCCCATCTGCTGAAGGTAATTGCCCTGTTGCTTCACATCGTTCCTCCCTGCCCTTTGTCATGAGGAGAGAGCAGGCCCTGGGTCTGCAGGGAAGGTCCTGTTTGTGCAGGATGCTCTGTTCTTCCCATCCCCATTCTCTCATGCCCCATGGACACATTTCCTTGGAGGCTCTGAGGTAAGCAGAGGGGATTGGTGGGGGAGAGAGCACTCCAGGGTCAAAACCATCTGTGGCTACAGATATTTCTCTCTCCTTTTTTTTCCAGCCTGCTTTCTCCAGGCCCAATCCCATTCATCAATCTGTATTTCTCTCTGTGTGGGTAAAAATATCTCCTCAAGGACTCCTGAGGCAGATAGGAGATCCCTGTCTCTGCAGAGCCCACACTCTTACATGTGAGAGGCACGAGCACAAAGGTGAGGGTAAAGGCAGCCCTCAACATCACAAGTGCCCTGCTATCACAGAATCCCAGAATGCTTTGGATTGGAAGGAACCTTAAAGCTCATCAATTTCCCACCCCCTGCCATGGGCAGGGACAGCTTCCACTGTTCCAGGTTGCTCCAAGCCCTGTCTAGCCTGGCCTTGGACACTTCCAGGGACCCAGGGGTAGCCACAGCTTCTCTGGGCAACCTGTGCCAGGGCCTCCCACCCTCACAGACAAGAATTCCTTCCCAATATCTAATCTAAATGTAGCCTTTTAGGTCTTGTGGCTGTGTTGATTTGGTCAGCCAAATCTCACATATTATCCCCAGAAATGAGGGAGTTCAGTGTGTCCAAACAGTCCAGCCTGGGGGAAGAACTCAGGCCTCTTCTTGGGTAATTTCTGGCTACAGGATGGTCGGTCCCTCTGTACTGTAATAATTAGCAGGCAGATCCTGCTGACTTGGGAAACTCATCTGAGGTTTTGTTTGTGTGTTTGTTGTTTTTATGAGAAGGTCCATATGCCTTTCAGATTTTGTTATTTTCAGAGAGTTGATGATCTGAGGAACAGAATGAAGAGTTGACATAGCCGGTTGTTTTCTTGGCCTGCTGTAAGTAGCAGATGTAGGTTGGTAGAAGGGCTACAGCTCGTTACTTTATACTGGGGGAATTTGATGAGTTTTATTGCAAAGGCATTAGGGCAGCTCATGACAGCCCATGACCTGGGGAGAAAAGAGAAGGCTTTGTACCTGGCAGGTACTGATCATCCACAGCACCCCTTCATGAGCTGGAGCATATCCAAGAGGCAATATGGGAATTTCTATATGCAGTTAAAGTTTATGAGACTGCCTGCCTGAATGCTTGTGTGTGTGCCTGTGTGGAGTGGAATGAGGATCCCCAGCACAAAACTTAGTAAAAATCCAGTTTCACCAGTGGGATAAGAGAGATCAAGCACCAACTGAATATGATCCTCAGGGTCTGCCCCTAGGGCTCAGCCGTTGTGTTTATGGCAGGCACAGTAACTGCTCACACACCTGGTTTATGATTTACCTTGCAACCCTCCATCTGACCTGGATTTTCCGAATCAGAACATTGTTTTAAATCTAAAGATAATAATGCCCAGTAATCCAGGTGTTTGCTGGTCTCTGAGGCACTTCTAGTGCAGTGCTGGCTTCTTTCTAGGGGATGGAAATCCTGTCTAACAAGCAGTGCCTTTGCCTCTGATGGTTCCTCTGAAATGTGTGCTCACTCAGGGTGTTTAGGAAATGGGAATAGAGCTTGAGCCACAACTTTATCAGCAGTGAACACACTACTCAGCTCTAAGTGCTTGCTAAGTCCATCCCGTCTTTCAGCACTTTCCTCCTCCTGCTGAATAATCCATATTTAGTGTTGTTTTTATCAGGTTTTTGAGATTAAGTCTCTCTCCCCTTTGAGAGCTGAGCTTCCCATGAGCGAGAGCAAGCAGCCTCATTTTATGTCTGTTTTTAACCCAATGAGGCTGCAGCTTCAGACTTTTGTGACTCCTCTTGGGATCCTATTTATGAACCCCACTGACATGATCCTTAGAAATCTTCCTCTTCTTATTCCTGGCCACACTTGCCAGTGTTGACCTTCCATTTACTCCATCCCTCTACTGTCACAATGTCTCCTGGATCTTCCACACTTATCCCACCTTGAACTAATCTGTTTCAAGCACAACTGAGCAAAGAATTCATCAGAAAGAACCACGAGTGCCCTACACAATCAATGACTGTAGTAGATGTTTGGATTGGTCCCTGAGTCATCTTGTGGTTTGTAGGTCATTTCCTCAGGTGTGATATTCTGATCTTCCTGGTACTGATGATGTCTTTTAACTCTGTGCCTCAGGCAATTTGGAAAGAAATTATTCCACATTTAGCAGCAGCATGGTAGAGGCAGTGTTAACTGCAGTCACCCCACAGCTGATATTGAGAATTCCTCCAGTAACCTCCCTTCACTTCACTTGTTCCATCAGTACAACATGCTCTCATCTCCATTTTAGACAATTTATTATCCTCCTTACAACACTTGTCTCATCCCTCTGTTCTCCAGTTTCACCAGAAATGTTGTGTGGCAAAATATCAAGGGTTTACCTAATATTTGGATAGAGCAGCCTGGTACAAGAGCCTGACACTTCTATCCAGACTGAAGTTTATCCCCTGTATCACAGTTGTCTATACTTTACCCAGTGTTTCTTCAGAACCTTTGTTTAATACTGATAATGCTGTTATGAGCCTATGAGTGCTCAAGTTGTTTTTTTTTCTCATTAAATAAAGCCACTACATTTTATTTTTCTCTGAGGTATCAGTTTCAGTGTAATAAATCTTATCAGCAGACTTGCAGTTCCATGGGCTACTTCTTTCAGCATTCAGAGCTGGACTCACATTTCTCTTTCCCTGCTCAAGCAGGGAAATTCACTATTTCAGTGTTACTTGGGTTGGTGAAATGAATATTTCTCCTTGAGGGACCACTGCAAACTCTGTGTTCTGAGTGTTGGTCTCTTTGCCCAGGGAACAAGGGACAGGACAAGAGGAAACAGCCTCAGGTTGCACCAGGGGAGGTTTAGATTGGATATTGGGAAAAATTTCTCCATGGAAAGGGTTGTCCAGCCTTGGCACAGCTTTCCAGTGCAGTGGTGGAGTCTCCATCCCTGGAGGGATTTAAAAGCCATGTGGATGTGGCACTTGGGGACAGGGGTCAGTGGGGGCCTTGGCAGTGCTGGGGGAATGGTTGGACTCAATGACCTCAGAGGGCTTTTCCAACCTTAATGATTCTGTGACTCTCTGTACTAAATGCATCTAAAAAGATGAAACTTCACCTTTTTACTCACTTTGTATTCAACTTCTACCTTGCCAATAGAGACCTGCCTTGATTTCTGCATCTCTGCAGCGCATCTGCTGTCACTGAACTGGTGTGGGGAGTTTTTCCTGGAACAGGCTCAGCTATACACAAAATGGGCTTAGAATTCTAGAATGGTTTGAGTTGGAAGGGACCTTAAAGACCATCCAGTCCCACCTCTGCCATGGGCAAGGACACCTTCCGCTATCCTAGGTTGCTCCAAGCCCTGTCCAACCTGGCCTTGGACACTTCCAGGGATCCAGGGGCAGCCACAGCTGCTCTGGGCACCCTGTGCCAGGGCCTCACCACCCTCACAGACAAGAATTCCTTCCCTGTATCTAACCTGAATTGTACCTGGTGTTGGTTTAGTTCTTCCCAGCAGAGGAAAGCTCAGGGAGCTCTATCTGAAGGAGGTAACCTTCCCAGCTGAAGGAGGGAGGACTTTCTAGAAAGGATGAAAAACATTTAAACTCTTGCCAGGTTAGTGGCATTTTCCAAGCTAATTTCACATGGCAATGTCAGGCTCAGAGCATGTCACAGGCATCAGGATTTGAGTCCTAAAGATGCTTCAGGATACTGGCACCACACAGACCGTGCACCTCTGCCAACAAACCCAGAGTGTCCTCAGACTTTGGGGGTGCCTTCTGTGAGGATGGGATTTTCCTCACTGTAATTTATTTCCAAAGCAATACTAAAAAAAGGGGAGTTCTCTAAGTGTGGAAGAGAGCTTCAAACTGGCGGTGAAATTCAAATTTCTTTCTCCATGCAGTTTGTGCTGAGTGCAAACAGCAATTTACAAACATTCAGAATTTGGTTGCATTTGGGGACAGTTTCACATGACCACTGAAAAATCTGTTCTTTATCCAGAGATTCCCTTGTTGGAATTTTTAAGCCCTACCTACAAAGAATTAGGACACCAAAACATTTCAAAGCACAAGGCTCAGGGATTGTTTGAGAAACCCCTGGAGCAGTGTTTGTTCCCCTCTGAAACAGGTGAGTCATTCTGCTTGATATTAAAAATATATTAAAAAATCCTCCCCACACACAAACCAACCCTGAGGCCCATGATTGACATGGGGTATTTCACCCTTGTAGCTGGAATGAGGCAACATTTTAAGCAAATAAAACCATATCCTTGCAATAGGAAGTATTTAATTATCTTTGTAATGGACAGTAGTGTTAGTTCTACCCTTAACAAAGGGTTTCTTCTGCAAAAAAAAAATTTCCCAGGCTTTGTTCTGAGAATATATATAAGTGTTGGCAGGACCAGTGACCCATGGAGCTGTAATGCAGTGGGTTGCTATAAAACAGGGGAGAGAAATCCAAAGTTTTATTCTGGCAGCCTTAGTGGAGGTGAAATCAGGGAGTTTCAGAGTGGGAGCCATGACGATTTTGTAGGGAAAAAAATCCCCACTTGTAATTTTCCCATTAGGAAATATGCTGTAAAAATGTAATTTTTAAAAGATCTGGAGGAAACCCTTATTTTTGCCCAATTTATTAAGGTTTTCCCTGCTTCACTTGAAAAGAGAAAAATTAGTTATTTCACATATTTCTTTTAAATGTTTTTTCCCCTGGAAAACATTTGAAATACAGAGTATTACTTGTGTTACTTTCTTAAAGAGAGGGTTAAAAAGTGAAAGGTTTGCATTTAAATGTGGAAAGCAAAACTTTTAAAAGCAAGATTGAAGCAATTAAAAAATATAAGGCTTTTAAAAAGCAAAGTACTCTCTCATATATGTAGTTTTTAAACATCACTCACTATTGGGGAGAAGTCACTTCTTTAAAAGGGAAAAAAGAACAATTTCTTGGAATTCTTAGATGCTTAAAAATGGTTGTTTTTTTTTTTTGTCTAAAAGCCTTTAATTTTGAATTTAAAAATCCTTTTTAGCTGAAAAATTATTTTCAGATAAAACTTGCCTTTGATAAACCCCAGATTTTCAATTAAATAACTTCAAAGTTTGCTAAGTTTAACCATTCATGGTATAAAATACAGAGTAGTGAAACTGAGGGTGGCAAATTTGACCTCAAAAATTTTCTAGAACCTCTGGATTTTCCTTCCAGGCTATTTAAATATATTGAAAATGTGAAATCAGGAAGGCTTTTCTCAGAGAAATGTGAGTGAAATGTGAATGGTGACAGGGAGTGATGCTGGAGGAGGTGCTGAACCTGCTTAATCACCTTTGGTTCGGATTTTAACAGGTTTGATGAGGTTTTATTTAATGTTTTTGCCTGTTGTTTCAAAAGCAAACTGGTGAGCCTGAGATGGAGGTGGCCTAAATCAGGAGGGTTTGTTTATCAAAGAGATGATTTTGCAGTGCTGTTTCTCTCTCCCCTGATGTGTCTCTGATATCTCTCCATCACCACAAGAGTGGGGGGGGCTGCATCTCTGAGTCCCAAATAAAGGTGAATGCTCACTCTGCACACCCTATTTTGAGCTAAATGGTATCTTCAGCACGGCTATGGTGGCAATTAAAATAATGAGATATATAAAAGACACCTGCTTTAAATAAATACAGTAATCTGCCCAAAGCTCCCTGAGTGGGCTGGTATTCAGCAAGAACCTGCAACAAACCCACCCTTAACAACATAACCATTAAAGAGCAGAAACCTTCCCTTCTAATCCCCCTCATACAGGACAACATGTGGATGTTAGCATATTTGGACTGCTTTGCATTCCTTCTTGCCTGCTTTTGAGAACATACTACATTTTAAAACTTGTTGGGTTCTTTCATGTTTTATTTGACCCTATGTAATTGCATTCCTGAAGGAATAACAGGCTCCCACAGTGATTTATACCCTGTATTAAATGTCAGTTTTGAAGAGACACAGTTAGCAGTTTGGTTTAACCTCCTGCCTTCCTATGGAAGTTCAAAACTGAAGTGGAGCTCGGGATCCAAGGGGAAAAGTTAAAAAAAGGGGAAAAAAAAGATGAAAATGGGCTTAGAGCTTAGAGGCAGTGTGGAATGAGATGTATGTTCCTGGCCCCGCACCTTTGGAAGCCACCGGAATGAGATTCCATAAAGGCATCTCTATTTTTAACTGTAATTTGTGTACTTCATGGCTGCCCTTGACCACTGGGGAAGGCTGTAAATTAGCCCTGTGAAAGGCTCTGCTCTCTCCAGGCAGGAGCTGCAGCCTCTCCAACAACGGGCCGGGACATTTTCCCTGCAAAGTCAACCGGAGCAAGCACCAAACCAACCCCCAGTGGGTTTGGCTTGTGTCCTAAAAAGAAGGTCAGCAAAATAAATTGTCCTTGTAATTAAGAGTTGCTCCTTTGTTTTTATGTGTTTAACTGTGCATAAATAGCAAAGCAGGATAGGTATGTTATTACTGTTTTAAATATTTCGTTCCCTTTGTAGACTTCCTTACGACACAGTTAACAACTGCTTAATCATACCTTATGACCTAATTAGGGGGGATTCAGTTAAATAAATCTTGATGTAATCGTATATTCTTGATGTAATGGTGCTCTGATGGCTGCATTTATGTGCATGTGGGAATTTAAATGTGAAAGGAAGTGCAGCCTATGTAGAGTCTGACACAGGACTTTAATGGTCATCATCTTTAGAATCACTGGTGAAACAAGTTACAAGGAGACTTATCTTAATTGAGAATATACTACATTAAAACCTATTTCCTATTCCCAGGAACTGAATGTCCTGGTGAGCACTGTCCTTGGCAAAGGTATTTAAATTTTGTAGGATCAGGCCAGGGTAGTTGTTCTGACACAGGCAAACAACTGTAGTTTTCAGCTGAAGTAATTCAGGGCATTTCCATTGCCTTCTCCAGAGCCTCACTTGCCCATCAGATGAATGCTAAGTCCAGCTCTGATCTGCTGTTTGCCAGCTGGGAAAGCTGACAGCGATCTTTTATTTTGAAGTGAAAAAAAAATGTAGGTGACAATGTTTTCTGAGGATTGGATTTATCTTGCCAAAGACAGGTGTCTTGAAGTCATGGAATAAGTTGCCCTCTGGAAATGCATCTCTCTGCTGGGTGTTCAGGGAGCTAAAATGACTGGCTCAGACCTGAGGCTGCCTCTCATGTGGATAGAGTTAGGTAAGATGAATCCTGCCATGAGAAGTGCACAAGGTATTGTGTATCAACTCCCCCACTCCTAGATGTGCTGCCAGATCACTGTAAATGTTTGTGCCTTGCTGGGACAGACCTGGGATAGGTTCTTCACCATCTAAATCCAGCTGGAAGACAAGAATTTCATGTTAATCCGAGGGAACAAGCCCTTGGGGTGCAGTTAACACCTGGTCTAGGATGAGATGTGCCTTTCATGGCTTTAGATGGCAGAGAGAGAGGAATCTGTTCCTGCACTTGGAATCCCAGACTGGTTTGGGTGGGAAGAGACCTTAAAGACCATCCTATTCCACCCCCTGCCATGGGCAGGGACACCTTCCACTATCCCAGGTTGCTCCAAGCTTCATCCAATGTGGCCTGGAACATTTCCAGGGATCCTGGGGCACTTGTCACGTTTTGGCATCAATGGAGGGAAGCAGCACTGTCTAATGGGATTATTCCTGATGACCTTGTCATTCCAAAGCCAAAGGATCAAGTCTCACAGGTGGACACCTGTGCTTCCTGGCTGGTGACTTGGGTGGTGATGATGTAGGGTTTTACCCTGGGTGTAAACCTGCCACCCTCCCTAGTGGGTTGGTTCAAGCAGGAGGTTACCCAATATCAGGAAAAAAAAAAAGAATTTTAAATCAATGTGAGTAGAGAAAATAAATTCTTCATCAGGATCAATATATCAATATGACTTTACTTAATGGCATCCAGCCCTACAGACAATAGTTGGTCTCAGTAGTAATAATTAGGAGTTAGAGAACTTACTGATGACTATCTCCTGAATTTCTCGAATCTTTTGAAAAATATTACTATTTTTTTCAGACATTTGAGACTCTAAAAGCTGAAACACCAGCAGATGGAGACAAACCCTGTTATCAAACCAGCCCAGTTGAGCAGGACCTGTAGGATTTGCAGCTTTTCTCCAGGAAGCTGAGGTGGAAACCTGAAGGAAGAACACCTTTTATGAAATGTTGAATGCTATTGTTGTCTGCACATGTTTAATAGCACAAACTTTGGGAGAAAAGAAGTTCTCTTAAAAAAATCTCTTGGTACTAAATGCTTTTTTGGCCTAAAATAAAATGTTCCATTTATTTTTGGTGGGTTACATGTAAATGGGAATGTGTGCATGCATAAATCACTTTAGAAATGCAATTATGCAAACAGTTTCAAAAATTCATTTTGGATGAACAATCAGAACTTCCTAAAAGGTTCATACAAATATGCTTGCCTTTTTCTGATTTTGGGGTTGGTTTTTTTTTCTTTTTATGGAAGGTAAATTGCAGCTGGACTTGGCACAATAAACCTTTAGGCTTGACCACTCTTAAACTGTGTTTTCTGATGACTGGGACAGCTATTTGAAACTTTTTAATCAGATTGAATTATAATGGTTGTCCTCAAGTACCATGGAAACTCAGACCTCCACAGGTAAGGTAATTTATTGCCATTTGAAAATAAATTAAAATAATGAAGACACTGCATCATAAAAAACTTTATTAACTATAAATGGCAGAAGATATTTTTCCTCACATTGACTAATTTTGCTTTGCAGATGAAACACAAAAAAGTCATAAGTGGATCCAGAACCATTTTGCTTCCATGAATTGCCAGAAGAAGAAGTTTCCTTGCTGTCCATATAATCTCTTTTTCACTGGCCAGAGAGGTTGGTTTTTTACTCCATTGTCCTTTGCATTGGAGGTGAACTGGTGGGGTTGACACAACTGGTATGAGCAGAGCTGAAATTCAAAATCCAAACCAACCCGTGCTGTGGGGATGTGGGGTTGTTGTCTTACCTGGAGAAAAGGTTTTGAACAGAATGCAGACACATCATTTCATATCATGAACCACAGCAGAAAACATGTGCAGGGGCATAGGGCTGTAAAAATGGTCCTTTCCTTAATTGTCTAAATAGAAATGAATGTGGATGCCTTCAAATGCACTGCAGCTGCAGATAAAACCAAGAAAAATCTCAGGGAGGGCTGAAGAAAGATTTTCTCTTTACTTTCATTGGAACAAACATATTTTTTATTATTTTGACTGGTATAAATACAGACCAGTAGAAAAGGGGGCAGAGAGAACCTTGAGAGATGATCTCTCCTTCTACCCCAAGGCAAGATTTGCCAGGTCTGAGCCATTCCTGGTGACAGTAGAGTCTGTAGCTCCTTGACTAATTTATTCCAGTTCTCACCTGTCCTTCCTCTTAGGAAATGTGTCTAATGCTTGACCTATATCCTCCTTGCTGCAATTTAAACCCATTATTTCTTGTCTTATACCCAGTGGACATGGAGAACAATTTATTACCTTCCTATCTGCAACAACCTTTTACATAGTTGAAGGCTGTTATCATGTCTCCCCCTCAGTCTTTTCTTCTCTAGACTAAACAAACCCAATTCTTTCAATCTTTCCTCATAGGTCATGTTTTCTAGACCCCTGATCATTTTTGTTATGGAAATAAACATCCTTTAAATCAAGTTCTGTGAATCAATCTTGTGTGGAAAGGAAGGGAAACAGAGAGGTTAGAGTTAGTATTGGGAACAGGAATCTGGTGGTGAAAGAAGTGAATTTTCTGAGGTCTACAGAGAGTACAGCCTTC
This sequence comes from Passer domesticus, assembly GCF_036417665.1. Classification (NCBI taxonomy): domain Eukaryota; kingdom Metazoa; phylum Chordata; class Aves; order Passeriformes; family Passeridae; genus Passer; species Passer domesticus. The sequence continues at coordinate 8,175,096 of NC_087479.1, forward strand.
CATTCTTCTTTGGGTTTAGGAAGTGTATTGAACACAATTTTCTTTCCCCAACTTTCTTGGGAAACGCTTTTACCTATTTGCTACCAGAAGGAAGACAGTGTTTTATTTCCACAGGCTGTGGGGACGGTGTTCTCCGGAAAAGCACAGAGCAGGGTACCAGAGAGTAATTTGAAATTTTCATGCAGAATTTCTAAAATGAGCTTGCCTGCAGTGATATCAACCCTTGTTCTCCAACAAGTGATATAGGTAATCCCCAAAATGTAGTTTAAAATTGGATCATAACTCAGGACATTTAATGCAATCAGAGACTCAGCAAAGAAGATGCTGATGAGTTTTTGGTTGTAAATTCTCCTTTATTACATGGTCTGCTCAGAGAACATTGGAAATACCAGGTCAAGTGCTTCAGCTGCAAAAACTATCCAAGACATTACCATTAGATGGGCATCCTGGGCCTTTTGCATTTACTGTTTTGAGGTTGAGAGAAAGTGGATGTGATACCTCCTACAAAAGTTTCATCTATTCTCTACAGTCTCTATAAGCTGAATCTTGAGCGCTAAAGAATCAGGGAGTTTAGGAGATCACTGACTTAAAAACTTAGGCTGCAGAAGGATCCAGGAGAAGCTCCTTGTGTTTATCCTCCTTTCCATCCTTAAAACATCAAGGGCTAAGCTGAGGTTATTTTGGGTGTTTAACTAGACCTGGGATTGGGGAGGACTGTGCTGCTGGTACTTCTAGGCAAGTACAGCCTGCAGCAGATTTTTGCTTGTGGTGGTTCTGATGGTTGATGCTTTGACTCACAACTTCCCTGTTCCTCAGAGGTAAGTGTGAAGTTGTGGTAAATCTAGTTTCAGATCAAAGACACAGCAACCATGTGATGTAAAGCATTCAAACAATCACTTTTCTTAAAAAAAAAAATGTTGCTCTGAAGGCTTTATTCTGGGTTCAGATATCACCTGGCTTTCCTGGATCAGTAGGAAAGCCAGCGGGAACACCAGGCTGTGTGCTTTGGCACTTGAGAGAAATGTTGTGTGCTCACAATGACTCCATAAACAGGGGACTCCATAAAATTTTAGAGCTGAAAGTCCAAGAGCATCTGAAGCTGAGCGCACTGATGCACCTTGAAAAAGAGTTCAGGAAGATATAAGAGACAGAGTGCAGGAGCCACAGAAAGAGAAGTTTTAGTCCTGGTGGAGGAGATGCTGAGAAGGTGACAGGTTTCCTGCTAGCTAGCATGTGTTTTGTGAAGAAACTTCCCCAGTGTTCTCTCACTGGGAACAACACTGATTTGACCCGTCAGACATGTTACATTTCAGGCCTTGTCTGATCAAGATAGCTGAGAGTTCTAACACTTCAGCAGAGGTCCAAAATAAACATGGTGCAGTGAGGAAAAATCCTTTCTGCTCGGTGCGGTTTATTGGGAATGTTCTTCCATTTGCTGCCTGACCCAAAGGTAAAGGCTGGCTTGTCTTCCAGAGCCAGACTCGTTTTCTGAGCCAAGTGAAGGATGTCAGGGACAAAACTTTGGCTGAAGTGAGACAGTTTTGGTCTTGAGATGCCAGTAAGCAGATCCATTCCAAAAAGGAGTTTTAGTTTGATTAGACTGATCATCCTGATGGGATGGTATTGTAGTATTAGCCAGGGAAAGGTTCTGGTTTTAGATATTCTTATTTTTACAAGTATCGAAGAAACTCTTCCCTCAACTAGTTATAAATGGTGTTGTAACAGAATCAGTTTGAAATGCACTAAAGACAGGCTTCCAGCATCAGATACAATACCAAAAGTTGCATTTTTGAGATGGTCTCCATGTAATTTCTCCCATATGGGCCCTAAAACCCCAGATGCTCTAAGAAGTGTTTAGGGCCCTGTAAGACACAAGGCCATCACTAATTAGCAAAGACCTCAAGCACGTGTTTAACTTTAAGCATGTGCTTTTCTTTCCCAGGAGTCCATAGAATTAAGGACTTTAAGTGAGTGGGTTTAGGGATATGCTTAAAGCTAAGCATGTGTTTAGTTGCTTTCTTGTGCTCTGGCTTTATTTGTTTTTACAGATATAAGAGAAATGAAAGATCTTATTACAGATCAAACACAAATAAATGTCCAAGACACAGCAGGGAGGCTTTAGGTCTTGGTTTGGAGCCCAGTGAAGTCAATGGAAAAACACCCCAACACCTCAGCGGACTTTGGAGCAGAGTCCTCAGAGGATCGATGAAGAACCCACTGCAGAAACCTGTTGAATGCCTCATGTTTCCTTGCAAGGTTCCCTTATCTTGTATCCAGATGTTGCTAACAAGGGTTTTTATTAGCTGCTGAGAAGTACAAGGGCAGCAGTTTTTCAAGTCCTGAAATCATGCACATACAGATGAAATAGAAACAGTTTGTGCTGCAGTAGCAATTGTGGTCTGTGGAGCTGTGAGTGTATTTCAAAAGTTCTCCAGTTCTTATTATAGAATCCTAGACTGGTTTGGGTTGGAAGGGACATTAAAGACCATCTTGTTCTACCCCCTGCCACGGACAGGGACATTTTCCACTATCCCAGGTTGCCCCAAGCTCTGTCCAACCTGGCCTGGAACACTTCCAGGGATGGGGCAGCCACAGCTTCTCTGGGCCTCCCCACCCTCACAGGGAAGAATTTCTTACTAATCTCTAATCTGACCCTGCCTTCTGTCAGTTTAAAGCCATTCCCCTTGTCCTGTCACTTCATGCCCTTGTAAGAAAAACATGTCTTGGTCCCACTGATCTCAAAGTGTTTGCTCTGTCTTTCACGCAGTGCAGTGAGGCAAGTGTTGTCACACAGTTCCTAGGGAAAATGTTGCATCTTTGTGGAGGGAGAGGTTTACACAACAGGAAGAGCAGGTTCCTTTGAATAGCATTTCTCTTTGCTGCCTTTAGATCTCTGCAGTGTGCACAGCAACACCTGACTTACTCATTTGGATTCTCCTTTTAGGTGTGCAGGGAAATAGCCACTGCTTGGGAACAGTCTGATCTAGTTTTGAGGTTCACTTCAGGATGATGCTGGAGATGTCTCTGCTTGATCAGTTGAATTTCCACCCATACAGCTGAATTTTTGTCCTTTGGTTGAGGCTGGAGCTTTGCTTACTTCTTCAGAGACTGCCCTAACCAAGGTCAGCAGAACTGCCTGAGCCACCAGCCATCACCCAGCAGGGAAAATGATCATGTGCTGTCTTGCCAGGCTTGTTATGAAGGCAGGTGTCATTAGAAGGTGTTCCTGCCTCCTCCTTCTCCTCCTCAGAAGTCATTTGGGTCACAGCAGCAGAGCCATGGGACAAGCTTTGTCCGAGCTGGGGAGCAGAGAGCCCACCTCGAGTCTCTGCAGAACAGGTAAGCAGTTAACCCTTGCTGAGCTGCTGTTGCTGCCTCTGCTTTTATTACCTGTGTTTGCCAGGTCAGACTGACACTGCTGTGCAGGGATGTGCCACGGCCACATCAGAGCACCCAGCCAGAGTCTCAGGAGGGTGGTTTGGCTGCCAGCACGTGCTGATGTCACTGCACTGCCTGTTTTTGCCTGTCTCTGCCAGGTCAAAGTGACACTGATCCACCACCATGAGTTATGGTCACACCTTCATTTGGCTCTGTCACGCCAGGCCTTGCTGTCCCATCAACAAAAAGCTTCTGGTGGCATCCACTGGGAGTAGCTCTGGGATTTGGTGTGCTGGGAAAGGGTCCTGCACCAACTGCTCACGCAAGGGAGTTGTTCAGTTCAAAGTTTAATAGAGTAAAAGAGAATAAAGTGATATTTGCAGTTTGGATGCCCACTGGGTGAGCCCCACAAAATCTCTTTGATGTTTTATTCATGTTCGCTATTTTGATCCTTAACTGAGATTTTGTTTTAAGAAAAACTGCCAATATGCACCAAATTCCAGTGCAAAAATGCAACACCAAAATGTTGGACCTGCTCTTTCTCCTCCTCCAAGGATCAGAGATTGCAGTGAAAAAGATTTCAAGCATTTTTTTTCCAGTAGCACTAAAAAAGAGTGTGGCTTTTAAATATGCATTTCTGCTGAGTGCAGAGAGCTGTCCTTTTCTTTCCAGTCATTTCACAGAACTGGAAGACACAAATCAATAAGTGAATGTTCAATACTAGTAGTCTAATTATTATTTCTACTTTTCTCGTGGTTATAATGATAGGAAACATTTTTTATTTGTTCCCTGGAAGAATTATTTCTTCTACCTAGTCCCTGTCTTCAATTTTTATAGCCCTCTGAACAGAATCTGCAATCCTTAGTAGCATTAAAAAAAAACCAAACCACTCATTGGCTTGATAGGAAAATGTGAACTTCTTCAACGAGGGCAAAAATACTTCTGTTGCTTAAACGTAGGTAATTAGACTGAGGACTTTCTCCAAAGTAAACCCTGACAATCTAACAATAATCTTTGGCTTTTGGACTGCATGGAGTTTCTCTTACATTGTTAAATGCATTCCATGTTTCAGTAAATGACACCAGGCTCACCAGCAGTGAGTGAGTGATTAGTTTATCATCCTCTTAGTGCAGCCATCTAGATCTTTAACTCTTTAAGCAGTGACATTTAAGTCTTGAGAACACCCAGGATCATGCCTGAGGCTTTAGACATTCTCAATTCAAGCCAGTCTTGGATATCTTGTGAAAATGAAGAGAAGAAAGTAGGTGCTTGCATTCTGATAACACTTTAAAAAATTCAGGTAAGGTAAATTGCAAATAAACACCTTTTTTTTCACCTTTTTTTAAATTGTAATTTTTATTTCTTTTATTTAGAGGATGTCAATTCCTCTCTCCTGGGACCACTTAGGTCGTTAGGTGCCTGAGCAGCATAAAATTACACGGAGAAAATCTTAACAGCATACAAAGAGACTGAAAGGTGACAAATCTACATTTTCTAAGATCCAGGGATGTGGGGTAGTTTTTTTTTTTTTTTGTCTGGATTTACAATTCATCTCTCATAGGGCAGTAGAATGAACAATTTTACAAAAGATTTTATTATAACAAAAAAAATTATGTGAGCTACAACATACTTGTTGTAGCTCACATAAGTGAGCTGAAATTCTCTTGTGCTGAAATCTTGCTCTAGCAGGGATGTGTAAGCACATAAAGCTTGGTAGCAACAAAAACCTTTGGAGAATGAGAGGCTTCTACTTTGGAAAAGAAAGGTGCAGGAGGATTTTCAGACAGAAGGGAAAGACTTTGACCTGTGAGCTGCTGCTCAGCATCGTGGATCTCCATCTATCATCTGATCCTGCTCAGTAACGCGAGCCAGATCACTGTGTGTGCCCTCTGCCACGGGAGACATGGAGCTGCTCACCCCACTGACACAGAGTGCTTTGGGAGCTCTGTTGCTGGGAAGAGTTTGAAATGTATGAACAGAGCATTCATGTGCCTCAAGCAACAGAACAGAGCCCAGCCTTTCATTAGTTTTTGTTTTAAAAATGCCTTTTGTACACTGATGTGTTTTTAGGTTTCTTTTTGGGTTTGAGAATTTTGGTTTTTTTCAGACTGGACTTTGAGTTTTGCTGATTTGGGTGAAAGAAGTTTTTGCCCAGCAGGGCAAGGGTGATCCTGTGTGGAAAGGGAAGGGATGATGCTGGGTGAGGTAAATTCCCTGCATTCTGGAAAGGGTTGAGAGTGGATTGGGAGTTATTCTGAGACACTGGAGCAGTGCACTTCTGCAAGCATAGGTACTGTGCTTGGTCTCCAAAGTTCTGGTGACTCTTGCTCAGCCCCCAGGTCGTAGCCATTCTCAACCCCATAGATTTATTCAGGAATCTGCTTCCAGTCCCTCTCCTCCATCAGAAAAAACTATGGAAGTGATCCAGTTGTGCCATCCATGTCAAGGCACCTCCTGTGGTGGGCTCATCCTGGGCTCCTGGTGCTTTATCAGTTGGAGAATTTGTGAAAAAGGAATGGTGCCTGTTCTGGGGGCAGCCAGTGGTCCCAGGAAAGGGAAACAAATCACACAACAGATTTGCAAACTCTCCTTGTGGCACCACTCTGAGAGAGATTCTGTTGATCCCACCTTGCTATTTTGTGCTTTGGGTCTATGGATTGTCTCCACTATTCCTCACTCAAGTCAATACTCGTGGACTCTGAGTCCTCTTTGACCTTCTCATTTTATCCTCTGCTCTTCAAACATCTGTCTTAATCCACTTCATTTTTATTCTGCAATCCCTGAAGCCCCAACACCACTCAGCTTCTCCTCAGCCTGGGCATCAGCATTCCTGCCCCACTTTGTACCTAGGAGCTATGTAGGGAAACTGATGAGAGATAAAGTGATTTGCTGAGGCCTCTGGAGACAGGCCAGGTGACTTTTTGGCAGCCATGGAGTAACCTCGGTGTTGGGTCTTTGAGAGGAACATTTGTGAGCTGATGCCAGTTTTACAAATGACGTTCCACATTTGCTTTTTGCAATATTTCTTCGAACTGGGGTGTGGTGCTGCACACAATACCTGGTTCTGAGGTTTGCTGCTCTATCAGGTATGTGTACAGAGGGTGGGAAAAGGCAGCAGAGTCAGCAGGACAGAGGTGGAACAAGCAGGAATGCAGGGTGAAACCAGGGGAACAAACAGGTCCTCAGGGAAACTGTTCTAACTTAGTTCTGCTTTCCCTGACTCAAAGAGTAACTCCAGTGTGCCCAGAGGGCTGGTACAGGGAGATACCAGCCTTATGCTAACTCCAGATCCTGCGCAAGTAGAAACTGCTGGTCCAGACCCTCCATCCTGAGACTTACATTCAAAAATCTACTTTTAAGCCTATTTCTCTTCATGTCTGGGGGATGCTGTGCTCCTGGCAGGTGCATCATTCTGGGCTGTCACTGTAGACCAGTGCAGGCCTGTCATAACACCTTGGTGCCTCTGGCTCCAGTCCTATTTTCTAGAATTGCACTTGGCCTTGCCTTGGCCCTTTGCCCAGACTGAATTTGCCTTCTTGGTTTTCACTTCTTTCCCATATCGGTTTTCTCTCTTGTTCTGTCTTCCTGCTGATCCTCTGGGCTCTGGCTCTGTAAACCCTCAGCCCAGGTGGGCCTCTGTGGAGATGAGCACCCCCTCACTTCCAAGGTCCTTCATATGCAAGAAAGAGCTATGAGATGTCTCCAGACTAATTCCTATTTTGCCATTTCCCTTTTTCCTTCTTCAAACTGACTTTTAGATATTCCATTTCTAAAAGTCCCTCTTCTCTTTTTATTTTTTTTTTAGCCAGTTCCTCGGTTTTATCCCTCTGTCAGCTATTTGGTGGCTGGTATTTTAGGAAATAGAAAGGCTGGTTTGCCTGTGGGATGGGACACGCACGGAACGCACGTACGACGCTGGTTTGCCCACATCGTTTGGATAAGGTATCAGAGAGGACAGACTGTCTTTGCATTGAAACCTGCAGGTCAAGAAATTGGCCTCCCTTCAGTTTGCAGCCCTTGTGGCTGCCAGCCAGTAATGTAAAGCCCTGATGAATATTTCTGGAAAAAGCTGAAAACCCACTTCTGACTACAATGTGTTTAATCTCTCATTTCCAGGCATAGTCAGTTTTGCTTCTTCTTCCCTTCTTCCTCCTATTCTTCTCCTCCTTCTTCTTTTTCTTCTCATCCTTCTTCTTCTTCCTCCTCTTCTTCTGCCATGGGTGACAGGTGAATCACCAGGTGTCTCTCCAGTGTTGGACAGGGCAGCACCACTTTTGTTTCACGTGCTGTAAATCAGAGATCATACAGAGTCTCCATGTCCTGTTATTCCTCCAGTATTTTCCCAGGGCTTGGAGTCCCACTGAAAGGATCTGAAAGACTTTTGTTTGTTGGGTTGAAATTCTAGGACCTGTTCAGAAGTAATATTTATTTTTTATTTATTTCTGACAATGGTACAAACTGCTCTTGTTCTTCCAGAAAGGAGGCTCTGACCTGCTTTTAATTCTAATTGCCTCCTTTCCCCATGTTTTCTAATTACTCTGTTTAATATACTCTTAACCGCTTGGATAAAGTAGGTTCCTGATGATTCAATCACTGCCACAGAAGTACAAAGCTGAACCTAGACCTTCTGAAGTCCAAATCAGGTCCTTCATCACTAGGACAACCTTCCTTTAGGCATCCCAGTACTTGCAGCTCTGCACCAAATCTATGGCCTTGGAAATTCCCAGGTTGCTAAAGGCATCCTTTGGGCTGCTGAGTCAGTGTCTGTACATGATGGAAGCAGGAAAGAGGAAAATAGATACTTGGTTATGCAGAAAAAAGCCAAAAATTAAATCAGGTTTCACTGCTGTTGACACAAACTGTGCCCCCACTCAAGTATTTTTTGGTCGTGGCTGTTTGGGAGAGAAGGTGGGCCTTGATTCTGCTTACAAATGGTCTTTTTGCTGCCCCACCAAGAAGCAGAACAGGTAACAGTAAGTAAGAATGTCTCTAATTGAAAATAAATCCATCTAACACCTCACTCATTACCTTGCTTGATCAATAACAGAACAGAGAGCCTTGCCATGCTAGGCTGGAGTAGGTCCTGCTGAAATGTTTGTCAGGAAGGACTGCAGCTGTGTCAGGTTTAGGTTGGATATCAGGGAAAGGTTCTTCACTCAGAGGGTGCTGGCACTGCCCAGGCTCCCCAGGGAATGGGCACAGCCCCGAGGTTGTCAGAGCTCCAGGAGGGTTTGACAACGCTCTCAGGCACAGGGTGGGATTGTTGGGGTGTCTGTGCAGGGCCAGGAGTTGGACTCTGATCCTTGTGAGTCCCTTCCAACTCAGGATATTCTCTGACAGAATGAGCAGGAGCCCTTCCACCAGAAACCATCTTTTCAGTGTCACGTGTCTGTGGGAGCTCGTGCTCTGCTCACACACACACCCTGTGTAAGTTTATTCAGTGAGCACTTTCTAAGAATGATGATTAATTGTGAGTATGAACCTTGTCACCAGGCAACTGGTACAAACGAGCCCCACCAGTTTGTTATTGTTGGAGATGGAGGCCACAGGGCATACCCATGTTTCCCAAGAAGGGCTCCTGGGCAGGATCCTCCCTCTCTGCTTTCAGGTGAGGATGTTCACATTAATGACCTCAAAATTCATCCATGTGCTGACATTTCCAGAACTTGCTATAGCACCAGTAAAGTCCTTTGCTATTGCTAAAAATCCAATAGAGCTCATGTGAATTATTTCTGCAGCAGTTATCCTGCTCTGCTTATTTACACCTTGTAGTAGTGATTGAGATCATTAAAGCTTCTGCTGGCAGCAGATCTCAAGCTGCAATTGAAGGACAAAGACAAATGTCGGCACCCGGAGGTGCTACGTGGTTGTGTGGAATTGCAGATTATGGCAGCAAGGGAGAGTGAAATATCAGTAACAGCAGAACTCAGACAAAGCCATATCTCAGAGCTAGAGACACATGGAGTGGTTTGTAAGGTCAGGGAGCTGCCAGCCCTGTGCTGTTCTCCAAAAGCCATCAGATCCAAAAGGAATCTGCTTATCTCAAGTAGCCACGTGGTTGGACAGTGCTCATTAGGGGAATGATGGTCTTTGTCCGTACCAGCCACAACTGCAGAGCAGGAGGAATGAGTTCTTCATCTTCTGGAGGTCCTCCTTGCTTCTCAGGGATGAGGCTTTGATGGAGTGGGGAGCAACAAAGTGCAGAAGCAAATGTGGGCTAAAGACAGCTATTCTTTCCAAAAGCTGGATGAGATCAGTGCGTGTTCTTCTTGTCACATCCCTCGAGGAAATCCATTGATGTGGAGATGATTTTACAACAGATGTGTTTCTAACACAGCTCAGGGGAATTTTAACAACAGGCCATTAAAATGGCTCTCCCTTTATTTTATGAGTTGTGTTGCTGAAGCACTTCCCTAATCATGGAATCATAGAAACATTAAGGTTGGAAAAAACCTCCAAGGTCGTTGGGTCCAACCTTTGGCCATTCACCATCTTCCCAAGCAGACCAGAGCACTGAGCTGTTTTCTGAACACCTCCAGGGATGCTGATTTCATTCCCCCTTCTGGGCAGCCCATTCCAATGCCTAACCACACTTTCTGTGACGAAATTCTTCCTGCTGTCCAGCCCAAAGGACCCAGACCTCCGACTTTTGAGGCCCAGCATCTCTAAATGAACAATATTTAGCAGCAGAGACCTCACACTCTCACGGCAGAAGGCAGAGAGTATGAAAAGCAAGGGGTAACTTTTCCAGCCTTGCTCACTCTTGGGCATCTCTGAAAAGTGACAAAGGGAATGAGTCAAGTAACAGCAACTTAAGATTCACCCTGCGTGGGACAGCCAACCTTTTAATAGCATTCTCAAAACAATAAAAATCATCCTTCAAGACTTAAAAATAGAAGAGAGCAGACAATCCTACTGTTTCGACTGCCTTGTGTCTGATTACCGAAGACTGCCTTTTTAGAACTGCATTATTTTAATGTTCCCACACAATGTTTTTGTAGGGATTTGTAAAAAAAAAACCAAAAAACCAAAAACCTGTTTGAAATAAAAGAGCTGTGCTGAACCTGATTCTCCTCTTAGCTCAGGAGTGGTTCTAGACGTGGTCCTGACACCTCAGCAGAGACTTTTTAATGTAAAGCAGAAATAAAGTCCAAGTTGGGCCCAGTTCTGTGTTTTAGGAGAAGTATGAATTTATTTATTCAGGAGGAGGTAGAATATTCTGGTAGAACAGGCCAGTTCTGAAGCACTCAGAGAAATCATGAAAATCTCAGAGTGGTTGTAAAAAATGTTCCTTTCGTCGTTCAAGCAGCTGCACTTGTTTTTACCGGTCAGCTCTTTAGTGAAGAGCTACTTTGGAAAACGTAATCCCTTGGAGTTGTTTGCTCAGTTCCCTTTGTTTTAATTGACAAGCTTAGGCAGTTGAAAGGGAAGGGTAGGAAGGAATTGATCTTAGCACACTTATGGGCATCTCCTCCTGTAGCTCATGTCATTAAAATGTCTCTTACATAGGCATTTATTTATTTATTTATGGTTTAAGCTTGTTTCTGTTCAAGCACAAATCTGGTGAGGCAAGTTATTTTTGTTGTTGTTGTTGTTGCTTTTTTCTTTTTTTTTTCCCTTTCTTTTTTGTTTTTCCCAAGGCGGGTTGTTTGCAGACTTTAGAGCCCAAAAAGGTGCAGCTGCTCTAAAAATAACACAGGATCCAAGAACTGGTTTGGGAAGGTCTGAGTCCAGAGGCATCTCCTGAAATGCTGCCATTAGAGGAGAAGTTTCCCTTGTAAACAGAGCTGGCCTAATTTCTAGAGGTGCTGAACATCGACCTGCAGTGCTTGCTGGTAGGTCCTGAGCACACAAAACCTGGAAATGGGTCAGACGTGAGTGGCTGGGATTTTATCACAAACGTGTCTGGGCAAACCCACAATTATCGGGTTGAAACAAAATGGAGCAAATAATTGCCCCTCAGCTGTTGACCCCTGCGAGCAGAGCTGGCCTCTGGGGTTCCAGGACACCTGCCAGCTCCTGGGCTGTTCACTGCCACCAGCAGTCACAGCCAAGGTCTGCACGTGATGGATCACCCCTTGGTCTGGCCAGCCTTCGCAGGGTGACGTCCCCAGCGCCCTGGTGCTTTGCTTCCAGAGGAGACCAATGGTTTTGCCACCCAGGTGCAGAGACTCCCATAAGGTTTTTCACAGAAGACAGAGAGGAAAAAACCTGGCAGCAGATCCCTTAGACTGGGAATAGGTCACAGGCAAGACCACCATGGATCCCCCATCACCCATGTAAGGTGTGATCAGGGGAGCTGAGCCTTGCGTTGAGTGCAGACACAACATTCTCTGGTTTTGATGTGCTGGATCTTTAATGTTGCATCCACCGCTGAATTAAGCAGTGTTTGCTTTTCAAACCTTCCACATTTGTATTTTTAGCTCCGTTTTGGCATCGCTTTTTTGGTTGGAATATATAACACACTGGGTTGTTTAGTGTGCCTGGCCCGAGTTCAGCCGATGTGTAACTCCACGGGCTGGAGCAGAAGCTCCGTTCAAGGTGAATTACGCTCTATGGGGCCAAGGAAATACAGCTTCTGTAGAAAGGCAGCCCAGCTCCTTCAGTAAACGCTACACTATTTCCATCCATGGTTATTCCTTTGTGGTTTGGGTTATGTATTTACATTTTACGGAATAAATACTACAGCTTTCCCCATGACTAACACTTCTTAGTAACCAGGGAGCTACTCAAATACGCTCTTGCCTCCTACGAGACCCCAAACCACACTGCTCTGCCCTGGCTCTCTGGCCCCAGCTGGCCACCTCCTCGCACAGGGGCACGGTTAACCAGTGTTACATAAGCAATTTTTGGGATCTCAGCTTAGCAGGATGGCTTAGGAGAGCGGGCGCTGGATGCCATGAGACGGAATTCCTCTGGGACAAACATTTCCAGCGCGGCCACTCTCTGATCCTTACAAAACCCAAGTGAGGTCTTCAGACAAAGAGAGGAACGTACCCCACAAAGAGGGAGCTGGTTGCTTTTCCCAGTCCAGAGGTGTGCTTTAGGAACAGCACTATACAGGCCCTCATGTAAACTTTGTTTATAGACTGGAGTATTTTCAATGAAAATGTTATTTAACTTAAAAAAGTTGCACAGCAGCTACTCCCAAAATTGTTTTTCCTTGTTAAGAATAACACACAGTGTGATACATTTGAAATGGTGATAGCAATATTTCACAAATTTTGATGGATTCATAGTCCAAATACCTTGCTAACAGATGTTTCTTTTAAACTCGGAGTGGTATAGGAATAACTCAGAGATATTACAGTGTCAGCACTGCCTTTTATCTGTGCGTGTCCTTTCGGTGACATCCCCGGGCTTTTCTAATGCATGGGTCAGGTCTGAGCTAAAAAAAAAAAAGTGAAATATGAAAAGAAGGCATCTGTGATGGTGTGTGAGCTCTGGGGCAGTGCTGGGAGGACACCAAGGCACTGGTGTGGGTTTTGCTGCACTCAGGCACAGCAGCCCCGTGGTTTGTGGCCACAGTCATCGTTTCTGAGCTGGTTTTTGGTTGTGGTTAATTGATGAGCTTAGGAGTTCCCATGGCCACTCCATGACCACATCTTTTGGTCTCATAAATTAACTGTGTTCCCACTGTGGGTGATGGTTTGCCCAACACAAAGGGATACCCCAGCAGGGCAAAGGGACAGATTTTAATGCCCTGGTGGAGCTGGCTTGATTTGCCATGGGGTTGCTCAGTCCACTCTGTGTGTCCAAAGGATGGTGCATCTGTCACACTTCCTTCAGAGGGTCTTTCCCCAGAGCTGCCTTCTCCACACTGTGTTCATACATCACCCCCAGTAGGTCAGAGAATCACAGAATATCCTGAGCTGGAAGGGATCCACAAGGATCACCGAATCCAAATCCTGACCCTGCACAGGACAGCCCCAAGAATACCACCCTGTGCCTGAATGTGTTGAGTCCAATTAATGTGTGCTAATGGTAAACCAGTTTGCCCCAAATCCCCTCCTGGGAGCAGCCTCAAGCCCTGGGAAGTCTGGTTCTTATCCTCAGCCCAAAGCTGGCCCAGAGCAATTATGGGGTTGAACTGCGGGGCAGGGAGCATCCTTCCTCCCGGAGATCCCTGTCCGTAGCTCTCTGTGGCCGTACACAGCCCGGGCGGGCTGGGAAGGTGCCTGCTGCACACCTCGGTGGGGTCCGGAACTCCGCCTGGAGGGAAGGGGGAAAGGGCTGTTCAGGCAGCCAGGGAGAAGGATGAGAAAAGCTGGAGGAGGAGAGGGAGTCCAGGGCAGGCACTGGGGATAACCCCCGGTGTGGCAACGAGCTGCCAACCCCCGGGAGGGGACCGTCGGGGCTGGCGGGTGGTGGGAGCACAGGAGAAACCCGCGCAGCTTCTGGTTGCCAAGCTCTCCCTCCCTTCTCGTCGGGGGACAGCCGACCAGAGTCTCCCGAGTTTCCCTTCCCGAATCTCCCTCCCCAGCCCGCTCCCCGCCGTGCCCCGACCTCCCCGAGGACCCCGCCCCGGCCATGCGGGGCCAGGGCAGGGCGGGGCGGGAGGGTCCCCGGGGATGCACCTGAGCGGCGCGGGGATCGCGGGGGCGCCGCGCCCGCCCCGTCCCGCGCCCCGGGGCTCCGAGCGCGGCCGCTCCGCCGGGGGTCCCCGCGCTCCCCCCGCGGCCCGGGGCCGGCGCGGGCGGCGGAGCGGGCAGGGCCGTCCCCCGCGGGGCCGGGCCGGGCCGGGGGCGGGCCGGGGGCGGCGGGCCGGGCCGGGCCGGGCCGGGCTGGCGGCGAGAGCGGCTCCACGTGACTGCGGGGCCGGCAGAAAACCGGGGCCGGCGGCGGCGGCGGCCGCACTGCGCCGGGCGGCGATCGCGGGAGGCGCTCGGCAGCCGCTGCCCCGGGGCTTTCGGCGCGCTGGGTCCGGGCTGGCTCTCCAGAATCATGGACTGTGCTGATATGCCTTGCTTGCTGTCAGTGAGTACAGCCCTCTTCTTCCTCCGCCTCGCTCCTCGCTTTTTGTTTTCATCGCAAGGCTTTATTCTTTTTTTAATTTTTTTTTTTAATTTTTTTGGGTTTTTTCCTAAGGAAAAACTTTTTGTTGTTCTCATCCCGGTGTCCCCTCCCGGGGTCCGGCCGCTGCCGAGCGGGCAGAGCCGCGCGCCCCGTCCTTCCCCGCCGGGCTCCGCCGCCGCCGCTCCCGCTCCCGTCCCGGCGGGGCAGCGGGGCCGGGATGCGCCGGGAACCCGCCTGCCCGAGGGGGCTGCGGGGCTGCGGACAGCCCGGCCACGGCGGCCCGTCCCTGCCCGCCGGGGCGCGCCGGCCGCCGCTCCAATGGGGGCTGCTCGCCGTGTCCTTTTGCCATTTATTATTGCTATTATTACTGCTATTATTATTATTTTTAAGTTTATTCGGAAGAGGAGGGGGGTTTCGCTTCTCATCCTGACTTTCCTTCTTGTTTGTTGTCGTATTTTTTACACCCCAGAGACACCATGATTCCTGGTAACCGAATGCTGATGGTCATCCTACTATGCCAAGTCCTTCTAGGAGGTACTAACCATGCTAGCCTAATCCCTGAGACCGGCAGGAAGAAAGTGGCAGAGCTACAGGGACAAGCCGGATCCGGACGCCGCTCTGCCCAAAGCCATGAACTCTTGCGGGGTTTCGAAACAACTCTGCTGCAGATGTTTGGGCTCCGAAGGCGGCCTCAGCCCAGCAAGTCAGCCGTCATTCCTAGTTACATGCTGGATCTCTATCGACTCCAGTCCGGAGAAGAGGAGGAAAGCCTCCAGGAAATTAGCCTGCAGTACCCTGAGCGATCGACCAGCCGGGCAAACACCGTGAGGAGTTTCCACCATGAAGGTCAGTGATGGGAGGCGGTAAATTCCCAGCCCCGGTAGCGATCGGGATTTCCTTGCGTTTGGAAGCTCACAAATGCCTTTAGAAGCAGGACGTGCCCGGCCCTAAATTTATGGGAGGAAAACCACCCCCCCACCCCAGCCTGCCGTGTGTGGGTGACAGGCGTGCTGCTCGCTGTTTTTTCCAGCATCCTGTGCTTAACCCGAGCTTGACCATATTTTGAAGTGCTTTTGCTTCTGTTGACAACAGCGAGTTTCCTTCGCTGCCTCTGCCTCGGGGTCACTGCCTGGGCTCGCGTGGATTTAATGGCTCTGGATCGGATGCGGGAGTAAAGCGAGGGCGGGATCTCGCCCCTGGAGTGTTTCTTTTGAACTATCAAAGCAATTGCTGCCTGCTTTTACTCTTAAGAAAAAAAAAAAGAAAAAAGAAAAAAAATCCCCCCAAACCCCGACTCGAATTTAATACTTACAGCTGTGTGTTTATAAGGTTTATTCAATAGACCCTTGTAATCTGATCCAAATGTTTCCTAGCGGATGTTTCTTTTCCAAAGTAAATCTGAATTATTAATCCAGCCGCATCATTACTGCGTTGGAATTTGCCTCTCTTTCTCCCCCTGCCCCCCGTAACAAGGCACCTCTGTGCTCCGTGGCGCCGCATCTCGCCGGGGAGATGATTTTGGAGAGACCGGGGGAGGAAAAGCTGAAGGGAAAAAGCCCCCCTGAACGGGGGAGGCGAGATGGGAAGGGGTGGAGTGCTGGCGGCGCGGGTGAGCCAGCGGTGCCGGGGCAGGAGCCGCTCCCGGTGCGGCCGGCAGGGATGCGTGGGGGAGCGGAGAGGAGCCGAGGCTGCCGGGCAGGTGAAGCGTGGGTGCGAGCCGTGGCTGGGCCGGGGCCGTGTGCCCCGAGGCTGACGTGCTCTTGTTTGCTTGTCTTACCTCTTCCCCCCCCTCCCTGCCCTCCTGCAGAGCACCTGGAGAGCGTCCCGGGTCCCAGCGAGGCGCCCCGGATCCGCTTCGTCTTCAACCTCAGCAGCGTGCCGGAAAACGAGGTGATCTCCTCGGCGGAGCTGCGGCTGTACCGGGAGCAGGTGGAGGAGCCGAGCGCGGCGTGGGAGAGGGGCTTCCACCGGATAAACATTTACGAAGTGATGAAGCCGCTGTCGGAGCGCGCCCAGGCCATTACGCGCCTGCTGGACACGCGGCTGGTGCACCACAACGTGACGCGCTGGGAGAGCTTTGATGTGAGCCCGGCCGTGATCCGGTGGACCAAGGACAAGCAGCCGAACCACGGGCTGGTGATCGAGGTCACCCACCTCCACCACGCACAGACTCATCAGGGCAAACACGTCAGGATTAGCCGATCTTTACCTCAAGGGCGTGGGGACTGGGCGCAGCTCAGGCCGCTCCTGGTCACTTTTGGGCACGACGGGCGAGGCCACGCTCTGACCCGCAGGGCCCGCCGGAGCCCCAAGCACCAGCGTTCCCGCAAGAACAAAAAAAACTGCCGCCGCCATGCCCTCTATGTGGATTTCAGCGACGTGGGCTGGAACGACTGGATCGTGGCACCGCCGGGCTACCAGGCGTTTTACTGCCACGGGGACTGCCCCTTCCCCCTGGCCGACCACCTCAACTCCACGAACCACGCCATCGTGCAGACGCTGGTGAACTCCGTGAACTCCAGCATTCCCAAGGCCTGCTGCGTGCCCACGGAGCTCAGCGCCATCTCCATGCTCTACCTGGATGAGTATGACAAGGTGGTCCTGAAAAACTACCAGGAGATGGTGGTGGAGGGGTGCGGGTGCCGCTGATCCCTTCCCCGCCGCCCTCTCCTCCCTTTCTCTCTCCCTCCCGTCCCACCCCAGAACTGCTTGCTATAGCTGGACTCTTCTCTAAACTAAACGTTCACCTTGACCTTATTTATGACTTTATGTGCAAATGTTTTTGACAATAATGATCATATATTTTGACAAAATATATTTATAACTACATATTAAAAGAAAAAATAAAATGAGTCATTATTTTAAAGGTAAATGCATTTTGTGTCTCGCCTCTCAGGGTGCTGCTGAGGCTGTGCTGGCTGGGAGTGCAGCCGGGAGTTTGTTTTGTCTCCTTATCTTCTTACCCCCTTCTCCTTCTCCACTCCTTCCCCCACCACCCTCTTTTCACTTGAAGGCTTTGCAAATTTTAGTTTTTCTATTTCTCGCCGAGGTACCGCGGATCTCCTGGTGCTGGGGCTGTGCCACGTGGGAGATGAGGGTCCCTGGAGATTTAAGAGCCGCTGGGAATAGAGCCGACCTTGCTAACCTGGCCCAAGCCTTTCCAAAGCAACCCACCAAAAATGCATTTGAAAAGAAGGTGAAGGTTTACCTGAGGGCTTTATGCTAAACCTGCTGGGTTTTATACCCTCTCTGACTTCAGGATTCCCCAGGTTTTAAAACTATTAACATTTCCCCCCCTTCCTCCCCTCCCCACTGGAGATTGGGAAGCTTCAAAGGTTTCCACAGGTCCTTTGAAGATCAAATCACTCCATTACAATGCCAAAAAAAAAGAAAAAAAAAAAGATATCTGGAGCAGTTAAATATGTGTTGGCTAATAGCTACCTGTGCTGTGTCCTTTCTAAATTGCTTCCGAGCAGGAAGGTGCTTGGAGCCGAGCAGGTACAGTTGGAGGTGTCCAGGGCCTTGAAAACCCTGCCTCAAATGCATTGGAGAGGCTGTGTTTGGCTTGGAAAATAGGGAGCTGAAATAGGGAGCTGTGCCTGGGGTGGGTGGTGTGGGAATGGGGAAGGGACAGCAGGGTGAAGGGTGTACTATGCTCTTTTCCTTCCTTTTTTATTTTTTCTTCTTTTCCTTTAATGATTGAATCTTTCCAACCCTCCGAGAGGGGCAGCTTAGTTGAAACCAATAAAAACTGGAGCGGAAGGCTTGCCAAAAGCTTTGGCTCCCTGAAGAGTGCAGGTGGAGAGAGGAGATGGGAGCCGCGGGGGGGAGGAGAGCGTGGCCCTGTGGTTCTCTTGGAAAGAAAAATTCCCCAGCCCTCGACCTCCTCTGTGCCACGGAGGCTTTCCCAGCCCTCCATCCCAGCGGTGTTCAGGGGTCCCATCTGCTCCGGG
This sequence comes from Passer domesticus, assembly GCF_036417665.1. NCBI lineage: Eukaryota > Metazoa > Chordata > Aves > Passeriformes > Passeridae > Passer > Passer domesticus. Next base: position 8,193,443 of record NC_087479.1, read on the forward strand.
TGCTGGGGGGTCCTCCCAGGCTCCCAGCACCCCACGGAGGAGCGATGGGTGTTGGGTCTCCGGGGCCCCCTCGGCCCCGAGCTGACACTCTCATTCCTGCCTTTAGAAGGGAAATGTGTGGCCTGGGGCATCGGCGACCTGCTGCCTCCCCTTTGATGCCTGCATATCAGACATAGCCATGCCAAAGAAAGAATTTCATTTTGAAGTGGCATCAGCTAAAGGCGAGCGCCTTTCAGCTGCCTGACAGGGCAATTACACACATCTCCCTCGATAACCCCGGCTGCTGCGGGGTCGGGTGGGAAAAGGGGTCTCCGGGCCCCCAGGCAGCCCTGGATGAGGGGCAGCCACTGTGGGAGGGTACATTGGAAAAAAAAAATTAAAATCACTGTGACTTTACTAGAAAGAAAGAGGCTTCTCCCAGGTTGGCTTCCCTGTTGGTCGGTGTATCCCGGGCTGTCCCGGAGGCTGGGAGGGTGTTGTGGAGCTGAGCAGCATCTGCACAAATGCCTCTTGGATTTAGGTCATTCTGCTGGAGGAGCCTCCTGCTTTGCTGCGTTCCTGCTGCTTTATGGAGCTGTTTATTTTGGTGCTTCTTTTTGCATTGCGTTTCAATGATGAAATCAAAGCCTTGACCCTGTGGAGGCACAGGCACTTGCTTTTCTCTAGGTGCTCTTGTCCTGAGGCCTTTGGGAGATTTTTCCTTTGCCTGGGCTGCTGAGATCCTACATGGGGTGTTCTGCTCAGAAAGTGTAGGAAAAAAAGTTAACTGTTTAAAAAAAAAGTACTTTAATTATGTGAAATTTATAGGAGTCTAAAGTGTGTTTATAAACCTGCTGCCAGTAAATGTGATCTCAGGGACAAAATACTCATGGATGCATTAAGGAATTTATTCATCACTGCTGAACTGCATTTTACACAGAACACGGGCTGAGGGTTCCCCTCCTTGTGTGTGTCCTTGTCACACAAGGGTGGCAAACTGCTGCACAACCTTGTGTGATTGGAGAGGCACTTAGTGAAATGGTCAAAATGCTAAATCATTTAAAAATAGGAAAACCCACCAAAACTGAAGTGAAGTCTGAATTAGTCCCTTTCTAGTTTCCATCTGACAGCCAGTGGTGTTTTTTTCCCCTCCCACTTCAATTTCATTGTGTTTCAATGGTGTTGACCTGAGTTCCCTTCACCATCCCGGCAAGGAGAGGAGTGGAGTTACTTTTGGGAAGCTGGGAGTGAAGTACCAGTGTGGAGGGACCCTGGAATTTCTCACAGTGTTTCTGGCCATTGTTTTGTGCATTTCTTGCAGCAGTTATGGGGTTTAATCCCGTGCTGGAGTTAGCATGGTGACTGACCCTGTTTGACAAGCGCTCTGTGCCGTAGAAGTGCTGGTTTGGTTTGAACAGGGCAGACCTGGAGTGAGGCTTAATCTCAGGCAACCAGTGCTTATCTTTGCTTAAAAATATGAGAAATGCATCGTGCCATCATCCCTCTGACCGTGGAACTTACTCTTTGCAAATGTGACTTATTCCGGAGCGAGGGCTGTGTTTGTGTTGGCCGGTGCAGGGATCCCTGGGAGGTCTGAGATAAGGCATATCAGTTTAATCCCCCCTTGTTCAGCCCAAGCTGTGAACGAAAGGGGAGCAGGTTGAAGGTGGGTGTGCAGCCACTTCCCACCATCTGGTGTCCTTCTGGTGGCTGTGCCCGTGGAGCAGCATTCCCAGAAGGGTGAGCTGGATGGGAGATGATCTGCAGCTCACCACGATGAAACTTCACTGTGCCTTTCCCAGGAAGGCTGTGGCTTTGGATACCTGAAAAGTACTGTCTGTGTGGCTTATGGATATAGGAAATGAGGAGAAGATCTCAGTGGTGTTTGCCAATGGTCTCCAATGGTCACAGTGGTGGTGGTGAGAGCCGCTGGATGCTCTGGAATGATGTTTTTGCACAGGTGAGAGTGTGGGGTTTTTGCACAGGTCAGGTGTGCTGGAAAACGGGGTCCCAGGCTCTGCCATGTGTCAGGAGCTCCCCCCGGAGACCTGTGGTTACACTGATCCCGTCTCCAACCCTTTCCCTCTTGGCTTTAGCATCCCAAGAGTCTTCAGGCAGGACTTTCTTCTGCCAGCTGTAAATCCACCCCCAGTCCAAGTTTGCAGCATCACACTGAGCCACGCTGCTGCCCCAGAGATGCTGTGGCTGAAGAGGCTGCACAGCCATCCAGGCTTTGCTTGCAGCCACAGGGGCAGAGGCTTTGCAAATTATTTTCTAAAATTGCAGATGTGTTTGGAAGAGAAGCACAGAGGTTTGCACGTTGCTGTTCTGGGAGGGGCACAGAGGCTTTGCTGCAGAGCCAGCAAAGGAAAACTGGATTCTTCCCTGCTGCAGTGCTTGGACACCTCTAGAAAACTTCTCACCTATCACAAAATGATGAGCACAGTCAGGCTGGGAGGGCTTGGAAATCTTGGCATCAACAGAAGCTTTATTCTCTTTGTCCTGGGGTTTCATGAAAGCAGGTCTGAAGATCCTCTGCTGTGGAGTCTGTATCTGAAATCACAGGACCAAAACAGGTAAGAGGAGGTATCACTGACTCCCTATAGATAAAGGTTTTGAGAACACAGGGGTGAAGAGACTTGGGCAGAGTCATGTATGAAGAGCAGGCAGAGCCAGAAGAGGTATCTGACACCTCAGTCCCTGTACTGTGGTGTGGCATAAAACTCTTCTCTGGTCTAGAGTCTGGCTTGCAGATCCATCACCTCACCTCAAACCAGAGGTGGATTCCTGGGTGATATAATGGAGAGGAAGCTACAAAGTCCATGTTGTTTTCTAGGCAGGAATGATAATGACAGGGAGCATCACAAATGGCCCAGACAATGCTCGTCCACTTCATGGATCCTGCATTCAAGTCTGAAAGATTAAAACAGGACTTTCAATACCTTATTTTCACCTGGCTTCCTAAGGAAGTGCCTCTAACCTGCTGCTTAGTCTACTGCAGAGTATGCATTAAGACACAATCAGTGAAGGAAAAATCCCATCCCTTCCACCTTAGCAGAGCTCAAGGAGGTCTGAAGGTTCCATGGGGAACTCTGGGATCTCTGGCTCTGCTGGATCAGCTGTGAGTAATTTATTCCATCCAGCAGATGAAAAAAATGTGCTGGGACTTTGGTTCTGAGTGGTCCATCCAGAACTTGTCCCAGCTTGGAGCCCTGTGCTCTTTTCCACACAGTCTGGGTTTTCCATCCACTGCCCCCTGCTCATGCCTTGATTCCATGTTTTACACAAGAACAACAGGATCCCACTGATCCCTTGTGTTCTCCCAGAGCTCTGGTTTGGCCTTGTGGAGAGCTGCTCTGAGCCCATTTTCTGATCAATGGCAGTGGAGTTAATGGATCCATGTCCATGGGAGGCATCATGGAATCACAGAATTCTTTGGAATGGAAGGGACCTTTAAAGGGCTTGTAGTCCAACACCCCTGCAATGAGCAGGGACATAAAATCTCAGACTCTCAGAATGGTTTGGGTTGGAAGGGACCTTAAAGCTCATCTCATTCCACCCCCTGCCATGGAAGGGACACCTTCCACTATCCTTGCTCCAAGCCCTGTCCAGCCTGGCCTTGGACACTTCCAGGGATCCAGGGGAATCTCTCCCAGCCCCAGAGTTGTGTTACAGACCACGAGGGCTGCCAGGACCTTTTGCTCATCACCAGTAGGATTGCATCCTGTGATGAGCTGCCCATTACAAGACATCAGGGTGCCAAGGTTATCCTTATCCAAACCCAGCCCTATGCTTTGGACCTGTCCATGTTCTCCAGGCATGGCTGCATCTCGAGGTGCTTTACACCATCAGCATTTCTTCCCATCTTCATTCAGGTGTTGGCACAGAATGTATGTATAGATGCAGATTTTCCTTTCCATTTTTGGTCTGATTCTCCCTTTTCCTGGGGATCACAGATGTGCAGATCCAGGGAGACCACACAGCTCCCAGAGGAGACGTTGGCTTCCAGTTCTAGCACACTATGGATGGAAAATGTTGAAGTTACTCTATATTCACAATGAAAAAAAGGAAAAATCTGTGCTAATTCTCTCCAAAAGTCCACCTAGTGCTGTGGGAGAAGGCAGGAACATAGCAGGCCTATAACAACATTTTTCTGCAGCACCCATCAATCTCCAGGTATTTACAGGTTAGAGCTTCCATATCCAAAATCAGGGTCACTGTATTTAATAGGCCACTGTGAACTTTACCTCTGGTAATTTATAGAATTGCTTTATAAGTTTTATATTTTTTTTTTTCTCAGTGTAATCCTGTGCCAGAGATTCCCACACTTTGTTTATCCATTCCTTTTGAACTCTTGCCTTTTATTGGTTTTGAAACCATCACCTAGAAGTTCATCTTCATGCCCCACAGTTCTTGTGGTTTTGGACACAGTGGAGCCCCACAGGCAAAGAGCAAGTGGTTTTCCAAGTAATCCACCCATCCCTCACCTGTTCCTTCAGTAATATGAGATTGTATGTTACAAAATTATTTGATGCAGACTGTACTGTTCTAGGTATCAGATTTTAGGGAAGATGGTGACAAATCTGCATTGCTGTTCTTGGCTTTGTGGATTTTGTCTGGGCTGTAATGCACACCTGCTATTTAGTACTGGAATCAGTGAAATCTTCATGCCAAGATTAGCTCAGAAATGCCAAATTGATTTTACACCTCACTGGGGGAGCCCTGGACAGGATGTGCAAGTTGAAGGATGTTTAACAGGGAATTAAATAAATAGAAGCAAACACTCTGCTTGAATGCCACACTAAGTGGTTGTCTCCAGAGGAGGATTGGGGAGCTCAGTGAAGAGCCACCCACATCCCTTTTTCCCTGATTTTTGGAGCAACCTGCTCTAGTGGAAATTGTCCCTGCCCATGTTAGGGGGTAGAACAAGATGAACTTCAAGGTCCATTCCAACCCAAACCAGTCTGTGATTCTCTGAAAATGCTTCTCTGGGCTGACAGAAGCTGTCTGGGGATCAGGGAGTAAAGGGATGAAGTTGTGGGTTGGGGCTGGTGGAAGCAGCACAGCCCCAGCATTGCTCCACTGGCTGCTCGTGGCTGAGCTCTGGGTCTGCTCTGAGGGCACCCCACACTGCTGGGCTGGTCCTGGGGGAGTTCCTTGCTGTTGTTCTACATCAAAGATGAAAACCAGGGCCTTATTCCATCACTGGCTCCTGCTTGGATGTCTGAGGAGAAGGGCTCCAACCCCACATGGCACCTCCTGCTCTTCACCACCCTCATCCAAGGGCCTTCACGTCATGAGTGTCCCTGGCAGAGGCACCAAGCAAGACATCCTGTGGAACATCCTGATCCTTCCCACCTCTGGGCTCAGAGCACCAGCAACAGGTATTTCTAGATGTCACTTGAAGAGATTTAATACATACAGCTTGAGGAGTCACTATTTGTTTTGGTGTTAAAAAGGATTAAAAATAATCACGGCAGTGTTCCTTGAAAGACAGTTTGTAGAGTTGGACAGTTTCCCAGTAAGAATCAGTCCCCAAGGATCATTTGCAAAGATAATATTTTTAATTTGATTAACCAATGGTAGCACTGAGCAGAACTCACGTGTGCCTTGGTAGCAGGATGGGATCTGGGAGCAAAATTTGGTGGTAGAAGCAATGAAATGTAGAGAGAAGGGTTCCACAGAGAGCTGAGCAATTCTCTTGGGTATGGCAGAAAAGACCTGGGGTTTTTCTGGTCAGAAAACAACTCAAGAGAGCCCAAATTACACTTGGGATGGGTGAAGTAAGGATTTTCCCCTAGAGCTGCCAAGGGCAGGGGTATATGCTGACTGGTTTTCTGATCCCTGCATTCATGGGGAGTTGTTTCAGACCGTACTGGACTGGTATCAGGATCAACCAGTATTAGGGAACAGCCTGGTGAGGTTCTGCCAGGAAAATGGGAGGCTGGAGGGGAATTTTCTGTGTGTCTTGGGGTAAATGCCAATGAGAGGGAAGGGCTGCTCATCTCTGAGCAGGAACATTTGGGGAACTGGGAAGAAAAATCCAGTTATCAGAAAAGAGATCCCAGATGGGCCAATTCAACAGGGTCAAAGATCTGCCCTTGTTTGGATGGGGCTCCTCTTTACCAGTGGGAAAGCAAAATGTTGCTCTCAGGAGAACAGAGAGCAGCTCTGCCCTGCTAGGGGTCTCTGCAGCTTTGGGCACAGGATGTCAGGGGAGCACCTTGACCCCAAGTCACTCAGGGACCCCCTGCAATCCCAGATTTCACTGTGGATCTCACCAGCCATGGTCAGGGGAGAAGCAACACAGACAAAACTATTTATTATCATCATTATATTGGGGTCAAAATTCCCTTTCCTGGTTTGATGGTGTGGGATAAAAGAGGGTGGGATGCCCTGCAGAGACTCCCTCGGGTGCTGGAAATATGGCACTGCTCAGAAATCCCCCTTCCTGTGGCATGAATAGCTGGCTCATTATAGCAACATGGCTTCTGGGGCCTTGGGGCAGCAGGCCTCAGGATGGGAGGGAGGAGGGCTGGGTTTTCTTCCCACCTCCATCTGTGTGGTCCAGGGTGGGTCAGTGAATGGCCTCGTGCCTCAGTTTCCCCCCCTCACAAGCCAGCAATGCACTCATCCTGCTGACAGTCCCAGCCATAAATATTATCTCACAAGCAGCTGCTCTTGAAAAAAAAAAAATCTTTTATTGCTTCCCGTTAAGCTGATGACTGTTAATGAGGAGAATTAAATTCACTGCCCTGTTGCCATTAGACAAATATGTACTCCATGTCCATCCGAAAACCCCATTGTAAATAGCTGTGGAGGAGTGGGATAAACATTGTCCTTCCCAGGGCAGGGCCCAGCAGCAGCAATGAGCAAACACAGGTGTGGAAGATTTGTAAGCTTTAAGGGAGATTGGGGATATTTGGGAATCAAATCTGGTTTTGGTTAGGAGCATCTTCTGTGGAAAGGAGTCCCAAACCACCAGGGAGAGAGCCCAGGGCCGATGACGGCTGTCTGCAGCTGCAGGCCGGACGTGGCGCCTGGGAACGGGGTGGTGGCAGCATCCCAGCATGCTGGGGACAACCAGGGGACAGCCGTCCTGACACTGCTCCCACAGCCCATCATTTTGCCATGTGGCATCCCCAGATCCCTGCTTGACCCAAAGCCCGGTGTGGAGAAACCCTTCTGTGGCAGGTCAGCTCCTCTGGGATCGGTGTTGTTCCATTTGTAACTGGGGCTAGGCTGGTGCTTTCCATGCTTTCCTTTCTGCTCTCCCCTTTCCTCTTGAAGGTGAAGGTTTTATGTGGCTGGGAGGTGTTAGTGCTCCCAGAAAAGCAGGTGAAACACAAGTGAACCTTTTCTGTTTTTGGGGGCAGATGGGATTGGTTTGGGTGGGCTCGATCCAGAGGCCACACGAGTGATGAGTGAAAGTGTTTTCTGTTGGAATGTGTCATTTGTGGAGCAAAATGTGACATCTAGGAGAGCCACCTGTGCTTTGGGGGCCAGGTCCTCCCCTCCCTTCTCTCAGCCCTGCTCTGACACTGTAGCAGGGGCTTTATCTCTACTGCAGTTCATTTTCCCTGAAGGATCCTTCACACCAAGCTCAGCCCAGCCAGCAACTAAAGCCATCCAAATGAGTTTGCAGGAGAGAATTTTTCCATCCTAAAGGAGGTCCCTGATGCAGAGATGGGGCAGTTTGCCCTGCATCCACCCTGATGAGCCGTGTTTGTCCCTGCCACTTTGCAAAGCAGAGGACAACAGGATGTTTTGCACAGAGCCCATGGCATCCTGCACACATCCGCTGCTCTCCGTTTATCTTGTTCTGGACGGTTCACTTCAGACTCAGCAAAACCAGGAGCAGGGATGGACTAAGCATTTCCTGACCTTGCTCTTGTGTGAGGACACAGGGCTCTTCCCTTTGCTCCCTGGAAGAGGCATAGCAGGCCAAGCAAGTGCAAGAATCTGCCACAAAAATGCTGCTGGATTTTCTGCCATCCCTGCCTTGGAGGAGCCAGGACGTGGTGGGCAAATTTTCCATGAAAAACGAGTGGGACTCCATCATTCTAATGTTCCCTGAGGCTTGTGGATGACAGCATCTCCCATCTCCTGGAACTCAGGGTGAGGAGCACCTCCAGATTCTGGGGCTTCTGCCCTGCTTTGGAGTTCACCATCCTGGCAGGCACAGAAGAGGGGGGCCAAGGAGAGGATGTTCCACGGAGCTGGGCCCTGTCTCCAGGACTGTGTGTCTGAAATCTGTCCCTTGATATTCCAACTCCAAACTCCCTGCTCTCCTGACAGGAAAGGACTTCCTCCATGAGCAAGAAGGAAGTGGATGGCCTTGTGTCACCTCAGTGCCCTAGTGATGCCCAAGGCTCCAAGCCCTGTTTGCAGCCTGGAACTGAACCTCTCCAAAATTATTGGCAGAGTTTCCGTCCACAGCTCCTGCACCTGCAGATGAAAGGCTGTGTCACCTCAGGGCTGCAACAGCTTCAAAAATCCCCACTGCTGCTTCAGGGACCACACCACGCTTTGGCTCAGGTGTCCCAGGGAGATTGTGGCTGGGAGGAGATGTGGAATCTCCTGGACCAGTGGTGGGGCTGCTCTCCATGGTGAACACCTGCACGTCTTGGCAAAATGGGCCCTGCGGCCTGGCACAACTCTCTGCTGAATATTTTGGCTGGATCCATGAACTTGTGCGGCTTTTGTGGCATGGAAACTGCTATAATTTATGCTGAATACAGCCCCGTATATTAAGCTGACAGTTCCAGAGCATTATAACATCGTTTAGTCCTTTGAAAACAATTTCAAGCCACAAGGTAATTGTTTAATGATCAGTAGAGGAATCCCACACTAAGCCCAAAAAAAGGGGGAAAAAATTGAAAAGATACCCCCAGCCTCCAGCAACTTGGAGCCCAGGATCTGTCACACCTGTGACACACCAACGGCTTGGAATTGCAAAGGAAGTGCTGGCTCCTGGGAAAACTGCAGTGTGAGGTTCCAGCATCCCAGCCCAGGGATGAGGCTGGGTGCAAGCTGAGGAAGATGCCTTAGAGATGAGATTTAGGAGTGAACAGCCTGGATGGCTTCAGCTGTCTTATTCTCTCCATTCACCTTGTGCTGTGGAGGAGTGTCCATATGGCATTCACCCTGCCCCAGTGCCCAAGAGTGCTCTTCAGCTTCCACAAATCCAGAGAAAATACTGTTAGTGCAGCAGCAGCCTCAGGATGCCCCAGGAAGCCAACAGAGATCCAGGCTTTTTCCTCCCAGAACCCTCTTGAATACATCTGAGGAGACGGCATCTTCCCCCAGGGGAAGATCTTAAGTTTCCTGAGGCAGTTTCCTATGCATCCAAGCAAGGAGAAGATTCAGGTGCATGGATAACCTGTAGGGACTTGCTGGATATCCATCTGTTTGGTGTGGGTATCTTTCTGCTGCTTTGGATCTCCTTGCAAGACCTGGGTTCAGTTTTGGGACCCTCATGACAGCCTGGAGGGGCTGGAGTGTGCCCAGATAAGGGAACGGAGCTGGGGAAGAGCCTGGAGCACCAGGAGAGGCTGAGGGAGCTGGGAAGGGGCTCAGCCTGGAGCAAAGGAGGCTCAGGAGGGACCTTGTGGCTCTGCACAGCTCCTGACAGGAGGAGACAGCTGGGGGTGAGGGGGTCAGGCTGTGCTCCCAGGGAACAGGGACAGGACAAGGAGAAATGGCCTCAGGCGGGCCAGGGGAGGTTTAGATTGGATACTGGGGAAAATTTCTTCCTGAGTGGTTGTCCCGCCCTGGCACAGCTGCCCAGGAGTCCCCTTCCCTGGAGGGATTTTAAGCCATGTGCAGGTGGCCTTTGGGGACATGGCCCTGCAGAGGCTTTGGCAGTGCTGGGGGAATGGTTGGACTTGATCTTAGGGGTCTTTTCCAGCCTGAATGATTCTGAGTTCTCCCCAGAGGACTGAGCTGTGTCCAAGCTCTGAGAACCCTGAAGGTGTCACCTCCCATCCCACGGCTCAGCCCTTCCCTCCTGCCTTTTGTTTTCCTGCCCTTTTCCAGAGCCGGCTGCAGGTCATGCTTTCCCTGCTCTCTTTTTATCCGTGCTGGTAGCAGCCATCCCCACCACGCAGGATTTATTTACATTGAAGGGTAAGTGGGAGGCTGTAATTGGGATGGGATTTGAAGAGGTCAGGAGGAGCCTGTGCGGGAAAAGTGCAAATGAGGGAGGGCTGGGAGTTTGCTCAGTCGTTACGCACAGATCATTCCAGCTTCCACTCAGTGCCATTAGCTGGGGGTAAACGTGCTGTCCAGGGACATGTGTATATACATTAATGGGGTTTTTTAAACAGACCATCAGTAATGAGCTGTTAATGTTTTCCAAGTGCTCTTTCAATCCCGTGCTCTGATTTGCTTCGGCCGCACGGCGCGCTCGGGAATTCCGGATCCCTCGGTCCCTGTGCAGGATTGCAGATCCCTTTCCATGCTCCAGGTCCCTGCTCAGCCTCGGCCTCCCCAGGCTCTGTCCTTGCCTGCCCCAGGTCCCTCAAGCACTGCCACAAGCCCCAGCTCAGTCCCACATACCCAGGCTGGCCACGCAGTGGGTTGGTGGGACCGGTGTGAGCTCAGCCAGGAGGAAGGTGTAGGATGAAAACCCAAGGAATTGCCTTTCCAGGAAACCTGCTTAAATCACAAGCTGAAGGCTCGTGGCTCGTGGCCTCAGGCGCACTCAGGAAAACAAGAGCTAAGTTTCTACACCCCCTTTCCTCCCACCCCCAGCTCATCTCTGGGGCACCCTTGGGAGGCCACTTGAAGAATCAGTAATTGAGGAAACTGATGCAAACGTGATGTCCCAAAAGGTTGTGTGGGAAGCAGATTTGGGAGGGATGCTCAGATAAGTGGAATTTTTGCTTTTGTGCCTTTCTTGAGCAACATCATCAGACCTAAGGGTTTCCTGTTTATTTATTCAGCACTCACTGCTGTATTACACACTTAGGAAATCACAAAACCCATTGTTCTGAGGACAGGTGAGGTGGAAATAAAGGCTGCTATTTAGGCTGGGGCATTTTGGCTGGTGCTGAGCATCTTGTCTTGTGACTGTTCTCATGCATCAATGAAGTGAGCACAAACACACCCTGCAAACATCTGGAAGGAAGATGCCTCAGCTGTGCTGAGCAGGACCAACAACAAAAACAACACAGAGCGGCCCCAAAGCTGCTCTGCTCCAGGCCAGGTAGCAGAGATGCCCCAACAGTGGGCTCTGTGGCAGAAGGCAGATGTAGAAATGGCTTTGTACCACCCTTGGTGAGTGTTTGGCCAGCGTGGAGTGGCTGTAGTAAAGCTGGGGAGCTGGAGTGGCCGGTGCTGCAGGAAAACCAGCTGGATTCCAGCGTGTCATCCGCATCTGTTCCCCCCGGGGATGTTTGCATCCAACTGCTCTCCCAAACCAGCCCACCACACAGCCTCCTCTCGCTGCAAAAATGTGCTCAGATGACTTAACTTGATGACTTTGCTGAGCTGAACCGTGTCCAGCAGCGCAGTCATGTGTTTGGAGAGGGAAGAGCTTTCCAGGGGAAGCTGTTTGCCCATTGAACCCAAACAACTTTTCATTGCTGGTGGGGGTACAGGGAAGTCTGAGTGCCCTGGGCAGGGTACCATCCATGCCTCCATGCCTATGGAGCTTGGCAAGGGAAGCAAAACCCAGTAATTCAGCTCTTTCCCACATTTTCCAGCTACTGGACAACCAGCAGTGGGAAGCTGTGGCAAGTCAGGAAGGACTTGCAGGAAGCCTTTGCAGAGCCTGCACTTGGCTGTCACCCAGTGATGCCAACAGGGCTGGGCTCAGAATGTCTGGGAATTCTTCCCTTCCTCAGCAGTGACTTTCTCAGCAGCCCAGCGCTGGGCTCAGAATGTCTGGGAATTCTTCCCTTCCTCAGCAGTGACGGGATTCCTCTGTCTCTCCCCAGTGGATCACAACTGGTGATGCTTGGCAGGACAAGGGGTAATGGCTTTAAACAGAAAATGGATTCAGACGAGATACAAGGAAGAAATTATTTAGGATGAGGGTAGTGATGCCCTGGCACAGAATGCCCAGAGAAGCTGTGGCTGCCTTTGGATCCCTGGAAGTGTCCAAGGCCAGGCTGGACAGATCTTGGAACATCCTGGGATAGTGGAAATTGTCCCTGCCCATGGCAGGGGGTGGAAAAAGGTGGCCTTTAAAGGTCCCTTCCAACCCAAACCATCCTCTGAGTCAGTTGTTTGTCTGAGGAAATAGGGGGCTGGTGAGCTGCTTCAGTGTCCTGGGGCTGGGAAGGATGAAATCCTTTAGGATCTGAAAATGTGTAACTACAAATGCTACATATTACTGTTCCAGCCTCACCTCATTGCTGTGAGCTCCATGGGATCGTGGACAAGGATATTGTTTCCCCTATGCTCATGTGGGGCCCAAAACTCACAGTTGAACAACTTCACTTACAGTTTTGGTAACTGTGGTGTTTTTTTTTTTTCCATCGGAGAGGTGATTTGGTCAAAGAAAAAAGGTAAAATCCTAATTTATTTGTCTCCTGAAATTCTAGGAAGCCTGATTGGTTTCAGCGCAAAATTTAAAAATTGCATTTTCTGAAATAAACCATCTGAAATTATTTTCAACTTATCTTTATTATTTTTTCATTTAATTATATTAATTTACTTTCATTTAAGTTTCATTGAAGTGTTGATTCTGATGCAGAAATTACCCTAAACTTTTCATTTTGCATTCTTTGTGATAATTTAATTTTTTTAAAAAATTCTAACGAAATATCTAAACAGGTGGCATGATATTAGAGAAGACCAATGGATTGAAATTCTGAATTTTATTCAACCCCACCTGATTGCTTGAGTCTTTTTTAAATACTCAGCAAGTGCAAAACTGCTGTGACATGACTCCAGGTAAGAATAGACAGATCGGTTGCTCTTTTTGGCATTTTCTTTTGATCAAAGCTATAAATCTGCTTAATACAAAAGCAAATTTAAACACAGTTTTTTTCATCTTCTTTTTATTTTTCTGTGTCTTGCCATATGTTACTTTTTAAGAACTGAGTAATTGCATGCAGAAAAAAGCAAACAAACAAACAAAAAACCCCCCAAAAAACAAAACCCAAAAAACCCACCCCAACAACAGTGACAAGAAGTTAATGCTAATAATACTAATGATATTCCCCACAACTGCAGCACTGAAGAACCCATTATTTTTACTTCTGGCATAGTCTTCTCTAAACTGTTTTATTCTGGGAACATATTTGTATGTTTATATTTATTATCTTTATTTATATTGCTATTTATTAATAATTATTTATATAAATACATTATAGAGAAGCGTTTATTTGCATTATATATTAATTTTTATATTGTGGCGCTTTTTACCTGATTTTTTACCTAATACCCAACCATGGGTCCCAGCAGTGGTGCAGGTTTCCCAATCCAGTGAAGGATCATCCTGGACAATCCCAGCTCTTCCCATCTTGTCATCTCACCAGCTCCATGTATTGGAAAGAGAGGGAAAAAAAAGGGAAAAAATAAATTGCATCCCATGATGCAAAGGTTGTTTTATCTCGCGGGAGGTTGAATGAGGCCTCGTAATTGCTGGGAGATTTATGAGTCTGGAATTCTGCTCAGCTCTCACTGGCTGATGTCTCCATGGTGTGGAGGTTGTGAAAGCACCTTGGGAGACCACATGTGAGGGAACTTCAGAAGGTGTGTGTGATCTCTGGGGGCAAAATGGAAACCCCACGTCCCACAGGAGGTGAGTTTGTGGTGTTGGCAGGGAGCCAGTTGTCCCCCCTGGCCAAAATAAAACCTCTGCAGTGACACTCTAGTGCTGCATCAGATAAACAGTGGTGGGGACAGACTTTGTGGTCCAGGCTGCCTCTGACTCTCTGGGGTCCTCACATGTCAGAGGATCGGGATGGGTCATCCACACACCTCTTTCAAAGCAGGAAGTATTGGAGCAGCCAATATTTCCTCCATCCCACAAGTTCTCCCCACAAGCACAACCTTGCTCCTTCGGGAGGTGCTGGTGCCTGGGGCCCAGATTCCTTCAGGGTGGAAAGGCAGTGGGACAATCCAGAGCCACACTGGTGCCTGGGAAAGCACCATGGGATGCAGCTGGGTCAGGAAATGCCTTTTTGTCCTTGTGCCATCAGGGTGACCTCACTGCCAGGCTGAGCATGGATCTCATGGCTCGGGTGCCATCCCATTGTCACTGGGGGCATTGGCACTGCCATTCACCCAGCCAAGGCCTGGTGATGTCCTCCAATATTTTCAATATTTTACTGCCAGAAGCATCCCTGTGACAGAATGCATGCTGTGTTGAACCCTGACCCATTTGCAGCACTTACTTAACCAGCCTAACCTGACCACAAGCCTGCAGCACTCACCAAATTTAAGAATTAAGTCTTCTAGCTATTTTTTTTCTTTTGCATTTTCCTAAATCCCTTTTTCTCTGCTCTTTTCCACATAGTTTTGTGCAGCTCTGCCTAAGAGGGGGGCAAGGACAGCTGCATCACACTGTGCACAGGGAGGTGCTCATCATTCCTGCCAGACTTTTCCTTGCTGCTCCTGTGTCTTCTTCTGCATCCAGCTGCTGCCTTCGATGTGGCGCTTGACAAGGTCACAGAGTTCTCTTTTGCAACACAGTGAAATAGGCATTCCAGTAAATATTTGTGGAACAGGGTGACTCTGTTTGAGCAGTGGGGTGACCAAAGCCAGCAGAAGGGTGTGAGGATGCCAGAGCAGGCTCTGCTAGATGTGGGCTCAGGCAGAAACCTCACCTGCTGTGAGGGAACTCAGTGCTCTGCTCAGCCCTGCCCGAAATAACCTGTGTGTCTGCAGACCACAGAGACTGACAAGTGACAGAATCACATTTGTGTTTAGGCAACAGCTGTTCCAGAACCCCATGGTAAATAGTCCTGCTGAGCCCTTTCCCAAGGCTCTGCCTCCCCAGGGGCTCCCTGTGTGCTGCTGCAAAGCTTCCCTGCAACGCTCATGGCTCCTCTCCTGCATGGAATTTGTGGATGGGCAGTGCCCAGCTCGGGCCAGGTGTGTTGTGACCACCCAGGTGTGTTGTGACCTGCCCACCCTAAAGAGCTGCAGGGTTTGTGTTGGTCTGGAGCAGCTGGGGATGCCCTGGGGACTGGACTGTAGGAGCTGCATCCATGAATCCACTGTGACAGTGACAGAGCCCAGAGAATGGCTGGAGCTGTGCCAGGGTGGGTTTAGGTTGGAGATCAGAATATTTTTTCCCCCCAGAGGGTGCTGGGCACTGCCCAGGCTCCCCAGGGAACATTCCCAAGGCTGCCAGAGCTCCAGGAGCATTTGGACACCAATGCCAGGGATGCCCAGGGTGGGATTGTTGGGGTGCCTGTGCAGGGGAGGATCTGCACTGGATAATTCCTGTGGGTCCCTTCCAGCTCAGGATATTCTATGAAAAAAAGCTGAGGGTCTGTAACACTGAGAGGAAGATGATGGTTGTGTTTTTATAAAAGCTTTAAAGAGCTGTAGGATTTTGTGGATCACAGCTCTCTACAGTCTCTGATCCTGCTTGCAGCAGCTGAGAGTCAGTGTTGGTATTTTCACCCCGTTCAGAGGAGCTGTTCCCAGGGGAGGCACTGCCAAGCCTTGCCTGAGGGCAATGACATCTCAGTTCCCAGTTGCCTCCTCTACCTTCAAACACCTACAGACCTCCCCAGCCATCATTCTCTCATTCCTAAATTCTTGATAAATGGACTCTTTCAACCAACTAATTCCCAAGCACCCCCCTGCAAGCCAAGACAATTAAAGATGTAAATATAACATGCACCAGCTTTGACACCTCTGAGAAATCCATAGGTGCAGGGGTTTGGTTTTTTCTTTTTTTCTTTTTTCCCCCTGGTCTTAAAAACAAAAAACTTCAGATGTTTCACCATGTTGTATTGGTGGAGCTTCAGTGAGAGGAGAAGTGCCTTTCTCTGAGGAAAGGAGTGAGTTTCTGGTTTGGCTGGTTACTCCAGGACTTCACACCTTGTTTGTGAGATGCAGCTGGAGGCATTTGGTCTGGGGCTGGGTGCGGATATTAGAAATGCCTGAAATACATATTTGAGTAGATGCATAGCCAGGAGCAGGAGATGAGATAAGCTCTATGGTTTTGCATAATACAGGTGAAACCTTTGTTGCCTGGAAGATGGGAATGTCACTGCAAACCTGGAGAGATAGAGAACAACAAAACCTCGGAGCTGATCTCTTTTGTATTTTTGTCTTATGAACTTTGAATTGAACTTCTGCACCGGATCTGATCTGGATGAAATATCATATCTGGGGCTGATCCTTATCTCTTAAACCTTTCCTTTGTCTCTTTGATTCTTTGGGCTTTACCCTCTTGTTTTGTTGTGAGTGGCCCAGGGCTTTGATCTCGGCTGAGCCCCGGCGGGCAGCACAAACCTTTGCTTTGCTGTGACACACACAGGGGGACACTGGGGTCTGAAGAGACAAGAGGGTTCTTCTTCTGTGGCAAAGTCCAAAGGCAAACGGGGTAACTTCAGAATTCATTGTCTCCCCTTACATGATGGGAAACTGGAAATTCACACGGGTATTTCCCCAGTAAAGAAAACGCACCTGTGGGAACTTGGTTGTTGTATATCTGTTTCCAATTTTATTTACAATCCCTTTTATTTTTATAAAGAGTTTGAGCAATTTAAGCTTACCTATCCTTTAATATAAAATAATTGAAACCAAAACTCTTAAATGCTTTATAATGTCTTTTTCTCTGCTTTTTACAGTCATGAGTGGAGGTTTTTATTTTTCCAAAATATCTAGGCTGCTAAGCTTGAATTATATTTTACCTTTTTGGGAAATTCCTTTACTAGAAACCAACAGCTGGTCTTAATCTAATCGGATGATACCTGCTGATCTATACAGTAAGAGCAAAGTGAGGCCAACTGTGTTGGAAAGCATCAGGGGCTAAGCTGAAAATATTCATTCATTGTTTTGGACTTCTTTTTTTTTTTTTTTTTTGAAGGAATGATGTAGAGAGACACTTCAGGCTTACTCCCCACGTTTTCCATTAGTGGTAATTTAAAACTTTGAAAAATGTACAGTAACTTGCCTAGGTCAGCTGAGTATCAGCATGTAGCTTTTCATTCACATTTTTCATTTAATCCGGTGGCTTTGAATTCCTTGCCTTGTAAGTTTCTATATATGAAGATTAGAAACTGCTCCTGGCTATGGAGAATTACATGCTTTTAGATGAAATTTAATCCCTTGTAAAAGGTTTTGTTCCTGGTGATCTTTCCTGTTCACAGCACTGGTCTGCCTTGCTGAGAGCAGATGACACAGGTGAAGCTATCAGCAGACAATAGACAAAAAAAAAAGAATAAAAATCAAATAATCACAGCCTGTGTTTAGGATTAAATCTTTATCAGAGGTTTTGGCGATCTGGCAGCTTAGATATTTCTGCCTTTGATTCCAGGAAAGCAGCCCAGCAAAACGAAAGTCTGCAAAACCTATTGAGAATAAATTGGATGCGTCCGCATCGTCTGTGTTTTGACAGAGTTTGAAGTGGGAAGTCTTGGCTTTGGAAGGGTTTGGTGTGTGATCCAAGCACACCCCATCCCACGGTCTGGCTGGGACTCCTGTCTTCCTAGCAGGATCAAGACCTTTCCCCAGACTTCACCCCCTGAGAACTTTCCTTGGAGGGAAGAGCCAGCACTCATCTCCTGCTCAGAGGCCACTGAGAATTTCTTCTCCAAGCAATTGGTCCTTTACACACTTTGGGATGCAGAACTGCCCAGCAGGGTCTGGGGCTGAAGTGAGTCCTCAGGCTATCCAGAAAAACAAAGAAGAAGCACAGATTGAAGTTTCTGGAGTTCTGTGTCCAGCTCTGGGGTCCCCCAAATCAGAAGGACATGGAAATGTTGGAGCAAGTTGTGAGTGGAGGCCATGGAGATGCTCCAGGGGCTGGACCCAGGCTGGGAGAGCTTGGGGTGTTTACCTGGAGAAGAGAAGGCTCCAGGGAGAGCTCAGAGCCTAAAGGGGCTCCAGGAGAGGTGGAGAGGGACTGGAGACAAGGCATGGAGGGCCAGGACACAGGGAATGGCTTCCACTGCCAGAGGGTAGGGCTATTTCAAAGATGGGATATTGGGAAGGAATTCCTGGCTGTGAGGGTGGTGAGATTCTGGTAGAGGGTGTCAGAGAAGCTGTGGCTGCCCCTGGATCCCTGGAAGTGTCCAAGGCCAGGCTTAGAGCACCCTGGGATGGTGGAAGGTGTCTCTGCTCATGGCAGAGGAACTGGAAGATCTCTGAGATTCCTTCCAACCTAAACCATTCTGTGATTGAAAAGCTCTGCTTGGGGTGAGCTCTTTCAGCCTGGGAATTTATTGCAGTCAAAAAAGAAACCAATTTTCCCCTTCTAAACTCTCTATCCAACCATGCCATTTCAGCCTGACATGAAAACTAACCCTGCAAAATCCTGCTGCTTTCCTTGGCCCATGGCTCTGCCTCTGCCACCTGTGAATCAGATGACAGGATCTCATGTGGGAATCAGGAGCATCTATGGCACATGCCAGGAGAGCAGGTGTGGAGAAAATGCCTTTGAAAGCTTACTGATCTTTTTTTTTTTGTCTTATGATATATGGATTTAGAGGGGGGCTGTGTTTTCATGGAGGTATCCCTGGGGCCTGTTGAATCCTTCAGTAGAGGACAAGGAGAAAAAGCCAGATGACTTAGGTGACAAATTATATAGGTTAAATCACAAGTATTTCAATCAATTCTGGCTGCTGGTGAATGGCAGTCCCTGGATGGGACCTGCATACAACCTTGATGCAGAAAAATTGGTGAACCCTGCTATTTTCTGGCACTTTTTAGAAAAATGAGGACAGAACTGCTCATTTCAAGTTGCTCTCCTGGCTCCAGCAGAGTTAAGAGTTGCTGGAGCCAAACAAAATTCAGAAAATTTCACTTCTGAATAAAGCATGTGAGCCTGGCCCAGAAGTGGGCTGCTCTCTTCCTTTTATGAATCAGTCTCCAAGATATGCTCACATTCCTGAGGAACAAGCCTGGAATAACACGGCTGGCTTTGGGTGCAATACACTGATTGTGAGGAAGCAACAGTCTCCCGTGTATGAATAGCTTTTATGTTGCAATAGGTCAGAGCTATAGCATCCAGTGAAAAATGGCTTTTTAATGTGCTTTACGGGCTGTCAGGGCAGGATGAATGTAAACCACGGACCTGGCTGTGTCAGAATGATATTTTATTTTTTTGCTTTATCGCCCAGACACAATGAATCTCAGATCAATTAGTTTTGCTTTGAAGTTTGCTCTTGATCCAGATCTTCAATAAAAAAGGAAGTTTCCAAATCAGTGGTCTGTGAACACTGTTTGTGATTAATTACCCTCTTATAATCTGAGGAATTCTGGTCGTCGCTGTATTTTGAATACCTCAGACTGCATGGGGAGTTTTATTTTGGCTGGTATATTTGGAAACTGCTAATAAACACCTACTTCCTGTTTTTCTTGCTACTGTGTATAACAAATTGTTAAAAAACTTGCTTTCCCATTTCAGCCTCCTGCCTGCTAGACCAGACCTGAACCATATATTGGCTAATCAACACCCTACATCATTTGCCAGAGAATTTTCTCAGCTCTTACAAGCAGGACGCTGTCTCTGGCTGTAACAAAAAGTGAGTAACTTGAAGAAAAACCTCTGCTAGAGACAAATACTGACTGATCCGGTTTTAAATTCGAAAGGAAGCTCTCTGCAAAGCTTCCTAAAATAACGGAGTGTTTTCCTGTCGATGCCTGGGTTAATTGGGGATGGTCATGGATGCGGAGGCTTCGTTCTCGATGCTGAGCCGTGCCCGTGGTGGGAACATCTGTTTGGGCAAAGATTTTGAGGTTAACACTCTATGGAGGATGTTTGTTTAGACAGGATGAATGCTTTTGTGAAATCTAATATTAGGCTCTATCTAGGTATGTCCGCTTGGCACCGGCCTCCGCATTTTGTGCGCGAACAAATGTTAATTAGCAGGGAAAGGGAAAAAAAAATAAAAATAATTCCCCACTTTGTGCCTGAAGTAACGCGGCGTAACAGTGGGAATAGATTAGTTCAGCTGCTGAAAGGTCCTGTGGCTGTTGCCTGGTGCAAGTGTTATCAGTGTTTGTGTGGTGCTCCGGGGGTTTGTTTGCTGGCCGTGCCCGCTCGGAGCGGGTGACTCACAGCAGAGCCCATTTCCAGCACGTCCAAATTCCTTAAATCCATCGCTTTTGTGGCACTAGCGGTAACAAACACTTTCAGAAATTTCCCTGAAATGGTGTGTTGAGGTTGTTTTGAAGCCCAAGCCTTTGTTTTCACAGTCTGTGCTGCTTTTAACCTTTTATATTTCGAATATACTTCTGTCCCAGCTCTCTCTGGGGTAGCTGGCTCTGGGGGATCAGCTCAGAGTTTGGGTTGGGCAGGGTGGAGAGATGGATGGATTTGCAGAGTGATGGTGGTTTCAGTGCATGTCATGTCCTGCATTCTCACCATGTCCACCATTCTCATGGATTTGGAGCAGGTGTGTGTGAATCACCTGGAGTGGACACACTCTCTCCAGATTTTGGTCCTGGTTCCTGCTGATGGGATCTGGCAGCATCCAGCTGGCTGCTGGTGTGCAGAGACCTGTGGGGTTCATCTTGGCTGGGGGCATTTGATCTGTCCAGCCTTGAGAATAGAAAAGAAAAAGGAAATTGAGGGGACACCTCATGGCAGTCTACAGCTTCCTGATGGGGGGAAGAGGAGGAGCAGGCATTGATCTCTTCTCTCTGGTGACCTCTTACAGGACATGGGGAATGGTCTTGAATGTCAGGGGAGGTCTAGGCTGGGTATTGGGGATGGCTTCTTCTCTAGAGCATGATCAGGCACTGAACAGGCTCTCCAGAGAAGTGGCCACAGCCCCAGCCTGACAGAGCTCCAGGAGTGCTTGAACAATGCTCTCAGACACAGGGTGTGACTCTTGGGGATGGTCCTGTGCAGGGCCAGGAGTTGGATTTGATGACCCCTGTGGGTCCCTTCCAGCTCAGCTCATCCTGAGATTCTGTGATTCCTCTGAGTTCCCATTGCTGCAGGAGGAGGAAACCTCTCCCCAAGCCCAGTGAGGTTTGGTCATCTCTGACCCTCAGATATCCCTGTGATGGTACCAGACCTTCAGGCTCACTAAACTATCAAAGCAAAGCACAGCCCTGAGGATGCAGGTCAATGCTAGGGTTCAAACCACCTGCAAATCTTGGTGTCTGCTGAATTTGGGTCCACAATTCTCAAGATCTCCACAGCCCCAGGCTGCTTCTGCTCTGGTGACACTGGGGTGTTGTGACAGCACAGACTTTAGTGGTCCCAGCTGCCTGGCCATGCTGGTGGTGGCTGGTCACTTTTGCTGGCCAGATGCCACTGGGCAGGACAAATTCCAGTTTTGTTCCTCTGGTTCCTCATTTTCAAAAATCCAGTACCTCTTTCACATCCAAGTCTTGTCAGTCCTCCTGTTTGTTCCTTTATTAGTTGCTTATTTGGAAGTGTCCTTAAAGATGCCATTTGTAAATGGTGGAGGCTGAAGGGTCACTTTGGAGTAAAAAAGGTCCAGGTGTATGGGAGTAGAATATTCTTCCTTGCCTCCTCACTGGCTGGAACACCTCATGGCTGCTTCACCCAGCCAAATATGAATGACCTGCATCTGCTCAGGGAGGAGCTCCAGCCTGGTGGCACTGCCACTTCCCCCTCTGACATTTCTCCCAGGAATACCCACTGCCCTGTCCCTGCACAACATCCTCTTCTCAGCTGTCTGCAGCCACAAGCCTTTCAAAGCAACAAAAAGGAGAGAGAACTGGCAGGAGGTGGAAATACCCATGACTGAGGGCTGGAAAACCCACCTGTAATTTTGGGCCATCTCAGCGTGATCCCTTGGGTTCAGCATCTTCAAACATGACTCAAACATCACTGTCTGAGTCACCTTGAAATGGGGCAGGATGTGGGAATAAAACCAGCAGGCATCACGGGAACCTCTGAGTCAAACAGGTCTCCAGCAGCACTGGGACAGAGTTTGGGATAGAGGAGGGCTCTGGGGTGCATAACCTCTCTAATGGAAATGTCCTGGAGGGGCTCTGGATGCTCCAGGAAAATGGGGCACCCCTCCCTTTGCTCAAGTGGCCAGCAGGTACCCAATAGCTCCAGCAGCATCAGAAGTGCTCAGCTTTGCCAAAATATCCTATTTTTTGGTGCCAAAAATATCCTTTTGGCTGTGCTGGCAGAGTTTTCTTCTTGACTAGCAGCACACACAGGTCAGGGCAGTCTCCAGCTGTGCCACCACCTCTCCCACGTGCCCTTCTGAGGCACAGCACACCTCAGCAGGCGCTGTTTGCTTTCCACCTCCCGTGTTCTTGTTATATTTAGAGCCTGTTTTTTGGCTGAGCTGCCCCCGTGCTGGGGCTCTCTCCTTGGAGCTGGCTCAGGGTTTTAAGCTCTGCCCTCAAACAGTGCCCAGGTGGGTGGCAGCTGGCCAGATGTGCCAGCCTGAGTTTTGGCAGTGAGGAGGGAGAAGGCAGTGGGTGGAAGTGCCTGTCCTTCCTGCCAGCTCCCCTGTGGCAGCCTGGTGAGCTCTGATCATCCTGGAACCATCAAAAAAGCAGTTTTGTCCTCAGGTTCCAGGTCTGAAGTGTTTGAGATGTAGTCCCACTGGATGGAAATGAAATCCCCCATGGAAGGAGAATTTTTAACTTATTCTGCTGGGCACAGGGAGGTTAAATGAGCTGCCTGCAGTCAAAGAGAGCTCTGGACCAGGGATCTTGCTGCTGGCCCCAGATTCCTGTATCACAGCCCCATTCCCATCACTTTTTGTCACTATAAAAGCCCATGGGATCAGGGACAGGTTGGTGCCACAGCACTGGGCATCATGGAGGGCTTAGCAGCAATTGCAGCTCAGTCCTGACCCTGTGGTTTCTTTGTGCTTCTCCAGAAGGTTGTGATTAATTCCTCACTGGAGGAACAAAGCACCCCTCTTGAATATGCTGAACTTTATTAATGCCCACAAAATTATAAAGGAAAAAGAAAAGAGGAGGTAATCTGAAGAATGTTTGACCGTGAGCCCATTTGTGTTTTGAAATGACACAATGTGTGTGTTTTATGATAGCTGCAACCACTTTGTGTGGAGATAAGAGATTTAACATAATGTTTTTTTTCTTCGCCGTCATTTAGGAAAAAAAGAAGCCAACATACCATTGCTGAAAAACATAAACAAAGTGGCCTTTTATATCTCTTACTTAAAACTCAGGCTGTTCCAAATGTGTTTTTACTGAATGGCTGGTGGGTTTGGGGTTTTTTCTTTTTAAGTAGCAGAAACGTTGGTCAATTTTAAAACAGTTCCCTACGGCTTCCCAGGTAAATAAATTAGAAGTTAGAGCTGGTTCAGTAGCCACTTCCTGCCATGAAGGCCAAACAGGATCCATTCCCTGTTTTCTCTGTCACGCAAGGAGCGGGCAAGGAGCACACAGGTTATGATTAGGAGAGTGTTTCAACCTCCTCTCTATTTAATTAGTCATATAATTAACACTTTCTAAAAGGAGGTAATTTTTTCCAAGCCCTTGTAAACTCCTAACCACTTCATTGAACTGTTACTACTTTCAAAAAGGCTGCTGCAGAAAATGCTGGTGTTTCCCAGCCTTGGACACTTTTCTCCCAACCATAACACAGGGATTGTCCAGTTGTGGACAAAATCTGTACCAAAAAAAGCTAATTTATTCACTCTGTCTCTCCTAAGGCTGTGGTTGCCTTATAACAGGTGAAAGACATAAACTTTGAGTAATAAATAGAAAAAACAGTGAGGTAAAACTGATCTTAAGGCAGCAGGAAGGAAAATATCAGAATTCTGGAAAACTTGATGTGAAAAATGACTACTTGTAAGACTTCTTGTTGGCACATGGGCAGGGGATGTCCCTGCAGCTGCAGCTACATCTCCTTCCCTCCCTCAGTGCTCAAATCCCAGGAGCACTGGGATTGGCCAGGATCAGGCTCCTGCAGATCCCGAGGGACAGTGGAGCAGCACCTTTCCAGAAGGATGAGCAGCAGCTGGGTGGGATGTGAGGTGAGATGCGATGTCCCTACTGCCCCTTGCTGGGTGAGAAACCATCTGCAGGTGGGCCATGAACCACATCCCTGGGGTGATCCAGGCCTGTAAAAAGTGCTACACTCCCCAAATTCAGTTTTTTTTTAAACCTGGATTGTTCCACCAGGTGGGGTGAAGTGATCAGGAGGGGAAAGGCTCAGCCATGAGCAGCTCAGATGATGGGGAGATCTTACTCCAGCTCCCTGGCTCTGCTGGTGGATAAAAGCCATAACTGAGCTACATTTCAAATGCCCACAAAATTTCCTAAACTCAAGGCACCATTTTCCCCTTGGGAAACTTTCTCAGGTCCAAAAGCAGGGAATTCCAGCTGCTGCTGGGGAATAACCTAAATTATTTCTCCCGCATCCCAAAATTGCCGGTGTGAGACGCAAAGCCACAAGAGCTTCTTTCCTCTGCCAGCAGAAGGATGAGGCCCCCGCAGGGACGGGGCAGAGGAGCAGGACCATGGCCCTGGGGAGAGCCTGGCCATGCAGCTGGCTCTGATCAAAGCCTGGCAGCACTCGCCGTGTCCGACAGCCCTGTTTACATTATCCGGCAGCAACGCGCTCGTGCAGCGTTTCCCAACCTGGTCCTTGCTTCCATCTGCCCGGGAAGTACTGCTGGATAGGGGGGAGGGGATATCGAGGATGGGGAAGGGCAGCCAGCCCCTTCCTAGTGTTGCTGGGCACAGGAGGGATGGGATCCCCTCGTGGTGCAGCCTCTGTGGAGGGTGGCCACTCTACAGAGCAGATGTGGTGTCCTGGAAAAGGGAAACGCTCGCATCAGAGTGAGGGGAAACTCCCTCCCCATGGAGTTCTTGGCTGCTCTGCTGTCCCTGACTCCAGACTGGTGGAGTCACAATATGAAAGCTTCT
Organism: Passer domesticus; assembly: GCF_036417665.1. Classification (NCBI taxonomy): domain Eukaryota; kingdom Metazoa; phylum Chordata; class Aves; order Passeriformes; family Passeridae; genus Passer; species Passer domesticus. Next base: position 8,218,406 of record NC_087479.1, read on the forward strand.
GTTCACAGGGTTTTCTCTGTGAGTTCTCTGAGTTCTCCCTTCTTCACAGAATCCTAAAATTCCAGGATGGTTAAGGTAAGGGACCTTAAAGATCCTCTTGTTCCGCTCACCTGCCATGGGCAGAGACACCTTCTATAGACAAGATTGTTCCAAGCCCCATCTCCCTGAACACTTCCAGGGATGAGGCAGCCACAGCTTCTCTGGACACCCTGTACCAGGGCCTTACCACCTTCAGAGGGAAGAATTTCTCCCCAATATCCCACATTCCTTCTGTCAGTGGGAAGCCATTCCTCCTTGTCCTGTCACTACAAGCCTTGTCCAACCTCCATCTCAATGTCTCTTGTAGCCCCTTCAGGTACTGAAGTGCCACAAAAAGTTCACCCTGGAACCTCCTTCTGTCCAGGCTGAAGAATCTCAATTCCCTCAGCTTTTCCTCTTTGGAGAGGTGTTCCATCCCTCTGATCACCTTTGGGATTTGAGTCCTCTGGACTCACTTCTTCACAGTGTGCAGGAGAGTTGGGTGATTGTGGCTGCTGAGTCTTGGTCCATGGACATCTGCTGAGCTTTTGGCCACCTGTCTCAGTGTCCTCATGACCCCAGGATAGCACCACCCCTACCTAAGAGCAGCCCCTGGGATATGAGTTCCAGCAGCACTATTCCAAAGCACCTGCAAGCCCTCAGGATGAGAAAAAAGCTGCAGTGTTTTCTTCTCTGGGCAGGAGTTTTAGGGAGTTACAACAAAGCACAGAGCACAGGCTGGATCTGCTGATGGAGGGGCAGTCTGGTCTCCTGGAGATTAAAGAAAATTGTGCATCATGTGAGGATCCAGGGAATGGTGTGGGAGGATGTGGGCTGTGGGATGGTGGGGAAAAGGGTGGAAGAGTCTTGGGCTGCTCTGGTGCAGCTTGAGGGTGTTTTGCAGGAACACATCTCTGTGCACCATGTTTGGTGCTTTTTGACACTTGTTTTACTTTTTTTTTTCCCCCTGGAATTTATTAATGCTATTAGTTATTAAATTATTAATGTTATTATGGTTCTAGGACTCCAAGGCCCTGTCAAAGACCAAGGGCAGTTTGGAATATTACGATGGGAAATGGTCCCTTGGTCACTCATCTCAGGGTGAAAATTAAGTAATATTATGTGGTTAAATTCTCTTCACTTCAATTTTAGAGGGAAAAACTATTGCCTGCCATGGTGGCTGGTTGGTCCTGTGCCCTGAATTTGTGTGTAGTAGACCCACTCATTAGTGGGTGACAAACTGCCTCAGGGCAGGGCTGAATGTCCCTGCACATCCCTAGGAGGGGTATCTGCCATTACTTCTCACTCCTGAAAACTGTCACCTTCACTTCGCAGGACGTCATCCATTGAATTTCCTCGCACTCCTTGGAATGTGCTAAGTAATCAAAAGGAGCAGCTGACAAAATAAATGAGGAAAGTGTGTTTTTTATGGGGACGTAGCCCAAAGGGCAGGACAGAGCGTTTGGGATGTGCAGCTTCTGCCCTTCAGGAGTGTTGATGTTCAGGTCCATAGGGCAGCTGGCACAAAGGGTCACTCCCAGCTCTAGGCACCCAGACAAAATCCCTCTGTCCCTGGCTTTGTTTGGTGCTATCTGTCTGCTTTCCTAATTAGCCGTAGTCCTGCTACCTCTCCTCGCAGACATGATGCAAAATAAATGACCTAAGAATTCCCCCCAGAGCATGGCTCATTAGAGATGGACCAAACACCAGGAAACATACGAGAAGGGCTGGTCAGAGCCCGTCATGAGGTGAGCTAAATGATCCAGCAGCCCCTCTCCCTTCACAGGGATCTGGGTCACACACCAAAGGCTCCCTGGCTCACACCCTACAGCCACGCAGCTCCGAGTGCGGTCGGGCTCGCTCCGAGTCCACACACCCTTCCCAGTTATTCCACAATCCTCATGAACATATGGCTCTAGCAGTTGTCAAAAAATGTTGGACAGAGGCTTTGTGGTCAGCTTGATCTGTCCCATCTGGTCATCTGATCTCTTTGTTCTCTGGACTCCCATCCCTCCACTCGCTGTGGAGATAATTTGAGTAATGCTTCCCTTGTTTTTTTCGTTTTGCTGTGTCGTTATTTTCCCTGCTAGGAAGTGCAATCTTCTCCTCCTTGGCTTCGGGGATAAAAATGGTATGGCTTGACCCTGGCTGCCTGGAGAGATTTGTTTAGTCTTTCCTGTGTTGTGGAGCACACAGTGTGTGCAGCACAGCAAACCTGTCCAAGTTCAGCAGGACAGTTTGCATTGGGGATGCCAGAAGAGGTGAGAAATATCATCCTCTGACCTGGAGATCTTGATTTTCACCCAGGTGAGGTGTGGTGGTAGGTCTGTACCTGCATTTCTTCAAACCACTCTAAGCAGTGGGTTTCTCGGAGCTGCGCTCTTCATTCTTGATGTGTCCAGTACCTTGCACTTACTGGAGAAGGGATGAGGAGTCCCCGGGGGTCATGTCCATTGCAATTCCTCTCTCCTTTTTATCAGATCTCTGTTCTTCCAGACCCAGCTTTGGCTGAACCCCAGTGAACTTCCCCTCCATCCCGTGCTCTTCCCCCTTCCCCACCAGCACTTTTGCCGCCGTGAACTTCCCGTGCCCGACCCGAGAGTGTCTCTGAGAGGTGTGATCCAAGTCGTGGCAGGAATGGCTGCAGCCACAGGAAGGAGATCCACCCCTGGCTCCTTCCCAGCCTTCCTAATCAGGGGAGGAATGTCTCTGGATGAGCCAGTGGCCACTTGGCTCTGCTGTGCAAGCGCTTCCTCTGCGAGCCATCTGTGCGGGTCACTTCGGGCAAAGCACACCCTGTGCCCTCATGGATCAGCATGTTTTGCACCTCTGGCACCAGCTGGGAGGAGGAAGGCTGGCAGGAAGAGGAGGGTGATACACAGACTGAGGAAGGGTGCAAAGTGGGTCAGCCACTGCTGTTCCTACCTTGGTGCACGTGGAAACAGGATTCTTCTGAGAAAGGCAGCTCCTGCGTCTGTGCTGAGGGTGTTAGGGGTGCCCATCGTGCCAGACAGTGCTTGTTTCTTGTTGTGGATTTGGAGATTTGTGGCCAAATGGCAGCTGCTTTCCTCTTCTTGATGTTCCATGATTGATCAATAGGGAGGCAAGACCTGCCCTTGCAAACAGGGGCGTCTCATGAATCCACACAGGACAGGCAGGAATGGCTTGGTGGCTGTGAGGGTGGGAGACCCTGGCAGGGTGCCCAGAGCAGCTGTGGCTGCCCCATCCCTGGAGGTGCTCCAGGCCAGGCTGGACAATGCTTGGAGCAACCTGGGATAGTGGAAGGTGTCCCTACTCATGGCAGGGGTGGAATGAGATGGTCTTTAAGTTTCCTTCCAGCCCAAACCATTCTGTGATTTTGTAATCTCCTTTCTCACTGAGATCCCCACCATGGTTACTACAACTGCGTGGAGAAGGCTCAGATGGACGTGCCTGAGTGGTGTGGCAGCAAAGACTCTCCTCAGTGGTTACAAACCCCCTCTGGCAGCCCCTCATCGTGGTGGGTCTTGTTGCTGTGTTTGGAGGCTCCAGCACGGTGCCCATGGGTCGCTCAGGGCTCTCTGCATCCTGCAAAACTGGGGCCCAAGGCTGCTGCCCTCCCAAAGCCAGCGGTGGGACTCCACACTGGAATAAGGCAAACAGGATTTAACCTTTGCTACGGCGTGTCCCAGCCAAGAGCTATTGTTAACAAACTTGGCCCCCGTCCACTTGGCCTGGGTGGTTCGAAGAGCAGAGAGTAAATAATCTGTCATTCGAAAGAAGTTAATATTTACAAACTTGGGGCCTGCTCCTGCTGCCATTGCTGTTGGGGAGAAGGGTTTTGCTGTGGGCTTCACCTTCGGAGGAGCAGGGCCCTGCAGCAGAAAGGATTGCAAAGTAGAGCAGCTAAAAATCCTGTAAGCAGATTTGACACCCTGCCCTGCAAATACAATGGCAGGTACTGTTAGAGCAGGGCCTGAAAAAAAGCCTCACTGAAAATACCCCCTTTACACCTCCATGCAGGTCTGTGGAATGCCATTTCTTTATTTGCCTTAGTATTTTCCCTAATAATTTAAGTTGACACCTCCGTGGTGGCATTTCTTAAATATTAAAAAAAAAAAATAAAAGAAGAGTGGCTCCTATATTTTTCCTCTTCTTGAGTGGGCTTTTACCCTCTGATTATATTCCATGGTCTTTCCAGCTTCCACTCCCACAAAGACAGGGGGCACGTGCTGGCCTGTGAGTATCCACTAATCCTATTCACTCCATGAATGCTTGAATGCTTCCAGTTCAACATGGATGTAGGTTTGGCAGCCCTGGGGCCTGGGCTCAAAATAAGGAACTTCATTGATGGATCAAGGATAACTCCGAGCTATCACGGAAGCTGGAGCTGGAAAAGACCAGTAGGTTCTTCCAGCCTGTCTCCTTGCCAGTGCAGTGCTCTTCATTATTTCTCATCAGAAAGGAGATCCAGTTCCCTGGATATTTGGTTTAGCTTGGACACATCTGCTAAGGTCTGCAGATTTCAGTCCAAAAACAAGAGTTATTTATTCAGTTACATTTTCAAGTATTTTGGGAACTTTCTGCCAGAGTGTCCTTTGTTTTTATTTCCTGTGCTTCCAAGATGTCTATTTAAGCAATTTTGCATGCACCTGTAATGCAGAGCCCTGCATATTTATTTCAAGGAAAAAGGTGCAGGGGATGAATGTCTCATTAGCATTACTTTAATCATGTAATTTTGGAAGGCAGCTGCCAAGCTCTGAGCTGGAGCATTGTAAGCAAGTCTTTCAGGGGATTTTATTTCTCCTGGAGTTTTCTTGGCAGGGACAGGTTGCAAGATTTGGTAGCTGAGCGGGTAGTGGAATTATAATCCAAAAATTGTCCATTGGAATGTCCAGGTAACCACAGGCAGAGATAGCAGAGCTGTTTCCACATGCAGACACAGCAAATTTCAGCTGCTTCTGTGAGTGTTGTGACTCAAGGAGCTTTGAAGAATGCTACACAAAAAGCATCCGAATAATGTTTTTATACAAAAACATTGGTTGGCTCAAGGGAAATCCAGGGCAAGAGTTTGTGGCATCAAAAATGGTGCCTCTATGCCAAGATATATATCTGTTATATTATATATAATATAATACATATAGTAGATAATATATAAAACATAACATGTAATAGATATTATATTACAGCTATCATTATATAGATATAATTATATTTATAAACATTGTTTAGAAACCTTTTAAAAAATTTTAATTGAGGTTTTAGAGCTGAGTTCCAGATACCACTAAATTAATATTGCTGCTGTGCCTCTTGGGTGGTGTTAGCAGGGTTAATGGATGAACTATAACCTTTAAATGAGGTACAGGTGCAAAAGCAGATTTGATAAGTGCCACCCATGAGGGAGAAGGTACAAAGCAAAAATAATAATGCATTGAATGTGTTGCTTTGCCTCTGTCCAAAGAAGAAGAGCAGGAGCCAATTAGTTTTTTTTAATAGTTTAAAATTTATAGATAAAAATTAAGATTTTCTATTGATTTGATATTTGATCACTGCAAAGAACCATCTGATAGTTCGATGTTGCTAATTTTGTCTGGGTTAACACTGAGTCACTGGAAGAGGTTGCCCAAAAAAAGTTGTGGATGCCCCATCCCTGGAAATGTCCAAGGCCAGGCTGGATGAGGCTTAGAGCAACCTGGGATAGTGAAACTCCCCATGGCAGGGGAGCGGGAACAAGATGATCTTCAAGTTCCCTTTCAATTCTGTGATTTTTTTCAGATTTATCAGTGGTAATTTCAGAGGCTGGTATTGCAACATGGGCACACCAGAAATCTCCTGTGCTTTTAGCAGGGATAACAGGAACTGACTCAGTGAGGGCTGACAGAGGGAAGGGCTGACAGCACTGAGCCTGTTGTATCCAAACCTGCCTGTCTTGGTTTGAAAAGGCGGGAGCCTTCCTTGAAATAGAAAATGCAAACCCCCTCCATCAGAATTATTGTAATTTTGAAATTAAGGGGCTCTCAGGCAAAGATATGGGAGCAGGAATAACAGCTCTTTACTAGGAAAATTAAAAATACAAATGCAATAGTACAAAAAAGAAAACAAACCACTGCCAGAGTCAGTTGAGGAGCTGTCCCCCTGTGTGTTAGGGTGGTGGCACAGTCCCATCCCATGGTGGCTCAGCCCTCCTGCAGTGCCAGCTGTGGTTCTGCTGGAGCAGGGATCCTGCCCAAGGCGGGAGTTTTCCTCTGGAGCTCCAGGGCTGCTGGAGATGGACCTGGTCTGCCTCTGGGAATGCAGGGCAGGAGAAACCTGCTCCTCTGGGAAGGCAGGGCAGCAGAAAGCTGCTCCCCTGGGAATGCAGGGCAGGAGAAAGCTGCTCCCCTGGGAATGCAGGGCAGGAGAAAGCTGCTCCTCTGGGAATGCAGGGGACAAAGGCTGCTGTGCTGTCCCAGGCTCAGATTGTATCCAGGTAGGAATGCTTAGCTCCTGCCCTGGGGGGAGCATCTCCCCATGGGATGTGGAATTTGATCAGCCATGCAGGGACACTCCCTGGCCATGGACAGCAGAGATCTCCTGGAGGGAGGATTGGCTGTGGGAGAGACAAAGAAATAACTGCCCCATGGACAGAGGATAACTGCCCCAGCTCTGACAGATGGGAAATAGAATACAAACATCCAGGCACATCTTTCAGCCTAAGACACGGCTCCAACAAGAGGAAGCCTGAGCCAGGAATCAGCATTTGGGGACAGCCAAGAACTGCAGGCGGTTTCTGACCAGAATTTCTATCCTGACTGACCAAATGTTAAGAGAGCCTCCACAGATGTAGGAATTATTTAGGTCTAGGTCTTGTTTTCAGAAGTTTTGAAGGCATTAATCTGTGTGTAACTAAGTCACTGGTTGTTTTTTGGGAGACATAACTGGTATTTTAGGTAAGAACAAAATGAGGTGAAGGATTCCAAGGTATCTCTGGGAAAAGTAAATGCAGAGCTTATTTTGTTTTGATATTTTGTACTGTAAAGTCTCATGCACTAACTATTGATTATTCTTTGAGTGAGCTGACAGATAAAACATTATTTATGGGACATGAAATCTGTATTTATTAGCTGTTTAATCCTACCAAAAACAAAACAGAACAAAAAAACCCAAAACAAAACAAGAATAAATCAAAACCAAAGAAAGTAACCACAGCCTACAAGTACCTGGCAATGGAGTTAGCACATGGAATCAGCTTTATTCCTCTTTTATTCTTCTCTCCTTTGCTCATCCTCCTTGTTATTTGGTGTATCATTAGTCCATCCTGGGAGGGAGAAAGTGGAGCTGCACACACCTGACCAAAGGACATGAAACTGCAGTCCATGAGAAAAGAAACAGCCAGAAGAAATGTTGGAAAGCCCTTGCTCAAGCAGCCCATACTGCGTCCAAGTTATGTAATGGGTAAAATTAAAATTAAAAGTCGTGGTTGACCCAAGAGCCAGGAAATGCATTTCCGAGTGGCAGCCACTTCTCCATGTGCATGCTTTGATGCATTTCAGAGCGTGGTGTTTCAGCTCCCCTGGGTGCTCTTGCACTGTCCCTTCTCTTTTGTGCTGGATTCTGAGTCAAGACACAAATCCTCCTGTCTTTGCAGAGAAAATGTTCCCCAAAAATGCAGTGTGGAAGGGTGTGATGAGTGCAGACCTTTCCTGTTCTGCACTTTCTGTGGTACTTCTGCAGTGATCTTTTGAGGGTGTCAATGCCCCTGTTTCCATAACACAACTTCCACACCCAGAGGAAAGCACTAGTTTGTGTTTTTCCTTCCTCAGGAGTTTGGTGGAGGTGGCAAATAGAGCTCTTTATGTCCCATAACTTCCCTGCCCGCTGCCAGCTTGGTCATGGATGTGGAAAGATAGAAGATGGTTGAGAGGTTCATTGCAAGAAATGATACCTCCCCTTTCCAGATCCCTCCTGAAAACCCCTCCAAGGTATTTTGTTATTTTATTTTATTTTATTTTATTTTATTTTATTTTATTTTATTTTATTTTATTTTATTTTATTTTATTTTTATTTTAATGGCTGCAGAGACAAAGCCTGAGGAAGCAGCACTAAGAGAAATAACATCTCCATGGGCACTGGGAATGGGACTGCAGCTATGATGATCTCCAGACTGAAGCAAAGCAAAGTTAGGGAGAGGTGGTATGTAGAAAAAATTCTGTATTTTTTCAAATAGTTGTTAAAAAACCAACTGAGCTTTGAGAAGACAAACCTTTCCTTGTAACCTGTATGTGTGATTATGTGCTTTGTCATCTAAATGTGCAAACATCATAATGCTTCTAAATTTTACCAAAATAGTTCTAAGTCTTATCTGAGGCAACTGCATTTGAAAGCAATGAAAATGTTAATGCTAACAACATTTTTTTTGTTCTCTAAATTCCTATCCTTAATTTAATATAATACACTGCTGTTTTAAAGGGATATTAATATTCTTTTCAAAGTGTTTGGGACTTTTACATAATTTAAAAAATATTTGCAGCTGTTTTGAATGTATCTGCAAGTACTGATAGACAAAAGGCATGGATATCCATAAGAACGTTGTCATAATACATTCCATATTAACGTAAGCAAAAAAGAATGTTTGCTCAGGAATACCAAAAAAGGTGATTGGAAGACCCACTTCTGTGGCCTTAACATCTTCCTGCTAAACAAGTTACACTCCTTATTTTTTTTTCTGCATTCTTAATTGGTTACTTGCATCTGCCTTTTAGAATTAGCAGCTTTTTTGCATTTGGATCATCCATAGAGCTGAGCTTGGGCCATTTGTTTTAGATTTCCAGAAATGATTTATTTGTACTGTAATGGGATGGAATCATACAGTGTTTCCCATTTGTTTTCAGCCTTAGTTCAGAGTGTAGCTTAAGCTCTCATAGTATATCTGGGAGTGCTGATTCCACTCTCATGTCTAAGGACCACAAATCTTTTCTTCCACACTGTTTGCACTCTTCTCTCACTGTATAAAAATCGAGGTCCCAGGGTCAATATTACATTAGGGGGAAAAGATTATCTTGGAGGCTGAAAAATTTTGCTCCTGGCTAAATCACTAAAGGATGGGGTGTGAATGTGTGTTGTGGTAATGAACAGGGCAAAAAATCTTCTCCAATAAATTTCATTTTCCCTCTATGCCCTGCATTATATTAGAACTCCTGACAGAGGGTGGGATCTTCCTTAGGCTGTGTGCTGGGCATAGGCACAGTACTAGAACCTCTTGGGAAGGGGATATCCGCTAAAGTTATTTTATTTTCCTTCTTTTGGAGTCATTGGGGTGGTCCATGTAGAAGAAAATAGCTGTAGAAGATAGTAGTATTTTCTTATAATAACTGACAATTGTAGAAACCTAGAAAAAGAGGGTAGATGAGACCTCATGGAGCTGTCTTGTCAACCCCTCTGTCCACAGTAGATTGGCTACAAAAAGAGACTTCTGTTGCTTTTCATCTTTTCTTTCAGCCTTTACATTAAAAAAAAAAAACAACACAGCAGCAGACCAACAATGAATAATAGAGGGGGAAAAAGGGAAGCAACAATTTTTATGACATACTCAGAGTTCCTTATGGCTGTGTTTGAGGGCACTTCTGTGTCCACAGTGCTTTATGGCCATTTTTGATCACTTATTGCACAGATCTGGCCTTGTAATGAATGGACAGTCCCTCTCACCGTGATAATGGAACATGAGAGTACAAAAACTTTGAAGTGCAGGAGGCAGCTGAAAAGAAAACAATAAACTATGTATATGAGACTGGCTTGTTGCTTGGTGATTAAGAGATGAGGACCCCGTAGGTCAGCTCCCTATAGGTACAAACAGATGTTTGCACTGTTTCACAGCTGCTAAATATGATATAAATCCAAAGAATTTCTCATGTTTTTATAAAGTTAAAAAAAAAGTACCCAGACAGCAAATTTTTGGTCATTCAGATACTCTTACCAAATGACATCTGGTTTCTGTACTGCTTATTTAAGCAATCCTTAAAAAAATGTTTGCCAAGGGGAATAACTCAAACCTTTTAGTTCTTCACCATATATAACTGTACAGTTTAGATTACAATGTAGCATGCAGAGTTTATTATAAGCAATGCAGTTCTTCATTTCTTAGCTAGCGAGTATTACTTTAAAGAAAATAGGATAAATATTATGTAATTAGTTCAGGGAAATTCATGTATAGTTACATTTCAGAGTGCCCGAGTTTCAGATCCAAACGATGACAAAGAAAATGAATTGTTTCCATATGTTAGGAGATAGCCCCAGTTGTGAGCAGAGAGCTGAGGCATAAAAATGCAATGGGGCTCCCATTAAATGGAAAGACACAACTCCAGTGAGTGGGGAATTGGGATGTGAAGGTGCTCTGAAGGCACCAAAATTGCTGTTAGGAGCAAAGGAGAAGGAGAAATGGGTGCTTTCAACAGCAGGAGATCCTCAGATCTTGTGCTCTGACTTGCTGATGTCTAATGAGATGTGAATTTCTTCACACATCCCTATTTGAAGATTCCTGAGGTCTCTCTGGGTTCTCTGATGCCTCCAAAAGGGTGGTGTCCATACTGATGCCATTCCTTCAGGGCACTTGACAATGAGTCTGCCACTCCTACCTGGCCACCTAGGAGCACAAAGCATATGGGAACTTCATAGCCTTAAGACCTCGATCCCTCTGCCAAAATTGGTTGAAATTGGCTAATGGGCTCCAAAGTTATTTTCTTTGGGACTGAGAGGGGACAGACGGACTCGCTCTTAAGGGAACATAATTGCCTGCATCTCGTGTCTGCGGGAAGCCAAGCTAAAAATCTCAGTATTAAGCTTATCATATAAATTATATATGCATGTATTTTACAGAGGAAGATTTATGGCTTTCAATATCTAAGCATTTCATGCTTTTGAAGTAATGCATACTTTGATCCAACAAATACTTACACTTTCAAGTCGCCCAGTGTACTGAGGGTTCAATAATGCTGCTTATTTTGAGAAAGATAAATCCCAAAGAGCTGAAGGACCATATCTAGGCTGTGATCTATGTGTTTTCTTTGTGGTCTTCTCTGCCATTTACTAATCAAAGGATTAAGGCTAGAAAGGGTGTATTGCCCATTAAGGCCTTTGAGTGCTGCATATTGACTCAGTGACTCCCACCCTTTTTGAATTGGTGGATGTGCAACTTTCCCCAGTTATTTTGAATCTAAAGAGCATGTTTTTCTTCATTGCTTTTCACAGGCCTGTCTGTTAGTCTTCAGATAGAAATTTGCACGTCCACAGTGTCTATAACATTAAATTTATCTGTATCTGTGGTCTTTCTTGAGGTGCCTGGCAATCAACAGCTTTCTTCCCTCTCTTTGTCGAGCAATTCCAGTGTCACAAGTACCATGAATCATCCATTTTGTATATATCTCAATGACTGGTTGGGTTTATTTTCACATGAATACACACATCCCATAGTACTGCTTGGTAGCTAGAAGCAAAATGTGGTCATATGTTCTGCTGTAATGACATGATTGCATTTTTGTCTGTACTTTTTTGGTCTTCTTGATTTGGTCTGTCGCCACCATTGTGAGATGCCCTGGACTAATTGCCCATCAGATGACAGGGAAACGTGCAAGTCCTTGAAAGTGGAAGCTGGTTTATATGGACAAGAATGGAACCAGCAGTGAGTTTATTCTCCTTTTTAAGCTCCTGCAAAAGAACGTGCTATATTAGAAACCTTCTTCTGGGGCTCAGGGCAATTAATTTTGTTGCACATTTGAGCAACACACTGAGATCCTGCTCGAGGGCAGAAAAGCCAAACACTTCTGCAGTGCAAGTATTGCTGCAGTTGTAATTAGTGGTAATAACAACTATTGTGGGAGCAGTCCTAAAAAATATTAATAGCAGGACTGATTTAGTTACAATGGTCCTCATGCCTGTGGTGGCTTCACTCTTCCCTTTTCTGAAGTTCAGCTTGCATTTTATTGCCGGTCTTATCAGACTGGATATTGACCAAACTGGTACATTTGAAGGGTATTTTCCTGTCAAATAAACAACAAACCCCAGTGGTTAATTTGTATTATTCCTCTCCACTCTTTCTCCAGCCAAAACACAGATTTTCTCCTCCTGCCACAGTCCCACAACTTCCTGTTTAGTAGGAAACTTGATTAACTTCTTGGCTCCATCAGTCCTGAAGGTCTTGCTTTTATTAGGAAGAAAATTCTTCTGCTTGCACAAGATTTTGCTGGGAACAATTGTTCACAGTCAGGTGCTTCAGGCACAGCTTTTAACTGGAGTTAACTGGGAACAAACCACCACAGGGGCAGTTCATGCTGAAGACACCGTGCTTCAACATTGCCTGAGGTGTCCCCAAGCTGAGATAAACTGGGTTTGTAACTGGATGTGCTCATCTGTGAGCACCAGGCTTGCCCTAGTTTTTAAAAAGGTTTGAGCATGTTGCAATATGTGACAATCAAGAGGTTTTGTAAGGGTGTTGGTTTTGGGATTTTTTGGGTCTGATTTAAATAAACGGACTAATTCTTGCAGGTGGGGAGAAATTAATCTTACAGTTGTGTCTTGGCCTCTCTTGACCCTGTGAAGCTCTAGCCAAGGGCCCAGAGGGGTTGACAGGTTTGTTTTCACTCCTGGTTTTCTTTCCTGCTTGGTGTGTAGCAATGTGCTCTGGCAAGGGGCTGGGCGTACTGACAGTGTTTGGCACAGAAGAGGAAATCAATAGCTTCACACTTCTTGAGAGCAGGTCTGGTTCCCCAGGCTTCAAACCAGAGAACTGCATGTGATGGAGCAACTATTTCTAAGTTTTGTAGCTCTTGAGAACATTTTGTCTTAGAGTCATGTTGTCATCATATAAGAAAAAGTTGGGTTTTGAAGAATTCCTGGAAGGTTCTCCTTAAGTTATTTATTTTTTGTCTTTTGATGTTGGGGTATTCTAGGGAAAAATGCTACAGAAAAACCCCAAAAGTGGGAAAGAGGACTTTTCACCTGGGGATTATGTCCATGGGTAGTAATAGACCCAGTAAGAGCATCATAAATCCTTAAAATATGGCTCTTCCTTTGAGAAATGAAGTGTATTTATGATGGTATAAAATGCTACTCTTCATTCAACTCCATAGACTTTGTAACTCCTGGGCATCTGTAGGTAAATACCATTTCTGTGTACATTACACGAAGGTCTAAAGCCTTTAAAATAAAATCAGGCAGAGGTATTATTTTGGCAGAAAGCTTTTACGCTGATTTCCTGATGTTTGCAAATATTTCTGCAAGGATAAACATCTCTGGAGAAGTCAGCTCTAAATAAATAAATGTTGCAGCAAAGGAGGAATACCCTGAGTGGGTGTACTCCAGCTGTTGGGGTTCACTGGATGAAATGTGTTCCACATCTTCCCAAAGCTCAGCGATGACAGGCTCTAACTAGAAATTCTCCTTTCTTAATCATCATCACAGTAGTCAGAAAAGGTGGAGAGGGGAACATCCCAGGCTCTTCTGGGTTTAAACCCAAATTAGCATGAACATCATCAAGACTCATCAAGAAACATGCCCCGTGGCCAGGCTGCTGTGTGGTGCAAATATGGAATGTGATGCAGGGTGTCTGCTGCTTGCAGGCTGAGCTTGACATTTTTGCTTAATTCACCATGGCCATGCGAGTGCAGCGCACGCTGCAGACAAATTCCACTCTTGTTACTACTCTGCACTGCTGCAGAGGCAACACTTCTAATTAGAGACTATCTCTACATTTGGCTTGGCAGCCAAAATAAACTTCTAGGAGTCGCATGCTGGATGGCTTTTATCTCCATGGTGGTGGTGGGCTCTTTCCAGCAAGCACAATTGCAAACACACATGGGGACCAAAGGCATAAACATTTTGGGGAGAGGTTCAGTTAAAGTTCCTCAGCACTGCATTGGAAAGCCCCACTCAGCAAGGTTTCTTTTCCATGTGGCTCTCCAGTAATATTGAGAGGGAAAAGCTGGAGGAAAAGTGGAGAGCCAGGGTGTGTAAGAGCATGAGGAAAAGGAGGATATTGGTGAAAAGCTGTGGAGGAGTGACATATGGGAGTCTTGTGTGTAGATCTTGGAGGCCTGCGTCCCAAGACTAGCTGGTTCCAGGACATGTCACCTCACATGGACCAAAGTGACACCCAACAGAGGCAGGGGGGATGCCCACATTGCTGGGCACAGCAAATGCTACCTGTCTTCAGCCAAAGGTGGTTTCTGTACCATGGACTACTCCATTTGGGATGGGTTTTCAGGAGTGCCTCAGAGGTAACCTCAATGAAATCAAGTAGCTGAGTTCATCCTCTACATCTGCCTTGGTTTTTTTGTAGTCCATTGAGTTAGACATCAAGGGCAACACAAGTTTTCAAAAGTCTTGCATAGCAGGAGAGCAAAATGTAGCTTTGGATGATAAAACCCAAGACTAGCATGGTTCCTGGGCCTCCTGACTCCTGTCAGAAGAAACAAAACCTCAGAGCAGCCCAGCACAGGTTGAAATGTGCTGCTTTCTGTGGGGTTTCATTATTTCTCTGTCCCCAGACCCGACTGCAGTGACACCTCTGGAGCTGGGCAGACCTCACCCCACGCCGAATTCCTTTCCGCTGAGGCATGCCAGCAGCCCACCCCGCACTCCAGATGTTGCTGCTCTCTGAGAAACAAGAGCTTAATAAGCCAGGCTCACCCTTCCTCCTGGGGTGAGCCCAAAGACAGTCAGAGATGGAAAATTGCTGCTCAGTACCATGAACAATGTGCTTGGTCAAAGAGCAGTGCCAGCACTTTGTCTTAATGGAAGAGAAAGCCGAGACGCACAGTGCAAAAATCTGAGCTGCCAGCAGCCAGCGACTTTAACATACATTGAAAACTATCCATGAAAGAGCACACTGAAACCAAGAGAAAAAGCCCTGAGGTATATTTAGACAAACTGAAAAAGAGCAAGAAATGGGGGGGAAAAAAAAGATTCTGTGTGGCTTTCATAGGTTACGTTTTTCCCAGTCTGTATTTCACTCGGGTTTCTTTTATTGGCTTATCATGAGCACATGCACCACAAAAACACACGCTTGCACGGGACTGCACAAATAAATCTCCTGGTTTGCACACACAGGACCCGGGTTTGCCATTGCCCAGAGGTGTTGGAGCTCTGCTCCTACAGGATTTGGACAGACCCTGGATATTTTTATGCTCAAGCCTGTGTGTTCACATTGTCTTTGCTTTTGTTGAGCTGAGTGGCTCTACTGCTGGTTGGTTTGTTGTCTTGTTCCCTGCTTTGTATTCCTGACCTCTTCCTCCAACTCTTCTCAAATAGGACACATTTTTCCTTAGGAGAGCCTGAAGTGTCAGGAAATACAACATCCCCCTTTGCTGGGGTAAGACAGCTCAGAACTGATGTTGTAACCTATCAAAAACCACATTGGGAAAGTGTCTAAGCCAAGATGCTCACCTGGTATCTTGTGTCCTGCTCTTGCACAACCATCTTCTCAACATTCTGAGCCCTTTTCCCACTGGGATCCACTCGGCTCAGCCCCATTTCAGGTCCCAGCAGAGCTCGAGGCACTAAAACGCTGCTGTTGGCCAGGCTGGCAAGTGCTCCTGGAACACTTTTGCTGCAGGGGAGTCATCTGACGTTGGAATAAATGGGTGCTGGGATGGTGACCAAGACCGGAAGGGAGCGCGGGGGACATCGGGCCGGATCCAGGCATTGTGTCCTTGGGTGCGACACCCCGCAGACACCAAGTGACAACATTTCTCCGTGAAGAGTCTCATTAGCTACCAGGGCTGGGCTTTTGGTGAGCTGTTACTCAGTGGAAGGCGCTGGAATCTGGCCCGGAATAACCTCCCTCCAATTTCTCCCTCCCTGGAGCTGCAGGAGTCTTTCTGCACCCCCATTCTGCAGGGCCAAGCCCAGGTCCCCAGAGACCAGTCCTGTGCACATCCCGAGCTCAGCACCAGCCCATAAATCTTGCTGCTGGATCCAGGCAGTGAAATATGAACAAAGGAAACCACCATGCAGTGCAGGGGTAGGGTGGGGAATCGCTCTGGCACCCTCCTTGCTCGGAAAGAAGTGAGAAAACATGGCTTTGTGTTGCTGTTGTTGTAGTTGTTGTTTTATGGTTTCTACAGATGCTTCCAATAAAAGAATTATGAAACTATTCCCATCGGTGGCCTGTCCTCTACCCGCAGTAGTGACGGAGAAGTTAGCTGGATTTCCGTCAGCAGAACAATTTGAGTGTGGACTCCACTGCTGCAAATTTAGGAAAGCTCTCCATTTGCTGCCTGCCAAGGAAACAGGTGATTTTTTTATTTGTTAATTTTGGACATTGGCAGGTGATGATGACGATCAATTTCAATTCAAATGTGTGTGTCTTAGTACTTCTGTTATTACAATTTTTCCTTCCTGGTCCTTGATTTGCTGATTATGTTTAATAATCAGTGTTAATAATTAGTGTTCTGGGGCTTCAGCCATGATCTCTGCCTGCATTACTATTTGCAGCCTCCTGGTGTGCTCCAGGGAAAGGGATGAGAGCATGGCAGAGCAGCCACTGGGGAATTGTTGAGCATGGGCATTGAGGGTCTGGATGTTGAGACTTTCTCTGGAATGAAGCATAAGTGCTGTGGTTTGAAGACAGATCCTCATGCAGAGTGAAGGAATTACATTTTATTTAGGAAGTAACTTCTTAAGCAAAGTGAACAACCAGCTAGCAAATGCTGGGTGATTCATTTAATCCATAAAATGTCATTCCTGGACATGACTTTTAGGAAACCAGTCCTGAGTTTGCTGTTTTCAAATGGAGTTTGGGCTTGTAAAACCAACATTTAGGCATGCAATAGCTTTTCTGAGAAACATGACATTTTTTCCCAGTATTTTCTGCTCCAAATGCACTCTTTTATAAGTGAAATGATGTTTTTCCTCTCTGCTCCCCATGGCCTTGCCTGGCTCTGAGGCTTCCAGTCCTCAATTATGCTGCTGCAGCTTCTTTAATGAGGTTGCAGAGATGTCACCGGTACAGCAATGTCTTGGGTGGTGTGGAGCTCTGGAAGAGCTTGAGCAGCAAGGGCTGTGTCTGCAAAGGAGGGAAAACATCCTGGAAACATCCCAGCTCTGGCTCTGGGGCTGGACTGTTGCATGCAGAGCCAGAAATGAGACCTGATCTCTGCTCTCCAGGAGAGAAGCAAACATGTGGTGCTTGGGCTTTTTCCCTCCCCATCAGTGCACGTGTGGTCTCCTACCCTGGCTCAGCAGACACGTGGCATCTGCTCAGTTCTTCGAAGGGCTGAGTCCTAAAATATTAAAACAGGAGGTAAATAATGAAAAGAAAACAAAATTTTAGAAAAAAAAAAAGGAAGAAATAAGTCCGGTTGCGGCAGGATCTGAGAGGCTCATGCTGGAGTGGGCATTTAGCAAATGGCTGCTCTTTACATCACAGGGCAGAAATATGAAAAACATGAAATATGTAGCAGGGCTGGATAAAAAGGAAAATGTAATAAGAGTAGGACAAAGAATGTCACATGCTCCAACCGCATCTGAACTTGGCAGCAGCAGCCCAGGGAAGCCCATGTAAATCCTGGGAGCATGTTAAAAGCATTTTCACCCACAAAGACTGACATGCATGAAAAGTACCTTTTCAACAATGTCAATCAAAAGCCTGGAGAAATAATTTACTAATACACTGCCTTGCAGGGACACATGGCTGATGGGAACTGTGTTCACATCTTGGAATGGGAAATAATTTGGGGTGGGTTTGTAGCAGGGGCAGAGAGGTGTGAAGTTGTGTGAACGAGCCTGTGTGTCATTGCTGAATTTAAATACAGTGAGCAAAGAGAGAGATTTCATCAAGGAGCAAAAGGAAAACACAACAGCAGAAGGAAAGTGCTGGAAAATGAAGCAGAGACAATAAAATGTAACCCCAGACCAAGGGGTGCTGTGGAGAAAGCCTCCATGGAAAATGCTCTGGGTATTGTCTAAGTCACATGGAAAGGAAATTATTATCCAGGCAAGAAACCCAGGGCTGGTGTGTGCAAAGGGAAGCAGCTCAGTGCTGCAGCAGGAGTGGGGTAAGATCGGATTCAGGATTGTCCAGGACCTCCCCTGGCTCAGCTGTGCCCAGGGGAGCAAATCTTCCTCCCAGAGAGGTTCCTCAGCTGAGCCCTGACTTCTGGAGGCAGCATGGCCATTGGATGTCTCTCCTTGGCCTGTCCTTTGTGTATTGGAGACATGCCAAGATCTGCAAAGACTTAGCTACACTGGTATTTTTTCCCCTTGAAAAAATATACTTTCTAATTTATTGAATTAAGGGATACATGTTATTTTGCATTAAAGGGGATATGGTGAAACCGTAGCATGTTCATTTATTCGTATTTAATTTGGCTGTTGCAGAAGGAAATACTACAGTATCTTCCAGAAAAAAAAAATTCTATATTTTAATATATTTTTAATAGGGAGATTAAAATTCCTTGCCCTGTCCAGGAGTACCTGTAGGATACTCCTGGACAGGGCAAGGAATTTTAATGTTTTTTTTTTTTCCATGTAAGTCCCTGTCAGCTTCTGCAGGTTGAAAAACTTTAGTTTAGATATTTCTAAACTCTGGAACTGTTTTCCCCAAAGTTCTGGGGTGTGTAACTTGACAACAGCCAGTGTGTGATCATGTCTAGGAATGAATGCTGCAGGCAAGGTGGGTGAGAACTGTCTGTAGGTGGGGGACAGAAATAAAGAGGAGGAGTTGCTCCATCTTTATGCTCACTCCTTTTACTTATGTGGAGTTCTGATAACCCTTAAGATAACTTGTGGCTGTTTCCCCTTGTCCTGTCCCTTGTTCTCTGGGAGCAGAGCCCAACCTGGATGCATCCTCCTGTCAGGAGATGCAGAGCCACAAGGTCCCCCCTGAGCCTCCTTTGCTCCAGGCTGAGCCCCTTCCCAGCTCCCTCAGCCTCTCCTGGGGCTCCAGACCCTTCCCCAGCTCCATTCCCTTCTCCAGACACACTCCTGCCCCTCAATGTCTCATAATGAAGGACCCAAAGCTGAATCCAGGATTTGAGGATTCAGTTCAAATCCTTTTTGAAGGAAGTAAAAGGGAAGATCCTGCACACCTTCCTGTGGGTGATTTCCTCCTGTGCTTTGTCCTGCCTGTTGATCCCATCCCTGCCCCACAGCCCCGTGCTGTGCCCCACATGGAACCTACTGGGACAGCTGCTCTCCCTCCCCACCACGCAGCTGAGTTCCCCTGCAAAGACAAAGACTTATTTATTCTCACTCCTCTTAAAGTACATATATTTTAGTCCAGGAGGATTTGCCTGCAATAAAGATCTCTTCTGAGATTCCTAAATCACGAGGTACTCAGGCTCTCCAGACCGTGATGCCCATGGACAATATTTGCACTGTAGCCTGACACATCTTCCTGCTTTAGAATAACAAAAAAACATGCAGCTGGGACCTGCTAGGCTGTGAGGACTTTAATCACCTGCCTTTTTTTTTTTTTTTTTTTTTTTTTTTTTTTTCCCCAGAAGGGCAGGTGCAACTTGGATTATCTGCAAAATATTTTTTATTACTTAACAACACGGTCCTTAATGCAGTTAGAGATGTCTTTATTCATTCTTACACTCCTGAGTATTTTTGTGTAAACATTTTTCATCTGTGGCAAGCAAGTTTGTTTGTTGTGTTTTGTCATGTCAGAGCAGACTGTGATTAGACACTGAGATGAGACTACTAAATATTTTCAGATGTTTTCTATTTCCCCAGCGAAGAGCTGGATTTGAACCAAAGCTCGGAGGTGAAAGGGTGATGTGTAATATATTGAGACATCTGAAATAAAATAATGTAATGTTTTTAATATTTAAGAAGAAAAAGGCAGCAGTAAAACATTGTGGAAGGAGGAGAACATGAATACCTATATATTTTAATTTTAAATGCATGCAGATGTTGAATTTTAATCAGAGCATGTCAGAATCAAACTGTAACAAAGGCAAAAATGTGAGATCTGTTTTCTTGAATTGCTTCCATATTTTGGGCTCCAGATTTTTATTACATATAGCACTGCATCATCATATATTTATGTAAAGTGCCAGCATCCATTGAGTTGGTGTATGCCTGATGGTTAGCATGTAAAACACTTTACAGTGAGAAGTATATTCTTTCTCTCAGTATGTGCAGTATATATCATATTATACAAGCCTATGCCTTCTTGCACAGTGGCAGGGCTCGTTTTCACTGCTTGGTACATCTGGTGTTTCTTTTGGACCCCTCTACCTCTTTTCTCAGTTCCAGAAGACTTTTCTGGTGAAGATCTCATGAGCAGGGTCTGGAGCAGAGGGGAAGCTGTGCTTTTAAAGGGGGTGATAAATGCTGGAGAGCTGGCACAGATGGAAGGTGCAGAAGCCAGGCATCACTTTGTCCCTCCTGTGTTTCACACAGCCATCACACAGCCCCTGCTGTGTTTGTCACTGGGACATCCTGCTGCCACCCAGGAGACACAGAGCAGCAGGAGCTGGGAATGGAGGGGGCCTGGGAGCTCCCTGCTCTTCCCCAGGCAGTGCCACCCTGGGTCAAGCAGCAGGGCTGGCTGGGGATGTGGGTGAATGATGCCTCCACTCTGGGGCTGGGCATCCCTGCTTCCCTCACCAGCTTTTCCACATCTCTGGATTTGTTCTGAGCCAGAATCCATGCTGTGAAATGTCTTGTTCCAGCACAACTGCCTCACCTGCCACCATGCTGTGCAGTCTGCCTCTTGCAGAGGGTCAGTTTTAAAGCAGAAAAATGCAGAAGTCCAGCGATGACAAGGGACTGCTTTAGGCAGAGTTACAGAAGGGGTTCAGACGTGCTGCGGGTTCGCTTTGTTCTGGCAGCAGGAAAACCTATGGCATTTTAGCAAATAATTGCACTGGTACCAGTGGAAGACTGGGGTTCCTCAGCAGGGCTCCCTGTGCCTCCTGCAGAGGGCACAGGGCTGGGAATAGGTGCAGGAAAGCCATCCTGGGAACCCCTGATCTCAAGAGACCCGTCAGCCCCTTGTACCCATCCCAGAGGTGGGCACTGGTGTCTGTGTGGGCCAGGCTGATGCTCCAAAGCCACTCTTCTGTTCAGGATGCCCCACAGCTCTCTGAGGGGGTCTGCATTGGGTCTGCTTCCTTTTTTGGTTCCTTTTCTGGATTGCTTTTCTTCAATGAATAGACTTTTTTTTTTTTTTTAAGCCCTTCTCATGCCTTCAGCTCCTGGAGTGAAACACGTGACCGCTCATTGCTGATGTTTTTCCTAAAACAGTGATGTTTGTGGAACGTGTCTCGAAAGCTGCAGCCCTGGCTGGTCTTGGCTGCCAACTGCTCTGTCCTGGGAGCCTCCAGCCCTGGAGCTGAGGTCCAGCAGCACAGCCTGAGCCGGGAGAGGGGGAAGGCAGCTCTGTGCCATGCTCAGGCTCCAGGTTTTGGCAGGGGAGTCTCTAGGTTTGTGGTAGCACAAGTTCATGCCTGAGGCTAAAAGTTAATCAGAATAAAGTGATTTTATTCCAGCTGGTTTACTTAACTGACACTCTGCAAATACTGTCCTGAGGTCATCCACCTTTTCCTCTACTATCTGTGAATTCCCACTGGGTTGGAAACTTCCCCATCTCAGCTGTGCTTGGTCATTCCCCCTCTCCCTTGGAGGCAGCTCATTTAATGGGAGATGTCTTCAAAAAGCTATTCCAGGTTGTTCCATGACAGGAGAGATGTACAGCACATAAGGAGGGATGTCCCTGGGAAGGTTTTGCATCTCCTGGTGTCCCCACAGGGGAGTAATTTCCACCAAAGGCCTCACCCCACTGACGTAGCTGTGGGGAAATAGGAGAGATCATTTTCAGGCTGCATGTTTTTCCTTTTCTGTCCCACTCCACCTCTTAATGGGTCCTTTTTGTTCAGGGGGTTTCCTGCCCCCTCTTACAGCATCACAAGCTGGATTCAGGAGTGCTTTATTCTCTTTAATGGATACTGTTAGGATGACAGATGAGTGTGGGATTTCTGACCTTTTATTAAGGGCTGGTGATATTATTAGGGATTCAGAACAAAAAAAGGGACTATTCCAAGGGCTAGATTAATAAAAGCCTCTATGTGCCTGACTCCTGAGGTGTTGGGAGTTTATGTGCTTGAAGTGAGCACCCCTGTACCTTTGGTTTTCCTGCAGGGAAGGGTGATTCTCTGCCATCCCCTGGGTATTTGTGCTTGTTCCCTGTGCAGAGCAGGCAGAAACAGAGTATGACAGCCCTAAAAAGATGTCCCTGGCTTTGGGAGCTCTGGATTTGTGCAAGAGTAAAGCACCTGAACAATGAAGGAAGGCAGAATCAGGATCTGGCTCCTGTTTTCAACATCCCAAAAATACACCCAGGGCTGGATGGCAGAACTGGGACCCTGGTGAGCCAATTCCTGCAGGGGGAAGGGTCTGGGATTGCCTAAGACAAATAGGTGTCCTCATCAAACTGTGTGTCATCTGATGCCAGGACTTTTCCCCATGAAGACAAAGCAGGACCCAGGCCCCAGGTGGTGCCAGCTTGGACATTGGTGGTCCTGCCTCCCTCAGGAGCGTTTGAATGCCCACACTGTTTGGCAAAAGTGATCCTGTTCCTCACATGTCTGTGTTTTTGCTCCTGAAGCTGATGGGATTGCTTTTTGAGGCCTCAGCAGGGAGGTCATTCCCACAGCAGACGTGCAGATGGAGCAGTGATGCTGAAGCACTGCAAGACGTGGAGCTACCGAAAACCCTGAAGATGCTGATGGACCTGGACTGTTCAGAAAGGTTTGTCACAGGCCAAGCATTGGTTATTTTTTGTTTTATCCACAATTTTCTAAGACTTTTGGAGCTGCTTGGCAGCAGTTTGGCTCATACCCCACGATCTGAGCTCATACAAAACTCTCATTGACACCAATAATTTTCCAGCCCGTCATTCCCAGTGACAGCAGCAGTTTTGTCTGGGCAAGAACTCTGCCATGAGGGCACATACATTTTCCAGGGTTTTCTCAGGTAAAGGTTTTAGTTTCCTAATTCTTTCCCCCTGGTAGGTGCTGAGCTGTCAGAATCACAGCCATGCAGAATTCCAGCTTAGTTAAAACAATATCCTAAAGGTTGCAAAACCGTGCTGCTTGCCAAGAGTGAAAGTTGAATGTTCCACTCTCCTCACTTGACTATATTTAGTTCGGGATCCTAATGAAGTCTTTCTTTGTGTAATTTCATGTCTACAGGGCAACTGTGAGAGAGGACTTCCTAATTCTGTCAGGATGCTGGCAGCCCTTGTGCTGGGACAGCGTGTCCTCTGGGCCTCTGCTGCATGGCTCTTGTACAGTGCTGGATTGTGCCCTGTGTGCTACTGGGGAGATCCTGTGGCATTATTCTTTATTTTCCCTTTTCCTCTCTTTCTCCATTTTTTTTCCTCCTCTATGAAAGAAACGTGTGTGTGTGTGTGTGTGTGTGTGTTGCAGCAGGTTAATTGCTGGTTGTTTTCCTGCAGATTTTGATAATAACGCTGCCTGGTGATGGTGGGTTCAACCAGAGTATTTTGAAGGGTTGTTTGGGATTAAACCCCCCTTCCTTTTCTGCTGTCCCAATGAACAAGCATGGGATGGTGAAACACAACCTGAAGATGCAGGATATCCTCCCCATGCTCTTCAGCTATAGGACCAAGCCATGGATGACCATGGTGTGAAACAGAATCACAGAATTATTTAGGTCAGAAAAGACCTCCAAGATTTCCTAGTCCAACCTTTGACTATCACCACCACATAAACTAAACCACTGAGTGCCACCTCCAGTCATCTCTTGAACATCTCCAGAGATGGTGAGTTCACCATTTCCCTGGGCAGCCCTTTCAAACACCTTTGAGTGGTGAAATTCTTCCTGATGCCCAACCTGACCCTCCCTAACCAGCCTGAGGCCATTCCCTCTCCTCCTGTCCCTGTTCCCTGGGAGCAGAGCCTGAACCCCCCCGGCTGTCCCCTCCTGTCAGGAGCTGTGCAGAGCCACAAGGTCTCCCTTGAGCCTCCTTTTCTCCAGGCTGAGCCCCTTTCCAGCTCCATCAGCAGCTCCTCAAAGGACTGACTCTCCATCCCCTTCCCCAGCTTCATCAAGTCTTGTGTCACCTCACTGCTCCATCATTGGTGCCTTTCCCTGCCTTCCTCTGCACACAGCTCAGGCTTTGAGGATTTTCCTTCTTCCTCACATCCATGTTACATCACCACAACATGCCAAAAATTATGTAGAGAAGCATAAAAACAATCATATCTCTGGGATTCTGTTGAGGTTTCTCAACATGAGGATGAGGCTGTGCTGGAAGGAGATCTGCCAAGTGGAAATGCCCCAGAGAAACACCAGCTCCTCAGGGTAAAAACTCTGGAAATCCAAGGAGGAAAAGGCCACGCACGAGCTGCTTTTGCACTTCTGTTCCAGCAGAAGTGCAGGGCTGGGCAGCCTGCCGTTCATCAGCCTCCTGGATATTCATCTCAGTCCCCAGCTGGCAGTAAATGTGTTGTCGGATATCCCTCTAAAGTTGTGTAAGTTATTGCTTTCTTGGAGTGCCTTTTATACCTATGTGTCTTTTTCTCCCCGTTCCAGCATCTTACAAAGCTCTCTTTAGAGGCGCTCGGCACTGCTAAATATAGGTTTTTTGCAAAATTCCAGGACACGTCTTCACTTGGCACATGAAAATTAGTTAACAGGCTGCCATGAGACCTTTCTGTGCTCTCCCACTGTTCTCACTCCCACGACACCTGACGTGGAGCACACGGGCTCGCGAGCGGCCTCGGCTTTGCTCCGCGACTCGCCGTTAATCAGGATGAGGAACGGCCTTCCCAGTTCATAAATCCAAGGCAAACTCCGTTTCCCACATTTTCTGTCAAAGGGACATCAGCAGGCTGTTTGTATTAATCCATGCCCTCCCCAGCCTCGTGTTAGGGGAGGTGAGATGTGGCTGTGGGGGCCTCTGGGGTATGGACAAACACATTTCCACCCTCAGCCCCAGACCTGTTCTCCCTCCCTGGTCTCTGAGTTGCACACGTAGCCCTTGAGCACAGATTGTTCAGTCACTGAAACCACAAACTAAATATTTGGGCTTCCAGCACATTAAGTAAACATGTCCTATCTACACCCCAGCTGCCAGGAGAGATGCTGAATTTGGGGATGAGCTCGCTGCATTAAAAATTCCTAAATATCCATGATCACTTCACTGGGGATTGCTGTAAATAGCTGTAGCTGCTGAGCAGTGGTATGAAATTAAATCATAGGGAACAATAGTGATTTAAGTGGCATTTCTGGCTTTTTATGGGAAAGGGAGGGGAGCAGAGGGAATGTTTCACAGCAAAAATCATAAAGATGGTTAATTCTCCCTCGGTACCACCAGTGCCTTGGAAAAGATCATGGAAGATGAGCTGTTCTCCCTCAAAAGTTCAATGCACTGATGGAAAATCCCAGGGCAAAACTAGAGTGAAAGAAATGTTGATAGAGGGAGTCACCAGTAGTTAGTAACCATGGCTGCTGTGCAGGGTAGAAGTTCTTTGTTAGGTTGTTATCGCAGAGGATTAATTAACACTTGGGAGGGACAAACACATAGAAATGAGGTAGTGAACCCCAGATCTTCTCCTCTGCAGCAGCTGAGTGTGGCATCAACTCTTGCAGGATCCCTCTCCTCTGCTATATCACCTCTGCTTTTTTGGCACCCCAGTCACTGAGGTCTTTTTCCCACCCACTGTTTTACAGGTGGAGATTTAACTGGATTACTTTCAACATTTCTCTGAGTGCCTGGGGCTTTACCAAGTTACTCCCAGGGACTGTGTCCAGCCTTCATGGAAAATGTGGGGTGTCTTTCCACCAGCAGTCAGGGAGGTCGGGTGCTCTGCCTGTGCTCAGCATCCATTGCACCACACACCTCATGCCTTGCCAAGGTGCGTGCACATGTGCCTTTCCCCACTCTGGATGAATCACCTTTAGGGTTTCTTTTAATTAGGGGTGAAGTGTTAAAAAAAGGGGAAAAAAAAGAAAAAAAAAAGGAGGGAACTTCTGCACTCTACCATGCTTGGAGAGTTTGCATCATTGTCTTTCTAGATATTTCTAGATATACCTGATTGTGGATATCACATATGCCTGAACAACTCAACTCTTCTCTTTCTCTTCCATTTGTCTAGTCTAGTCTAGACTGTCATTTCACAAACCCAAATAGGCTAGATTTCAAAATCTGGCTGATATATACTCAGTGGAGGGTTGTGAAGCTATTCACCAGCATTTTTTGGACCACAAAAGACTGCTGTCCATGTATTCCTCTACACTTAATGGGGGTCAGGTTTTGGTGCAGAGCTGAGACCTAATTCAGTTGTTTTTCAAGTCACTGTTCTGGTCCATTTAGCCCCCTGACTTGCACCACTTTGGCACCCATGGGACCACAAAGAGCAAGGAATCCAGGTTTGAAGGTTCAGCATTCCCCTCCCCTCAGCTGTAAAATTAAGCTTCTAGCAAAAGCACCTCTGCATAGCACATCCCTGAGATGGAGAAGGCAGTGGGAACCCCTGGGCAGCTCCAAAACTGCCTCTTGGACTCCAGAACATTGAGAGAGGGAACAGTGAACACAGCAATCCACATTACCCTTCCCACAGAACAGTCCAGCTGGGCTCCAGAGCAGCACATCTGCATGCACACCATGGTATTTAATACCTCAGCACTGAAATAGAGTAATTATTTCATTTATTAAGACACTTTTCTTCATTGTGCTGCAGTGTCTGGATGCTCCCCCCTCATACAGAATCATTTTAGAGCGTTAAGGGGAAAAGCATCAAGAAAAGCACATCTTTGTAGGAAGATTTCTTAGCAATTTATCTTCTGGGAGGGTAAAAAAAGTGGAGATACTTTGTATCTGGGAACTCTTAAATTCATATTTATACACATTTCCCCTGGGGCAGGATTTATTGTTAAATAACAATAGGGGAACAGCATGATTTCAGTGAAGACATTTGGGCTAGTGAATGTTGGAGCGAATTCCGCTTCAGCGTTACTATTCAAAGTCAGAGCTGCCTTTAAATTGCTTTAAAAGTAAATCCTGAGCAGAAATACCCCAGCCCAGGCGCTGCTTCTCAGTGGCACCAGTGCCAGTGTGTCTTGCTTTGCTGCAACCAAAGGCCTGTGTCGTGCAAGCCCTTGAAATCTTCATTTTAATAATGAAAAAAATCCGGTGGAAAAGGAAAATGCAGTCTCAGGGCTTAGAGCACTTCAAAATTGTATGAAACCACTGGGTATTTGAAGATACTTTCTCCTTTCTGCTTTTCCTGGGGGTTGTCTACTCACCTGGTGTGGGATGGTGCCGGTGATTCCTGTCTGCTGGAGCGTGGTGGGTGCCTCTGGGGATAGAGGGTCCCTGTGGATCCCACCCTGCTGGCAGTGGGCCACAATGCCTGATGGAATTGTCCTGTGGTGAGACTTCTGCCCTCACCACGGGGTGGGCATTTTATTAAAGATGAGGAATCTCCCTTGTTGTGACAGAGGACTTGTTTCACGTGTCTTCTTCCAGCAGTTGCTTCTGCAAATGTGTGTCCTCTCCTCCCTTTCCCTTTGCCTGCTTCCCAGTGCTGAGGTCCCCCTGAGCTCCCCACAACAGCAGGATTTGTACCCTCAATTCTCAGAGCTGTCCCACTTCCCCTCTGTAAGTGATATTTGTGTCCCAGCCTGCAGCAAAACCCGCTGTGCACATCCCTGCTCTTGGAGATCCAGCCCCTTTCTTTCCACCAGAAAAATATTTGCCAAGTAGTCCCAAGGCTTATTTAAAGAGTTAAATCTCTGTGTGCCCCTAGAACTGGAAAAAATGACCAGGAAACCTGACCAGGCAGGTACCAGTTTATCCCAAAATCTGTACTTTCTGTGCTACACCTGCTCAAGGCACAGCGATGGGGAGAAGCAAATTTCCATCTCCTATGAAGAAGAGCTTTAGGGTCTCTGGAATCATGGCAATGCTGTTTAAAGAGTTAAATCTCTCTGTGTGCCCCTAGAACTGGAAAAAGGACCAGGAAACCTGACCAGGTAGGTACCAGTTTATCCCAAACTTTGTCCTTTCTGTGCTACACCTGCTCAAGGCACAGCGATGTGGAGAAGCAAATTTCCATCTCCCATGAAGAAGAGCTTTAGGGTCTCTGGGACCATGGCAATGCTCCAACATCCACGAGCCCTCTCAGGCAAGCAGCTGGAGACTTTTCTCTTGGAAAAGCCCATAGGAAAACAACTGAAGAAATCCAAAGAAGGAGTTGGTCTCAGCTCTGCTCTTTGCACGCTGTCCTGCTTCCTGTGAGCAGCATCCAACGATGGCCTCCCGTCCCTACTGCGGCTGCTCCGGCCGCCGCTCTGGCACACGCGGCAGCTTGTGCTGCTGTCCGAGTGCCAAAGGGAACGTCTAATGGGGTATTGTTTGTGTGTGTTCCTGAGATGGAAGTGATTAACATAAAATACGTAAAAGGATCATGTCAGGAATTCTCTCCAGAGCTGCACGGTTAGCGGGCCCGCTCTGGTTCGCATTACAGGATTACAGCATGTTCCGTAACTGCTCCGTGTTGGACACAGATTTGGGGCTCTTTCTCCAGTGTTTACAAACACGGATGGGAGCTGAGCAAAAATGCAGCCAACTGCTCATGGATTTATGGACTTCTATTCCATCAACACAAACACACATAAGGATATTTACGTTGTCTTCATATCACGGCAGATACCAGAGGGTCCTTAAATAACCCCGCAGGGATGAGCAGCTCATCCACACTTCAGATGCAGGCAAACAACCTTGGAAAAGCTTGGCAGCTCTTCCTGCTCTCAACTGATAGACATGCTCTTCATCAAGAGCCTGGAAATGTTGCTCCTTTGAGCTCCAGACTAATTCAACACCTAAAATATGTGGAAAAGAACTGTGCTGAGCTGGTGGGAAACTCAAGCAGTCTGAGGTGCTGGAGCCAGTGAAGCTGCTAAAACATAAGGTAACATTCAAGCTCAGATCTCCAAAGCCTGATCTGTTTGTCAGCACGGCTACATTGACTCTTGCCTCATGATCCTCTCACACAAAGAGCCCAGGGACATCTCCTTCCCTTTCCATGCTGTGGAAGTGGGTTTAGTGGAGAATCATTAAAATAAAGCGGGGGGGGAAGGAATGCAAAACAAATCTAAACCCCCAAAAGTTTCTATTGTGAAAGTGTCAGAATAACTGTCCTGGGGCTAATTTTACCCTGGGTGTAGCTTTATTGATGTCAGTGTGGAAAGGAAAGGCCTGATTCACCCCTGCACTACAGCAATTTTAAGTTGAGGCTTCTGGGAAAGCTACATTGGTGTTAAAGTGATGCTGCAGAATGAGATATGAGCCTGGTGCATGACTCTGCCAGAGCCAATGGCCTCACATTAAGTTCATCTTCCCCACTGGAGGCTCTGAGGAACAGAACCAAAGTGCACAG
The DNA here is from genome assembly GCF_036417665.1 of Passer domesticus. NCBI lineage: Eukaryota > Metazoa > Chordata > Aves > Passeriformes > Passeridae > Passer > Passer domesticus. The sequence goes on from NC_087479.1 coordinate 8,247,790, forward strand.
AGCACATCCCTTGTTGAGTGGTTTATTTTGTGCCCTGTTTGTGTCTGAAGGTCACTGCCCCCAGCTAGCCAGACCAGAACTTGGTGGTCCTGCAGATGACCCTCATGTCTGGATGAGAGGGGCATTTTGGAGCAAGTCCCATGCTCCCATTCTCCTCTACCTTGGCCAAACTGGCATCTGTTGGAGAGAAAGTGATGATCCTCATCATGAAATTTCCTCTTTTGTGTTTCTCTCTGCTTCTGTCTCTTCTCTTAATCCTGCAAGATTGCCTTCACTTTGTCCAGCTCTAATTTCCACATGGGACCTCCTCCTTTTCTAGTTCTACCACTCCAGAAAAATCCAGCTGGGATTTCTCTGCTGCTGACTTCCCAGCCACAAATGGCTCACAGACCTCACTGCTCAACTGACCAACATCCATTTTTCTTTCCATGGTTCCCTGCTTGTTTCTCTATTGCATGCCAAGGATAATGTGGCCATGCCTCCACTCTTGTCTATATTGTGCATCATCTTCTCCTGGTCACCTCAGTGCCCTCATCCACAGTCAATTCTTGTAGATTTTATGCAGAACATCCCCTGTGGGATTCCTCTATTCCCACAGCTAAAGCTTTCATCCAGGACCTCATTCCTCTTCCTGGTTTCTGCAATACCCTTTCTTCTAGTCTTCATAGGAAGCACTCCATAGCTTAACAATTTATTGTCTACTTCTTTTTAAACCTCTCATCTTGTGGGTGTGGCCAGTTTCATCCCATTGTTTACCTGTCAACTTCTGTCACCTCTTGACTGGACAAGGTAATTTCTCTTGACCAGCCTTCCTGCAGTGCTCAGCACAACAGACCCAAAGACCATCAGAACACAAGTAGCCAGTGGTAATATAGGAAAATCTATAGTGGTTCCCATGGCAAAGATGTGAAGAAAAAAATCTGTTCCTCTGCTCCAAGATCAGCAAAATATGAGGATGCAGGAAAGGATCCTGATTATGCCTAAACTCACAGCAAACCCCTCCCCAGCTTCCACAGTGATTTCATCCCTCTAAGTGAAAGGACTCTGCATCTCATTTACTTTCCCTCATTTTATTTATTTTATAATTGACTTTTTCAACTTCTGCCTGAATTGAAGCCAAAGCTGAGAGTGACTGAATTCCAGCAGGATGCGAAGGCCTGGACCTTCCCAGTGCAGAGTCTCCCCATTGACTTTGGAGTGATGCTCAGACAGTTAAAGGGAGCCTGTGATCTCTCTGGAAGAATATCCCCATCCTTGGGAGACTGGTACAGTGGCATGGGGATCTTTTTCATTGCTGATGTCCAGGAGACACAGTATTGCCCACCAGTCCCCACAGCAATGCCCTCTGTTGGGTAAATTTTCTTGGGTCTTTTATTCAGCAACTTAGCAAATACCTTCTTGGCCTTTTATGTTTTACTAAACTAAATTTTGTGGAACAGAGTCACAGGTTGCTTTCTGGTCTGTGAGGAAAGCAGGGAAGGGGACTGCATGTTGAGTTGAAGAAAAGATGGAGTTTTTGGTTGTGGGGATTTCAGGGTCACCCGGATTTTAAAATAGTTGAGATAGTTGATGCTAAATCTTCTTAAATCCATCAATATTAATCATTCTACCTTGATAATCCATAATGGCTTCTCTCTTTTGGAAGTATTAGCAACAACAGGAGAAAGCAGATAAAGACAGAGATTTTAGATGATTTAAATTCAGCATTCTTTCATTTCGCAGAACTGTTGTTCATGGCCCCTCCAAGACTTATACAAAACAAGCAGAGCTGATGTGTGAGAGCTGGAGGCCATGTACCTGTTTGAAAAACCAAATGGGTTGAAAAGTATGAGCTGACTTTTTTTGTATTGAATTGTTCTAATGCGTAGGAAAAAAATTAACAAGTGAAACCTTGCAGCCCACAGGGCGCTTTTATCTGCCATGTTTCTTAATTAAGTGGAGATGAGCAAGTTTCCTGCTGGTGGAAAGCAGGCCTGCAGAGAATTACAGGGCACTACCTCAAGATAAATCCCCTGTAAACCAGAAGAGAGGAGATACCGTGGTGCTATTGAAAAGGAAGGTTCTTGAGTGGTGTAGGCAGATTGTGGAAGTCAGTCATGATCATTCACAGCAGCTCCGGATGTGACGCAAACCCATTTTTTGGCTCCTTTCTGAAATTAAGCATTTCTGATGAGGCGGAGGAAAGCTCAGGCCAGATTTTATCTAATGTGGGCCACAAAGGGTCTGATCCTCACCTGCTGGAAATAGGAGTAACTCCACTGACTCACACAGAGTCCCACTTCTGGGAACGCAGCCCAAACTACTCATTTTAGTCCAGGGCTGTTGGCAAAACACGGCATTTACCCCCAAATTACGAGGAGCTCGCCACCAGTCAGTGAGTTTCCAGCACGGCTACTTTGGCCCCATCACACGCTGCTAATCTCTTCAATGATTTATGTGCTCTTTTAAGTTTTAATACTCCCTCTGTCATGAACCTTCCTCACTAGCAAGTTGACAGTTTAAATTAGTGTTTAGACATGGCTTTCATAATGTCAGCTTTTGTTTTGTCTCAGTCATCTGTTGGAATTCCTTCCATTGTATCTGAAGTGACTCATGACAATAAATGACTTCTTTCTTCTTTTGTTCTTAATCGGGGAAAGAATGGAATGAACCATGCAATATTTGTAAAAGAGCAGTCTTAATTAGTCCTCAGCTGTAGCTAAAGATGCTTGTCTTGTCTCTTTAGCATATTAATGCAGGAAGCCATGCGTTCACGTGGGCAATTGCCATGTTCCTGAAAAGCCTCGTTACAAGCCAAATTCTCCAGCGCAAAAGTATTCCCCGGCCCTGCTGCTGCGCTGAGCCCTGCCAAATGAGGAGCCTGTGCCCCGGGGCTTTGTGTGGGGCTGCTCAGGCCTGCGAGGAGAAAAACGGGCACTCTTTGGAGTGATTAATCTCAAGGATTGAGTTTCTTTTCTGTTTTGTGCCTCTTAAAGGTATAAACTCTCTGAGCTGAAAGCTGGAGCTTCGCCTCAAAAGCTCACAGCTGCCGCCTGTGCCTTTCCCTGTTCCCAAGGGGGTGATGCTCACTGATTATAGACCTCAAAACTTTCTTTGCAAGGTTGAATTGTCTAAAATACCCAAGTGCTGATGAAATCATTTGAGTGGGAATGTGTTAATATTTTGCACAAAATTAATAGTGGCTTGTTTTAGGGACAAAGTATGCTTTTGCGCTGAAATGCAAAAGGCTGTATCTTGTATTGCCAAAGTTGCTCTGACCATGTCATATTTAATACACTCCTGGACCCAGTGAATGGTAACAGTGTCTTCCTTCTTATGTTTTCTGTTTGTCATTTGAGAGAAGAAAATTGATTCTGTGGGGAAGTGTGGGAAAATGGCATTTCCAGCTCGCCTCCCTGCTCACTGAGCGCTCTCCTAGTCCATGTAGGGCCATGCCCATGATGCCAAGTTATGCAGTAATTGTTGTGAAACGCAGCTAAATAAAGGTTTAGGTTGAGAGCTGTCTTCTCCCTGATTGTGTTTTGAGGAAGGGCTGTAATGGGGGTTTGGGGATGTGCTTGTAGCTGTCACTGGGTTTCAGGCACTAAGTCTCCTTTCCCAGTAAGGCTCCTTTTCCTGAGACCTGGCTTGCCCAATGGTCTGAGAGCATGGATTGCAGCCTTGTCTTACTGGTAAAGGGGTTAGGCTCCCATTTCATAACATACTTCCCATCTATCCATATTTCTCTCCAGTTTTATGCTTAATTCCCACATAATGAAGCATCCTGGACACATCCCTTAGATCCTCCTGAGGTGCTTCCTATTTTAGCTCATTAAAGAGTGTCCTGTCACAGAGCAAGACACAAGTGTAGAGGGTCAGCAGGAGATATTTAAGAGGATGGAGAGCCAAAAATGGTCACCAGGAACCCATTTCTTCAAATCATCCCTCTTAGAAAAGACAGTTATGTTTTGCAAGTTCTGACCCAAATCTAGTGCTTTTTGGAGAAGGAAAAAGGAAGCACAAACAAGGCTGTGATGAGAACACTGGTGAGGTACTGTTTGCTGTGCTCAACAACAGCCTTGCTGAGCCCAGAAATATATGAATAACACCATGAATTCTTCTGTGCCAGTACATGATGCTCTTTATTTTAATAGTCTGTTTAAATATACATACAGCTATTTTTCTCTTGCCCAGACCTTGTAACGAAACCAAATGTCTTAATAAACACAAGGAGAAAGCGAGCAGCTGGAGAAGGACATTAAAATGTACAAACCCAGCAAAGTCCTGGGGAAATCATTGCAACTTTATTCAAAGTACTTTCAAAAGTAAGTTGCTCCTCTGGAACTGGACTGAAATAAGTGCTGTGCTGCTTTCCCTCTGTGCTCCAAAGAAATCCATGTTCCCTCTCAGGTCTGAGGTCTTGTACAGTCTCCAAAAATATTTGTACAATTCATGGTGAGCTCTGATGGATTGTGCTGTCACCAGGTTCATAAAAACCATGGTCTTCTTTCCAGCCCTGTCCCCCACCTCTTGCTGAGGAAGATTTGGCACAGCATTTTTAGGGAAGCATATGTTCACTGGGAGAAGTGGTACCATTTATTGGCTTAATTGGTAAAATTGAGGAAAACAGAACATGTCTGGGACACAAATCTTTCTGCAGGTGCAGTAAGGTTTTAGGCAAATGCCCAAACCAGCCTTGAAAATCCAGGTTTTTGCAGGCACAGATATTCGGAAGTACGAGTTATGCCTCAGAGCAGACTTTGGGCAACAGCTTCACTTTTAATATACAGAGATTGTGTGCTCTGTGTCCATCTAACATCTCACAGTGAATTTCTAAGAAAATTGCAAATTTGTGATGGCAAGGCCAGAGTGTGAGAGCACAAGATGAGTTCTTTCCTTGTAGGAGAACTGCCATGTCTTTATTGACTCCAAAGAAATACTTTCTAAGTATTAAGAAGTACTTTCTAAGTACTTTCTTTTGCACAACCTCACAAATCTCTGCTGTGATGGTGTATGCCTGGTCTTCCCTAAAGCAGGAGCTGCCAAAGGGCAGAAATACACTAATATTGCTTTTTCCTACAGCATCATCAAACGTGTTCTTAGCTTGTCATCAGCTGAGGTCAACTTTTCCTTCCATCTGTGTTTACACTGGATTGGGATGAGTGGGTTCTGACCATGATCAAAGCCTCAGGGTGGTTGTAGCATAGAGGTGCTTTAGACTTCTGCTGGAAAAGCTATCCAAAGGGTTTATCAGTTTGGCACAGTGGTAATGGGCTGTGATTTCACAGAAAAACCGGCAGATTTGGATGCCTTTGAAATGTAGAGGAAGATGGGGCTGACCATGTGGAAAGACTTCCAACCCTCCTGCAAAACCAGATACTTCTGTAAGGGCCTCTTAAGCAGCACTTCATTACAACTTTCCCATTGGCCTCAAACTTAATGTTAACCTTGGCCCTGGTGCAGAGAATATTGACTTTCAGGGTCAATAAATCTTAATATGGATCAAATTGGAAGTTATGTTTACTTACTTTATAACTCCTTTCCAGTGCAATTACTCTTTACACAATGCAAAGGCATTCTGCACATTTTTCTTCCTCTTCTTCGCCATTTTGAGGCGCGTAACTCTTTCAACAAGAGCCCGGGCTTTCCAAGGTTGGATTTTCCTCCAAAGCTTTCTGCCACAGCCGCTTTGATTTTTGCGTTATTTATCTCCTCCTACAAAAGGCAAACATGATTTTTTTTTTTTTTTGTGTCAGCCCTAGTGTGGATCCACGTCAAACGACTGCCTCCTGGCGTAGCCGCGCCACTCCGTCCAGGAACGGCGCGCAGTTGCGTGGGATGCCGGAACCACAAAAGGTTTTTCAGATTTCCAGGATTCCCAGCCGTGTCGCTGAACCACACGACCTATCCTGCAGTCAGTCATTTTCTGTGCTCGGCTTTTTAGTACTGGTGCACTTTCCTCTTTGTTTATATCAGCCAATACCTACAGAATTTTAATGAGCGTACAGTGAGTTGCCTGTACGTGGCAGGGTGTGTGCTGCTCCCATAATGAGGCATGTTTAGAGCCTGAGGCTACAGAGGCAAGGAGCCAAAGGATGTTATTATCGCCCTTATAAATTGTTTTCAAAATAAATAAGATACAGAGTGTTTCACTTCGAAGGGGGAAAAAAAAGAAAAAAAGGAAGATTTGTGCTCTGTGTACTGACCCAGGGTGGGGGTGGGAGCAGGAAAGAGGAGGAAAAAGGGTGGGTTGATCTGTAGCCTTTTGATTTGAGTCACTGCTGTTGAGCACATGTGAACTCAGTGTACATGTGTTGCTGGGGCTGCAGCCAGGCCCAGATGTGTCCAGGATCATGGAATCATGAGGTGCTTTAGGTTGGACATTAAAAAACATCAATTTCCAGTCCCTCTGCTCTGGGGAGGGACACTTTCCACTAGCCCAGGTTGCTCCAAGGCCCACTCATCCTGGTTTTGGACACTTCCAGGGATGGGGAGGCACAGCTTTTGTGGGCAACTTGTGTCTCACCACACACATAAGGGAGAATTTCTTCCCAATATCCAATCTAAACCAATCAAATCCTTCAGTTTAAAGCCATTCCCCCTTGTCTTATCAAAGGTGTGGAGAACAATTGGTGTCTATCTGCACCAGTGAGCAAAGATAGCAGAGGAAGGGTCCTGCACATCTTTTGTTCTGTTATTCCCATTAATCCATCCTGGACCATGCTCTATAATTGTGTACCCAGGAGCTGAGGTGGGGAAAGTTGTGCCCATCACTCAAAAGGATCTGCCTGCGCCCCCATTGCCCCAGGGACTGGTTGAGCTGGATCCATCCTCTAGGGATCCTGTACAGGATTCCTGCCTTCTGCTCCTTCACTGCCTTGGTGTGGAGGTGACCAGGTCTGTCACTTGTGTGGTGAAGACAAGAAAATCTTGTATCCTACTTGAAAAAAATGAGAATGAAATAGTATGCCTTGGGAAGTAGAAGGATCCAGGACTGTTCAGATCACAAAGAGACATCCAGCCAACCTGACAGGGGTTGCTTGTAATGAAAGCAATTCCGATCATAGGAGGTGCTGAACCCCAGTTGCTTAAAACAGGTAACTTAGAGAGGAAATAAATAAATGGAAACACGTTCAGTGCAAGGCTGCACTGTGGCTTTCAGGGTTGGGTCCACCAAAGAACAGGCAGATCCATGGCTCGGCCTTTGTGGAGCAGCTGATTTAGAGAACGAGGCTTGCTCCATGCTACAGCTGACAAATTCCAGGAATGGCTTCCAGGCCAAAGCTGGTGAAGGAACCAAATGCCAAAGGATGGTGTGGTGCATGCAGGAAAGCTGCAGAGCAAGGTGCTGAGGACATCTTTCCTTCAGTGTGGCAATGGGACACAGCTGTGCAAAGGAACATCCATGGATGTGCAGTGACTCTGTGAGCCATCCTCAGGCAGAAGGTGAATTCCAAGTCTTTACATAAAGTGCACTGGAAAAGGGAAGGAAACACCACAAGCCAACTCTGTCTTGTATCAGCCCCTTCAGAACAGAAGGAAGAGATTAAAATCATTAGCAATTGGAAAAATCCAGTTTATTCTATGCATTAGTGGTGTTGTCATGCAAACACATCTTCATAGAGCAGCTGCTGTCCTGGGGGCTTTCATCCTTCCAAAAGTAGCATGAGAAGACCCAGTAGGTGCACTGCACCTTTTGTTGTGAATTCTCTGGTATTAATAAACCAGAGCATGTTCCTGGGCAAGGGTTAGCCCAGCTGTCCCACAGCATTAACTTTCTGCTCTTTTAGCTACTGCTGAATACACCAGAGCACCCTCAGATACTTACAGAGTTTGGTGTATGGTGGAGCAGTATGCAAATAAAGTTGGCAGAAGAAAACACCAAAATTAAAAAAAAAAAATAATAAAAGCGCCATGTGGGAAGCAGAATGAGAAGAAGGAAAATAAAACCACAGAAAAACAACCTGCTCCCAGCCCTTGACACCAGTGCTGACTCCCTCTTCCCGGTGACTTCTTGTCTGCTCTTGTGACTTCCACCTAAAAAGGAAGAGGAGGAGTCACCTTCATCCCTGGGGCTAAATTTGCAGTCAGCAGGGCACTGTCAGGTGGGGATGTGATGGAGTGACTCAGATCTGTCCAGAAACCACAGATGTGCACCTTTGCATGGCTCACTTCGTTGTGACAGCCCTGGTTGTGTGATAAAGACTTCAGGGACACCAGTAAGCGTGGACAGCTCTCCAGCCAGCTGCCAGCAAGGAGCAGAGCTGTTGGAAGCAGAGGTCTTCCCATGGAGATCAGGTCTGGGCAGGGAAATGGGAGAGAAGAGGATTGATCAAGTTTGTTGCTCCCTCAGGGCAGTGCAGAGGGAACTGTGTGAAACCCAAGATCCCATTTCCAATGTGTGGTTCAACTAGGTGACACAGGAGCTGCCTCCTGGAGCAAAAATGCACATGTGGCACTGCTCTTGGAAAGTGTCCATGGAATAGGTTGAAAATTACCTTTAAGATTATCCAGTCCAGCCATTAACCTGACTGCCAAGTCCACCATAAACCACGTCCCCAAGTGCCACCTCTACTGGTCCAGCTCTCACTGGCAAAGGCTGGTGACAGGATTGGAGCAGAGTGGCCACCAGGTGTGGAGGAGCTGGCATTTGTTGTCACATCATCAGTTTAGGAATCTCCAGGGTGTGAACCAACCTACTTAACATCTGGATGGTGCTTTAGAGCTTGGCTTGACCTGGGAAGGCAGTTCATGCCTGCCTTTTCTGATGAAAAAACTGTGTGAGACACTTCACTGACAGACAGAGCCTTCAGTGAGGAGGTTTTCCGTGAACCCGTAGTTCTACAGATGAAGTTTCAGCAGCCCTGACCAATTGGCAAGTGTTTCCCTTGTCCAGTAAGTATTTGGCATTTGTTGATGGGATTTATTAGTAGTTGAGGGTTTTTTTTTCAAGTAGTTATGACTCTTGCCAGGGGGCTAAAGGCATTCCAGTTCCTCAACAGGAGACTGTTCCTAGGAAGATGGTCTAACCTGACAAAGAATGATTTGGAGTTTGGAAGCGGATTTCTGCTCTTGGTGAAGAGACAGGGCATACTGGGAATCGGCAAGGAGCTAAAATGCCCCTGGGAGGCCTTTGAAAAGGTAAGAAGCTACTGAGGAAAAGGGATAAGCAAGAGGGGTGTGGTGATCAGGGCAGGAGAGAAGATGGGGGGACCCTGCACAGTTCAGGCTCCCTTTTTATTCCCTTCCCAGTTTGGTTTGTGGTTTTGCATTTGCAGCTTGTAAAGCTGTATGGAAGGAATGTGCAGCTGAGGGCTTTCGCCAAGTTGGTGTCAATTTGGGTTAAACCAGAGGTCCTGGAGCACAGCCTCGTTGGGAGAGTGGGTAACTCTCATTGAGAGGAGAGCTTTCATTATTCTCCCTTCAATTGTGGTGGCTCCTCGGGGACCCCATTCCAGGAGCAGGGCCCAAACCCTCTTACAGCAGGCACACTGCACAGGAATAACCTGCAGGCAGGGCCTCCCCCTGCGGCCTGGCAGCCCCTGGGATGCTCAGTGTCCTGCCATTGTCTTCCTCTGGCCTCCTGCAACGCTGTCCTGTCCTGTCAGCAGCGGCCCACGTGCTTCTCAGCTGGACCCCACCAGTGCCTGGGATCTGCTCCATCCAGGATGTTGACCACATGTTTTGTGAGGTGTCCAGTGTGTCTTAGGAATGGTACAATGAAGACACTTTCCTTCCCCAGTCCCTGGGGGTTCTGCTGCTGGATCCTCTCTGCTGAGGGCTTGCTGAAAGCCCTGACTGCAGCCAGCCTGACAGGGAGATCCTGCCAGCTTCCAGCTCCAGCCAGAGCTCCTCTGCAACCCAGTTTGCCTTCTGGGATACTGCATTTTTTCCCCATGCACAGATAAAGTGGCAATCTTCTCACTTTCCTTCATTCTCAGAGTTAAACTGCTCACAAGGACAGACTGGTTTGTGCAGGGGGATGACTTCCAGTTGGGGATTTCTCTTGTTCTCTCTGTCCTCACATATCAAAAAAATAAGTTTTTGTTGGGACACAGCTTTCCTTCCTCAGGTCACACAGACAAGGTGGGCTTTTTTTTTTTTTTTTTTTTTGAGCAAGAGCCTCCTGACTTTATAGTTTCTGGGTCAAAGGAATGTCAAAATTGTAAACATGGCCTGACTGTGCCTTCTGCCCCCAGTGCCAGGTTTGCCTGATCTCAGCCAGACTCATCTCCCTTCACCAAAGGCCACAAGGCATGAATGAAGTCTAAGGTAACGATTTGTCTTTTAGAGTTAGAAAGGAGAGATTGGCAGCTTGGAAATCCAACCCCTTCATCCTGAATGCTTGAAGAGCTGTTCTCAGGCCTGCTCCCTCCCTTCCCACTGCTCACACAAGATCCCAGCATGGTTGCAAAGCCCTTGCTTGGGCCTGGGGCTGTGGAGGAGGGAGCTGGGCTTGTGTGGTCTCTGTGCTTCATTTAGGTTTGGTGTCACGTGCAACTGATGAGTTACACTCTGTTTTGGGGCAGGGCAGCTCTGCCTTATTGCCCTTGTGCAAGTTTCACCCACAGAGCTTGGCTGGACCTTTCTGGTGGGGGGAGATTTCTCCTCTCCAACCTTGCAGGTATTTCTGCAGAACCCAAAAACTGCTTTGACAGCTTGGCCCTCCTCACTTGCTCTTTCAACTCAACTCAATTTTACAAACCACACAAGTCTTCATGTGCCTGTTATTCAGATTCCGGACTTAAACAAAGCAGTATGATTGCTGTGACTGCAGGGAAGCCACCGAGCCTTGTGGTTTATTTACAGAAGGCAAATCCAACCAGCAGGTCTCATAACTCACCATTGTTCCCCTGTCAGCCCTTGGGTTGGAAATGCTGAGCAGCAGCAAACACATCATAAGAGACCACCTTTAATTATTCATATGCTCTCAAGGGGAAACCAAGATCTCTGATGAAGAGGAAACAAACAGAATATCTTTGAACTGTAAATCATGGCTGCAATAGCTTTGTTCTTTGTTTCGCCAGAGTTTTGTTTTATCTGAGATCATAATTTGTTTTCAGTGAAGCACTAGATTAAATTAATTGAGGTTTAGAACACTATCCATTTCCGTTTGCAAGTGCTTTCACTGATGGTATGATCTTGTCTGACTTGTTACCCCTGCTGGCTCTGTTTTCCTGACCTCCCCTTAGCATCACATGCTTTAGAGCCATTTCTTTCTGTTCTCTCTCTTTTATTTTCTTTCTCTTCTCATTTTTTTCTCCCTCTTTTTTTTTTTTTTTAGGCATTTTTTAGTTTTGAAAATCTCTGCTCTCTCCCAGCTATTACTTCTTTCCTAAGGATAACTGGTGAATTTCCTCTCTGGGGGGGAAGACAAGTCAGACCTTACAGGAAAAGCCAAATCCAGCTGCTGCAGCACCTGGACCAAGCACCCCACTTTTGTGGAAGGAAGGTGGTTGGTTGAGACCCCAGATTAAAAAGTTGATGCCAACACGTTTTGCAGTGGAAAAAGAACAGGGATTCTTCTCTGGAGGAAGTGTTGAGGCCCATTGCAGGACAGAGCTCCAGAACATTGGCTCTGTTGTTAATTCCACATGTAATTACTGCAGTTCTTTCCCACAGCCCATCCCGAGGACTGGTCACTGGCAGACACCATCCAGACAAGGCTTTGGTTTGACTCAGTGCTGTCCATGTTGCATTCCTGGGACATTCCTGCAGGACAGGACAGCACTGCATGAGTGGGAAGGGACTGCAACACTTCATGGAGGGTTTGGGTTGGAAGGGACCTAAGAGCCCATCCAATTCCCCCTCCTCCTGTGGGCAAGGACATCTTCCACTAGACCAGCCTGGCCTGGAACACTTCCAGGGATCCAGGGTCAGGCACAGCTGCTCTGGGCACCCTGTGCCAGGGCCTCCCCACCCTCCCAGCCAGGAATTCTTTCCCAATATCTCATCCATCCTTTTCCCCTGGCAGTGGGAGCCATTTTCTGTGTCCTGTCCCTCCATCCCTTGTCCCCAGTCCCTCTCCAGCTCTCCTGAAGCCCCTTTAGGCCCTGGGAGGGGCTCTGAGCTCTCCCTGGAGCCTTCTCCTCTCCAGGGGAACACTCCCAGCTCTCCCAGCCTGGCTCCAGAGCAGAGGGGCTCCAGCCCTTGGAGCATCTCCATGGTGTCTCTTGATTTGCTCCAGCAGCTCTACATCCTTCCCATGTTGGTGCCCCAGAGCTGGATACAGAACTCCAGGTAGGATCTCCACAGAGTGGGGCAGATGGTCAGAATACTCCCCTTGCCTCCTGCCCACGCTGTGGGACCAGCCCAGGACTGCAAGTGCACATTGCCACATCATGTCAAGTTTCTGGTGGCTACAAAAGACCAAACAATAAAGGAGTGTCCTGCCAAGGTTTCAGCTGGTGCCTGGGGAAAGCTGTGAAATGACTGCTCAGGGTAAGGGGCAGATCTTGGTCACCAGGTCCTCCTCTGGGCAATGCAATGCCTGGATGCTGCTGCTGCTGTTCCTTCACATTGTCACTGGGCTGGATCACCTACAAAGGGGAGGGAGAGAAAATGTGGTGAAGAATCCCCACAAACAACCTGTCATCTGGAAATTATTTGCCGAAATCTGATTGAGTCTTCTTCTAGCCATTTATTGTATTAGCTAAAATGAAAGGAAGAAGCAAAAATCGTGGTGTGTTTTGTTCTCCTGCATATTTGAACAGCTTTAATTAAAGTTTTTAAGATTTAACTAGGAAAAAAAAAAGCCTGTTAAGGACCTATGTCTCTTAGTTGAGCTGAAGTTTAATTTAATCGTCGTGGTGTGACAGAAATGCTATCCCAGAGACCAGGTTTCTGTCCTCAGAAATCTTTTCACAGCCACTGAAGACACCTGACATCACTAATGCCAGACCTCTAGGACCAGAGTTATCTTGGAGCATTAAGAGGGCTCTCAATGACCTCACTTTCACCACAACACCACGACACCCACCAAAGCCCTGCTTTCAGCAGGAATTTGCAGATATCCCTAACAGTAAATACTGTTGAGGATCTTCTCTCCCTTTCTCTTTTTTTTCCCTCTGATGCTCATTTCTGAAGCAGATTTTCCCCCCTCCTCACCCCAGCTCCCCATATTTATTTTATTACAAGCATTTTCGCTAAAACGATTAACTCAATTTAAAATTTCAACTGTTTCCTTGCCAAGGATTTTAGGAATTTTCATTATTTCCTTTGGGAATTCTGAGATTGCGGTTAGCCAGTTTGGAGTTCAAGACACGAGAAATGCCAGCACAACTGAGGACTTGGCTGTAAAAGCATTTTCAACATGAAAGAATTCCAGCGTTTCATGAAAGGAAGTGTAGTACTTGAAGAGATATGTTGATATAAGGAAGGTCTTAGAAAAATGAAAGCCAATCTATTATTGCTTAAGTATCAAAGAAATCCCTTTGTAAAGGTGTTAAGCCCTTCTGAAGAAACACAGAACGTGTCTATTTATTTGTTGTGTGTTTAAATGGTTTATGTATGATTAAGGAGCCAAGCCAGTATTACTGAGCTGGCTGAGGTTTTGGAGCTCTGTGGCTGTAGGCAAACATCAGTAAAAAGGTAAAACTTCTCTGCTAGGATGTGTCTGCAGGGCTGTTATTTAGCAGAGATTTCACCAGCCATGGGAGAATAGGTGTTTTTTTGAAAGGTGCTCTTAAAAAAGAAGACCCTGCTGGTTCCAACCTGCAGATCCAAGGGACCAGTTCTGACCCCTTCAGCTCCCATGGGTGGAGGGTGATCTCAGTCTGTCACTGCAGCTAGAATTGCCTTATAGTGATTTTTTTATCCTTGTTTTGGGGGTTGAGCGCAGTGAAACTCTCTCTTTGTGCTCTGCTTGCAGGTGAGGAGGGAGTCCCAGGGCAATAAATCACCCTTGGGACTGATGCTGGTATGGGTAGGAGCAAAATTGCTTTGCCTGCAGTGGGTAGAGTGCTCCTGGCACAGCCGTGGAGATCTTCTCCTGCATGGCCAGGGCTGGGGGTCACCACATCAGCTCTGCACAGCTGCAGGAACACCTCTCCAAGGGGAATCTGTCCCACGGATCAGCCTGTCCATGCTGGAATGATCCCAGGAGCTGTGCCAAGGCCACACATCTGACCCTGCATGGGGGGCTACTAAATCTCCCCTTGGGACCTACAGTGAATCCCCACCAAATGACCCTTTCTCATCCCATGGCTTGAGCAACACAGCTCCCCGGGAGCTCTGCAGGGCTGGGATCCTGCCCTTCTCATTTATGCAACAGGGAAACAAACACTCGGGTTACCATGGGGTCCAAGTGGTGCAGCTGTAATTGCAACAGGCTGTGCCTCACTCCCTAAATCACACTGGGGAGGTGGAAAGTGCAGGCTGTGTATTGGTCAGGGGACATGGGAAAGGTATGGGAGCAGGAGACAGGTATCCCAGGGTGGCTGAAGGGGTGCCAGCATCTGCTCTGGCCAACATCTTCTGGCCAGGAGAGCAGCTTGGGAGCTGGAGATGCTTCGCTTGGGAACCTCTCTGGAGCAGTGATCATCCTGCTGAAAAGTGACTTAATTGGTGACACTTCAGTAGAAGCCCCAGCTGCACCGTTCTCCCAGCTCCCCTATAAAAATGCAACGCTGATGTTTTAACATAAACAGGATGCCGAGCGCTGATCCGGCGCAGTTCCCGATGGAAACAAATGTGCTCCCATGCTGTTCCAACGCACTGCACGCCGTGGGGCCTGTCAGCAGGATGACAGTCCTGAGAGACAGCTCATTTCCCTCTGCTCTGGGAATGGCATCACCCTAAAAGAGCCCCCAGTACAGCCCAGAACCTAAGGAGAGTTTAAGTTTCACCAGAGCTTTGCTGAGCAGTGTCATGTCCATCCCAAGGTTCCTGTCTCCTCTTTCTCATTATTGACACTCCTCACCTTGGGATCAGTGGGGCAGCACCTGTTAAAGATGGGAAAAGAAAAAAAAAAGGGGTTGTCTGCAAGTTTTCAGAGCAAATATGTCAATTTGGACTCTCAGGCTTTCATTGTGGCCACCAAAATGCCTGGTTTGCTGACCCCTCACCCCAACACCTCTTCTTGCAAAACTCAATCTGCAGTGCCTAAAACTGGCCCCTGAAAAATGATCATTCAGAATCTTTCCTGGAAATAAAAAAAAAAAAAACAACAAAAAACAAAACAACCAAACCCAACAAAACAGAGCAAACCCTGCAGCCTGGGCCCCCGCTCAGGAGGAGTTTGGCTGAGCCAGATGCCACCAGCAAGGGACATGAACAATAGGGACTTGGTGGGGGGCAGAACAATGGGGTTGGCAGCAGGGGCTGAGCTCAGGAAAGTACACACGAGCTCTGGGAGATGGTGGCTGGGTGCATGTGCCTCTCCAGAGCTTGAAAAACTGCACTTCAACCAAGTCAGGCAGACATTGAGGTGATTTTCTCTGACCAACCAAAATTATGTCCCAGCAAATGCATCCTCAGCCCTCTGTGGGGACCTGAGGACCCTGGGGATGCTGCTGAGGGGTTTTTGAGCTGGTGGGAGAGAAAAGGGAGGCAATGCCCCATGGAGAGCAATCCTGGACAGGCTCCTGGGGCTTGGAGCATGGGAGGTTTTGCCAAGTTCTCCACATATGTCTGCCACGGGAGAAAACCACACGTGATCTCTCAGAGACAGCTTGGAGAACCCCCAGTTAATGTGCCCCCATGCAAAAGGTCTCTCTGTTCTCCATTAAAAGTCTCCCCTCAGTGTCTCTAATTGTAAACAAAACTGAAGTGAGATCAGAATTTATGAAAAAAAAAAAAAAAAAAAAGGAGCTAAACTCAAAAACCAAGCCCCAAAGGAGGCCCCATCGTTTCCCACCCTCCCCTCTCCTGGTGCTAAAAATGCAGGTAATCCTGGTTTTATTTTCCTGCAACTAAATTTGGTGATGATGTCATGTGTGTGGCTGAGCAGAGCAGTTTTCTGAGTGGACAAGTAAGGCTTGAGGACGTATTTAGTATTAATTTATGCACAGCAAATAAAAGCTTTGGTGCCAGAAGATGGGGTGCTCTGTACAGCAGATCAAGAGTCTACTGGGCTCAGGCCTGCTCTGCTCTGTCTAATCCTGAGGCTTTTTGCACAAAATAGAGGCTTTTTACCCCAAACCAAGGCTTTTGGCACCAAAAAGCCAAAGGACTGCCCATGCAGAATGTGGAAGTCCCTAGGGATCAACAGCTCCCACTTTGAGGGTTTGGGATACCCCTATTTAAGGTCTCTGAGTAATAGGGACACCTGGCCACCAGAAAGGGTAATTAGCCACTTGTTAGAGCCCTAATTGAGTGAGAAGATTTGCATCTCAGGTCATGGCCACCAACAGCCAAGCTGAAATTTTGTTTTCACATCATAGGAAAAAATACCAAGTGCCAAGCCATGTGGTAAACCAAAATAGCTTATGAAGCATGCAGGTTTTAGAACACGGGGAAGGATGAACCAGGAAGAAAAAAAAAAAGTAGCTTTATATATAGATGCTAAAAACCGAATATATCACATGACCCAGCCCAAAAAAGGCTTCAGTGAAAAGTTTGTGTCTGGGATTAAGAGCACTAGTCATTACTTTAACTATGTATGGTATGTTCTCGTTTTGAGAAATGTGTACACCGAATATTTTAGCCTTTTCTCATGGAAGGATCCGAAAGGCAAAAAGCTTTTCAGTATTACGCAAATATTAGCCTTTCCAGGATAGTGTTGGCTGGCTGGCTGTTTCCTGTGCTCCTATATTTCCCTGTCTGTGCCTGCTTGTGTGCCCTCTGACTCCATGTGGGGTTTCTGTGGTGGTTTTTTTTTTGAAGCGGAATCTTCCTTTTCCTGTTGAAGGTGGTGAAATACAGGGCAGATCTGAGCTGTGCTTGCTTTCTCCCCTGACTTCCAGCAGTCCTGGTTGATAAACACTGAAATATTTGTGGGGTTTAGTGTGTTTGAGGGTTACTGGACTTTATCTGTTTTAATTCAATGCCCCACAATGGATTTGGGAAGGTCATGGTGTGCTGAGAGCAGGATTTGACCCTTGGTTTGTCAGGTTTATGGACAAACTAGGCTCTTTCCATCTCCTGGATAATTCACACTTATGGAGTGGGATTTAGGGCTCTTCTGGACGTGCCAGTGTCCCATCACAGCCACTAAAGTGAACATCACACTGGAGATACATGAAAAAACTTCCCTACTAAAAATGGACTGCCAAATGAGCCCAGCCAGGCTTAACCTCTCCTGGACATCAAACCATGGAATCTTGGAATCACCAAGGTTGGAAAAGCCCTCTAAGTTCATCGTGTCCAGTCCTTCCCTCAGCGCTGCCAAGGCCACCACTCATCCACGTTCCCAAGTGCAGAATGCACTGCCCAAGGGTGTGGATGTGGAAAGAAGCTCCAGAGATGTTCTTGCTCTCACTGGTGTTGCCACGAGTTGTCACAAGCCCTTTGGGAAGTCACAGGGTGTCCCTGCCAGTGAAATGGGGATAATGACATGGAGTGGCTTTGCCACATGCTCTGCGCTTTGTTGACAAACAGAGCAGAGTAAAACCAAGGTATCCCTCTATTATTATGTATCTCAGTTAGAAAACTTCTCAAAGAATATTTTGCCCATCTGTAGTTGATAGAATCCCAGAACAGTTTGTGTTTAAAGACCCCTGCCATGGGCAGGGACACCTTCCACTATCTCAGGTTTCTCCAAGCCCTGTCCAGCCTGGCTTTGGAAACTTCCAGGGATCCAGGGGCAGCCACAGCTTCTCTGGGCAACCTGTGCCAGGGCCTCCCCACCCTCACAGCCAAAAATTTCTTCCTTATGTCTAATCTAAACCTATTTTCTGTCAGTTTAAAGCCATGTTATGTTTTCCATTAAAATAAGCCTCTTTTAAACCTGGATTTATTGAACTGTGGTCAGCAGTTCTTCATGTTTCTTCATTTACAATCCCCTCCCCTCCAGAAGAAGAAAGTTGTTAAAACTCTTTTAATTGGTCAACAACTCTGTTGTGCTGGTAATGCTGCTCTGGGGCACTTTGATAAATTAAAAAAAAAAAATTGTTTGGCTCTCCCCTGTCAAAACAATTTGCATTGCCTAAGCTGGGATTGGGCAGGACCTGGAGCTCCCTCACTCTGTGTGGTGGCTTTGCATCCCTGTGGCTTCTTTTGCTGCTGTGAGCAGCGTTTGGGACTTGCACAGACTTTACTACACCACGGGAGTTACACCAGTGCCAGAGTCCTCCGTCTAGACAAGCCCTTAAACCTGATTGCTTCATTCCATTACTGATAAAAAGCACTAGACATGGGAATGAGTTTTCCTCTCCATCCTTTCTTCTTTTTTTTTTCCCCTTATATCCCCAAGGAAGGAAGACTTGATTTTTTTCTGATCCACCCAAAAGAAACCACAGCAACCACAACTGCAATTATATATATATATCTTTTAAAAAAACCAAAAAACCTTTCTGGCAATTCTTTCACATTCTTTTTTAAGCTTCTTTGCTACATGTAGAACAATAAATGATTTAAAAATGAAACATAAAGGCATCTGTTTGCACTATATTTGAAATTAAATTGGATAAAGCTGAGAGGGAGCAGCTAGTGACTAATACCAAACAGTGCCCAAGTAATAGTATGACGAAGTTAACAGGACCCAAGTTAAGCTAAGTTTCTTCCTAAGGCAGGAAAGACTCCTTTTCTTAGCTCCCTCTAAATGTCACACTGACTTTTTGCAAGATGGGGCCAAAATATTTATTTTCTAAAGTTATTTTTGGTAGAGAACACTTTTAGGTCTTTTTTTCCTTTGTCCTAAGAAGATGACAAAGCCAATGAACATCGACACCAAGGGATTATTGTCTGGTGGCTTGGCTGCTGCAAAACCATCACCAATATAAAATTCTCACATCAAAGTGTTTCAGTCACTTACTGGAGAAAACGGAGCACAGACCAAAAGCGACAGAAAAGAAACATCTGGATGTTTTCCTTGGTTTTATCCCATCCCTTTAAATCGCTCGTGCTCTATTGCTGTTTCCAGTGAGGCCAGGCTCCAACTGGTTGATGGTTTGGGGGGTGCAAGACTGGGGGAAAAGTCATCCCATTATCCACAGGCTCCTGGAGGGAGAGCAGATGCTCAGGAGGGCAGCTGGCAGCTACAGTTACATCCACAGCCCTTCCACTGAGATACGCGGTGTTGGATTTGATCTTATCACCTCCACAATTAAAAAGAAGTATCAGTTCCAGGAGGCCCATAACCACAGCTCTGGTGTAATTACAGCAGTCTTGCAGCACATTCACACTGTAGGATTATCCCTGGCCTGCCAGCTATAAATTATGCACTAAGTAGGACTCATAATGAAAAAAATGGCATCCTCAGAGCAGCTACCAAGAACATTTTAAGTGCTTGGTTATTGCAAAATGATGGAGCATTTGTAATGAGCCCATTGTTATGGTTTGGTTCTCTCTTACACTTGGCTTGGTGGTGGTGGTGGCAGGGAATTTATGTTCTTATTTTCATATGTTTCCATCTTTTTTAAGGCTTTTAGCACTCAATAAAGCTTAGGTTTTCATGACAATATTCAGACAAGATAGTTAATGAACCGGAGTCTTTAGCAATTGCAAACTGACTTTAAATGAAATTTATATTCTGAATCTGAGGCCATTTAGCCCTTTCTATTTTTAAATTCATTGCCTATCTGCCTCACAAATCAGGATTATTGGCAGAGTCAGCTGACCCTGGGGCTATTTGCTTATTTCAGTAGGTAAAAGAGAAAAAATATATATTATTCATCAGAACTGAAGGCCTCGGTATCCACGTAGCAAGCAGAGATTTGGGGTTATGGTACCAATTTCCATTCTCTCTAAGATACACCTTGAATCAGCAACTACATTACTATTTTCCTTGACCTGCTGAAATGGGAAGACTTTTTCCCAAATGTGGCTGTTGTGCAAGTGTGGGCACTGATGGACATAGAGATGCTTACAGCTTCCACACTCTCAGGTAGTTTTGTTGTCATACTAAAAAAGAAATCCAGTCTTTGTGGGCACTTCAGCATATTTTGCCTATGATTATTTTAACTTTTCAAGATTCCATTGCTATTAAGCATAAAGATTTCTGTGACACATGGTCTGATGCCTCAGAGATGGGACAGGAGCTGGGCTGTGAAAAGTAAGATTAATGAGCTGAAAATGCTTCTCAGAGCTGACAGATGATGCTGGCCCTTTCCCTCCACTTTAAATTCAGTGCTAGGGACCAGCTGTGACAGGGAAGTAGCAGGAACCTAATTTTTCTCAAAATAATAATTCTTGAGAGCTCACATGGATGATGTACTCAGCTCTTGATTGCCACAAGTTGTGATGCTGTGAACTCTGAGCACACACTTTCAAATGAAGCTGTGAAAACACTCAAATAGGGTGAAGAACAAAAAAAACCAAACCAAAACAAAACAAAAACCAGTGATATTCTTCACTTCTAAGGAAGGGCAGGCAGAAGTTGGCCTCTGATGTCTACTTTATCCAAAGAGCAGGTATTTTATAACCTGAAAAATCCAATCACAGAGAATTTGCAGGTAGGGGAGGGGGGATTACTGATCCAGTCCAACCAAACCAAGTGTGATAAAGAAGAAAACAAACTAGATATATTCCCACAATCACAGAAATATTGGTGGGAAGGATTTTCTGAAGGTCTGTAGGTTCTGCTTGGAATGGGATCTGATCAGTGATGGCTTTAGCTGAGCCTTTAAAACTTGCAAGGAGCAAGATTGTCATCACCTCCTGAGTGACCTGGCCCAGTGCTGCAACACCTTCAATTGAAGGCTTTTCTGTTAGTGTTGAATCAAAACACCTTGACCTTCAAAACCTGAGGGAATGCCCCAAACTGCACTCAATATCCCAGGTATGGGATCATCTGCGCTGTACTATCAGAGCAGTGGATCTACGAGAAAAGCAGGATCAGAGTATAGCCAGGTTCCGCACAGAGGAATGACACCAAAAGTCAGAGCAGACTCAGACAAGTTTTTCCTTGCCTGTGTTACTTCTTATGGATCTCAGCTGGGATGGCTTGGATGTGGGTCTGGATGGAAGACTCCCAAATTCCTGAGTGTTTGTAGCCAGAACTGTGTTTGGGTTGGATCTGCGAAGTTTGTAGTGCTCCACAAGAGCTAGTTATTTGTTCTAGCAAATGTACAAACAAGCAGACAAACAAAAACAGAAACGGAAAGAAAATCTGATCTGTTCCATCAGCAATGGGATTAATAAGCCTCAGTTTCCTATGGCTTTGTGATTTCAATTTGAGTACCCATGTGGATTTGATGAGGTTTCATAAGAGCTGATCTCCTACTTCAACTTTTCTCTCTGGCCACCCTTTTATTTTTTCACTGACCTTGTAGGAACTTAACATCTTGAAGATCTCATCAAACCCAACCAGAAAATGGCAAGGAATTCCACAGTAATTGGTGAAGAGTGATGGGAAGATGCACATGTAATCTGATCAAACAGGGCCTTGTTCCTGCAAGAATCTGGGCTAAAAACATGTAGATGGAGGTCATAAGACATCTTTGTGAAGCCTGTGTTTATTAATATATAGATGGGTCCTTGTCTGCCTCCCTGCAGAAGAATTTGTTGTTCTCTTCATCGGAGGTATTGTGATTTATAAGAAAAGGAGCAATTGAGAAGGAAGAATATGTTAGACAGGAAAGGGTTTGTAGATTTGGGACCATATTTGTCCTTACTTTGAAATCACTGGCCTCAAAGCTGAGAAGTAATTTGTCTGAGAGTCTCAGGAGAG
The DNA here is from genome assembly GCF_036417665.1 of Passer domesticus. Classification (NCBI taxonomy): domain Eukaryota; kingdom Metazoa; phylum Chordata; class Aves; order Passeriformes; family Passeridae; genus Passer; species Passer domesticus. The sequence goes on from NC_087479.1 coordinate 8,269,538, forward strand.
AAACACTTCTTAAAATAAAAATAATGGGTAGGGGAAAAACTGCAGACCATCAGCAAGGAAGAAAAAGGGTTAATCCTGTCTACACCAAGCGGCCATTTCCTTGCTTCCAGCTGAAAGGTAGAAATTGCAGAGAAAAGATGTGAAATGAGAAGTGGGTTCACATTTATAAGGGGCTGCTCCAACACTCATAGTGGGAAGGTAGTGGGAAAAGCTGTCCCGAGTATGATGGCAAACAAACAAACAAACAAACAGACAAACAGAAGGGCTTTGAAGGTGGGTGGCTTCCATGTCCGACTGTTTGCCATTGACTGAAACAAAGTCGTTCTGTGGTTTGTAATTGAGCGGATGCAATGGGAGCGTTCGGGCCTTTGATGATGGGTGTGGTTAGACGGCGTTTAGCAATTGTGGCGTGTCCCGCTAAGTACGGAGTGGTCCCTATTGTAGCGCTTCAGTCTGGCCTGTGAGGTGGCCAAAGTGTGGGTTCAGTGACAGCAAACCTCCCCCAAGTGAGAAGGAGCTACAGCCGGGCAACTGCTGAGAAGAAAAGAAAAAACAGAAAAATCCCCACTTTTCTGAGCCCGAGGAGATAAACCCGGGGGTTAAATATTCTGCCTGGCGCCTCCTGCTCTCTTCTCCTCAGGAGCTTCCCAAAGAAGTCATCGGCAAGGCGGTGCTTCCCAGCGTGGGGTGGCAGAGGAAACAATGAGTCAGGTGAAGAGTCCCAGAAGAGCGTTTCATAAGCCCTTGGAAGAGAAACCGAGCAGCGCTGCCTGAAATAACTCCGGGTTGAGAACCCGAGAGCTCGGAGAGCAGCAGCCAAAGCACACTGGCCTGGAGGAACATGGCCAGGCAAGGCGAGGGAAGCACGGGCCCGGGTGCTGGGCTTACCCAGGAGGAGGACAGGAGATGCCAGGTCTGTCACAGGGCCAGGCTCTGGAGCTGTCACCCCAAATCCTTCATTTCCTGAGTCCTTGACCACACTGATGGATGTGGGAGCAAGGACAGATGGATTGAGTTTCTTTAAGAATGTTCTAGTCTTGCAGACACAGTGTGGAAAGAGGAAGAACAAAGTGACCACTGGAGCTGGCTGGAGAGAGCATTGCACTTTTACCTGCCAAGGACCTTCTGTCCCTGCAAGAGAGGGAGGGTGAAGAGAGAGGGATGAGAGGAAAGAGGGCAGATGGAGGGAAGGGAAGCTTTGCAGCAGCATTTGTCATGGAAGCATGATAAATGGGATCATCATGGCTCCCAGGGGAAGAGGTGAAGAACCCCACGGTGCCATCCAAAAGGAACTGATCCATGACATTCATGTTCCTTGTTTTCCACCCCAGATTTTTACATTTATTTCCTCTTTATGCACGCCACCTAAGTGGATCATCTTCTGTGGTGGCCTTAATGGGTCTTTGATAATTTTTGGAGCCTGGAAATTTGCTTGGAGCATATTTTCAGCCTAAATCCAACAGGCTCCCTCCTCTGGTATAATTAAGGTCTATCAAGGAACTGTATATGTTACAATAAGCTCCATAATTCAACACAGGATAGGGCCATCTGCCATGTCAGGATTCATACATATCCATAGGCAATTGAGATCTGGATCTTGCACTGACAGTGTAAGGATCAGTTAAAAGACTGAGGCTTTGCTCCCTCACATGATACTGTGACAGAAAAGAAATTAAGCTGTAGAATTCAAAGTCAATCCAATTTGTATAAATAGGCACTGCAAAAATCCAGAGCTGCAGCTAACCACACATGGACTTCTAACTTACACGGCAGCTCCTTGCTGGCAGAGAAAATTCTGAGCCAAAACATAGCATTGTTGGTCATGGAGAGCACCAACTGTCCTTGCTCTAATTGCAGGGAAGGGATTGAGGATTAGGAGTTCTTTGAGTTAAAGATGGCTGGCAGCTTGATGGTGTTTGTACATACATCAAAGGCTGTGCTTCTCCACAACTCATTAATTTGGGTTGGAAATCTCACAAAAGGAAGTTTTCCAGAAATTCTGTGTTCTGGTTTTACCCAGACAGTAGCAGTTGTGACAGCAGACCTTGGTCTGGGCTGGCAAAAAGTACAGAGGCTGACAAATATGATATTGGTGTCCTGTAGTAACCAAAATAACGACTTTTGATCAAAATAGTGACTTTGGTAGGTGGTACATGAAGAGGACTCACAACCAGAGTGTGAATCAGCCCCAAAGTAGTAACCAAGGACTCCTGACACCAGCATCCAACCCCTACTCCCCAGGGTGCCTCAGCCCCAAACACAGACCTTCTATAACTGGGGATTTAAAGCAGACATGGCACATTTTTAAGCCACATGACACCTTCTGCCAGATGACACAGCCCAGGGACAGGGTCTGGCACTGGTGTGGAAGGCAGGAAGCCACGGGCCAGGGCTTGGGTCATTCAAAGGCTGAGTCTACCACCGCCTGGGAATGTCACACTGCATTTAAGTCACCTTGGAGCATTCCCAGTGTCATGGCAGGAGGCAGTGCCAGTGACCAGACAGCCCAGGGCTCAGGGGTATTCCAGCAGGACCTGGCTCTGATGTTATTTTCTCAATATCTTCTGTCTATTCCCTTCAATTTCTCCAGGCCTCAGGTGTCCTGGGTGCAAGGCAGAGAGGAGCAATGCAGTCCCCAAGCAACAGTGCCCTGAAGGTGAAGTCTCACCTGTGTGAGGGCATCAGCTGGAAAATCAGAATCTGGCCCTTTCCCTTGGGAGGCGGCATTGCAAATTCCATTCAGATTATTTAAAAAACATAGCGATTTGGTTACATAACTAAATCCAAGGCAGAATGAACCAGAGTATTTTGCTTAAAAGGCCAACATGTAAACTAGCTGTTTTGCTTAAAATAAACAGGACTCTCCAGAGGACAGAATTTCTCACAGTCTCCTCTGGGCTGGCCGTGTTCCTGCAGAACTTTGCTCCAAAGCAAAAGGTTTAGATGCTCTGGGGCCTATGGCAATATGAACATGCATTGCCTCCAGCTGGTGAGAAAAGTTGAAGGTTATTGTGTTTCACAGGCAGGATCAGGCCTCCAGAGAGAAGGAGATTCCAGCTGCACAGCAACAAGTGCCACATTCAAAATTCCATGCTGAAATTCGTTATGAAATGATGCCATGGGCAGTATCCCATGCTTTGTTTCAAACCTTTCTCAGGAAAGTAATTAAAATAAAGTAAGGTGGCTGAAAACCTTCTCATTTCTACAAAGTCCTTGGATTTATGGAGTTTAGCCTGGAGAAAAGGAGTCTGAGGAAAGTCATTCTCTATTTCTACAGCCACATGAAAGGAGTTTGTAACCAGGTGAGGTTCAGTGTCTTCTCCCAAGTCACAGGACAAGAGGAAATGGCCTCCATTTCCACCAGGGGAGGTTTAGATTGGATACTGGGAAAAATTTCTTCATGCAAAGGATTGTAAAGCACTGGAATAGGCTGCCCAGAGCAGTAGTAGGGTCCCCATCTCTGGAGGGATTTAAAAGCCATGTGAAGGTGGCACGTGGGGACATGTGTTATGTGTTAGGTGGCCTTGGCAGTGCTGAGGAATGGTTGGACTTGAGGATCTTAAGGGTCTTTTCTAATCTCAATGATTCTGTGATTCTAGGTTTGGGTTTTTTTTTTCCTCTTTCTTCCACCTCATGTTTATCTGGCTTTTTTTCCTGAGGGTTTCCCATTAGAGACATTTCAGAAATCACTTTTGACAAATCATGGAGGGGACCTTCTTATCCATCCATCCATCCATCCATCCATCCATCCATCCATCCATCCATCCATTGCTGATCTTAGAAACATTTGTTTCTAACAGGAAGAGACAAGTTTGCTGGAGGAGGAGATCTGCAGAGAATAGTTGTTTCACCACAGCCTTTAGTTAAACTGAGTGTTATTTTATAAAAGGGGGCAAATCTGGGCTACTATTTTTCATAGCAGGGAGAGACCAGAATGAGCTGTGGGCTACAACAGCTCTTTGCTTTCACAGGATCTGGATGCTGAGAACAGCTTGATAGGAAAGCAGAACACCTTGAAGAGACAAAACCAGACTAATTTACAGAAAGGTCCTCCCATCACCTCCAGTTCCTAATGACCCAAATGACAGAAACGACCCAAAGTTATGTCTTTGGATTGCTTTTTATCTTTGCTGTTCTTGTTTCTAACCTCCCCATGAATCCTTTGCTCCTCACTGAGCTTTCTCCCAAAAGAGAACTTCTGAACTCGAGCACTACAAGGGCCTGCAGTGATAGAACAAGGGGGAATGGCTTAAAGTTGCCACAAGGCAGGGATAGATGAGCTACAAGGAAGAAATTCTTCCCTGTAAGGGTAGGGAGGCTCTGGCACATGGTGCCCAAAGCAGCTGTGGCTGCCCCTGGATCCCTGGAAGTGTCCAAAGCCAGGCTGGAGGGGCATGGGATAGTGGAAGGTGCCCCTGCTTAGGGCAGGGATTGTAACAAGATGAGCTTTCACGTCCTTTCCAACCCAAACCAGTGTGTGAATCTATGGTTCTATGTTTCTGTGATTACATCCAGCTGGAAAGCTGCTAGAAGGAGACAAGGAACCAGCGACGACCACTATTCCCTTCTGGAGTCTTCCCTAGCCCACAGCATGCAGGTGATGTGGTGGGTGTGCAAGGGCACAAGCATTCCATTTCTCTCAGCTTTGTAGCATTCCCTGGTGCGGGGATAATTCTGAATACTGCCATAATTAGTGCTGTGCCTCGGCGTTAACAGAAAATCCATCTTGGACTCCCGTGACTCAGCACTGCGGCAAATCAGCCCCGCTCGCCATTGTCTCCCAAATTCAAAACAGAAGGTCTGGTAAACACAGAGCCCTGACCTTTTGGGAAGGTTGGGTTTTACACCACGCCGAGGGGCTGGCAGGGGGAGGAAGCCTCCAATTCAGCTGAGCAGCGAGGAGCTGGAGCAGAGCAGCCAAAAGGATGTGGCTGAGGAAGCTGAGGGCAGCGCGGCCGTGGGTGATGAGTTGTGTGAGAGGGGTGTAGGTAGAGTGGCCAATTCAACAAAAATAAGGTTGGAGACTTCCCTGCCCACTGTGCCTGACATTAGGCTGAAATCCTCCAACAGACTTGGGGTCCCAGGTGCTGGGTGCTTAGGCAGTACCTGCACAAGAGTTTGGAAGCTGCAGAGCATTTGCTGTGGTGGTTTTCTTGGAAAAAAAAGAAAAAAAAAGAAAAGGCCCCCCAGAACAAAGCCAAGCTGTAAAATAACAATGTGTTGAATTAATTCTGCACTCTGGGAACGTTGAACGGCTGGTGGTGAAGTCCCAGGAATGTGATGCTGCTGCTTCACAATTCACCCTCGCGGAGCTGGGGGTGGTTCATTGTCTTCCAGCTGCACGCTGAGGGCCCAGGAAGAAGGAAAATGCATCCACATCTCCCAGGAAAGTCAAGATGTCTGTGTTTCTTGGTCCAGGCAAAGGATTAGTAAAGCACCATTAACCCTACTATAAAAACACACCAGTTAGGACTTCTTTCATCCCAAACAAAGTTTATAAACACACCCTTATCACTTAGAGAATGTTTATCTTCATGTGCTATAAGTGGATTGCAAGAAAGCAACAGTAGCTAATGAAATTAAATATGATGTTTGGAGGTACATTTTCTTCACTTAACTAAATATGCAAGCATGTGTGCATGCGTGCCTGTGTATTTAAAGAAAAAGAAGCAAGTCTGGGGTTTGGTTTAGCCTAAATCTCCCATTCCAACATTAATTTAGAAGCCTAAATAATACACATGGAAGAGTAGGAAAGAAGGAAAACTCTCCTCTCCTCTCCTCTCCTCTCCTCTCCTCTCCTCTCCTCTCCTCTCCTCTCCTCTCCTCTCCTCTCCTCTCCTCTCCTCTCCTCTCCTCTCCTCTCCTCTCCTCTCCTCTCCTCTCCTCTCCTCTCCTCTCCTCTCCTCTCCTCTCCTCTCCTCTCCTCTCCTCTCCTCTCCTCTCCTCTCCTCTCCTCTCCTCTCCTCTCCTCTCCTCTCCTCTCCTCTCCTCTCCTCTCCTCTCCTCTCCTCTCCTCTCCTCTCCTCTCCTCTCCTCTCCTCTCCTCTCCTCTCCTCTCCTCTCCTCTCCTCTCCTCTCCCTTACCCAAGCCAGCTCAGAGGAGCTTTTCAGGCCATGCTCTGGGAGGATTCTGCACACATTTGTAATTTATGATCACTCACTTTAGAAGCGATTAACGGCAGCAGAAACCTAATTACAGCCTCCCTGGCTGAGCGCAGCATCCTTTGGGGCTGGGGTTTTAATTGTTTTCTATTTACATTCAAGCTTCCAGGGGCTAACAGCCCAGTAAAGACCCCCAACTAACCCCTTCTCCTAAAAGCTTCATTTATTCTTAATAACATGTTTATAGACCTAGCCTCATTTTTCACAGGAAGGTCACGTTTGTTATCCGTGGTTGTTAGGGAAATGATTAAGGAATCCCGGAAACAGTGGAAGTTCCTACCAAGGAACTGCACAAATGTCTGTTAGCAAAATGCTCTTTCCAGCCTGTGAACAGCCATTCATGGACATGAACAGGAGGATGCCTGTGGCATATGGGATCTGTACCCAGGAGAAGAGCAGGAACTGCCTGCACAGTTCAGCTTAATGTGCTCTAATTAGTCCTCTTGGCCTTGACCAAACATAAATTACTGCCATCAGTGTTGTTTTTTACTAAGGGGAAAGTGGAATAGGTTCAACCCACCTCACAGAGGTAGGAAAATATTATTGCAGACAATAAATTTGTCAGTACTTTATTTGGGGAACTCGAGTGCAGTCACTCTGTCGTGCCAGCATCCCGGCAAACACGGAAGCTTTCAGATAGAAAGATAAAGGTCTCTCAAAAGAAAATCTCCTTAAGCAAACTGGAAACACAGCTCTCACTGAGGGAAGCTGGTGGATTAGTGTTTCAGGTTTACTTATTTGTATTAAAACTGGAATGAGCATTCAAGGGTGAGGAGCTCAGTGTGGTAGGTCCTGCATCACTTCAAATCAAATATTTTGGTCCAGCCGCAGCATGGTTACAGATGGCCACTGCTGGGAATGGATAGATGAGGCTACTGTGGTGTTGAAATGTTTGTGACACTGAGTTCTGATAGAACATTCATTTCAAATGAAAAGAAAGTTATTGCCTATTTTTTCCTAACTCTGCTTTACCGGTTGTATTTTCCTCATCTTGATTATTGCATGCCTAAAAAAGGGGCTCAAGGTGTGAGTTGCAAGGAGACTTTAAAAGGATTTTTACAGTAGCTTAGATGCACATTTAGGTTGCTGAGGATTGCTGTACATCAGCTGAGCCTTGTCAAGTGGAGCAGTGGATGTGACTCCAGATGCCAGGCAAAGAGCATTTCCTTGAGCCCCTCTGAAGGGCTTTTCAGGACAGCCTTTAACTCATGAGGAATAATGAGCTGGACCCAAGCAACTTTGCTCAGGATAACAATTTGGTTGAAACTGGTACACCCCTCCAGGAAATTCAGTTTGTAATTGTCATATTCTGATGAAAACCCCATTTATCAGGAGGACATTCCTGACATCCCTTCCCTGAACAGCTTAAATTCCCTTCATAAAAGCAGAACAATTAGATTAATTAATATTTATAGTAAGGAAAGTTGCAGTCGTGCTTCCAGACCCTTTTTTGGGTGCTCACAGATGAAACTTCCAGCCAACATCTTTTCATCATCATGTGCTGCAGACAACCTGCAGAGCACACTGATGTGCTGAAAGCCTAGACTGGGGTTTAAGGAGGGGTTCTCCATCTGAAAGTCTTGCCTAAGCCTGCAAAACTCACTGCTTAAAACATTTAGAATTGTGGTTGGATACCTGGAAAAGGTTCTTCCCCCAGAGGGTGCTGGGCACTGCCCAGGCTTCCCAGAGAATGGGCACAGCCCTGAGGCTGCCAGAGCTCCAGGAGTGTTTGGACAACACTCTCAGGCACAGGATGGGATTGTTGGGGTGTCTCTGCAGGGCCAGGAATTCAAATTCATCCCTGGGGGTTCAACTCAGGGTATTCCATCATTCTGTGTCAGCCCCATGGTGGCAAAGAACAGGCAGAGCAGCTCCTCCCTGCTGTGAAGGTCACAATTTGGGAAGCAGCACTGGACAATGGCCCATGCTTCCCCCAGGAGAAGATGGAGTTTGGCAGTCCTGAAGCATGGAGGAAAGGGTGGCTAACTGGCCCTGTGGCTTTCAATGAACTCCATGTGCCAAAGGACATCCTTGCCTCTTTGCTAATCATAGTGGTCATTCCAAAAGGGAACACCAAAAGGCTGGATCCATGGGTGATCCCAGAAAACTGCACACCTCCACCTTTGGTATTTCCCTTGCCTTTGGGTTGTGTTTCACAGAGCAGTAACTGGTGGAAGTGCAGGGCTGGGGGATCTCTGCTTTCTGCAGTGACACAAGGGCGAGTCCTTCTGGATCCTGAGGTGGAGGGTGTGAGCCACCAGTCCTTCCTCCCACACTGCCCGTGGAGAGAACGTGGTGCGGGACAGCCTGATGCTTTTATAACAACCTTTTCTTCATAAAAAGTCCAGTGGCCTGACCCTTACTTCAGCCTTCTCCCTAAACCCAACCCATATAATTCCTGCTGCCTTTCCCTGTCAGTTTGTGTAGTCCTTCCAGCACCTCCACCATCCAACTTTTTTTTGGACTCTCATTTTTCCCTTGCTTCTCCTGGTGGGATTTTGAGACTTACATAAATATTCCTGGGGACTCCAAGAGACCATTTTCTGCTGAGTTACACGGCTGGAAACCCAGAGCAATCCTACTCACTGGAAACACTGAAGTCAGTGGAGCTACTGCAGCATTTACCGGTGGGAGTTGAGCAATGTCCTGAGTAGCTTCCCCGTGTGTTTTCCTCCCTTTCTGTTCCCGTTCTCTTCCAAGGGAAAAGTGAGGAAGGGAAGATGAATGGATGTGTGAACCATGCAAACACATCGACTCCCTCTAGTGGCTTTGACTCCATATGGAAGTTGAGGGCTCGTTCCTTCATCTCCAGCCTCAGAGGACTCAGTTATCCCAGAGCAGCCCAGGGACTGGGCTCAGGCAGGACAAGGGACACTGCTGCAAGACCTGTCGTCTCATGAGACCCTTTTCCCTGAAAAATGAATTTATTTGGAGAAGGAACAGCTCATGTGCATTGGGAGGGGAAAGCAATGGAGGCAAGAGCTCCTTGTGAGTGTGGAGAGCCCAGGACTCGCTCAGGATTAAATACACAATGGCCTCTTGCTTGCTGGGGCTCTTGTAGACAGTGCTTTGTCCAAAAAGGGCTTTTATTCAAGTTTTTAAAGCCCTGTCACCAGAGATGCTTTATTTTGCCTGTCTTTTCTGCCCTATGTGGCTGATTTTTTGGGGGCTCTCCTTTCTTAGCTCCATGAAACCATACCTATGTGTAATTGTTTTTTCCTTTCATAAAGAAGTCTTGTGGTTACATCTGCAGCTTCACTAAGTTCAGAATCATTCCCAAAATCCTCCCCTCTGAATGCTCGAACACAAGACTTAGATTAGTTTTACTTTTTCAGTAAAAAGCCTTTTAAAATTTTGTTTTAAAACAATACCACAGATCCCTAAGGGATATATTTTTTTTCTCCCAGAAACAAAAGAAGAGAATTGTCTTCAAATTGTAGCCACAGAGGACAATGTCAAAGACATGCTCATTAGCTAACTAGGTCCTCAGTGCAATGATCCCAAATGTCCCTCTGGATTTCCTTGGTTTCCTGCAATCCCCAGTCCTATTACAGGCATTCAGGCAGCTGTGAAGTCTTTGCATGTTTAAAGTGCAGCCAGTGTGAACAGACTTTTCCTACTTTAAGAACATATTTTTTAAGAATACAGGAATATTAGCTATGAGGAAGAAAGGTTTTACAATGAGGGTGGTGAGGAACTGGCACACGTGGCCCAGAGAGATGATGGATGACCCAGCCCTGGAAGTGTTCAAGGACTGAGCAACCAGATCTAGCTGAAAATGTCCCTGCTTATTGCAGAGGGATGGACTAGATAGCCTTTAAATGTCCCTTCCAACCCATATTATTCTGTGATTCTATGAATATAAATTTTTCAGCACTCCTTGAAGATGTGACTTCTTCTGCCCACCAGTGGAGCTGCAACTTTGCTCAAACTCTTCCTATCTCAGCATCACCTCTGTCTCTTACAACCACTGCCGCACACCTTGAAAGCTCTTGCAAAGATTTCTGTGCCACCCTGAGGCTTTCATCATGTCACACCACAGTGCATTTCTAGATGGTTCCCAAAATTCCCAAACCCATTCCTACCGGCCCTTTTTTGTCCTCTCTCCTGTTCCTGTGCTACTTGCCACTTCCCATTCAGTATCAAGAAATCTTGCACAGGTCACTGATGTTCTTCATTCTTCCAGCCCCTGCTGGATTTGTGCTCTCTCCCATGTTTGCAGGAAGTAACCAAAGCACAGAGGTGCATCCTGGACCTCTTTTAAAAATTCTTTTGCGACAGCAATAGGAAAAAATGCACAGAAGTGGGGTCCTGGCTTGTCCCATTGAATGTTCCTATGCCCTATGACAGTGGAGCTATGAATAGAAGAAGTGATGACAATAATAATTAGGATGGGCTAATTTTTATTATTTTTCCATGGAAACTGGAGTGTTTCTGTCAGTGTGATGTCTTGTGCAGCCAGAGGAGATGGAGAGGCCCAGCCTCTGCAGGGTGACTCAGACCCTCTGGATGGAACAGAGGGGGTCTGGCCTGCACAGCTGAGCTCAGGTGGGATTGATCCCTTGGGATTTGCAACTACCCACACCCCAGCACTTGTAACGGAATGGAAAACGCTCTGGGCTTTTGGAAGAGGCAGTCCTAAAATCCCTGATGGGAGTTTTGGTTTTCCTTTTGTAAATGAAGCTGGTGATCCCAGTTCCTGACCAGTCTTTGTTTGCTGACAATGTAAACTCCTGGGGCAAGGATACTTTTTCCCCCCGGATTGCAGCAGAGTTTGGCTGCTTGCTCATCCTCTCCTGCCTGGGCCTCTGGCTGCTGCAAGGGCATGAAGGGATCATCACTGTCAGTTTACAAACACAGGCATCTCCTTTTTTTTTTTTTTTTTTTTTTTTTTTTTTTTTTTTTTTTTTTTTTTTGTGGTTTCCTGCTGAATCTCCAGACTAGGACACCGAAAAACATACAATTAGTAAATCTCCAAATCCCCATCTGAAACAATTACAACCCCGTGGCTGTGCAGCAATGAGATGCTGCTGGATAACGTAATCACAGCTTTACATGGCTGCTGCAGATCTCTGGGTTTGTAATGATTTCATTTCCCCTCTCCCACCTCCTTTATATTTGCCATTATGTGAAACCCTAAGAACTAATTACAAGTGGGTGGATCAAAGATGATACATTTTTATTTTCCTTCCAGCCTCACCCACTGACGGTGAGGAATCCAGCACAACCCATTAAACTGTAGGTACTTGCTGACAGAAAAGGAACCATCTGCTGAACAACTTCTGTTAATTATTTTGGAACACACTAACGAGAAGAAAGCACAGGCCTGTAATGACCTTTCCCTTGGTGGCAGAATCCACTGCAAAGTAGACAGCTGTGGCTTGAAGCCAAAAGTTAATGGTTAGTATTGGCACAAAAGACTCCGGCGCACTAGTATTTATTAATTTCCCTGTAGTGGAGAAAATATTCCAGGCATTCTGAGTAAAAAACTTCCTAGCACCTGCACAAAACCCAGCTCCAAAATATTCATTTAGAGCATTTTTCAAGAGTCCCTCAGAAAATGTGGACTTCACATGTTTACTTCCTCGTGGTGTTCTTTTTGTTTTGTCACATCTGATTTGGTCAAACAACCTTTTGTTTTGTTTAGCAATGAGCAATATTTACACAGGGCTTTTTTGGCACATAAGAATCACAATTATTTCATGTCCCTGAGGCAAAGAGGTCGATGGAAACTTATGCCCCTTGTAGACACGTGGACTGGTAACTCATATGTTTTATTTTTATCTATTTTGTCTGTTTTAGTGCACCTGAATAAACTGGCTTTTTCTTTGCCCTTTCTGGTAGATGCCTGCTGGGCTTAATCCAGAGATCACAGAGGTTTCTGTGGAGCTGAGCAGACTTTGGATCACCCCTCAGAGTATCTGGATATCTTGAGTATGAATTACCCATCTGCCTTAATACTTAAATGGTGTGAAACTTCACCCTGTTTCTTAATAGGTTTTGCAACAGAGCTGTGCCACTGTTTTGAGGGAAGAGAACAGAAGAAGGATATCCTACTGAACTCTGCAGAGTATTTCAGCTACAGCTCTGTCCCTCAATGCTAAAATATCGAACCTTTGAACTGTATTTTAAATTAAACAAGGGATTGCCCATTGCACAGGAGGCCTGGTGTCCTCTGCTTGATTTCTTTGGGTTTTTTTTGACTGTGGAAACTGTGGCATTTCAGTGCAGCAGGGCCATTTCAAGGAGAGTTTCCTCCTGTGCCTAACCAGGAGCTCTAACCAGGAATGCTCTTTCTAGGTCTGTGTTTGCAGCCTTACTGCTCTAAGAGCAGCAGGTAAAGTAAAGACGAAACATAAGTGGTAAATTAAAAGCTGTTTGTGTCTAAGTCATCCCATCTGTGTCTTTTGGATAGAAGTCAACCATCTTTGAAACCACATGCATCAAGCAATTGGCTAAACGTCCTCATAGACAGGATGTCTCCTATTTGCATTTGAAGTGCTGTGCTTTCTGTTTAAAATACGAATGCAACTCCCTTATACCATTTTCTCGACCTGTTTACAAATAGTGGCTGTTGCATAATCGAAAATAGGTGTTAAAATGCTGAGGCTGTCAAGGGGCTTTAAAGCATCTTTGTGTGAAGTACATGAGATTTATTGAAAACACCTGAGGTAGTGAATGCCCCGGGCTCTCCCCTGCCTCCAGCCCAGCCCACCACCACCACTGCCACCCACCACCACCTTTGAAGTCCCTTCATTGGTCATAGAGGCTCTGCAAGTTCGTGTACACACCTATCATTCAAAGGGCAATATATTATCCACATGACAGATGTAATCAGTCCCTTGGTCTCTTAGAAGTGCAGCTGTTGGTGAATTCTTTTTTGTGAATGTAATATTTGAGAAGACTTAAGTTAAAAACTGACACTTCCATTGAAATCTCATCTCCTTTGGAAAGAAGGTTTCCCTTTTCTGGCTCTCCTCTGCTTGTGACAGCCAGGGATGTGTCAAACAGCATTCAACTGACAGTTTCCAACAGAGATGCCATTAGCAAAGATGGCATGAAAATAACACTCCCTTAGAAACACTTTTAATGTGAGCTGTTTGTTTCCAGAGCTGTGGCAAGGCCAAGTGAAGAGGAAAAACCTAATTTAGGAGGAAGGCATCTATTGCAAGGAAAAAAAAAAAAAAAAAAGAGATGCTGCAGCTTGGGAACAGGTAGATGCAGAGGAACCAGAAGGAGCAGGACCAGATGAGGAGAGGGAGAGATGCAGGGACCAGTAGTCATGATCTTGGACCATTTAACCCTCAGTCTATGCACCAAGCAAGGTGACTCCAGCTCAAATCCACACTAGAAAATGACATTAAGAGCAAGGAGAAGTGTGGGGGAACCATCTGAAAAAAAATTGTTGGCAGCAGTTGCCCAGAGAAGCTGTGGCTGCCCCAGCCCTGGTAGTGTCCAAGGCCAGGTTGGACAGGGCTTGGAGCACCCGGGGATGGTGGAAGGTGTCCCTGCCCATGGCAGGGGGTGGAGCAAGATAAGCTTCAAGGCCCCTTCCAATCCTAACAATTCTATGATTCTCTGATGTCTGGAAGGAAGGCACTTCCTTGCTTTGCAAACAGGGTAAGGTACCCATCCCCAGCTGGGCCAGCTGCCCAAAGTCTTGGCTCAACTGGGAGGCAAACCCCAGGCTGCCCAAAGGCTCGGCCAGTGCCTGAACCACGGGCTCGTCCTTTCCTTTTATTGGTAAAAATAAAAATATGACCTTCTTTTGGCAGCCTTACAGAGCAGATGCTGCTTTTTAGATGACAGCATAGAAATGCAGAAAAACTTTGGGGATTTGCAGAAATTCTTTCCAACGACAGATTGTCTGGCCTACCAGTGTCATAATGTCAGGCCTGAAACACGCCGTAAAGCTTTCTTTCAGCAGAACAAACACAGCCCCCTAGACCAGCTCTGTGACAAGCAAGTAAAACAAAGCAGGATAATTGTGGCTGGAAACCCACCAGGCTCTTAATGTGACCTCTTGAATACTAATAGTTATTAGAGATGCAATGAATAAACGTCAGGAATATCACCAGCAATCTGTATTTAAGAGAGGGACTCCAGAGGAAAAGTTTGTGAACACAAAAACCACTTCTGAATGTGAGTTACAGAGGAAGTGCTCACATGGCTTCTGGAGAGCCTGGGTGTGTTATTAACACCCTGGTGGACTCAAGGATGGAGACAGAGGACTCCTGGCTGCTACAAGCTACCAGATTGTCAAATCCCCTGATGCAGAAGATGAAATCAAATATTTTTATGGAGCTTTTTTGCTCAATAAACACACAGGTGGAAAATAAGTGAGAAGGGAATAAAAAGGATATGGCACAGTGCATGCTGATCCACCTTAGCATTTTTGAAAGGCCACAGGTTGCCTATAAACAGTTTTTTGTGGGTGGGAGAATGTGTCAGTCATGTAAACAAGGCAGCCTCAGGTGCCCAAGGCTCTTGGGAGATCCCACTCCATTCTCCCTCCCACCCAATTACTGGATAACTGGGGGAGGTGAACCAGGGGTGTGTGACTTATGGGGTTATGGTCAGAGTGCCTTCAGGGCAGGAAGGCTTCCTTTCCTGGCAGAGTTTGCCTTTGCCTTTAACTTTGAGCATTTTAACTATAATCTCAATACCTTTTCTACTTCCAAATATCTCCTTCATGCTCCAGCATCAAGGGTGACATGTCAGTGCTGAAGTCCTGCCCAGAGATAATTCCATGCTGAAAACAAACCCAGAACTTTAATATATGCAGCCAGAGACCTGGTGTTGGTAAGACCAAACTGCAAAATGAAGAAGGTAGACTTTGTGATGTCAAGAGAAGTTCTGCTTTGGCTGACAAGTTTCTGCTCTTCTTTGCATAATAATGTGAACAGAATTCACAGAGTAAAAAAACTAAAAAAACCCACCAAAACAACAACAACAACCCAAAAAACAAACACTCCCTCCCTCGCCCCCACCAAATAAAACCACCGAAACCAAACCAACAAGCACCTCAACCCCATATTTTGTTTGTGCAGGAACTGGAAGAGGAGAGAAATGGGACACTGGGTTTTTCCATATGTGGGTCTCAGTGCTGCAAAGGAGAAGCTAAGAGGTTTGATTCCAAATAGCCATTGGTGTGTGGCCATCATTTCATCCTACTGAGCAGCACATTGTACATAAGACTCCTTGCACTAATTCTTGAATTTTTGATTTCAAATGACTCAGATGCCTTGGATGCTCCTTGGGTTGGTGCCTGGCTCTATACTCATGGCAAGGAATAGCCTGACCTCTTTTATCCACATTTAATGAAGAAGCAGAGATCTTGTGTCAGCACAGCCAAAGCTGGTGTGGCTCGTGCAGAGCTGTTCCCCTTTAAATTGGCTGCTCAGCTGAGCCATTTGTGTGATTTCAGCAGATCAGATATGTCAGCCTGTTTCCTTTTTCTCATTCCCTTCTCCAGCGTCACCAGTGATATGACTTAAGACTTGGGAGGTAGCACTGAGGCTCGTTGGGTGGTGTATGTAAAATGAGACACTGTTTAGTTTCAAGGCTGGGATTTCAAGAGCTTGGTTGCACAGGCTGGGTAGAAAAATGTTTCTTTTTATAGGTTTGAGTGTGCCACCCTCAAATGTCATAGAGAATCCCCTTGTCCGTGCCATGGACCTCTGCATCTGCTTGGCTGCTTCCTACTCAGCCTTGTCCTTACCTCTTTCCCCTCTTTCTAAGGGAAACAATCCCTTGGAGGTTTTTTTTTTGTTTTGTTTTAGGTTTTTTTAGTTGTTTGGGGGGGGTTTTTTGGGGGTGTGGTGGTTTGTGGGAATACAAGGTTTCAGCACTAAAGCACAGGTTCAACTTCGGTGATTGAGTTGGACAGGAATATAACAATGCCCTAAGATACAAAAACACCCAGCTTGTAAGAGAGGATGAGCCAAACCAGGCCAGCCTTATTTTGAGCCTGAGCTGGGTTCCCACCTTTCAAACCCACACCTCACCCAGGAGCAGAGGTGTCCTACTGGGAAAGCTGTGATCAACGTGGTGCTGATTAGACTTCAGATGGCACGAGCTTGAGGTCCTAATTGCTTCCATGGGTGTTTGCACCTACCCTGTGCACTGCAAATTGGAGGCATGGCTGGTGTGAGGAGATATGTGACTTGGGCCAGTGACACAAGCTCTGTGCTGGGGGGCTGCCTGAAGGGTGTTTCACCCCGTTTCCCACTTGCTGCAATTAAATTTCCCCTCTCTTTCCCACCTTACACTTCCCCAGACTGTTCCACCTTGCTGTGGATGCTGAGACTCTCCTGCCAGTCAGGCAGGGGTAGTGTAGAGCTTTTAGAAATGAAATTCAGAAAGTCATGTCCCCTTTATCTGATGGGCCCAGGGAGCCTTGGCAGGCCCTTTGTTCTCAGCTGTGTGTGTGTGGGGGGAGCCAGAGGATCCTCCTGGTTCTGGGATGGGATCTAAGGGGACTGGTACCCAGAGAGGCTCTCAGATCTGTCTGCCTGCCTAAGCGTCCTAAAAAAAGTCCTAAAAAACACACTGACTGCAGCATGCATAGCCCAGTGTGAAGTCAGCCAGGAACAAGCCAGAGAACCTGCCTCTGACCCTGAGGACATTGCTTGAAAAATATTTTCCAGAACTCAGTGCCTGGGGACCTGCAGCTAACAAACATTCTGGAAGTGTAATCACAGCCTTTGGCTCTGCTGCCGAACCACCTACGGGAGGTGAGTTTAAAGAGAGCGGCTTTAAAGCTGTCAACAGAAGAAGGAGGGAAGCCAAATTGCTTTCGTGCTTGCACTCTCGTGCCAGCTGGTTTGTCATGGGATTGGTATGTAGCAAAGATAGAGTTGTCTGCAGAAAAGCTGTATTATTCTTTTTTTGGATGGGCCCGCTGGAGATCAGTCAGGACCCACAGTAATTTCCTGAGGGGACAAATCCAGGCCTGAGATAGGCCACTGGCTCCTCGGAGGTTGCATGGAGCTCTGTGTTGGGTCACAAAGTCAGCCTTTGAGGAGAAGAGCTGGAGAAGCCTTCCAGGAGTGAGAGCTGATAAGACAGCAGCTCCCCAGCTGTGCTGTGGCCTCACAGAGCCGCGGATGTCATCGGAGGAATGAGAATTAATAACCCTGGGCCAGACTCTGACCTCTGCTATTCAGCCATAGATCCCTGGCAGCTCGTGGGACTCATCCCAGCCCTCCCACAGCCCAGGTCCCCTTGTCTCCCACGGATTCTAAATGGAGCTGGGGACATCTGGTCCCTCTCCAAAGCAGATCCATGTGGAGAAGGATGTAGCATTGGAGAGCAAGCTAAAGGTCAAGGGTGTGAGCTGAGCATCAGCCTGGGCAGAGTGTGGCTCCACTCTTCCTCCTGGCATCTGGAATAGAGAGGTGTGATAAGGACCACCCAGCCAGGGATGTAACTTCCTGTGCCAGTCCAAGGGTGACCACTCAGATTGGGTGAGAATGTGGCACAATTGGTCAGAATTCATGAGCAGGGCTTGATGTAGGCTTGATAGAAGAGAAATCCCTGGCCCCAGGCAAAGCATGTGGTGTATTCCCACAAGGATCCAGGTGAAACTGAGGTCAATCACATTAACAGGAGCTTTTCCAGACGAAGAATTTGCCAGGTGTCCCGGCTGCAGGGTGGAAGGTGTTGGTCAGCATGAAGCGTCCTGGAAATGCTCTGCCGGTGTCAGCTCTGTCTGTGGGCTCATGGGACACACAAAGCCTGAATGATAAGGATGGGGGCAGGTGGCCCTGTGCAATGGTGCAGGGCAGTAATATATTGCCAAAATATCAGACAAAGTCTTCCCCCTGCAAACCTCAGTGCTCTTTCAGGATTTTCCTCCAAGATGCAGACATGAATACCCGAGGTGGCACCCTCAGCATTTCCCTCAACAACTCCTTAAGTTCATTTGCTCAATAAAACACACTAATGTAAGAATGCAAAGGGAAGAATGGGCTGTAGAGAAGAAAAGGACTAAATATATGCAGAATAAATCAAGGCTGAAGTGTTCCCAGACCCCAGAGCATTCTTTGTGGCCTGTGTGGGGCTGGGGTCTTCCCTTGGATCACCCACTGCCATTTCCTCGGGCACCTTGAGGTGAGAAATCTCACAGCTGGCCAAGCTGGGCTGGACAGTCCTGACAAATTATCCTCCTCTAAAGCCCCAGCTGGGCTGCAACCCTGCGGCGATATGAAAGCAGAGCCCTTTCCTCACCCTCTTGTCAGAGGTGCCTTTTCAGGGGTGTGAGATCGGCACCCGTCGCTTCCTGGTGCTGCGAGGAGCCGTGCGTGAGCTGCAGCCCCACGGCTCCTCCCCACATGTGGCTGATCCCTGGTGATGCTCAGCCCACACCCTGCATCCCCATCCTCCCCACGAGCTGTTCCCACCCTCCAGCTGGCTGGGGAGAGTCTCCAGCTGCCTCCGTGAGTCAGGAGCGTCGGCTCGGCCCGTCCTCACCTTTCTGGAAACCTTGGCAGCCCCTCGTGGGCCCCAGGGACATGGCTGCAGGAACGCGCTCTCAAATGAGGTTTGCAGTGGGGAAAAGGTGTGGGGAAGGAGGGCACGTGGGAGGCTCAGTCCTAGCTGCCACGGGACTCTGTTCTCCAGGGAGAGAAAAGGATTTTGGGGGATCATGGATTTTTCAGTCACTTTTCTTACTCCACTGCTGTCTCGATTAAACCACAAACAACCAAGCCTAACTCTGTGATTCCTGGGCTTAATGGGGTGGATGGATTGAATGGTCCTTTCCTTATTTAGTGCAGGTGATCCAGAGGTAAATGGTGCTTGCGAGTGGCTGGAGATGCTGAGATGAAAAACACGTGTGGAGCCGAAGGGCTGGGAAGGGACTTGTTAAGTCCATGTGTTGTATTTCTCTCAGCCCTGAGCTGGAGGCACTTACAGGACCCAGCAGACTCCACAATGAACAGTTCACCTGTAGACCTCCTCTGGGTTTTCCCCCAGAGCACTTTGCAGCCTCAGAGAGCCTCCAGCATGGAGTGGACAGTGCCAGGCTGATGGAGGGCACTGGGGATGAGGATGGTGTTGTTCTCAGAGCTGAAGCAGGGGCACTTCCATCCCAGCTCAGACAGAAGGACTGGTAGGAAGAACAGTGTTTTTATTTAGTCTTTATGGGAAAAACTGATACTGCTCCTCCAAGATCTCTGGGTATTTCTACAGGCTTTAGGACATGAGTAGTGCTCTCCTGACTTTTTCTGGAGACACAGGTCTGTAGGATCCTGAAGTTTTCTGGTGTCCTGGTGAGTGCTCTGAGGCTGGGACTCCAGTGAGGCACAGGCCAAACCTCTGCCTGCCCAAGCTGGCTGGTACAGGTGGTCCCTTCCCATTCCCAGTTCCTGGGATATTATATCATCTGATGTGTTTATCCATCTGTTTGCAATCTTGGGGAGGTTGGTGTGGTTTTAATTAATGAGCAATTGTTTTTGTGGTTGTTGTGCAGAGCCCAGAGCGATTCAACAGGGGTGGGGGATGCTTATAAATAAAACAATTATTATTACCCAACTTCATTAACATGCAATGCTGCTGTTCCCTCCTTCTGTCCTGCCCCTCATTGCTGTGTCTGGCCAGGTGGGTCTGGAAGGGACAGTAGTTACAAGAGCCCAAATGCTCTAAGCAGTGGCACTGTGGACTCTCTGATGAGTCTTTCCCTCATCCAGGCTACAAATAATATCTCTCTCCTCCAATAATTTCCAAAACACTTCCAGAAGAAAAATTATTTTTGAAAGTTTTGCTCTTCTGCCAAATTGACATGAAATCATCAGTGGGTTAGAAACTATTTGCAATAGATTGATGGTGTGTGTATCCACCTGTGCACAGTGGCTATATAAATTCTGGGTTTGGGGGAAATGAGGCCCAGAAATGGGCATAGGTGCCTAAAATCACATTTAGGCAGGATTTTGTACCCAAGTTGCAAAAATCCCTTGCAGAGGGGCTCTTGGATGCTCCCAAGGTGCTGGATGCCTTTGTGCCCATCAGGTGCTGCAGCTGGTTCGTTCCCCATGACCTGCTTCACCTCAATAAGGGTTATTCTCGGGTTTGCTTTTTTACTGCCTGCCTTCTTACAGCTCCTCAGGGTCCCTGGAGCCTTGTGATCTGCTTTCTCCAGAAGATTTTATAATTGCTGCTTTGTTTTTCCCCCAATAACCAGAGCAATGCAGTACAGCTCAGCGTGCTCAGCCTTGCACCTGCTGTGGGGATGGAACCTGCACCCACCCCCCCTGCTTTCCACTGTGATTTGGATTTAATCAGGAGATGTTACACTGGACACGGGATGGGGTGGCTGTGGGAGGGTGTGCTGTGGCAGTACAGTGCCAAAGGCATTGCTGTCCTTGTCACCTCATGGCCACAGCCTTCTCCACCCTGGGGCACACAAGATGCAGCCAACTGGCAGCTCTCCAGGGTCCAGGTGGCTGCTGGCCCTCGGGTTCTGCTTCTTTGGGGATGGATGTGGCCAAGACTGGCTCCTTCCAAGGACTGGAAGGAGCACGAAAAGAGCCCAGCAACTTTCCTCAATCCATGCTGATTTGCCTGGATCTTCATCCCTGAGCCAGGCCACACCAACTCACAGGGATCTGGGGAGAAGCAAACCTTGTGGTCTCACCACAGACAGATCCAGACGTGCTCCGCAGCCCCAGCACAGTGCAGAGTATGAATTCCCCATCAGACAGCTCTGCTTTACCCTCCACATCTGTGTCTCCTCACTGAGGAAGGGTGAGGAGATGCCACCACATCCTGGTGTAGGCTGGAAAGGCAGATCTGGCTGTGCCTTGGTCCCTATCCAGGTGTAAGGAGGTGTCCTGGGACCCCATAATCCTGCAGCATCAGCTGGAGCTGGAGGAGCTCTGCAGAATCCTGAGATTTCAGAATGCTGGGACAGCAAACTTTGGGATGTCTATTGGGGGAACACCACAAATGTTCAGGAAAAAGTTCCTTTTATTCCTTTGAGCTCCCACAGTGGCTTATGTACCCTTTTCCAGCCCCTCTCTTACCAGGAAGGTATTCCAAAGCTGGGGTCTCCTGGAGCCCAGCAGGACATGGGTGACATCAGCTGTCCCCTGGCTCTGAACAGGCAGGAGCTGCAATGAGCAGGGCAGGTGCTGGTCCTGCTTTGAGGAGCTGATGATCTGCTGGAGGAGAAGCAGGAGGTTGCTCTGCTTCTAATTGGGTGATGAAAGCCCATTTAGGAGGCCAAGACCTAATGGTCAGAAGCAGGAGAGGCAGGAATGGAAATGGGACTGATTCCTGGTGCAGCAAGGATGGAGCAGCCAGCACCAGCTCTCCCCACTGTGTGGATCTCAGTTCTCCTCATGGCACAGGGATCTTGGAACTGCACTTGGGGAGGATGGGGTTAGCTCCTGGGAAGGCCTTGGCATTAAAAGGGGTGGATAATACATTTTGAACATCAAGATGTCTTGGCTGCATGTTGTATTATATTTATATTGGGCTTTTTATTAAAAAAAAAGAAAGAAAATAAGAGCTGATTGGAATGACAGTTTTTATCAAACAAAAATTCCATGTCTCCTGGAAGATTTTGGTATAGACAAAGATTCAATTCCAGCAGGGAAGTGCTTGGTTGCTTTGGTGACATCCTGTCTGAGGGGAAAAGGCATCATGGACCCTGCAGACCACAGATGAGCAAGAGCAACCTCAGCCTGGCAGATGAGGAGGACTGGAGCACACAGTGAGCACAGGGCTGAGCACAGATATTCCCTGCAGACTCAGGGTTTTGAAGCCATTCCCATGGCATCCCTCTCACCAGCCCCCCGTGCTGTTTGCAGCACCTCTATGGGTGCCCCATCTCTGTAGGGTTGGAATGAAGGATTTCTGAAGGGAAGAGCTTCTAAAGGGACAACATAATGCCCTTAGTCCCCCTGTTGTGGGGGTCTCAACAGCTCTGGCTTCAGAAAAGCCTCTGCAGCACCCAAAGATCTGCAAATCACACACATTGCCCATGAGCTATGTTTGCAGAATTGGGGAGAAGAAGTGATCCGTGGACATGGGAGATACAGGGCAGTGAAGTGATGGAATAATTCACTTAGTATTGGGACATTTATGAGTCACCTTCCTCTGCCCCTCCCCTCCGAGGTAGATGTCATAAGGGAGACTAACCCCGCAGTAATCTCCATATAACATATGTGATATGTTTACTTATTTCTTTCCTCTGTCTTCCCTGCTCTGCAATGTAAATAGTCATTTGTTCCTCTTCCAGCTGCTGGTACATGGTCTCACCAGTAGGAAATATATTATCATCCAATAAAACCAAACTCTTGGTGGCAATGATGATGATTTATTGATTTTGGCTCCATCGCTCTCCCAGATGGAAATAGAAGCTGGCAGTTAGCTCATGTCTTACAACCCAGCCTAGCCCATTCCTTCAGCTTGCTGAATGCTGCACTTTGGAGACAGGATCTGCTCCTCCAAAGAAAGTTTCCAGGGCTGTGGCTGGATTTCTTTAAGACTTCAATCAGTGTCAGTTAAATGTGAATGCATCATGGGGACCCCCACTTCCCAATGCCGAGCTGCCCCTGGGACAGAGACATCCAGGGCACCTCTCCAGCCCTGCAGGGATGTGTCCACCCCAGTAAACACACACACTGGGAAGCTCCTGAGCCAACCCAAATAAACACTGAGGAACAGCCTACAAAGTCCTGACCCATGGAAACTTCCTGGGTCCAAGGTCTCTGCAGCTGGAGAGGATGTCCTTGCTCACAGCTGCAGTGCCTGCTCCCTTCCCAGAGACTCCGTTCCCTTTCCCTGCCCACCCTGACCCCATATGAAGCCACGGGGCTCTGAGAAGTGGCCTGGGAGACCCGGTGTGCCTCCTTCCCAGGGTCTAGTGCTGGGCTGCTCTGTTTGCTGGCTTGAGTTCAGCAGGCAGGGCCTTCCCTGGAGCAGGGTTTCCAGCTGAGCCCACACACTTGCGCTGTGAGAAGAGCTGAGACCTCTGTGGTTGGTTCGTGTTTCAGAAGCCACTTGTGTGTGGAAGCCTCTTGGCTGGGCACTACTGGCTTTGCAAAAAACCCTTTTTTCTTTAGTCTTTTTAATTTTTTTCCCCTCGTTGATCCTCTAACCAGGCCAAGAGGAACAGTGGGAGCCACCAACCTGCTCAGGGCTGAGCAGGTCCTGATGCCTTTTGTGCAGGGTGAGGATTAATGGAGGTAAAAACAGAACCACCTTGGCTTGCCTCATCAGCTGGTTTGGAGACCTGGATTGAGTCCCCACAAAAAGGCTCTGGCTTGTAAAAGAAAAGCCATGTACAGTCCCTGAAACTCAAACATTTGTTTGATTTTTAGGTCCACAGCTTCTTTGGAACAACCAGGCTTGGATAAAGGCATGGCAGGACAGCCACTCTGCGCTGCCATCTTCACCCTGGTAACCCGCAAAGCAGCCTTTCCTTGATGTCCCACTTTTGGCTGCATCACCCACCGTGGCCATGAGCTGGTGGAGAGGGGTTTTCCAGGAGCAGCCCAGGAGCAGTAGCCTGTTTTCCATGGCAGGAACCTGCCAGCTTGGCCGTGCCTGGGGCTAGACCGGATTACAAATGCCCTTAAAACTCCCGCTTCATCCTCCGACTGCTCCTGGTCAGAATCTTTCATCTGTTTTGGGAAAGTTTGGTTAACTTTCATGTGGTTTCCAAAAAAGAAAATCATCCACCAGAATTTCCTGTTATGCCATCAACCTCCAGCTCGGCCAAAAGGAGCAGTTTACTGTTGTTTACATAGCTGCAAAAATGTACTAGGACCTTCCCAGCCCAAGGTGCCTGCTTATTCTTAAAGCCTGGCCTCCCGAGGCTCTGAGTGCCATTTGCAGCTGTGTTTTGCTCTGCAGGCTCTCATTTCTGGGGAGGGAATTTCTCCCAGGCAGGAAACCATGTCTTCACATGCCTCCACTCCACGCCTCGTGCCAAGGGGCCCTGGTTCTGACGGGGGATGCAGGATGCTCCTGCATTTGCAGATGTGTGCTGGAGCAGGGAAACTGCTCTGAAAGCTCCTGCTGCCACTGTGAGTGCTGTTAAATTGTGGCATCCCCTGGCTGGGCATGGAGGGAGGGAAATGGCTCAAGGTGCAGCAGCCAGGGTGGGTGGAAAGGGGAACTGTGGGGCAGGAGGAGGGAGAGCAGCAGGAAAGAATGCAGCTTCCCAAGAAATCTCATTACTATTTGGGGAATGATGCTGAGTCCTTGCCAGACAGGAGCCAGGCTGGGACCCCATGTAAAATACCTCTGGGATCTGTGGGAAGGTGAGCAAACAGCCTCTATCACAGGGGCTCTCTTGGAAGACATGTGGTCTTCTATATTTTTGTGTTAATTGGCCTCTTTTCCAGGTGCTGGGGTTTGGCATATGGAAAAGTGGTACTTGCACAGGAAAATAAACCTGTTTTTTGAAGTAGACCTGGAAGGATCTGGAGAGCATGGGGGAGGCTGTTAGACCCATCTGCTCCCTGTACCTCTGCCACGGGGCACCTCTGGAGTCCTTCAAACATCACAATGAAAAAACAACCTCTCAGCAAATGCTGCATTAATTTTGAGCATTATACAAACCATCTGTCCTTGGGGTCTGCTGTCTGGGGAGACAGCTCTGGCAAAGCCTGGCTCTTGCTAATCAAACAAAAGGCCAGTGTGGGAATGTATCTATGGGAAAAGCTCCCCCAGAGATAATCAGGGGGTCAGAGGAGGAGAGGAACCATTTGAATTTGTACATTTGGGGTGCTGTAGGCATAATTTAAGTCCTGAATGGCCAATAACTCCAATTCCCCAGCTGTCTAATGATATGCAACCATGCATTTCATCAGGGGCCATGGAGATGCTTCAAGGGCTGGAGCCCCTCTGCTCAGGCAGGGAGAGCTGGGGGTGTCACCTGGAGAGGAGAAGGCTTCAGGGAGAGCTCAGAGTCCCCTCCAGTGCCAAAGGGGCTCCAGGAGAGCTGGACAGGGACTTGGACAAGGGCCTGGAGTGGCAGGACACAGAGAATGGCTTCCCACTGCCAGAGGGCAGGGATGGATGAGATACTGGGAAAGAACTCCTGGCTGTGAGGGTGGGCAGGCCCTGGCACAGGGTGCCCAGAGAAGGTATGGCTGCCCCTGGATCCCCGGAAATGTCCAAGGCCAGGTTGGACAGGGCTTGGAGCAGCCTGGGATGTCCCAAGGTGTCCCTACCATGGCAGGGGGTTGGAAAAAGATTAGGTTTTTGGTCCCTTCCAATCCGACCCATTCTCTGGTCTGTGTCTCTCTTCCTGTGATTTGTTTCAGCACTGAGACCTAAGGGATCCACTGCAGTGGGATTATGCTGCTGTTTGTTGGCAGAGCAACAAATGCTTAAGAGAAAGCAGCAAAACCTCCATCTAGAGGTGATATCTGAGTGATTTCAAGGTCTCTGCTCTTTGAATACTTCTGAAAGACCTGCCATGAAGATAACCCCATTTCCCACTCAGCTGCTTTCACCTGCAGGGATTTTACACCCCAGCAGAAAGAGCTGAATCACTGAGCTTCCCCCAGGGCACTGATCACAACCCATAAAGTGCATTGAAGTTTATGGAAGGAAAAGCCAAGTTACATTGGTCACACATAATATCTGAAGTTTATAAAGGGTTAATAAAAATTTAACAGGCAGTTTTGCAAATGGTTACTCACTTAGGTGCCTGATGTGGTCCTTCACAGCCGTCATCTGCTCATTAGGATCAATCTGTAACACAGAACAGTCAGACCTGTGCTCTGCTTATGGACAGAAATAATTTGGTTTCATTTTTCTAATGTGGAAGATATTTTAACAGAAATGCAGTTCTTTGAAATATACAAATGAAAGTCTTGAAGTGGCCTTACTTTTTAAGGAACAAAGTAAACTTTTAAACATATATTTTTTTTAATCAGGAGAAAAAAATCAGTTTTGCTTATTTCCTCTCTTTTTCCTTTTAAAATGTGGAAAATAAATCCTGCAACTCTTTTCATCATATACTCTTTTTTTTTTTCCAGATCGACTTTAAAAAGTAATTTCTGAACAAATCCTTAACTAAGACTCTGTGCTTTTATGTTTATATAGCTATTGATTTGCAGTATTTTTAAAAATTAAACCTTTGTTTTTCCATTAATGAAAATTTATGTAAATAAAGAATGAAAAATAAGTCACTTTTGATATAAGTAAACGTGTAAGATTTTTGCCCAGCTCAGAAGTGATGAGGATTTCAAAATACGGTCTTAGGAAAATCTTTCTGCAAGGTAAAATAACGATGTGACCAGCATAGGAAACATTTTTCAGAATATTTATCAGTTCTAAAAGCCATTCTCCTGTATGTTTTTCAGTGAGTTATGGAAAATGTTTCTCTTGCAGGAGCAGGGCAAGAAAAGTAGAGACTTGGGGTTGCCTTCTTAATGGAAACCAGCATCACATAATGCTTTCCAATAAAAAGAATGTTCTACCCGACTGGAGCTCCAGTCCTACAATAATCAGTCGGAATACAATTATCCATCCTGGAATTAGATCAGTAGAGCTGGTGAAAACAACCCAAAACATTGTTTTTTCTCTTTTTTTGTTTCCCTAAATGAAAAGTTATTTTCAAAATTTGTTTAAATGGAAATATGCTTGCCTGAACATCAAACACTGGAAAAGACCTCTCATCATAGAATTGTAAAATCGTGGAATGGTTTGGGTTGGAAGGGATCTTTAAAGCTGATCCAGTTCTACCCCCTGCCATGGGCAGGGACACCTTCCACTGCCCCAGGGTGCTCCAAGCCCTGTCCAACCTGGCCCTGGACACTTCCAGGGATGCAGGGGCAACCACAGCTTCTCTGGGCAATCTGTGCCAGAATCTCACCACCCTCCCAACCAGGAATTCCTTCCCAATCTCCCATCCATCCCTGCCCTCTGGCAGTGGGAGCCATTCCCTGTGTCCTGTCCTTCCATCCCTTGTCCCCAGTCTCTCTCCAGCTCTCTTGGAGTCCCTTTAGGCCCTGCAAGGGGCTTTGACGTCTCTCTGGAGCCTTCCCCTCTCCAGGATGAACACTCCCAGCTCTCCCAGCCTGGCTCCAGAGCAGAGGGTCTCCACTGCTCTGGTAATTTTTTGATTAAAATTATATTATTTTTTGCCTCCTCCTCTAATTTAAATTTGGCAAAACAAAAACATACCTGTACTTTTTTTAAAATTCACTTTCTCCATGGGGAAAAAATTCCTATATTCTGACTTTTTTACCATGAAGTCATACCTAACAGTGGGTGCCCTGAGAAGGTAAGTCCATAAATTTAAAAAAAAATCCTGCATGTTTATGTGTTGGTAGATGGACAAACCCTCATCTTCTGCACAGGGCTGTAGGATCTTAGTGGGAATGTGGTTGGGATGGCCTTGGGATCCCTTTTCAGCTGCAAGGCTGCATTTTAGGCATAACATGTTCTGAACCTGGTCCATTCAGTCCAGGTTCTGTCTCCAACAGGAAAAAGACACAAAGGAAAGTGTGTGTGTGGTGTTTCTCCCAAAAATCCCACTACCTCCAGCTCGGAGGATTTTCTTAGCCTGATGTGACCCATTTTCCTAGTAATCCCACCTGGAGTGCTCCTCCAAGTAATTGTCCCATCCCTCTGGGATCCCAGGTAAGCTTTTCACACCCATAAGAAAAGATTTTCAGCAGTTCCTTCCCCACCATGGGGGAAATGCCTCCTTTTGTTTATTTCGAGTGTGACTCCTTTGCATGGAGCTGCTCCTCTCCCACATCCTGCACAGAAATCCAGCTTGGGAAAGGTTTCCCACAAATGAATCATCTGCAACACTCCCCAGAGCATTTCTTGATGCCCTCCACTCATGTGAAGTAACAAATAAATTTCAACAGCATTCAGCTTGTGAGGACTGATAAGATCACAGCGAGAAAGGGGACAGTGCCAAAAATATCCAGCTTTTTAAAGGATGTGCCATATAATGCTTTTAACATTTGGAGTCCCTGAGGCCAAAGGGATCATTAGATCATCTACTGTGACCTGTAAAATGCAGGCTGGAGAGTTTTGCCTGCTTAGCCCTGTGCTGAACCCAGGAATAATTGGTGTTTAAGTGAACGGGTAACACTGAGGGTACTAAAAAGCACCAGCACATGAAATTGCAGCTTCAGTAGCAAGGAAAGATAATGAATCTGTCAACTGGAAGCTGCTGTCCTGGAACTGGAGAAAGAAAAACGAATGCCTAAACTCACACAAATGAGGTAAGGAGGGCAGGATGCTCATGGCCATCGCATGTCCATTGTCTCACCTAATTTTTCTGAAGGGTCTGAGAGAAGAGTTTGATGCAAGGGGGCAGTGGGAGCATGGGAGATGCAGCAAATCCCACATGGTTTTGTTAAGGACAGATTGTGTTGCTCTGACTCAATATATAACCATAGATATCAATTAAGATAGCTGATTCCTTTGGCAAGGGGAACTCGTGTTCCAAATCTGGCCTCAAGAAATTTAATATTGGGTTTGAATAAAAAAGGAGATTACACAAGAAACACCTTGTACCTTCAACAGGAGCTACAAGTTAAAGAAAAAATAGTCTTTTTTTTGGAGACTCACCTGACATCTGAAGAACCTGTTGAAGGATTGAGAAATAAAAGCACTACGACTTTGGGTGATACTGTCAAACCTGAGAGATACCAAAGAGGCAGCCAGAGTAAAATGGTGGAGTCGAAGACAATTGGCCACACAAATGCAAGGTCAAGTGCAAGCCAGAACCATTCCCTGGATTGGACAGCAGTGGTTTGGAAGTGCAGGAGATGGGACAGAAGGATACACTCCTTCTCTGTGGGCTGACCAAGGACCACCAGCACAAAAATAGCTGATATGTTTAGGCTAAAAATCAGGAGGAATTAGATCCTGAGAGATGTGGGTGTCTGGCCACCTCACCAAACTCAGGGCAGGAAGAGTCCAGAGCTTCTCGTGTCACGCCTGTAGGCACAGTCCTGGGATTGGAAACGAGAGCTTGTGGTATGATGTGCTGGGTGTCTGACTGTCTGGAATTTCCAAGTGGGATTAGAAGAACAGCTGATGCCCATGTTTGTCATAGAGCATTTACAGCACATTAAATTAATCACAGGCTTTGGAACTTCCTGGCTCTTGCAGGGGATGAGCATTATTTCCTCACCATAGCTTCTTTCCTGCTCCTTGTGCAATCTCACTCCTGGATTTGTTTTCTTGCCCTTCCCTAAAGCCTAGTGACTGGTCCCAGGCAGAGCTGGTGACCACAACACCAAGATGTTCCTCAGAAGGGCCTTGACCACTGCCTCTGTTATAAAAGCATTGCTAGATCTGTGCTCAAGCACAAATTTTTTTCCCACTTAATTAGTCAATTATGGTTGGGAGTCCTCTTTCTCCCACAGGATGCATCATGGGCCACTTCCATTTTCCCCTGGCATAATTTATTCTCTGCATGGACCAAGCTTGATCTCTCCCATTCTCTTTCTGTGCCACACTGCAGTTTTTGTGGCTTTTTAAACACATGTCCGGAGAGCTCAGCTGTGAGGGTTTTGCCCTTCCCTGGGCTGGAAGTAACATCACAAAACTGAGTGAGTGAATAGAAATTGCTCACCTGCCCACAGGTCAGCATGACTTTTGCACTTAATTTGGGTGATTTTGCTGCACTTGCTGCACTACATAGAGGAGGAGTTTGTTCACCTGTTTTCACTGTAAAATTGTGAGTGTAACAAAGCTCTAACAATCTTAAGATATTGAACACTCTTTTTGATGAGGTGGTGTCAGTGAGAACAGAAGAAGAATAAGCCAAATAAACACAGTCTCCCTCCCAGGAGCTACCTTTGATCGATCCATTGGCTCAATGACTAATTGATCAACCTATTTTGGCAAAGATTCCTTCTCAGGATGTCAAAATAAAGGAAAAGAAGTGCTCCTTATCTTTCTCTCCACAGCCATCTCTTTCATCTCCTGTTAATACCTTTTCTGCTGAGGCTGGGGGCTCCAGCTGCCACCCTGGAGCTCTGTTTTCACCCCAGGTTTAACTGGGTTCTTGCACGAACCATTCAGATAAAGCCAATGGTACTGTAGGGGCAGGTGGGTGTCTCTGAACACCTGCAGAACCACATGGCACGATGTGACCACCACTGGTGAGTGTGGCCACCCTCCAGGGATGTGTCAGCCAGAGCCCACACTCGTGCTTGGCAATGGGAAAGTGCTGTGCTCCATTCTGCTACACCTTCAGCCTGAATTAAGCAGGAATATGATGGGTCTCACCAGGCCCACAAATCAGGCTCAGTCCTTGTGTCACCCTGCATAGAAGGAATAAGGAGAAAAGCGTCATTTGACATTCAGGGAGCTCTGAGCAGGCACCATTTGTCTGTAGGAGAGCTTGGTCAGACCTGTTTCACTGCTGGACACTGGGGACAGCAGCCTTCTCCCACCATCTGTGTATAATAAATGAAGAATTTGGGTCATAAAAATTTCTACCCTGTTTAAGATGCACGGTATTGCTTTGCTCAAGCTAACTGCCCCTGGCAGTTCCAGTTAATACTTCCGTTTGAAATAAAAAACCTTAAAAGCCTTTTAAGTTGACATTTAAAGTAATTTGGGAAACAATGTGAAAACATAATCTCTCATCCAGGGTCTTTTTGCAAGGTATGGAGTGAAGCAGCTCTGCAAAGCCTTTGCCCGTGGCAGACAGGCTCTGTGAAGCTTCGGGGAGAAATGTTTATCCAGCTTGTGCAATATCATCCCTGGCTCCCAGCCTGGCCTTGCTCTGCTGTGATCATGGTCAATGCCTCTTTTCTCCACGGCTTTGCACCAGCTAATGGGAAATAAAATAATGCTGGAGCAGGTGAAGGTGCTTAAGGAAGCCTTGGCACTCTCCAGGAGCATGTGGCACATTTCAGCCTTCCTGAGGAAGCCAGAGCCATCCGTCCCTGGCGAGGGTGGACAGAGCTGCCTGGTATGGACTGGCATGGCCTGGTGTGGCCTGCAGTGGCCTGTCACAGCCTGGCATGGCCTGGCACGGCCTTACAGATCCTGTTCCACCATCTGCACAAGGCCTAACTCTAACTCCCACCCGCTTGCAGGGGAAGGCCCTGGGTCTCCTCGTTTTCCCAAGGGAACCATGAGTCACGTCTCCCCAGGAAAATCCCCCTGCACCTGCACCGACCCCTGGCAAAGGAAGAGGGAAGATGGTTTTGTGCAAAATACCCCAAGTGTTTTCACTTTGCAAGGGCTGGTTGGGCCCGTTTTCCTGGCAATTAATTTGAGCCATTTTTCCACAAACATTTTTTCCCTCAAAAATGCACAGAAGTTTTTGGGTTTGTTTTTTTTTTACTTTTTTTTTTTTCAATTATCATGTGCTTGGAATCCTGTCTTTAGCAAGTGCATGGCTGAACAGCTGTCTGTGACATGGAGAATTACAAACATCATTTCAGCTCATGATTTTGTTTACATAGTTTGTGGAAAAATGGTAGAGCTTCAGAGATGTCTCAGTGATGTTAGAAAATTTTTTCTCAGGAATTTTGTTGTAAAAACAAGGCCTTTCTGGTGAAGGGAAATCTTTAAGTGCACCTCACCAGACACAGGCAACTTTGAACTTCAACAGTATTCAGAATTTTACTGTAAAACAAATAAATAGAATTTCTCAAGGGAAATGTTTATCACAAAAAAACCCAAAACCAAAAAACCAAAAAAAAAAAAAACCACAAAACCCAAACAAACCAAAACCAAACCAATCAACCAAACAAAAAAAGCCAGCATGGAGGGGGAATTGTTTTGAAATTACTTCCAAATTTTTCTTTCTTGTTAATCTGCAGCTGTATGAGTCCTCCAAGACAATCCAGCTTTGGCCAGTCCCAAGAAGCACATGGTGAGAGATTTCCCAATGGGACTAACCAGAGATATCATAGAGAGAAAATAAAATATGTGTTTACTGAAGGCACCAGGGACAGAGTTCACCTGATAGTTCAACAAATCAAAGTCTCCATCTGAGCCACCCACTCCACATTCCTCTACAGGCAACAGAGGACTGATCCATACGGAGTTTAGAGGACATGGATGGCCATGGGAATATCCATCCACCTCAAACTAAGGTAAATGCCCACATTTTGCCAGGAAAATCCCAGGTGAAAGGTGATTTTTTTCCTACCCAAATAAAGAAAATCTTGGGAAGAATTGCTTAGGTGAAGATACCCATGGCATTGGCAACAAAATTAAAAGATAACACTACTAAAGTTGATCAAGTGTCTTCCAGGGCAGATGGACAGGTGTCTGTGAGTGCTGTGGTGACGGTCCTTGATTAATTTAATCATTTAATGAGTTTTAAAAGATGATTCTGGAGTACCAACCACCAGGCATATGTTCAATACTGGCCAGGAGCAGGAGTTTCTACTCGGCCAGGGCTTCCATTGTTTTGTAAAATGAGAATCATTCCCATTTAGAATTATAAGCTAAAAGTCACAATTGCCTCCAGGATAAAAAAACCTGTAAAGGGATTGGGATGTTTTGTTAGACTGTGTTGAAGGAGGTAATTTGTTTTGACTTTTACATTGTATCAACTGTTAAGTGTAGCTGAACATGTAGAACTACATAATCTGCTCTAATAGAACAGGATTGTATTATGATAGAAAAGTCAAAATGTCACAAATTGAAACTACACTATCAAAATGCAATGTTTTGACTTTTTCCTGACCAAAGAGTGCCATTGACATTTGAACAAGTTCATGCTTGATTTCAGAAGGAAAGGAACAGCATTTTCCAGCGGAAAACGTCTTGGTCAAAAATATTTTGACTGGCTGAGCCAGGGATGGAAATGGAGGGTGAGCACAGGAGAAGTAACTGCTGTGGATTTCTGCTTGAGTCGTTCTGCTCAGTCCTACTCCGTCCATCTCAGGGTCTGTGGGACAGGAATGGAGCTGGGAATGGGACATGAACAGCCAAGAACACCCTCTTACAGAGTTATAGAGTCCCATTTATGTGTTCTTCTCTTTACTCTGCTGAGGGACCAACCCTGACAGTAACCCAGAGATCCCCTGGGACTATCTCACCTCTCTGGAAAAAGAAACACTGGTGCTCTCCTGCTCTGCTTGGCTCAGGGGCAGCAGATCTTGCACTCCAGCATGTCCCTGCCCATTTATGGAACATTCAGACCTAGTACTTTGATCAACAGATCAATCTTTTCAGCACAGCCAGAATATCAGGATTTAGCCAATAATGGTAAACAAATTACTCTCCCTTTCTCAAATTATGGATTTTTTCCCCCATCAAAGTTCTGTGGAGCAAGACGGAAAATTTCCAATCTGTAGTTTTCACCTGAAAAATGCAAAGTTCTTGAACTCTTCATTTTGTTGCCACCCAGTAGGTCCAGCACTGAACAGTTTCATTATCCCTAGAAATGAGTTATTGCTGGTGGAAAGCTGAGCAGCAGATACTGTCACCAAGGCCCCTTACAGACTGTGGCTCAGGGCAGTGTCTCATCTCAGTTTCACTGATACTTGTCCCTTCAGAAGCAGCTGAAGGATGTAGTTGAACTGAGTCCCTGATATTTGGGAATTTCTAGCCTGGGAAAAAAAAAAGAAAAAAGTGACTTTTAAAAAATTCTGGTCGTCTTGATGTACACAGAATTTCTAGAGTTTTCCTTCCATGGGGCATTTTCAACAGCCTGGCTCTCCATTTCAAGGCTCAACTCTACTGAGTCCCAGCTCAGTGTTTAGTTGTTAACTTAGAGTAGCATGGTCCTGAAGACAGAAACTTCCCTCATTTAGAGCCTACAGAATCTATAGAGTAGATAAAATAACTTATTGTTGAGATCAAAATGCTGCTTGGCCCAGGGGGTCTACAGTCAAAGTCTTGCTGCAATGAGGACTCGTGGTCAATGTCTGACCCATGGAAGCTCCACTAGTGTTTGTTTCTAGCTCTTTAACACATACTCTAGAACCACCAGAAATATGTTTTCCATCCAGGCCCTTCCTAAGCCATACTGAAAATGATGGCCTGAGTAAAATTTTACGCCACACTTGAAGGTTTATGAGTTTGCAACGCATAATTTACCCCCGGTGAGGGACTCACTGGTGGTTTTGTGCTCTCTGTAATGCTCAGCCAGCATTGGCCCTAAAGATAGATCATCAGTGTTTAAATTGTGAAAAGAATGTTGATGACATTTTCTTTTCTTTACTCCGCTCTAGACAAGAGAGGTTCATGTAAAACATAAGCTCTGGCCCCTTTCCAACGTTAATGCAATTTACTGCAAAAGTGCTCACTTTTTTAATTAAGCTGGAATGCTGCTACTCTTCCTAGGAATGCAAAGCCAACGGGTTACTGACAGAGGGAAGGGCTGATGACGGCAATCTACAATTAACTGAGCAGGGAAAGGCTTTGCCACCTCTGCTGGGCTTTGCTCAGGAGTGAAATTTACTCAAGGAGCAGCTTTGGGTCCCGGCAAGCAGAGAGGCTGTTCAACTGTCTGAGGAGTAATTCTGCAACCTCTTCCCTCTTTGGTGAAGTCACCGTGATCAAGTGGCTGGGATGTGAATTTCATAGGCTGATCTAGTTTCTGAATAAATAAAAGTCTGGAATTTTTTTTTTAACTTCAAATGGCTCAAAATGAAGAATCTACACCCCCTCCACATGTGCCTGTAGAAAGCTGTTTATGAAAGGAGAGCATAAAATATTTGATCATGGTTTTGATCCAGAACATGCAAACATTTGTCCTCTTGTGCCAGCTTCACCTGGTGGCTTTCATTTTCTTCGACATAAAGACAGGGTGAAGCAAAGTAATAGAAAAATAGAAAACATCTTTGTCGAAAATGAGATTGCAGCTGTGTAACTGGAGCGCACAACCATAAATCAGAATGTCAAATCCAAAGCACATGACTTTTTGCGAGTTCTCCATGTGTGCTATAATGTGATTACAGCCTGGTTACTATTATGATTTAAAACAAAGTCTTTCATGCTAGAAACAAAATGCGGAATGTGAGCAGCCTTGGGGGAGAGAGACGGGAGACCTAGCCCTGCCTGTCAGAGGTGGGCTAGAGGGTTTCAAGTGCTTCTCCGTCAGGTGTAAGGGAAGGACTCAACCCCAGCTTTGGCTGCAGTCTCAACATCAGGGACAAATTAGCCAGTGCTGCTCAGCTCTGTCTCACAATCCTCAATTAGGGATGGGGTAGGTTTCTGTCTCCCCATGTCGTAGAAAATCCTAAAGCCAAATACACAGATTACAGAAGTCATTCTTTTCTGCCTATCATATAAACAAATGGTCCAGCTGTTATTGCTAAGATTCCAGTTTGAAAACTTGGACTTTCTTGTATAAACTTCAATGTAATGGTATTTAAAGTGTCATAGACAATAAGCATCTAATCCTAGTCAATAAATTGCAGACTAGTTGCATGAGCTTCGAGAGCTGTTAAAGACAGCTGTGCTTTTTTTGTAATTCAAGTCATTTCCAAATTGGGCAGCCCTCCTGGTGTATTTTCAGACAAACACAGTGTGCTCAGAAAATGTGTTGTTTGGAGCAGCACGAGTATGAAGGCAAGGGCGTCACAATCACCCAGAGACAGAGGGGGATCACATTCTCCATTTCTAAGAAGCTCAGGTTGACAAGGGAGAATTGCTGAGATGTCTGTGAAATTAGTAAATGGCCCTGCAGATCTCCGGAGGGAAAAATGTGGCCCCTGTGGAGAAGAAGGGGAATATTCCTATTAACTT
Source organism: Passer domesticus (assembly GCF_036417665.1). Classification (NCBI taxonomy): domain Eukaryota; kingdom Metazoa; phylum Chordata; class Aves; order Passeriformes; family Passeridae; genus Passer; species Passer domesticus. The sequence goes on from NC_087479.1 coordinate 8,305,364, forward strand.
CAGTTGAGCCAGCAATATAAATGGGTCCGTAGAGACTCCCATTCCTTTCAGAGAGAGGGGAAAGAGGGCAAGTATTTTCTAACTATCACTCAGCTGTTTTGGAGAAACAGCAGCCTGCAAGGTCTGAAGAGGGTGGACAAAGCAATATTTTCTAGGAATCAGCCAGCTGCCGTGCCCCTGAGGAAGGCTGGTTGGAGCCACATGGGCTCCACCAACGTGAGGTGTCTGGGACACATCTCAATGCACATGACTTCTCCTGCTGGGATCAAACACGAGGGGTCAGAACAGGGCTCCCTGGGTAGGGAATTTTGGGATCGCGATCAGGGCTTTGCAGAAAGAGCGGCAACCACCAGCCCTTCTAATTCCTCTTGTTGACCTCAGTAGGAGATCAATGCTTCTGAAGACCAGACAGGTGCTTGCAATAAGCTTTCAGAGCCTCCCCACCAGGCTCAGGGTGGAAACCTTGGCTCAGATGTGTATTTGTGAGGTATTTCAAACGTTACATTTGAAACCAGTTAGCACAGGGTCACTGCCTGGTATCGGGGGTGCCCTGCAGGATTTGGTGGAGTTGAAAGGTGCACTTGCTGCTGGGCTGTCACTCTCCCTCTGTGGCAGCTGCGGTGACAAACATCCAGCCGAGCTGTTTCAAGGGTATTTTTCCACATCTGTGAGCACCAGGCAGATTAATCTATTACTTTCCCTCCCACCCCCCTGTAAGTCGTTTTATGGCCATCAGAAGGTTTACACCTGAGGAGCAGCCCTGCCTCCTGCTCTGCAGTGCTCAACATCTGCCCCTCAGCATGGATCAAATATCCCTCTCCTTGTCAGCAGCATGAGTAAAACAGACAAGCTGGCGGAGAAAATATAAATCAAAAGCCTCCACTGCAGGGCAGGATTTTTCCGGACCTTTTCATGGGGCCGAGTCCCCGGCGCGCTCACCTGGGGTGCATAAATCCCACTGAGCACCTGCTGCAAGGGCATCCCAACACCAGGCTGGGTTTAAATATGTGCAGGCAAGGTGCTTTTGTCCAACCCATCTCCCTGTGCTGCCCCAGCACTGCATGGGGAAGGGTCTTAGGATGGGCAGCCAAGCCCCAGTCCTGGAGCTGGGAGCCTTTGGGCTCAATTTCCAGCTTGGCCACAGGCTTCCTGTGTGGTCTTGGGCAAATCATACAGTGCACGGCCCGCTCTCAGCGTGCTGATATTTTGAGAGAGCCGTGGTTTGGCAGGTGAATGAGGAGAGAGGAGGGTTTATTATTAGCGCTGGTCAAAGCACAAGCACCGGCTCCGTTGCAGTTTTGCAACTCTCTCAGAGCAGGGTTGGGAGGGGGAGGCTCATCCAAACTTGTGCACCCCAGGGATTCATCCCTGCCTCATGTGCAAGTGGCAGCATCTCCGGGAAAGCAACTCTTGCTGCTCCAAGCAGCCGAGAAACCAGCCCACCATCACGTACATCCTCAGGAATGTGCGCCTGTGTGGGTCTCTGTAGACAACCCTGATTCATCACCTCCAGAGCAATTAATAAAAACTCGGGCTGGCCCTTCCCCAATATATTGAAAATGATTTGCAATTTGAGAGCGAGAGTCAGTGTTGTTTTTCACATGGAATCAGTTTAATTAATCACACTGTTTGAACAGCTGGGTCCACCATGCACTTCTACTCGAGTTCAGCATTCCTAGAAAACTTGTCAAGTATGAATCAAAATAATACCATCTCCCTGCTTCCAGTGATTAATCGTATATCTCTCCTCCTCATTCACACCTAAACATCAGCTAAATCAAAAGCAGCCTCCTTCCCCACCATGGAGCTTGTGGCTACTCGCCAGTCTAGGATAAATTATCTAGAAAAGGCTTTGAAAAGCTGTTGGGTTACCCTCAAACTTTTGTTATCAACGCCTGTTGCAATTTCACATGTATTTGTAGTCTCTAGGAGCCAGGGACCGCACAGGAAAAGTGCACATTCCAAAATTAAGGATTTGTGGCACAGAATTAAAAAAAATAAAATTAATTTCTTGCATCTGGAAGTCCAAGTGAGGTATTTGCGGGAGGTCTCCAAAGGGCGTCTGAACAAAGGGTCAGAGTTTTGAAGAATATGGCTCTGATTTCCAGTGAGGAGTCTGGTATGTCCTGCACATTTCTGTTTGCTTAAAACAAGGTTCTGACTCCGGCTTTGCGGCACTCTGCCGGCACAGATGGTGGATCCTGGTCACCAACACCACGTGTGAGCTGTGAGCTGGGGATATCAGGGCTCAGGCATGGAATGGGGGCTCTGCAAGCCAGAATGAACATGGAAGAGGTGGATACATGTGGGATTTGTCCCAAGTCTGTGGAAATCTTGCCAAGTGGGTACAAATTACGGCCCTACCCAGAAAACAACAGATTCTGAGAGTGCAAAAGTGAAGATGTTTGTGAAAACAAGGGAAAGCTTTGGGCAGACATTGGAAGTTTGGCTTTCAGAGGGCAAAGAAGAGCCCTTGAGGCTATAGGGATTGCCCACCCCAGTGGAGTCATAGGATAGCACAGCACAGCTATTTTACTCACCAAATCTGTCCTGCAGAACCTGGCCCCAGCCCTGGGAGGGCTTAAGGCTTTTTTTCCTCCTGCCATGCCATTGGGCATGAGCCTTGGGAAATCAAAAGGGGAATAGAAATAGCTGAGCCTTCCCCGAGAAACATCCAAGAGGAGCTAAATAAATATGGGGTTTCTTTTAAGTAAAGTTGGGATCGAGGAAGGAAGGAGATTAGAGCCAATAGGGAACTAAAAAGTAACACCTGATCTTTTTCAGGGATCACCAGTAGAAAGAGGCTTTCTCTGGAGGGAGAGAGTGTCCAGATGAGCCTTTCCTTCAGCACAAAAGGAGATGTAAGTAGGGAAGTGAGGTTTGGAGACATTGCTTTTATGCCTCCTTCTGGTCCCAGTATCTCTACATTGCAGGAGAAAGGCATCAGGCCTGGAGATATGGCCTTCATCATCCTAGAGGACACTCAATCCATCTGTGCTCCACAGAGAAGTACCCCACGGAGGCACATGAGCTGCCTTCAAGTGCTGCCTAACAGGAACAATTACTGTTCTGGCACTGCCACAGTGTTACAGGGCCAGGACAAGGCAATGAGCCCAATCTCCAGGCAGCACAGTGGCATCCAGGGATGGACAATCGAAGAGAGAAACTCAAGGGTGCTCTCCCACCCTCCTCTCACAGGATTCAGCCTTGACATCAGTGCCATTCCATCCATCTATTCCTCACGAGTGAGTCCTTCCTGTGTGCTTCCTTGGGAAATACCATAAAACACAAGTAGGCAGGGGTGAGGAGAAGCTTTGTCCTGCCAGGATGGCTGTGCAAGACCTGATGGGAACCCATCAATCCACCCTGTCACCAGGGGTGCCAATTAACCAGAGTAAAGTGCTTTGGGGAGATAAGCAAAGCCAATTGTTGACCTTCTGAGGACTGAGCGATAGCAGGACAAGTCCTTAACTTGACAGCTGAGCAGGCAGCACATGACGTGTCCCTGTTGCTGGAGGCTTTTCCCAGAGGTTCCCTGTCTGCTTTTTAAGCCCATGGTCCAGTATTTTGGTGGTAATTTTGTGAATTCTTTAAGAGAGGAAAAGGGCTGGGTGTCGTTTTCTCGGGATCGCCGTGTTTTTCCATCCCTGCTGTCCGCTGACCCATCTGCCAGAGGCAAGTGTGTCTGCCAGACGATGTGTGTCAGAGCGCCTGCCAGGGGCTTGTCCTTAAATGTGCTGTTGGTGACATCCCCTGCTCTGCTGAGAATGTATAAAACACCAGACTGCTGCAAAAACCAGCCCTCAGAATGAATCACACCTCACTGTCCCACTCAGTGTTCAGGCAGGCCTGGTTTGCTCTGCAAACCCTCCAGGAGTTCCCTACCATGCTCTTCAGCTGCCTGGGGTCACACATGGCAGCAAAGGGAGGGAATAATCTGTCCCTGCATCCATTGTTGACAGAATAAACCATCCTGGAGGTATCTTGCCACAAACCCAAGGAACTTTCTAACAGGCAGGATAAAAAGGTCAGGATAGGAGTACCTGGGGAGGATGTGGTGTCTCCATCACCAGGCTGAGCTGGTTCTGCCACGGGGCAGGAGCGTGGAGGAGGAGACCTCTGGAGTGCTCCCAGACCCGCACATCTGTGCATGCAAAAGATGTGATGATGAAATGATTTTGCTGCTCCCTCAGGCTTCTCAGCCACAAATTCCCCTCATCATATCCCACTTCTTCTATATGATTCTGGCAAGAAAATGCATACTTTGAAAAAAAAAAATTAAAAGAAAAAAAAACCCGAAAAGAAAAGAAAAACCCTGGGTTTGCTCTCCATAATGATACCAGATATCCTGCCAACAAAAATACAAACCCTGAAATGGATCTAGTTCTTTTCCCACATTTTTCTAAATATAAGGTCTGAATAGCAGCTCCAACTCTCACTTGGAAGGAAAGCTGCAGCCCAGGGCTGGGGTTTAGCTCAGCAGGGGGATGATTGCCTCCGGCAGTGCCTCAGGGTTGCATCCTGGATGGGGGTTTCCCAGGAAGCTGAGCAGCTCTATCGGGGCTGAAGCACGTGGGCAACCGTGTGGGACAGCCCAGGCTTCAAGCAACACCTTTTGCTGCATCCAAGCTAGACGGAGACTTTTGTTGGGATAACAAATGGAGCAAAACCAGCCAGGAGCTGGGATCCTTGTCTGGGTGAACTTGGGCACTGAGGGGATTTACAGCCAGCTGAGCAACCACTGCTGAGCTCTGATCCCTCCTTGAGGGTTCCCCACCTGGCCCTATTTTGATCAGATCCCACATCCTTAGCAATTTTCTCCAAAAGATTAATGGATAACTCTAAATCAGCAGTGAAGAGACTAGTGTTACTGCCTACATTGAGAATTTCTAGTTTCCTTTCCCTCTGCTTGGATTACAACAATTAAAAAAAATAATAATTAAATAAAGGTAAATGAAATATACAGCCTTGAGATCAGAAGTGGGTTTTTTTTCCCATTTGAGCACATATAGTTCCCCTTCCTGAGGTCTTGCCATAGTGTCCAGGATGGAAACAACAAGGATTGCAGCCCAGCCTTGCACAGGTATCAGAAGAAAATAAAGGTCTTGGTGAGTTCAGCAGCAGTTGGGTCCAGTGCAAATCAGTGAATGGTGTATGAGGCCAGGGTATATTCATTTTTAATTCTTTCAGCTCTCTCTATGGAATTGCTTATGCCTTGCCTGGGATGTTCCAGGCCAGGGATATCACTCAGAGAAAGCACAGCTGAACCTGGGAGTATCACAGGCAAATTAAAGGCCAGGTGGGGAATCTGCTGAAATAAGCAGCCTTAGAGGGTTGGGGTCCTTTAAACCCTGAATATTTGTGTCTTTTCAGCTGGACTGTCCCATGGGCTGCAAGGCTGGATTTTCTCCCACTCATCATTTAATTATCAGATCCTTTTCAGGGTCTTTTCCAGGTCTTGGACTGGTTTACAGGACCATCCACCACCTCCCCTTCAGGTTTTTCCCATGGAGTATTTTTGCTCCTTTCACTCTCTCTTTTGCCTCCTTTGGCAGGAGCAGGGGATGTTGGAGATGCCAATGGAAACACAGACCATACAACCCCCAGCTTCAGGCCCTGGAGGAGAGGGGTGCTCTGAGGAAGCCTGAAGGAGTGCTGGAAGTGGGAGTGACCAACACCTGAGGACACTGCTGGACATTCCCCTGAGCCAGTGCCACCTTCCCAGCAGCTTCTTCAAGCCACACTTGTCAAAGAAAGCATCTGGTAAAAGATGAAAAATTACCTTTTTTCCAAATGACCTTTTGGAAAAGATCACCATTTGGAAAGAGTCCTTTTTATTTTTTTTAATAGTACATTGGAAAATGCTGATTTTTATTTTATTTTTTTCCCGTCCATTTTCATTTTTTCCTCTCATTCTCTCTTTCTTTTTTTTTTTTTTTCTTTTCCATTTCCAAAATCTGGATCCTCTGGTCCTCCCATTAAACAAAAATGTTCCTTTGAGTGGGAAGCTGCAGGGATGTGTCTGGGTGAAGCCTCCTAGGGATGTCTGGCCCTGAGCTTGGTGGGAACGGGCATTCATTCACTCAGAGCAGAGTTTTTTTGTGTGGTAGTCTCTGAACAGTCCCTGGTATCTGCCTGCTCTGTTTCAAATGTAAGTCATTCAAAACATTCCCTGTGTTTTTTTGCTCGTAAAACTGCTGAGGTACATCCCGCACAGTGAACAAATTACTCAGCTTTAAGTAGATATTTATGCTAATTATCCATGGGAAACTCCTTCTGCCATTGTAGTTTTTCATCTGCTGGCACAATATTCCAGAGGTTTTATGTGGCGTTAACTATCAGCAGTAAAATCCCCTGAAAGTAACATGAGAAGGAAAAATCTGTTCTGCATACATTTATTTTCTTTAAATGTTCTTGATTTGCCATCTATGAGATGAAAGTGTTTACACTCAGCACTCCCTCCCCATCACTGCAGCAGCCTACTCTCCCTGCCTGCTCTTGCCTCAGTTTATTTACTGAAGAATATTCGTATTTTGTAAATCCCAGGTATTTATTCCCTTGATTATTTTGGCATGGTGCATTTTGAGGATGCTTGCTTTGTTTTAAGCAAATCTTTTTTCGGCCTTTGAAAAGCAGAGCACTAGTAAAAACAAAGGCAACAGCAATATTTGTTAATGTAAGTCCACGCTCCTAAAATATTTATTCTTTTTTCATATGAAGAAGATTAAATGCTTGCAAAATTCTACAGACACATGCACATATTTGACCCAGAAGGATGTCTCTTGGGATTTGTAACAGCAAATGTGTGTTGAACAAAACGTCTTGGCCCTGTACAAACTTACTTTGTGTTCTGAAAGCCAAAAACTTCATTTTAGCATGACCTTAGAAGAATAGTGATACTTTTAGTATTTCCTGGTATTTGGTGCAAGGAATGTTTTTATTTGAATGCAGATGTCATTTGGTTTACAGGAAGGATTTGGTAACATGTCCATGCCAGTACTGCACTTATCCCAAATTTCCTGCTATGGAGGAAGAACATATGTCAAAGCTCACTGTTTGTTAAATTGAAAAGATTCAGTACACCAGAAGCTTCTCTTCTAAACATTGTGACTTTGTGCAATTTACAGAATGTTCTATCTCCATTAAACAATAAACCCTTGACCCCTGGAGCTGGCTTTCAGGATCCTGCTATTTGAGAAGGTAGACATAATGGATGGCAATAATAAATGAAAAGTTCAGGAGGTTAAGAAAAACTGTTTAATTATTTCTCTAGAGCGTGGGCTGCAGAAGAATTGCATATCTGCCTTCTCTCCTGCAGGAGCCCTGCAAGGAATGACTGGGGCAGTGCAGCTCGGGCAGGGGATAAAGCAGGTTGCTGGCCCTCAGCTGTGTTTATGAACAAACAGTCTCTGGATACTCTTCCATCGCTGAACCTTTCAGCTTTCTGTGAGTTAACTCCCTGCCAGCAGCGAGCCTGTGCCAGCCCCACAAACCTCAGCATCTGTTTTGCAAGGCTCTTTTATTTGTTAGCATGTGAAAGCTATTGCTCATGTGTGCTTCCCAGCTGTGGTGTGCTTGGGCTTGGTATCTTTAAAGAAATCTTTGCTTTATTTGCTTGTTGAACCCAGACACACACAAAGCACAGAGTTCTCCCCTCCCTGCATGAGCCAGTAATGCAACCTCTGCTGACAGGTCCCCCTTCCCTGCCTTTCCTCCATGCAAACCCAGGACAAACTTCATGACAAGAAAATCAGGAGGCTTTTCCTCCCTTCCCTTGAACAGGGAGCTCTCCTTTTTACACTCCTGTTTGGTTTCTGTCACAGCACTTGCTGCATTCAATTATCCCATTCTGTATCATGGGACCGAGAGCCCCGAGCTAAAATCATCATGCTCTAGTTATGCAAGTCACTGTACAAACAGCCAGCCAGGGAAAGGCTGCTCCAAAAACATCCACGGCAGGGCAAGGGCTGAGGCAGACACAGGGATCAGGACTCATCACATCCAAGCCCAAGCACATCCACGGCAGAGCCTAATATAGGATCCTGCTCAAGGTCTGGCCTGTGGCCACCTGCTGATAATATTTCCTTCTCTTGGACATGCAAAATCATGGAATGGTTTGGTTTGGAAGGGACCTTAAACATCACCTAAATCGAACCCCCTGCCATGGGCAGGGAGAACTTCCATTATCCCAGATTGCTCCAAGCCTCATCCAACATGGCCTTGGACACTTCCAGAGATGGGGCAGACACAGCTTCTCTGGGCACCCTGTGCCAGGGCCTCCCCACCCTCACAGCCAAGAATTTTTTCAATGCCTTTTTTTGTGGCATCTCTTGGGACTTCTTCCATGTACCATGGAGTCTTCCATGTCACATGGAGTGTGGCAGGACACAGGTGTGTGTTGGATGCAGTCGTGGGGTCACCCAAGGAGGAGCTGGAGTGTCTCTGTCACTGGGACACAGCCCTGCCCTGAAATGGGAACACCCCGGTGAATCTCCACCATCTAATTCTGAGGGCAAATGCTCTGCTTTGGGCTCACAGCTTGCCATGCCAGATACCTGGCATGGTTTAATGGCAGGATTGGCAGTGCTGCTTTAACTCTTTGGACTCAGTGACCTTAAAGGCCCTTTTCCAAGCCAAATGAATCTATGATCCATGTTTAACTCCCTTTTTATGTGTCTTGCATAGCTCAAGGCTTCCTCTGAGGGTGTTTTGGGAAAGGAAATTCATCATTTAATGCTGAGGCCAGCAGATGGAGCAGACCTTCCTTTGGGGTAAATCAGCTTGTATTTGTGATCTCCAAGACTCTAGATCAGTGTGTCAGCTAGAATGTTGGCCAAAGGCTTTTTATTACTATTTTATGACAGATTTGGAAAGGGTTTTAATAGCTTTTCACACTCTCTTTCTCCATCTAATTGCCTTGATCTGCAGCTCATACCATCAGGAGTCATTTTCCCAAGATGGGCCTGATGTAAGAAGAATGGCTTGACTTTGTTCTTTCTAAATAACCCCCTTTAAATCAGCTTTCCTTCTCTGCCTGCTGTGTGGGATATGAAAGCACCCCAAACACAACACAATCCCTCTGGTGTCCCCACAGCTCTGTCAGGAGGGTGGGAAACGCGACGTCACTTTGTGACCCTGGTGGAACCCTCTCTGTTTAAATAAACAGCCCAGGTTTCATGTAATGTTACACTCCATGGGGAGCCCTGGGACAATAACAGAGCAGGAACCACTCATATGGCTCCTCTGGGATGGATCAACAAACAGAAGGAGTGTTGGGCCCACGTTGGATGGGACGTGTCCCCAGTCTGCCACCCAAAGAGCAAAATGGCTTCCCATGGCCACCACCTGTAAAGCACCAAAAAACCACTTTGGGTGGAATATTCTTCAGGCCCAAAGTAAGTTCTAAGCAAAAGTACACATGAACATCGTTTCCAAGCATAGATTTGAGGTTAAAAGGTCTAATGCTTATTGTTGCTAAGGAAATGGAGGGGGTGATCCCCAAAAAACATGTTTGCAAGCACTCTCCTTTTGCACCCCTGAGGCTGTGATGCAGCTTCCTGCCCAGGTTTGGTTTCTTTCTACAAAAGACATTATTTAGGTCCATCAGCCATAGGAACAGAATTCAGCCAAGGCCTGCAGGTGATGAGAAAATAAAAAAGTCCAGAGAGTGGGAAGACAATCTGTTTATGGGACATGGGAGCTCATCCTGGCAGAATCTCCAAAGCAGCGGGATTTCTCCTCTCTGTCCCAGTCCTGGAGTACGTGACATTTTCCTCACACTGGCTACTTCTACAATGAGAAAACCGTGGGATTTTGAGGTCAGTCTTCCTTGGTAAATTCCCCATCAGCTAATGACTAAAATAACGATTCCCCACCCTGTCCCCTCCCTTCCCCTCATGGGTGTGGTGGGAGAACAGTCTCATTTCCACTCAAGAAGGTGTAAGGAGGAGCTTTGGCTCCTGGTAAAAGCTGTCCCCACTTGACCTGGCTGCCAGTGGTATCTGTCCCTTTGGCCCAGAGGTTCAAGGAGACCAAATGGGATCGTGACCACGTCCCTCCCTTGGATGCTGCTGGCCACACAACCTGGCAAGCCCCAGGCTGGGAAACCTTCACTGCATCCTTCTCTGGGCACACTGAGTGGCTCTTGGCTCCAGGCCACCGGGACAGCTCCACATCCAGCCGGAATCCCAGCAGCTCCTGTCCAACCACAGCACAGAGCAGACTTTGGGCCATGTTCAAACCACTCACTGCAGCCTCAGTGAGAGATTTAGGCACTTGGACTTGCAAATGACCCAGGGTTTTTCCACCTTTCCCATGTTGTTATTGCTTCATTCTGGAGTGCCTTCAAAACTTCCATTTTTCTGGAGCCAAATGTGATCATCTCATGTAATGTTTCCCTTCTACCTGAACACAAAACCTCAGCCAAAAAATATTGTTAGTTCCTCATGGCAATGTCACCAACTGCAGGCTCTCTGTCTCCAGGGTTCCTCAGGCAGCTTTTCTCTCACCACAGGCTGACAGGTACAAGCAAAACCAACACAGCAACCAGAGAAAACCCTGAACTCACCAGTCCATCCTGAAAGAAAATGGAAAATGTGCAGCCTCCTCTCAGGAGATTTTGGGAATACCTTCTTTTGGGGGAGGACACCCTGCAGCACACAAGACACATGTTTGAAGTGGGATATGAAAAAATCCTAGGGTGTTTTTTTGGTTCCCATCATGTGCCAGCAATGATGCCTCACTTCTCCAAAGCCACCCTTCAGCCAGGACAGGTACAGACCCACCACCATCTTGGGTTCCTCTTTTAGAGCCACTCAAGTACCACTGAGGGTCCCAGTTTCTAAGAAATAGGTGGCACCATACCTTGGCAATTTGGTGGTGGACCAAACCAACCATGATGGGAAGTTTTCTGCTCCTGGTCCTTCATCCAGAAGAGACTGGCATGCTGAAGTCCCTCCCTCCCTTGGAAATGTCCCTCATCATCTTTGCACTGCAGCACCAGGAGGGAGCCCCTCAGCTCTGCCAGAGGAGCAAGGGGAACCTCATACAAACCTCTTAGGGACACCCTGGCCAGGGAAAAGCCAATGAAAATAATGACTCACTTGACCCCTCACAAGACAGCCAGCACCCAAAAGTTTTCCGCACAGTGTTAAAAACACCATGCACTGGCCTCAAATCTTGCCGGCCACGCCAGACTCCCACCTGTTTATGTGGAAAACTTTATGTACCCAAAGCATGAAGTTTTTCAGCATAATGTGTTGGCTGGATCAAGGTTTCCATGTGCTCCAGTGCTGTCAAAAAGCAATGTCTCAGCCAACACGGGATGCTGCAAAGAGGGCACAGAAAGTTTGAGTCTTCAGGAACTCATTTGCAGCAGCTCCCTCATTCCTTAGGTACTCAGAGACCTCTAACCTCCTGCCCTTTGATGCACAGAGTGCAGACTGAAGGCATCTCTGGAGGATGAAAGAAAAGCCCCACGCCTGCACTGCTTTGCAGCTGTGCCCTGGGGGAGGGCCTGGACAGAGGTAAAACAACTGAAACTGGCAGGATGGTGAGTACAAAATGTGGCAAAATAGAGAGTGGGCTTAGGTAAAACAGTGCAAGAGGCAGGGCCTAAAAGGAGAAGAGCAGATGATAAAAAGCCTTGTTTGGAAATAAGCTGTGTGGACTCACATGGTGACTCCTGGGGCATCCTGTGCAGGGCTGAGAGTTGGACTCAATGATTCCTGTGGGTCCCTTCCAAATCAGAATATTCTGTAATTCTGTGACTCTGCACAAAATGTTTGTGGCAAAAGGTGAAGTGCAAACATCCTCTTTCAGGAAAATTGCCTTTGTGCAGGAGCAGTGTCAGGACTAGTGCTGGCTGGTCTTAATCTAGGATGAGGGACTTAACTATTAAGAACCGGGGAAGGTACCTGGACAAAGGCAACAGCACTCCCAGATGCTCTGGAACCCATGAATGAGACGTGGTACAACCTCCCAGCCAGGTCCTGGGCAAAGGTCTTACATGTCCTGATCCCAAAGTTCAGTCTTCTGTGCTGCTATTTGAACACTTGCAGCATGTTCCCCCTCCTGAAAGGGTGGAGAACAGAGAATTTTTCCTTCAGCCATGGAAATGCAACACTATTCATGCTGGACGGACTTGGCAGGTTTGGAACTCAGGGTCAGAACTGAAGTCAGATCATTTTGCTCAGGGCTTTTTTTAGTCAGATCTAGAAAACCTCCAGTTTTTCACACTCCAAATTTCTGACTGGCTTTAAGTTTCCTTATGAACTTCCACTTCCCAGGCTGAACAAGATCTGATCCTTCTGCACCTCCCTGTAGGACCATCCAGCCCATCATGGTGGCCATCTGCTAAACTCAGCCCAGTTCATTGGCATTTTGCTTGTGCTGGGGACACAAACCTGGACACTGCATCCCAGACAAGATCTAATGGTCCCTGGGCAATGGGAATAGTCACAGCCCCTCATCTGCTTGCTGTGCTCCTGCTGCACATTTCTCACATGTCACAATTTGCCAAGGGTGTCTCAGCAAGCAGTTAGAAAAGCTCCTGGTTGGAATAATCTCCAATTGCAGAATGCAGTTGCATTTCTCAAACCCAAGGCAAGAAAACATCAAATAGTGATAATCAAAAGTGACGTCGTTTGACTGAAAAATACACAGCCCAATTATTACAAATCCTGGCGATGATTTCTCTTGCTTCTTCCCTGGAGAAGCCATGCTGCCAAGGGCTGGGTGTCCTGGGGACAGTCACACTGAGGCAATGCCATTCTCCCGTGCTGAGTTTTGCTCTTGGACACTGATGAGTTGAACTCTGAGTTGATCGAGGTCCCGGGACTGCAGCGGTGAGTGACAGCTTTGTTAAGCTGTGATTGATGACTCTGCTACCAAATTCTGATTAATGTTTCCTCCCAAAGCCTCCTTGCCCTCGCAATATGCTGTCCATTAGCCCCTGCCAATATCTGCCTGGAATAACCTCCTGGCTGTGATGGGCGTTGTGTGATTATGGTTATCTAAACGTGTGAATAATTGGGAGGTTATGCCATATTACATGCTTCATCAAGTCCTCTATTCCAGTTTCAGGGAAACATTTGAAGTTCAACACTATGTCTCAATTATGCCTGAATTTCTGGCAAGGGGAAAAAAAAGTCCCATTAACGAAGCTGTCAAAAACACATTCTGCTTTAAATTTCCTGGGACAATTGGACAATGAAACTTGCTCACTCAGTAAAGAGCTGCTTTCTCCTCACAGCATTAACAGGCTCTTGGATTTATTGGATTTCTTTCTTGCTTGGGCTCTGAAATGAGATCTTGATAAAAAGGAGTTGCACAGTAAATGAGTAAGCTCTGTAAACAATAAATTCTGTGATGAAACATTTATCTCCAGACAGTCTATATGGAAAGCAATGCTGTTCTGGTGGGATATGGAATGAGTTTGCACTGTGGTGATATTTGCAAATGATAAAAGAAATAAAATAGGTCTGTTGTTGCAGTGCTGGGACAATCTCGTTACTGAAAGCAAGACTTTATTCTCACATGTGCTCTGGAGGGCATGGGTCTGGCCTGGGACTCTGCCCCAGGCAGCTTTACACTTCAGAATTTTTATGGGGAACAAACCTATCAATATTCTGACAAATTCCTTTGAAATTTCAGGAGCAAAGAGCAAAGTGCTATTGTAGAGTTACAGATGTCAATGTTGGACACTGTGACAGGCTCTCCAAAGCAGAGCTGGGCCTCTAACTGGGAACCCAGACCTCCAGCTGTTTATTCTCCCAGTGCTCATATTCTGTGTGCTGGCAGCACCTTCTGCCAGGATAAGGGAGACTGGTACAGGCTGAGCTCAGTGTGAGCAGACACAGATCAAGAGGTGGCTGGAGAAGTCCAAGAGGTGCTCAAGGAGAGGGAGGAGAATAGCAATATCCATCACCTCTTCAGCTTGTTCTGCCACTATTCCCAGTGTCAGACTAGTTTGGGACTGGGAAGTCACCATTCAACTTGTTTCAGTAGAGGCAAGTAAAATCATCAGGAAATTTATTTTTTTTTTTTCAAAGACAGTATGAAGGACTTTTTCTCTGCACATTTTCTCCATGGAGTGGAGGCCATCTGCATCTTAGCTCCCTGCTCAGTTGTGATTTTGTGGAGAGGAAGGATCTGTGCTCCATCACAACAGAGACCAAGCAGGGTCTCTGCTGGTCATTCAGGGGCTGTACAAGTAACACAGGGCAGTCAGAGCAGGGGTGGTGGGGATTATGCTTTATGCTCTGTGTGTGCTGAGCAGGGGCCACCAGCTGTGGCAACTCCTTAGTTCATGGCTCTGGAGGGATGGCTGTGCAATCAGGTCACCCATGGGATGATGACAGAGCCAGTCCCACACCTCGGCTTGCACCATGTGTCACCCGTGGTACCTGGATTGGCATGACCAGGGACATCTCACAGCTGGGGTTTCCTTGTTGTGGGAAAGCAGCTGGCAGGCTCAGTGACAAAGTTACACAACCACGAAATCACTTTTAATAGGGACAGTAACCATGCAGATTGTAGCTTTTCTCCACCTTCCCTCCTCTTTGGGTCCTTCCCTTTCTCTCTTGGGGTGCTCCCTGCTGCAAATCCCACAGGGAGCATCCTCTATCCACCTGGCCATGCTGAGCTCACAGTGCCTCTTGCCATATAACAATAGTGGAAAAGATGAGGCAGTGAAAGGCTGCAGGAAAATCTCAGCAAGGTGATTGCATGGAGACAGACCAAATGTATTTATATTTCCCGAAATATTGCAAAATACATCCAGCCTTGGCCTACAGTGAAAGCACAAGCAGTAGAGGAATCTAAAGCGTGCAGATGCATTGCATACCAGCATGGAAATGTGACAGCAAGACAGGGCCAAAGCAGGCCAACCACACTCCCTTGGGAGTCTAGGAAATAAGTGAATCAAACAGGGCTTTGGGCCAAAACAGGCCAAAAAAAAGGATCCCTTTAGGAGTCCAGGAAATAAAAAGAATCAAAGTGTGTTTGGGGCTGTTACAGGCCAACCACAATCCCTCTGGAGTCCAGAAAATGAGTTTAAGTATTGTCCAGGCCAAGACAGGCAATTAAGCTTCCCCCCACAGGGACAAGTCAGTTGTGAACAGCAGAAAGTGGGGCCATTCTGCCCTGCCATGGTCAGGACCCCAGAGCACAGGTCAGCAGCCTCCTGCTCCCCAGTGTCCCTGGGAAGCCCCAGAGGCCCAAGATGCACATCTGGTGCTCTGGGATAGAGTTGCCTCCTGGCCAGGACCATCCCTCCTTAAATTCTCTTTGGGTTTCCCAGTCCCTTTAATCATAGAATCCCAGAATCACTGAGATTGGAAAAGAAATCCAGGATCAGCGAGCTCCAGCCTGTGACAGATTCATGCCTCATCACCAGCCCAGAGCACTGCGTGCCACATCCAGGCATTGCTTGGATACCTCCAGGGATGGAGACTCCATCACCTCCCTGGGCAGCTCCTTCCAATGCTTAACAACACTTTCCATGAAAAAATTCTTCTTGATGTCCAACCTGAACCTCCCCAGGACAACTTGAATCTGTTTTTCCTTGTCTTGTCCCTGTTCCCTGGGAGCACAGCCCAACCCCCCCCAGCTGTCCCCTCCTGTCAGGAGCTGTGCAGAGCCACAAGGTCCCCCCTGAGCCTCCTTTGCTCCAGGCTGAGCCCCTTCCCAGCTCCCTCAGCCTCTCCTGGTGCTCCAGACCCTTCCCCAGCTCCGTTCCCTGCCCTGGACACACTCCAGCCCCTCAGTGTCCTTCCTGAATTGAGGAGCCCAGAACTGGGCACAGCACGTGGTGGCCTCAGCAGTGCCCAGCACAGGGGACAGTCACTGCCCTGCTCCTGCTGCCACACCATTCCTGATGCAGGCCAGGTGCCATTGGCCTTCTTGCCCAGCTGGGCTCACACTGGACTCATAATACCTCCCTGGATTTCCCTGGAGGCCCAGCTGCACGTGCCCCAGTAAAGAGTTGTCCTGGCCTCTCTCTGCCCATGGATGGCATCCCTGTGGCACTGCTGAATGTCCTCATGGACGTGTTTGCAGCAGCACTGGCCGCGCCTGCAGGAGCCTTGTCCAAATTCATGGTGGTGTTGGCCATGTTTGTGGCAAAGAGGATTTGTGAACTTCAGAAAGAATCAGGAATAAATTTCTTCCACAGTTCTAGGCTGACAGGTGGTCTGGGCCCACAAATGCAAGTCTGCATTGGGGCATCTCCACATGAAGATTTTTAATTTTTTTTTTTTTCTGGCAAATGATGACAACCATGGGGGCCTCAGCACCTTCTCCCCGAGGCTGTCACTGCTGTCACTGAGGGGCCACAGAGAGAGCAGAACTGGTGGCTGCTCCCTTTTATCTCTGAAGCAAATGGTGGCTAAATGGGGAATAAATCAGAGGAGGTACTGACAGTCCACAGTCAGGCCCGGGGATTTACTGCTGCAGGAGGTTTAATAATAGAGCTGTGGATGTTGCAGGCCTCTCTGTGATGGGCTGTGGGATAATTTAATGATCAGCAAAGACAGAAAGCTGAGATAAGGATAACTGTAGTGTCCACATTAGCAGTGTTCCCTCTCTGTGCTGGCTTAGCTCCCTCAGAAGGGGCAGCCAGAGATGAAGTAAATCATGGTGCCAGAGATGAAGTAAATCAGGTGTCCCTGTCCTGTACCACTCCATTAAGGCAAATTGCTCTTTAGTTACTCACCAGCACCCACCTGAGGGTTGCAGGCAGTGGATGTCCCCTCAGGCTGAAGAACAGAAGGGGACCATGGAGATCCATGAGGACAAACTCCACAGCATGGCCTCCAGAGGGACAGATAGCACCAGCACAGAGTTGCATCTCTGCAGGGTGGAGTGCAGAGGGACAAACACCACCAGCCAATATCTAAAATGAGATCTTTAAGTAAGTGACCCAGTCTTAATCACCCTTGAGGGGCATAAACAGCTCAGGCAGTGTCATGAGGAGTCTACCACGAGATACGTGTTGCCATCACTCATGGCACTTTTGGTGATCTCCAGAGAAAACAGAATTCGTGGTTTCCTGACACCCTTTACCTTCTTAAAACAAACTGAGAACTCAAAGTTGGCAACACTCAGGTCTCTCTCAGCCTTTTAGATTTGGGTCAAATTGCTTTTGAGCAGGGGAATTTCTGTTGTAGGAGGCAGAGATTGAGGCAGGAGTGCAAGTGTCCACACTGTCTACAACTCAGTTTATTGGTGTGTCTTTTCCTGATGGACACACTGAAAAAAAAATGCAAAAGTAATCTCCTTCCCTGTCTCTGCGATGCTGCAGTAAGTGAACTGACCTGGAGCAACACAGCCAGTTAAAATAAATTTCTGGAATTAAACTGGATTTCCTGGATTAAAAATGCAAACTCATTGACTGCAGCAAAATCACTGCAAATTCCTTCTTATTTGGTTTAGTGGTGGACACTCCCCAAAGTCTTCCTGGGGAAAGTAAAAAACCATGTGTGTCTTGTAATTAGATCTAAATGATTATGAAATTTTGGGAAATTGGTGTTTATGACACCTGCTGATGTGAACTTCCTCCTCCTGCTGAGAGATGACAACGCAGGAAAAAGACCAAACCTAACTTGTCTGACCTCCCTCTGACCTACGACAAAATCACTCAAGACAATTTGACTTAAAAAAGTGATGGGCTCCCTGTTGTTTGTTGAACTGAAAAAAAATCCCTTAACTTCCAAGTACTAATTTTCATTATTTTGCATCTTCCTTCAGGGGAAAATCCAGAGTTATTATGAAACCACAGGTGATATGACCCATTAAAGATGGGATTTAAGCATTGGTTTTATGCAGCAGATGGATAAACTATCAGTCACTCGCCTGTAGGTGGAAAAATCTTTGCTTAAGCCATTAACACTCCCCAGTGTAATACTACCTGTGTTCAGCAAAGGGAAATCTGTTTTCTTACTGTGATTTGATATTGGGAAATAACAGGAGGAGATAAGCTTTATAACAGCCCTGGAAACGTGTCTGTGGTAAGAAATGAGCCACGCAGCAAAACCACCTTTGGCATGAGCCTGGCTATTCCACAAAGGGCAAGACAGCCCTGGCACGGGCTGCAGACAGAAGGGACAAGAGAAGAAGAGCATTCTGCCTCATCCTGTGGGCTCCCAGCATCCCTCCTGGCTTGTGGAGGGATGCCCCAACCAACGCAGTGGCAGCAATAATGGAATTTGGGCTGCAGCTCTAGCAGAGCACCCGCAGGTGCTCCCCCGTATCACTGCGGAGAGCTCTGCTCCACTCACAACTGCTGTCCTCAGCTGCTCCCGCTCATTTCCGCACGTTCCGAGTGTCCAGATCCAAGAGGGGAATGGCTTCCAAGGCGAGGAAGCACAGATGTTGGGAAATCCAGGAAGGAGGCTCATCTAGAGTATTTAAATATGTAGCTGCTTGAGTGCATGGCTTCTCCGTGGAAACCTGTGCCTCTGGCAGGCCCCATCCAACAGCCACTGGAGGCAGTGGAAAGGTGTCCCTGGAGTCAGGTGAGGTTAAGCTGCACTTGCAGAATCTGGTGTTTATGCTTCTTTGAAATGCAGATACTTAAAAAGCCATTGCCCGTCCATCCATCACAGGGCACTTGACTTCCACATTTCCCCTGAGTTACTGGTTTTCCATGATCCAAACACGTGCCTGTTTCAATGCTACTGGCTGATCTCTCTGTTCCTTGCTGGAAGGGATCTCTGTGTATCAACTAACAGAAAGTTGAAGTCTGTGTGTTTATGTTCTGTTTATTGTACCTTTTTTTCTCTTGTGGTTCTCTCTGTGATGGTTCCCAAAGTCTCACATGTGGATGCAAACACCTAAAGTTTCCATTAATGATGATGATGAATTTAAACAAGTTTTCAATCCTTCCCACTGTATGAAATCCAGTGTAGCCCTGTCCTGGATATTTTATATGCTAAGTGGTCCTTGGGTATTTTCTATCTTATTCCCAAGAAATGAAGAGTTCTTTTTTTCCTCTTCCATGCCATGGGGAGGGAAAGACACATAGCAACACTTTGATTGTCTCTTGCCTCTTGACACATCTGTAGCAAAGACTGCAGAGGCCTGGAACAGCTTCCCAGAGCACCGGGAAGGGATTTAAAGCATAATCCCATCCACAGATGTAAGAAGCTCCTCCTTCAAACTGAAGAGGAACCTTTTGCAGGTCCCTGCCAATGCTGGTTACTCCAACCCATCCCTGAGCATGGTGAGTGCCTGGATCCCACAGGACTCCAGGGCTTCACAGCTTAAGGAATAACCCAGATCAGAGATGCCAATGCTCTGTTTGATTAAACTCTCTCACCAAGCACTGGGGAAGACGGATTTACACTAACCTTTTTTCCTAAATGAGAGGGTACTCTTACATTCCTTTTCTTTCCTTTTTTCTCTGTTGCTGTTTTTCAACCCTGAAGGCCAAATCCACAAGAGACATAAGTCAGATGTGGAGACACCAGACCAGTTTGTCCTAGTTGAAGATCCTTCAGAGAGCTTTAGGATCTCCGCATCTCATTTTGGAGGCCCTCAAAGTTTCTGACCCAAGAATATTTTCCCAGCCATTTTTTTGTGGAAGCCAGGTGAATCTTGCCTTTGTTTTTGCAAGCAATCGATCTCCACCACCCTTTTCTCTGATGCCACAAGTTGCTTATAAGGTGGCTCTAGAGAACACCCTGACTCTCATCTCAGTGTGACTTACATGCTGTGCCTTTTGGTGGCTTTTTCTGAAACAGACTACAAGTGTGAAGTCTTTTTTCTATTTCCCCACTTTCCTCTTTTCTTCCTCTGCTCCTGTTTTCAATCACAGACTGCCCAGGCAGCATAGTGGTCAGGCTTAAAGACTTGCTAGAACTGGATTCAAGATTTATGAGAACTAGATGTAACCAGGCCTCTCCCAGAGGTTTGGGAAGAACAGCTGGAGTCTGGCACTTTCCATCATGACAAGGACTATTAAAAACTAAGAGTTGAACTGCAAAAAGCAGGGGAAGGAGGGGGGGGATGTTTAGGCTTAAAATGCAAAACAAGCGCCTGCAGTATCCAGTCCGTCTGCACAGGGGCCAATTCTGACAGCAAACGCCTTTCGCAGCTGCCGAGACTTGGGCTTATTTTAGAAACCACTTTAGAAACAAGAGGTTAAAAGAAGAGAGGGAGGGAGGGGGACTGGAGGCCGGGAGCTGTCTGTGTGCAATCCCGAGATGCAGAGCCGGGACTGGCGGAGTGGGTCACATCCTGCGCTGTCTGGAGGCCGTTCCGGCCGGGCCACCCCACCCAGGGCTGATGTAATGGCCCGGCTGTGTTTGTGGAGATCACCAAGGCGTGCGTGTGTCCGGCCATCCCAACTGTGTCCAGCCATCCCAAGCCAGGATGGCAAAGCTCCTCCACAGCAAAGAGGGAGGGGATGTCGGCTATGCAGGGAAATTTGAAGGCTCTGAGCTCCTGCCTCCATGCTGAGTATCTGATGCCTCAGGTTTAGCTTTTCTATTTTTCACATTCTATGCTGCTTTAATGTGTGGGTCTGGGCTTCATATTAGGGGATGGTGAGCTCTCTTCACAGAGTAGAGTACAAAGCAATTCCTTCTCAAGCTGGGGACCAAGGACAAATGATCCAAATCTCAGGCCCAAGAGCACAAACAATGTGGGCTGAAGAGAGTAAACAAAGGGGGATGGAACTGCATGGGCTAAAGCTGGAATTGGACAATCAACTCCAATATGCAAACGGACCAAAACTTATAAAAGCGTGAGATCCTGTGACCAGTTGGGCATGTTGTGACTATTTTGATTCATCTTGGGTGCGGCCCTGGCTGGGCTCTTGTGCTGCCCAAGGTGGATCCATGGAGGCCTCCTAATAAATAAAGTTTATTCTTTAACTCTCTCTAGTCTCTGTTCTAGGTCAGCCTTCCCAAGGCATCACATCCTTGGCATTCCCACCCAGTCCTTGCCTTCCATGCTCTCCGTCCCTGTAGGGCCATCTCAATGCACAACCTGTCCCCTGTCCAAGGACTGCCCAAGGGTCACGCCCAGCTGGGGCTGGGGGACTCATGGGCCTTCAGCTGCTCTCACCTGGCTGTAACCACAAGCAGGATGGGAGAGTTGGGAGGGAAATGGTGTCACTGCTGGAAAGCTGGGAGGAGACCTCTTGTGTTATTTCTCCTGGGCAGGTGGTTTGTGCCTTCGTTGATGGAAAGAGGGGGGATGTGCCAGCACAGTCAGGCTGATCATGGTAATTATGCATTTTCTAGCCATATGACTGTTTCAGACCTCAACTCCCCACTGGCTGAGGTGTCGGTGTTGATTCAGAAGGGATCCCACATTCCTGACTCCTGTGTCCTACTTAAATACTTACAGCTCCATGAGATGGCTCCATCCCAGGATGCCAGCAAACAAGGCAACCTGGATTTACGTACGCTTTTTATCTGCCTTTGGTCAAGGCTGCTCCATGCTATTAAATAATATATTTCAAATTAACATGGAAAAGAAACAACGTCTCTTTACCAGCTTTGCTTGTGCCCCACAGTTTTATCTGACAGCCACCAACATGGCGACATCCCCACATGGCCAAGATTAGGGAGTCTGTGCCTTCTTTTACTCTGGGGATTTTGTCCCCCATTTCCATGGGAATTCTGACTAGAGAAAAACCCACCTTCATCCATTGGCTTTGCCTCATGCCAAATGGTGTTTCAAAGCTCTCTGTTAGTCCCAGACAGGAGCCATAAACATCCAAAATACTTCACAGGATGACCTCGGCATCTGTCTGGGTGTCCATACCATGGGTGGTGTATCCCTCTCTCTTGTCCTGCAGTACTAATTGAGGTGCCACACCATCTCCTTTTTCCTAAAACACAGGTACCATGAAGCCCTTGAAATTCTGGGGTTTCTGTTTAAGCCAAAATAAACGACCCATAAATCACTAACTCCGAACACCATATTAAAAAATAGGAATGGCTGCACAGAACACACCCTTAAGCAGGGGCTGGATGGCAAAAGAAAGAGAATTGAGCCTTCAAGTGCCAAATAAATTAAAATGACAAATAAAACTGCCACTCTGTAATGAGCAGCAAGACTGGCTCCCAGCTGGTGTTTGGGTGAAGCCAGGTTGCCTCGGGAATGTCTGGTGGATCTTTTGTGCACAAAGGCACCCATTTGACCCATCAAATGTCCAGACATGGTGGTGGCACAGGCCAGGCCTCCT
This sequence comes from Passer domesticus, assembly GCF_036417665.1. Taxonomy (NCBI): domain Eukaryota; kingdom Metazoa; phylum Chordata; class Aves; order Passeriformes; family Passeridae; genus Passer; species Passer domesticus. The sequence continues at coordinate 8,327,562 of NC_087479.1, forward strand.
CAGGGATGGCAGCATAGCTGCTTCTCAGCAGGGAAGTTGTTTGGGATCCACATCTGGCAGCACAGCGTAGTCCAAGACTAGGCTTCTCCTAAAATTAAGCTGAACTTGTTCCAGTAGCTCTACCCAGGAAGGGTATCTCTGGGGAAAACCACTTTCTCACCTCTCCAGGTGAAACAAATAAAAATTGAAAATATCAGTTTAAAAGTTTTATTTCCATTTCCTGCCTTTAGCTGCTCCCGTCATAGCAGTGCTGGTCCCAGAGACTGTGAGACTATGACAGCATCTTCCAAAACAAGAAGATAAAAATACACATATCCATATTTCTGAAATACACCTTTTCCTCTAAGAAATATTCTTGGTCTTGAACATTCTGAGATAGCATTTCAACACATCTCTTCATATGTTGTAGAATAAGGCACATGCTGGCAAACAGTGGGAACGTAATTATTATGACCTTTTCCCTAAAAATGTTTGTTACTGGTTGTTTTGGACTTTTTTTTATTATTTTCTTCTTTCTTAATGTTAAAAAATCAGCATCTTTCCTTCAATTTTTCATTGTTTCTTAGCAACTGAACAGTTTTGATCACACACAGCTCAGGTAAGGAGATAGGAGGGGATTTGGCAGACATGACATTCCAAAAAGGTGACCCTTTTCTGCTCTGGGTTTTCAGCTTGGGCAAATCTCCTGGGAAAAATCACAGCCAACACCAGCCCAAACTGCCCCATAACACTTCAACATACTGGCAACAGCCTCCCATTAGACACCTCGTTGTATTTATTATTTCTCCTGCTCTTTGGGGCTGCCCTCTGTGTGAGATGGAGCAGAGAGGGTCTCCCAGAGCTCATAACATCTGCGGGAGGGTGGGCACAGGTGTGTTCCTGCTCCACACTTGTTCCTGCTCCCTGGGAGACACAACAGGCGGAATTTGGCCCCATGGACTTTCACAGGAGTGGGATGTTATGGTACCAGGACTGCAGGCTCATAGCCCTGCCAAGACACAATAAAAAAGAGCTGTTTCATGGTGGAGGAATATGAGGAGCACATGTTTGGTCAAGCTGGTGGGCAATGTTGTTCCTTCACCTCCCAAGGCTGGCTGGGCTCTGGAATGCCCATAAAAACACCCCCCACTTCCTCCCCTTGCTGCAGGGGCAACAGAAAACCTTGATTTCATCCCATGCAATTAAAACAAACGGTTGCCACATGTAAATATTTGTGTTGTTACCCATCTCGCTTCATCTGTGGGGCTCCAAAACACAAACAGCAAAACACAGCCCTGGCCATTAGAGCAGGGCCTGGGATGTGCAGCAACCAAGCCAGAAAGACCAGGAGGGTAAGAGGAGCTTAATATGGGACTTTTGCTGGATTTTGAATCAACACAGTGCTCATGGAATGGTGCTGCTCCTGCCCTTGGGGGTGTCCCTGTGAGAATACCCTTTTCCCACAGCCTTCCAAGCTTCCCTGAGCATGATGTCAAAGGGACTGTCACACATGTCCATGGAAAATTCATGCTCCAGGGGTGGAAAACCCATGTTTGGTCCTTGAAACATCCTCCCTGGTGATGTATCCAGAAAAGCCCTGGTCCTCAGCACATGTCTGCCACCAGCAGTGGGTAATGATCCCTGTGGTCTCTTCAGGGGGATTCTGTGATTCTGTACAGGACAAATCCCTCACCCCTCATGAACACCAAATTATTTTAATGCAGTTTGCACCCACAGGACTGGATCCAAAAAGGGGGAAAACACAGCTAAAAACAGCCCTGGTTGCTTGTGCCTGTAACCTGTGTGACACCTATGCATGAGCTTGTGCATTATCCAGGTTTGGTTCAGCTCAGCACAAATATTACAAAATCAGGCCTTTGCCATGTTTGTCTCCAAGGTTCTGTCTTCTGGCATTTAGGAGGGAGGTGGATAATTATGCAGCATTTTTCCTTCCCTTGAGAAAAGACATGAAACCTGGATCGTTTCTGGCTTTCCTTGGTGTCAGTCCAAGCAGAAGTTAAAGCTCTCACAGCAATTTCTAAAATCCCCTTTCAGATAACACAGCAGCCGGGTTTCAAGGTTATTCTCAAGGGTGTAATAGCAGTATTTCTTCTTTACTGCAACACCATGATCTTGTGCATGAAGTTTCAAGAAGCTTTAGGACAACTTTAAGACTGGAAAGTGTTTTGTTACAAAAAAAAGGAAAAGAAAAAAAAAAAAAAGTTCAAACCACCCTGTTAATTCCAGTCTGCTTTCTTTGTGCTGTTTTGAATAAGTTAGAAAGCAAACTGGGAAAATTTAATTTACACCAGAAAAAGAAAAAAGTGCATTCAAGAGAAAAATAAAATGTACACTGATACTGTTCCACTTCAACAATTATTTGTAGCATATCCTATATATATGTATGGGGTATATATACACATATTTATATATATATAAATGTTTTTCCCCTCGGGGTTTTCCTTTTAAAGATTTTTGCCTTTTCACATGTGAACTGTAAACAGACTGACAGATGGAATTCTTTTGTATAAACTGTTTCAGATACACTATTCTTCCATGCCTATGTCAGTTGTTTACAGTATCAAAAAGCCACAGATACGCCTAAAAGTAAGGAAAGTTGGAATTTCTGCCAAACATTTGGATACCATCCATCCTCAGAGGCTGTACCCTCAGTGCACCGGGTGGTGCTGAGGAACTTCTCACTTAGAGGCTCCTCCTCATGATGTGTGTCAGCAGGAGGTTGGGGATCTTCAAAGCAAGGGCTCGGGAGGGAAGAGGGGGCACTTTTGTGGGCCCCCAAATTTGCTGCTGCCAACATCTACACTTGTTAATGAGCATCTAATGGGCTGGTGGCTGCTGGGCTGGTGCTGGGAACATATGGAGCTCTCCATGTGGGTGGTGCATGGTCCCCATGGCACTTTCTTCTTCTTCTTCTTTGTTGTTGTTTTTTTTTTTTTTGGTTTTTTTTTTTTGGTTTTTTTTTTTTTTGTGGGGTTTTTTTGGGGTTTTTTTTTTTTGTTTTTTTTTTTTTTTCCCTAATGTGCTTTCCCTCCTTGTTTTTGTGCCCTGAGTGCCAGGCGAAGAGTCTGACCAGCATAACCAGCACAGAATCATACTCAGTGCTCTCCATGGCTCTGTGTGAGTTTTTATCAGCCTAGTTTTGGTATCTGAAGTGTGAAAAAAGCCCAGAGGCTTTCAACAGTCTTCCCAAGGAATCTTCTTCCTGTTTTAAGCTGTCTCAGCCAGGAAAATTCCCAATGTTGTCTCAGGAACAGCTGTTCTGGGTGCTCCCCTGCCCCATGGAAAAGCCACGCAGACAAAACTTATATTTTCTGTGAACTCCATCTCTGGCACTTACCCTTCACCTGTGTGATCTTCAGTCATTGAAAACTTCTCCAAATCCTTTGTGGTGCTTTTTTTCCCTCCCCAAACCATGCCATATGGAAGAAGGGAAATGGCCACATGTCCCCAGCACCACCAGAACCTGGTCTGTCGTGCACCAGAACTAAACACCAGTGGACTGATAAGTCCAATTATGGCCCATCAGGAAGACCATTGTGCCTTCATGTCTGAGGGACTGGGAGACCCTGACAAGTCCTATCAGCTTTCAAATCCTCTCCCAACACTATAAAAAAAGAGGCCCCATGACACAAAGGAAGGTTCTGTGAGATTTTGAGTTTAGGAAAATTAGAGAAAAGGGCTTCTGGATGCCAGCATGTACAACTTGTCCGCATAAAGCTCCCCAGGGATTGTCTCAGGAGCTGACCCCCTTCCTTCCCAGAAGATGTGGTTTGGCAAAGATTTGGTGTTTGTTCACCAGGACATTTATTCATCCAAATTTGGAGCTCAAAAAGGTACCAGCACTAAATGCTTTGAGAAAAATCTTCACAAGAAAACCAACAATAAACAAACCAAAGAAAACAACTTCCAATGGGCCAGCACAGCCCACTCCCATGTTTGCCATCAGAAGTTGTTCTACATCAAGTCAAACCCATAATCTCCACTGGATTGAGATCACTCAGGAGTTTGTCTGCATGAACACCAGGGATGCTCTGGCTGGGGAGCTTGGATCCAGCTCTGTCCTTTTCCTGGCTGGAATGCCAAAGCTTGTGGGTACCAGCACATACTGTCAGCTCAGCAGCTGCCCAGGCATGGCTGGATGTGGAGCTTGGTCTGCCTGGACACCCAGGAAATCTGCCCTCATTTACTGTAAACGCTTCACAGGCCCATAACTTTCTGAAAGCTACTTCTTCATGTCACCTTATCCATACAGAGCCACGTTTCCACATTCCCAATGGGAATAACACATTGCAGTGGTGGAAATGTGGTGGCAGGCAATAAGGATGGATCAAGAAATGTGTGGAAAATTCAAGAGCAGGCCTAAGAAGTTGCTGTTTAGGCCTCCATCCTACAAGGAGCCAGGTGTCTCCAGGCTCCCTCTGGACCACAAATGCTTCAGCTGTGGCTCACCCTTTTCAAAGCCTGGATCTACCCTCCTTTTCCATTCCTCAGCTGGGAGCTCACCTGACCTGTCTCAAAGATTTTCACCTGTGGACTGTAAGCAGGATGGTTGGATGCATCCTGAAGCATTCCTAGATCACTGCTGCTCCACCTTGGTAAGAGAAACTGGGCAAGGCTTACTGCAAAGAGGGGAACACAGAGGATGGGAAGGGAGAAAAGGAAGCTCAATAAGCAGGTGGGGGAAATATATTAATGAATCTGTGTTTTGCTGGAATATGGAAGAGAGACATGATTGTGCTAAGAGCAAACTGGACTCTGGAGCTGAGCAAGGACCTCATAAGGTTGTCCCTTAAAGCCTTGAACCCACACTGCCACAGGTTGCCCAGAGAAGCTGTGGTTACCTTATCCCTGGAAGTGTCCAAGGCCAGGTTGGATGGGACTTGGAGCACCCTGGGATAGTGGAAGGTCTCCCTGCCCATGGCAGGGGGTTGGAATGAGATGATCTTTAAGGTCCCTTCCAACACAAACCATTCATGTTGCACACCCTGTGTGACTGAAGTGTTCCTTTGCAATGCTGTACAGTGTCTGAACCACATCAGCAGGTCCTGTCCCTCCTCCTCTGCTCACTGCTGGTGCTGCTGTGAAGCAGAGAGCTCAGAGAACATGCACATTCCAGCATCCTCCCAGAATACAGCTGGGATAAGAGGGATGGACCTAGGGGAAGGATGAGGCCATTGCAGAAACTCCAGTTGTACAGACAACCCCTTTGGAAGTTGTAGCTCTGAGATGGAGAACAGCAACGTGAGGGTGCGTGACACTTCTCCAGCTCCTCTTGCAGCACTCAGCTCCTTTTCCAGGCCAGCACAGGCTCCTCTGGCTCCAGGGGAGTGGGGCTGCTCTCCTCTGAGCCTTCTCTGAGCCTGGAGCTGCTGTTCCTGAGGTCTGTGTAGCCATGGTGAGCTCTGTGCTCATGTAAACATTGCACAACCACGAGCCCCCGCTGTCTGAGGGCAGCAGAAGCACCACCGGGCTCCTTCTCTTTGGATTGCTCTTCCTGGGGGAGGGCAGCATTTTGTGGAGTCATGGCAGCAACCCCCGGAGCGGCCGGTGAGCCTGCGGCACACTGTGAATTACGCTCACGTTGCTGAGAGGATGGGTCACATTTTTGGGAATGCGCCCTGACCTCCTCTGGTGATGCTCTGGCTTCCTGAGGACGGAGACATGGAAAAAATTCTTGCCCAGACTTGAGGAACTTTACGACACTTGATGGAAAAGCTCCCAAATCCTTGCCTGGTGGACACCCCTCCAGGAGGTGGGATGGGGACAAGACCATGGTCTGAGCAGCACATCCTGGAGGAAATGGGGCACAAAGCTGGAGGAGAAAGCACTCTGATCTCCCCCATTACTTCTGAAGTTCTGCCTCATGGGGACAGCTGGACCATCTCCAGAACAAATCCTTGTTGTGCTCCTTGCCTCGGGGGCAACAGGGTTGGCAGGTAAGACCAGAGCCTGGTCTGTGATAGGAAGGAACCTATGGACATGTTTTCTGCATAAACCCTTCTCCTCTGCTTGGAGACAGGTGCAATCCTGTCCTGTAGCTGAATTTAAGACAGACTGGCTGATGGTCCCTGAACTGTTTTGCCACCTGCAAGTTCCGAGCTATTAATTTGCACACTGGAGTGTTCTTTGGAATTTCAGATTTAGAAATGCAGGAAGAAAAGATTGCACGTGGGCAGCTTTAGCCCTTCCCAAGGACCTGCTGGCTGAGCTGGTGGGAAACTTCAGCTTCTCAAAAGAGACAAAGCAAGGTGAAAACCAATTTATTTTTCCATCTCCATCCCCAGCAGCTCCTGGGAGGAGAGAGGGAGCTGCAGGAAGGGCTGGCTGTGTTGAGAGGGGCAGAGCATAGTGCTGATGGACAAATCCTTCCCACAGGCTGGGGTTGGGCCGCACTGGGCATTCCAGACCTGGCACAGCTCTGGAGGAGGTGGAACAGTGTGAGACACCCTGTGAGGCTCTGCCAGTGCAGGGCTGGGAGTGCTCTGTGTGAAAAAGGAGCACGATGCACAGACCTTCCATGCCTAATGGAAACAGATTTTTCCTTGACACACAAGCACAGAAGATTTGTCTGGAATGAGAGCCCTGACCAAGGCTGGGCAGCAGAGAAGGGTTTCCAGCTCCTTGCAGAGAGGAAGGAAATCCGCCCGTGGGACAGACGATATTGTCTTTTGTTTGACTCTGCAACGCTGATTAATGAATGCTTTTTTGATTTCACAAGAATTTCTGGGGTTTGTAAACTTTCTTCAGAGATTTTTCTGGGAAAAATGGAAACCATGCTCGGGGTTCTCCTTCTGCAAACAAACTACTCAACATTTTCATTCAAATCAAAATTTTCCACAGATAGTAATGATTTCTCAACCAGTGTTATAAACATGGTAGGCACTGCATTATGATCTAGACAAAATTTGTGTTTCAGCAGCAAGAACTCAGGCCAGAGCCCTCTTCTGATGGACCTTGTATAGTAAGACACAACCTTGCTCTGAGGGCTTCAGAACAGAATACACAAAGAGCAAGAGAAAAAAGAAAAATACTAAAAATACGCTTTAACAGATGGGGCACTGAGGTGGCAAAAGATCAAGTGATTTGTTTGACGTCAGGATCATGGGAACATTAAGTCAAAAAGAGGAACTAAATCCATTCCTCTTGGAAGGCTCAGCACATATCTTTAACCACAGACCATCCTTTCCCTCTGGTGTTACTGACTTTTGGCTGAATTTTTGCTCTTCACTTGGGGATGGCACTTGGTGCAGGATTATTTGCTGAGGATCAGGCCCCTTATTGGAGTGGGTTTTGGCTGATTCATCCAGTTCATCACCTGGCACAGGAGTATAATGCATGATGCCTTTCTTTTTCTCTCAAACCCTCCTGGAGAGACCCAGAGTCCTGATGAAATTTTTCTCTATGTCAGTGTAGGCAATGCTGGCAGAGATCTTAGACTTAGCCACTGATACAGTAATAATAATATTAATAATAAAAACAACAGCGTCAAAATCAGACCTGGATCTCAGGGGCTTTCCCTGGATGCCTGGAACCTGCACCCAGGATTGGTCAGATCCTGCAATGGATCAGAGCATCCCTGGCAGTGCCACATCTGCAGAGACAGAAGGAGAACAAGTTTATCCATCATCTGGTAGCTGGGGAAGACATTTGGGCTTGGTTTCCTCCCACCTGGCATGCTGCTGGAACACTGGCAGTACTCCTTTGACCATAATGGAAAGCATGTCCAACACATGGCCAAAATCTGGAGATTTCCCCTCACTTTGCTTCCTGTGTCAGCAAAAATCACAGGATGGCCAAGGGAGCTGACCCTGCTCTTTGTCCTCCCGTGTTTCTCACAGCTCCTGGACAAGCTCTGAGGTCACCTGCAGGGCCTGGTGATGGGGACAAGCCCCTTGCTGTGACCCCAGGAAGAAGGGACAGTCCTGGGAGGGACGGGCTTGGGTGGCAGGGTGGCAGTGGGGCACTTTGCCGAGCCCTGCTGGGCCTGGCGTGCGGAGCGGGCTGGGATTAGAGCTGGAACTCACAGCATTTGGGCCATTGTGCAATGCTGGGCAGCTGGAGGGTTTCACTTTTCAGAGGGAAAAGAAAATATGAAAAACTAGAACCAGAAAACTCCTTTCTTCCCTCCTTTTTCTTTTTTTTTTTTTTTTTTTTTTGGACCTATCCAGAGCTTTCCACAATGCTGGTGATTTAAACCAGGCCTGGAATATGAATGCAACTCTAATATTTCTACCTTCCTGAGTTACATTGATGAGTCAAGGAGCTGGCTGAGGCTGAAATGCAGCCATGTATATGCACAGGCTATGGATGAAACCTCCTCTTGCATGGACACCTTGTCAGCCAGGGCTGGATCCAGGAGGTTAATAATGTTCTGCCCTTCATGGGAAAGAGAATATGAGTTTAATTTAAAATCTAGACATGCCTTCAGCTCTGGAACAGAGAACACAAAGCTAATCTCACCGACAGGCAGAGGGAGATGGAAGTGGGGCACATCCTGCATTCTGCACCCAGGCTGAGTCTGGCCTGGGAGCTGATTTTTGGGACACCTTAGCCCATAGGTGTAAGGAAGCAGGGCCAATTTGGGGGGAGGAATGAGGGGCTGAGAAGGGGAGCAGGTGCCTGGGGTGAAGCACCAGCATCCCTCGCTGTCTGGACTTGGAGGCAGCAGCAGGGAGAGCTGCAGGTGACTCTTCACAGGGACAAGGGGACAGAGGTGGCCTTGGTGTCAAACCAAAGCAGGGAGCAGAGGAGTCCCAAAGCCAAACAACTGCCTGGTGCTGGGAGCAGGGTCTGGGCTTTGCTCTCTGCAGCCCAGCCAGAAACCCTTAAAACGGCCTCTTCTCCCTTTTCATCCCTCACCCACATCCTCAGCCTTCTCACAGCCTCCCCCCCTCCATCCCCCATGCCAAATAAATCTCCTTAGATTTTAAATAAATGCCGTAGTGTCCTAAAAGTCTTGCAGCCTTGGAGAGGGGGGAAAAAAAGAAAGAAAAGGTATTAAACCTGAAAGAGAAATAGTAGATGTGCACCTTCTTCCCTTTGGTCTCTCTGAAGGCTATTAAGTGATGCAGGGTGACTGTGGACAGGTACATGCAAATAATAGGATCAAGGCAGCAGTACAAAGGTTTGTCTCCCAATCTTAATGCAGGTGTGGGAGACACAAACCAGGTGGCTAAAAGGCTCCTTTGTTTGAAGCTGTCAGGAGGAGAAGCTGATAATCTCATGCCTCATCCCTAAACTCTCTTTCAGCCGTGTCAAGGCATCTCCTCACATCAGGAAGTCTGCAATGACATGGCTATGTGCTAAGCTCAGTTAATGTGGTCTGAGGTTTAAACACTTCAGGTTAAAAGTGGATAATTGGTGGTAGTGGATTTTAAAAGCTCACACAGGTGCCTTTGAAAAGAGGTCAGGAGTCAAGTGCATCTCTCCTATGAGAAATGGTGAGCCTTTCCTAAGGAGATCAAAATTCTTCCATGGAGAGCCCCAGGGCCTTGTAGGAACTGTTATTAATTTAGTCCTGTATGTTCCAAATAATGGAAAAACGATACCACATGTGTACAACACCGGGGAATCGGGGCACGTTCTCTCTGGATAGATAAACTTTCACCTGGCACTGGTGGATTGTTAATTAAGTAATCCCCTCTCAGCCCAAGCAGGAGCAGCACGGGAGCTGCTGGGGGTTCTCGCCAGGTGAGGGTGGGGACAGCACGACCTCAGCTCCGATGGTACTCTTGGGGGTGAGGACAGAACCCTACAAGCACCTCCCCGGGGGGTTGTGATGTCTCCCAGACAGGTTTTCCAAGGAATTTGGGCACCCTGGCCGCAGTTCTGCTCACAAAACCACCCCCGCAGGTACCCAAGCAAAGCGCACCTTTAAAAGACAACTGCTCTCCCCTGGCGCGGTGCTATTTTCTCAAATTGTGCTTAATGAAGGCAAAGCTGGAGGAAATTAACATCCAATTATTTTCTTAGGGTGGATTTCTTTGTGCCGGCCGCGGGACACGGACCTGCCCAAACACGCAGCACATGAAAGCGGCCCCTGCCCGCGGCAGGATCGGGTTGCAAAGGCACCGAGCTCTCCCTGGAGGAGCCCTGCACCTGCCCGGAGTTTAGCAGGGATGGGAGTGGGGAAAACACAGCGGATCAGGGCCAGGAGAAGCTGGTTTTCCCCCCTCTTCACCATGTGTGCGAGTTTGCGGTCTGAGCATCCAAGATGACAAGCTCCAATAAAGAAAACAGCATCGTTATCACCCAAATTTGCATTAAAAGTGCGGTTTGGTTTCTGTTTGAGAGTGGTGGCTGTTACTAGCTCCTAATTCCGCTGCCTCATGTGCCTCCAATTTCACAGTGCCAGCAGCTCCTTTGACTTTGGGACCTTATTCTTTCCCATTTTTGGTGAGCCCAAATACACCCAGAAGTGTCTCGTGAGAACGAGCTTATTCCAATTATGAGAGAACACAAAGAATCTGCTCCTTGAAAATATTCAGATGAATTTGTTGATATATTCTGAATGGGTTTATAGAGCATTTTTAGTAAAAAGGCACCCCCCTAGTCCTGCTGACTGGAGTCTTTGTAAGCAGGTGCTCATTTTGCCAATTGTTCAAGTAAAATAGCTGTTTCTGTCCTCCTTACTTTTTTTTTTTTCTCTGTTTGTGTCTGGGGACAATTTGGGAAGTATTGCCATTGGTGAAAACATGTTATGTATTTATTGTTATTCTTATTATTTACTATAAATTTATTTGTGTGACAGTAGCAACTCAGAGGCACAAAGCAAAAATATGGTCCCTGCTCCAAAAGCTTTAAATTATCCCAACCCCCAAACTGAATGGTGGCTCAGAGTTCATCCATTTCATTTCAATTTTATATGGCATAAAAACTAAACACTGTAAGGAAAAAAAAAAAAACAACCAACAAATGAAGCCTTTACCTTTGTTGCACAGTCCATGGGAATTATGCAAACATTTCTTTAGGATTTTTTTTTTTTACCTGAGAAGCAATGAAGCCAACACTTTTATAGAATGGTTTGGGTTGGAAGAGACATTAAAGATCATCTTATTTCTACTCCCTGCCATGGGCAGAGACACCTTCCACTATCCCAGATTGCTCCAAGCTCCACCCAATCTGGCCTGGAATATTCCAGAGATGAGGCAGCCACAGCTTCTCTGGGCACCTTGTGCCAGGACCTCCCCACCCTCACAGGCAAGAATTCCATCCCAGTATCCCATCCATCCCTGCCCTCTGGCAGTGGGAATCCATTCCTCTCTCGTCCTGTCACTCCAGGCCCTTGTCTCAAGTCCCTCTTCCAGCTCTCTTCTAAGAAGTTTCACTTTTGACAAAATGATCTTTCCTGAAAGGAACAAATACCTCATTCAAAGACATCTCCCAAGCTTTGGTTGTAAGAAAGTTAAGAACAGCACTTTCCCTTTTTTATTAATATTGTTTGTTGGTAAAATGGCTTAATGGCTGCAGGGTCAGTTGACAGAGAGGAGGTAACATTGTTCTTCTCCTCCAGCGAATGTAGTGTTTGGCATGACTTCAAAATAACCCTATTGTTTGTCATCTTCTCAAAATACACTATAAAACCCTGTTAAAAGGGAAGATAACGTTTTCTAAGCATAAGTCAAGTGCCGGGTTGCCTTTTTTTACAGCTGCTTGATGAGAATTAATGGTGTTGGATCTCCTGTTTTAAACACATTTGGCCAGGTTTTCTGGAGGCACCTAATTTATCTTGAGGCTCTTTCATCTATTATCTAACTGTGAGCTTGTTCGTAGCTCATCAGCCATCCTGGTTTTGACAGGGGGCCTTGTGATGAGCAGCCAACAGCGCAGAGTGTCTGGGCCGGGAGTATCTCTGGCAGGAAGGTGATGGGAAAAGCCTAACCTTCTGCCACTCCTCCCAGCACTCACCAAACCCAAAAATAGAGTCTTGGATCGTCACACAAAGCCCCTCAGAGTGGTTCCTGCATCCCAGTGGATGCAGATCCTCTCTGGATCAGGTCCTTTAATGGAGAAATGGTACTGTCAACCCCTTGGGAGAGCTTGAGGTGTTTGGAGAAATCTCCCTTGTTGAGGGGACAGTCATTGCTTTGGCCAAGGCACAGTGTCCATGTAGCCATCAGGAAAGAGGAGAGAGCAGCAGAAATTTTGAAAAAAACCCCAAAACCTTATCTAATAATGGTGGGAAATAAAGAGCTTATGTAAAAGAGCAATTTTTCCACAGTTCCCAAGCAGGAATTATCTGGTACATGATTCAGGACCATTGCAGATGTGTAGATTTTGGGCGTGAGCTCCCAAACCCATTCTGGAACCAGCCAGAGGAGATTTGCAAAAAGGAGGACATCGCCTTTCCTTTTTTTGTGCTTTCAGCATCGATGTATGCGAGCGCTCGGAGCGGCAGCTACGGAGCTGCTGGAAAGTTTGTCACCATAACACTGCCTGTTTATGCTTTGTGGGGATGAAAGAACAGCTTTCTTCAATTAGGCTTTGTACTTCAGCTGGCAGGCGGGTGCCGATTGTCTCAGACTCCACCTCTGGGCCCAGCCTGGCCGGGGGAGCCGGCGCAGGCCGCGCCCGGCCCTGCTGCGGATCAGAGCTGCTCACCATGGGCAAAGTGGGAGAAATCCCACTGGGAACAGCAGCCGCGTGCACTCAGGTGGGCTCGCTAGTCCAACCTGCTGGAATTTTCAAAGCACGGGATCACAGAATGGGCCTTTAAAGGGCTTCTCATCCACAATGAGCAGGGACTTCTTCCACTAGGCCAAGTTTCTCAGAACCCCATCCAGCCTGACATGGAATATTTTGTTTCCAGCAATGGGACATCCACCACCCCTCTGTGCCAGGGCCTCACCACCCTCATTGCATCAGTTTTCTTCCTCATACCTATCTGACTCTCCCCTGTTTCAGTTTAAAACCATTCCCCCTCATTCTATCCTTTCTCAATGCTTTTCCCCTTCAGTCCCTGCTCCATGCACCTGCAAGGGGCTGGTATGGCATGGAGAATCCTGGTGGTTCCTAAAGAAGAGTTCAACCTCATTTCAAAGCATTTTGAAGTGGTGGTGCAGGGACAGCAGTGTCTTTCCATTGACTCGGGCAAGTTTTGAGTAGGTTGCCTGGATACCTGGCTATGGAACACAGCATGTGTGAGCAGCCGATGGATATCTCTTTAATAAGAAACAGGGCATGGAGAGGGAGCTGCCTCAGTGCCAGTGTGGATTTATAAGGCACTGACTGCTCTGTGTCAGGGAGATTTGCAGATTGGGGGAATTTGAAGGGGGTTTATGGCTCGCCAGAAGCTGATAGCAAAGCTGTGGCAAAAAGTCAAAATGCACCACCCATGGCAGCCCTTCACGGGGAAAACTGACTTATAAAACAGGATCTAGGGAGTGCTGTGATTTTGCCTCAGAGCTCCTGAAGGATGAAATGCATTTTCTGAGTTAAGACATGACAGAGGAAAAAGCATGTGGAGACCATGAGATGAACGAATGACAATTTATAACAATTAAAATCAAATATACATCTTGACACTCAAGCAAGTTCACATAAGATGCCAACAGCTCTCCGCTATTTGTCATCTCTGTTATTTGTCATCTGTCCTCTTCTGCTTGCATCTTTTACCATAATCACCCTAGAAAAGGAGGGATCACAGAGAATGTCCACCTGTCCTACCCCCTGCACGGGGCCAGCCCTGCAGTGTGACCCTGGGCTGTCACACAGCTGAAATTCCTCTGCTGAGGCCAGAACTGATCATGGTGGCTTTTTGCATGTGCCAAGCAGAGATTCACCAATGGAGAAAGATGAGTATGGTTTTTTGCACATGTTCTATGCTGACCCTCTCAGCAGGATTCTATCGAGGTCTGGGGTGGGTGAACAGTGAGCAGTGTTGGGGCATGAGGAGGCAATGAAATTGTGACCCAGGAAAGGAGCTCTGCTTCTTCATAGCACTTGGAGGTTAATTGTAAATCCTTTGCCTGAGAATAAACACAAGCACCAATGCTGTGAGAACTGCTCAGCCTCGGGAGGAAGAATTGCTCTTCATGCTCTGAACTGAGACTCTGATTATTTATTTATTTCTTTTCTGGCTCAAAATATTTCTCAACAATAATCAAGGGAGAAACAATGGCCCATTCACGGGAGCACTGAGCTCTCCCTTGTCCCAGGTCCAAGTGGGCATTGCTACTGAGAACTGCATTGACCCGGGGCTTGGCAGACCCAGGTGCAACATCCTTCTTTCCTGGGGATTTCCAGCCTAACCCTGAGCCAGGTAATTGGGCCGCTAAATCCCTTTAAAAGTCTGGGCCCTTTCCTCAGCTTCTTCACTGTAATTCCTCTTCTCACAGGTGGGTTGTGAGATTAAACACATGAAAGACTTGGAGGCACCAAATGCCGCGGTGATGAGACCCATCTGACAGAGAGATCAGTAACCCAGGGCAGCCGAGCTGGAAAATGCCTTAGATTTTTCTCCCCGACAGCAGGATGGCCTTGTGGATAATTGATTTCCCCCTCGGAAGGCTTGAAGTATATTTTTAGGGAACGCAAACATTTTTATTTTCACTGCCTATTTTTCTTTCCTCCTCAATAAATGGCTTTTCCTCCGCACGGGCTGGCCAGCTGCTCTGAAAATTCAAGGAAAAAAAAAAACAACTCATTAACTTTCCCAAAGCCTTAATTGTCCCATTTATTTCAGGGCAGTAGGAAAGCCCATCTTTCAGTGGCTCCCTCGCCCTGCTAACAACTCACCGTAATCCTTTCCATAATCCCCAGGAATGCCGATCGCTGCGGCAGTTTGATTCTCCTTGCTGATGAATTGCAGGGTATTTTATATCCTCTTGTCACAACCCCCTTCTCCTGCCTTTGCTCTTTCAGCAAGGAAAGTTACTTTTATGTTACCCATCTGGGCTTCCCCCACCATCAGAGACTTTTTTTTTCTCTTAGGTACACAAAAGCAAATGTTCTGGGAGCTCTTTAAAATACCTGAGCAACTGGTAGTAAATGAGTAATTTCCTGTTGTTCTAACCTCTTTTTTTTCAGCCCAGTAGTTATCTTAGCTTGGCATGTCAAGATAGTTGCATGATCTTCAGTGTTTGTGTGGATAAACATTATCTCAGCTCATTCCTGAGCTGATCAAACTGATTTTATAAACAGCCAGCTCTTGGTAGTGGAAAAAGGACTGGGTTGTTTTTTTTTTTCCTTTCTTATTTTTTGTTTTCTTTTTTTTTTTTTTATTTGTTCCAGGAGTTTGGTGGGTGCTGGCATGCAAGAAAACTACTGTATATGTGTTTGCATTGCAGAAAGTGCAAATCTGTCCACTTGAATCTTTTTTGAGTGAGCACAGTGGGCAAACGAGGTGGTTTTGGAATGATCTCATCCCAGGATCCCGGCAGAAAACAGCCCGTGTACATAGCAGAGACTGGAATGTGAGCAGGACCTCATTCATAAACTTCCTTACCATTTCTTTACACTCAAAGGCAGGAATAAAAAGCAGCCAAAACAAGCAGAAATGGTGTTCTGGAGTTAACCAAATGGGAAAATATATAGATACGCTTTTAAATTTTATTGTATTATTGAACTGAGATACTTTTCACCATCTGCAGGAGGCTTCTTGTGGTGATACATTCATTCTTTCTCTCGGATCAGGCTGGAAACTTTATTAAGTTTTTTTTCTTTCTTTGTTCTAAACCTATTTTTTGTGATAACACCTCAGCTTTCTACCACCTGCCCTATTTCAGTGAAAATACAGAGCTTGAAAAATGTGTTATAAGGGGTGCTATGAAAAGACTGGAGCTCAGAGGCCTAAACTCAGTTACAGAAGGTTTTTAATTAAAGCTGTTAAATAGCAAGGGGAGAAAAACAATTAAATTTTGTACTTTTTACAAACAAAAGCACCTTAGGTTTTCATCCTCCAGGGCAGGGAGGCAGTGAGCAGCAGGTATGGACAGGTGAGGTCATCCTGCTGTGCTGGAGTGAAGATGAAATAAATTCAGGCTGCAAAACCTCACTGGGAGGCTCCTGTTCTCTCCACCTGGGTCCCTGGTCGCATTGGCCAGGGGTCACCAAACAAGGCACAGGTAAATCTGGGCTCCTCAGGCATTTCCCTGGTGAAATACAGTATTTTTAAAGGCACATTTGGAGCTTCAACCAGATGTGAGTTCTACCATGCTAAGCAACATTTTCACTGCTTTTAAGTCCTTTTTGTCAGCTTGGCAGTAAAAATTGGGCTGGATGATTATTGCAGCCACTGGAAGAATTTTTCTGTGGTCTAATATAAGTGCAACCAAGGAACTCTGGCATGTGCCTCCAGCAACTTGGATTTCCAAGTGGTCTTACTTTTCAGTGCTGGACACTCCCAGGAGGAACTGAGTTTCCAAGAGAAGATGACAGTGGGTGTATTCAGTCCAACACAGCTGTAGGTACGGTACAAACATGCAATTAGAGACAGTTCCTGCCCTGGAGAGCTTGGAGTCTAAATAGACAAACAGATCATCTCCAGATGGTAGGGGCTGAGGGTGAGCTGGTGGGAGAGCGAGTGAGTGCGTGGCACTTCTGCTGCTGGATGCACACAGATGGTCAAAAGGCAGGGGAGAGAGAAGAGCCTCAGGCCTTCACAGGGAGCAGGGAGCTCAGATTTCCTGCAGAAAGCCTGCAGGGGTGGGGCTGGTATGATGGCTGTAGGGCTGGTTACTGCAAGGGATGGGGAGAGCTGGAGGAGGGAAAAGCAGGGAGAAGGAAGGAAGGAAGGAAGTCCATTTATAGCAGCTTCCTCTGAAATGCGGGGGGGCTGCCAATGCGTGTCGATGCCTGGTGGCGAAGAATGGATGTGATTTAACTTTATTAGACACTCGGGAGTTTGCTGTGGAAAGGAGGATTGATGGAGAGGGCACGGATTTTGGCCAATCTGTAAATGAAGAGCACAGTGGTGAAGAGCTTTTCCACCTCTCACCATTGCCAGCCTGGAGATAGGGACTCCTGTCCCAAGACCAGGCTGCAGGTGGGGTGCTGGAGGATCACAGGAGCAGAAACCCTCCAAAAGGAACTTCAGGCAGCCATGTCTGGCTCAGAAAGTCCCCGATCTGCAAATATTTGGGAGCTGAATAGGTTCAGCCTGGTGTACAGAGAGGTGTCCCTGCCCATGACAGGGAGGGATGACCCTTAAGTTCCCTTCCAACCCTTAACATTCTGTGATTCTTACAAATCCCATACTCTTCCCCAGGCCTGTAGAGGCTTTGGTCACTTCCAGAGGCAGGATATTTGATGGCATGACTCAAAGGATTGTTCCTGCTCCCTGTCACTTCCGTGCCCTGGTCACTTCAGCCTCCCTTTGGAGGGAATGCAGCCGAAGTACAGAAACCACCAGTTGCCCGGGAAAACATCTGAGGATTTATTTCATACCACAAGCACTGTAGGTGGCTGTAAGGCTTGGGAGGATGTAGATGAGAAGGATTTGTGGGGAAGTGTTGAATGGTGGCCAGAACAATAAAAACTAAGAAGAGAGAGGCACCTCTCCAAGTAGGGCTTCACCAGAGTGGGACAAGGAGCAAAGCGTCCACCAGGCATCAAATGGCACATGGCTCTGTGCTGATTCCTGGAGTTCACCACCAAACATGGGAAAACTCTCGTGTTTAACTTGGCAAGAGGTGAGCTGATTTAACTGGTATAGCAGAGATGTAGTTGTGCAGAATAAATCAATGGGCCACAAATTACACAGGAAATTTGGGTTTGGCGTTCAGGGTCGAGGAAGGTGGGAAGATGAAGGAAGTAAAACCTGATCCCTTTTTAAATATTGCTTCAGGGTAGAGATGACCTTGCTGTAGTTCTTTCAAATTCCCTATAAAAAGGGCAGGAATGTATGGCAAGCCACTCTTTCCCAACAGGTATCTGGTGACACAGAGAGCAAAATTGGAGCAGGCAGGATGAAAGACAAGGCAGTAATCACAGTCCTTTGTATTAAAAGGAAATTATACCAAGGTAGGATGAGATACAATGAACCCATCTAGACAATCACCTGCCCTTCATATAGGCAACATTTCTAGGGGAAATATTAACTGGATGAGGGTTCCTACAAGCTGTAGCTGGAGTGAGACCCATCAATGGTTTCATCTGACAAAGTGATTGGCTCAACTTGTGCCATGTCAAGGCTCTGCATGCACTTGGCTGGTACCAGGAAAGCTTTGCTCTTCTAAAAATAGCAGCTTTGCCTGTTTCAGTGTCTTCAGATTTTTGTAAGTTGAACTTTATAACCTAAAAAAAAAGACTCATAATCAACTGAATACTGTGCAAAACAGAGATTGTAAAGACAGTAAGGACAGAATTAATGTATAAGGGATGTCCTTTGAAAAGACATTCAGTGTCAAATAAAAACTCTGCATAGCTGAAAATATGTCACTTTAGGCAAATGGAAAAAATACACACCTGATTCTGGTCAGAAATTTGTTTAGTTGCATTTTCCAGCAAATGAATCTTCTTTTTTGTTTGTGTTTGCTTGTTTTTCATCTAATGCATTTAGCTTTCCACCTACCCTATAACCCTATTCCATCTAGTCTAGACTGAATTTCCAACTGCGTTGTGATTTGATTAAGTTGAGCTAATTCTCGTCAGATGATTTGAAAACAACCCGATTCAGCTTCTTCAGATACCTTGGCAAGCTGATCCCTACCTACTTGCAACTGCCTGGGATCACTTCTGATAATTCAGATCATCTGTGATGCCTTTAGGGACTGATCCAAATTCTGCTAAACCAGCACAGAGGTTTGCCCTGGTCTAACAAGCTTTGGACCAGCCTCCAGCCTCTCCAAAACAGCAGGTCATATATCTGACTGAAGGTAAAGTGGCTGGCCAAGTGCCTACAAAATGCATTGTAATACAAGCTTGGGATAATCAGAAGACAAATTTTGTGTATGTGCAAAGTATTAGTGCCCTTAATGATAAAATGCTCATGCTTGACATAATTTTTGGAAGAGGCTTGGAAACGGCAGGCTTGAGCTGCTTTCCACATGGGAATACCTTGCAGGCAGTAAAGAGCAGATGGAAAAAATCAGCATGGAGGGAATGAAGTGCTCTTCATGCTGCAAACCCCAGGATCCATGGATGTGAGCTACTGACACTTTGTTATGAACTGTTTGCCCTAAACAGGCATCCTCCCAACCCTGGAAAAGCTTTCCTGACAGGGACAAGCTGTGCTTACTCAGGTCAGCTGAACCTGTTTAGGGAATGTCTCTGGGCAATCTGCTGGCTCTCCCACGGGGGATTCTTCATTCCCTTTACTCCCTGAAAACCAGAGAGCTGTGTGGTCCTTTCCCCTGCAGCAGGACACAGCTGATGTCTCAGGGACATCATTCTCTCACCTCCTCTGGCAGGCTCATGGGGAGGCACCTGAGCACACGGGGAGAGAAATGGATTTTGTGTCCCCACAGTCTGCCCACCTCTGTCACACCTCAGAAACTCCCATCTGGTGATGCTGCAGTGCAGTCTGCACCCTCCTGAGCTGCAGGACTGGAGCCACCAAGTAATTCAATCAGGGGAGCTTTAGGACAGAAGGAAATTGTAGTGGAATTCAGAAAAGATCTGTCCTCACCGAGGCACTCGCTTCATGGTTTTGGCAGAGCCCTTTGTATCAGCAGCAATGTCTAATCACTAAATAGATGGGCTGAAAAATCACTTTGTGATATGGATGGGCTGCGAGGAGAAGCATATTCCTAAAGGAAGGCCCTGGATGTTCATTCAGAGT
Source organism: Passer domesticus (assembly GCF_036417665.1). Classification (NCBI taxonomy): domain Eukaryota; kingdom Metazoa; phylum Chordata; class Aves; order Passeriformes; family Passeridae; genus Passer; species Passer domesticus. The sequence goes on from NC_087479.1 coordinate 8,347,282, forward strand.
TTTTCCAGAGGGCTGCCTTGTCTGGGGCCCAGCTGAGCCAGCAAATGGGTCTGTCTCCCTGTTCCTGAAGTGCACATCCCTGAAAAGCTGCCACAAAATGCTCCAGCCCTCTCCTGCACCCCAGGAGAACACTGCCTTAAGGTGACTGCCTTACCTATGCTGTCATCCCACCTCTATGGGATGTTTTGGCAGAGACTGTGATTCTACACCAGGGTTTTGCCCAATTTTTATTGTCCAGAGGTTTGGTTTCTTTTTTTCATGCACCCAACTGGCACACACATGTTAAAGTGACCTGCAATGTACCACTTTATACTTAGTGGCACTGCAGGTTTCTGTCCGTCTAATTTTTTGGCACACTCCAGCAGCCCCTTGAATTATTCTAATTCAAGAATAAAAAATTAATTACCAATAGGAGCTTTTGCTACTGTTATTGCTTTTGATAGCAATGCCAACTTGAAAATCTTCAGTCCAGTGAGTACCTCTAAGTGCCCAAACTCATGTTTGCTAAATTTCTCTTCTTTCCTTCATTAGTTTCTTATTTTATTCTTTTATTTACTGTGTTCCTAGCTATAATCCAGCTCTTCACTGTGTGAAGTGCAGCAAAAAAACCCCAAAAAACTCAAAAACTTAGAGAAGCCAAAAAAGTCTATCTCTGCTCTATGAAGGAAAGAAAAACTTCTGAAAGATGTGATGCCTCACCTTGAGTTGCTCCAGGACTTAACAGCAAAACATCTCTGAACTTCTGCATCCTTCATCTACAAAGCCCTTTCCCTTGGACAGTCCTGGAGTGATCTCATCCCCAAGGAATGCAACATCCTTCTTAGAGGCACAGTATGGATAAGTGGCTGGGAACAGATGCTTGGTAAAACAAGGAGACCAGGGAGTTCTCAGCAAAGCTGGAACAGATGTTGTTCCACAGTGACACTGTTCTCCCCTGGACTCTATTTACTGATGTCTCAAAAAAAAAAAAAAAAAAACCCACTGATTTTTGTACAGATTTCTATATTTTCCTGCAGCTTCTTATCCAACTTTGCAACTCTTCCTGATGATCCAGGTATCTCCACAAACTCCTGCAGGAGCAGCCACACTGGGCTGTACGTTTCACCTGCAGTGTCACATCTCTTGCTGGAATTTGCCATTGTGGTGGTCCCATGGAAAATATGACAAAACTCTTGAGGAATAACTGCTCTGCCTGGCAGGGTTTTGCCATTCCATGTCCCATTTAATGTTGTACAGGTACCTGAATGTCCAAATGCTCCTTGAGCTTTGTCCTGAGCTGTGGCCGCTTCCCTGGGGAAAGAGCCTTTTCCAAATATTTCATACTTTCCTAATAGCAAAGCTGATCCCCACCCCCAACACAACTGTAGGCCCCTCAGTTCAAGTGATTTTGGGTAGTTTTGGGCCAAAATGCCTTTTTTTTTTTTTTGGTGTGCAAGGAATCTGGACGCAGACGCTTTGTGTGTTTTCATCGTGGTCAGATTCCTTCACAACTCTGTCCAACCAGGGAGGCTGAGCTTCACATGCCAGCAAAGAAAAACATCCTGCTGGCAAAAGCCTGGCAAGTTAATTGTTGGCACATCCCAGCTCTCCCACGTGTCTGGGAGCACAGGAGACCTGAGTGGAGTCTTCCCCCTGGAGAGAAAACAGGCAACACCCAATTACGTCCTCTGCAAGGACACACAGCAGGTGCTGTAGGCTTCAGGAGGGACTAAGTAAGATTTATGAGATAGATCAGCAAAGCCAGGGTGATCTTATCAATAATCAAACTCACTGCCTGCAGACTCTGATCCCCACCTCACCTTCTGCTGTGGTATTTCACAGGCAAAGCTTGGGAAAGCCGGGTGGTGGAGAGGACACATGGGATACTCAAACCTTCAGGGTATGTAGGGATAAGATGAGGGGTAATGATTCAAACTGCCAGAGGGCAGGGTTAGATGGGAAACTGGGAAGGAATTCCTGGCTGGGAGGGTGCTAAGGCCCTGGCACAGGGTGCCCAGAGAAGATGTGGCTGCCCCTGGATCCCTGAAAGTGTCCAAGGCCAGGTTGGACAGGGCTTGGAGCAACTTGAGATAGTGGAAGGCATCCCTGCCAGTGGCAGGGGTGGGATGAGATGGGCTTTAAGATCCCTTCCAACCCAATCCATTCCATGCATCTTCCATCAGTGGCTCCTGTTGCAGCTCTCCTTGTTGGCTGAAGATCTTTTGGAGATCTGACCTGGACCCTCACCTGACTGGCAGCTTTATCTTCCTGGCATCAGATAAGCAATTTGAATTTTGCCTGATTTCTGATTTCTAGAATAAGAATCCTACAGTTTTAAGGAGCTGTTTTCAAGCAATTAAGGTGTGTGAGGTACTCCTGTTAGGGTTGTGGGTTAGGAAAGCATCTTGACTCAGGGGAAGAGAAACATCCTCAGCTTTTGAAGTGTCACTGCTGTGAAAACACACAGTAAAGCAAAGGGGTCAGCAAAACCCACATGGCAAACAACAATAAATACTGGAGAGCAGCAGCAGGTACTTGTGCAGAAGCAGAAACCAATGCAGAGGCAAACAGACAGCTCAAATTCACGAGCCGAGATAAACCCAAAGCAGAGCTTGACCTGCCTTGATCACAGCCCAAGGAAGACTTTTATCAGATGTGTTTAAACAAATCCCTTCGGCGATTCCTGACTTGTGTCAAGGGAAAAATATATTTTGTCCCTGAAAGAAAACTCTTACAGCTCCTTCTAAACTCACCAGTAAATCAAGACAAGCCAGAGATCTCAACTTGGCGGCTGCTGGTCTTCGTTCTCTTTGCTCAGCTGAAGGGGGCTCTCAGTTTTGGGGGGCCTGTGCTTGTGCCGAGCAGCAGGACCAGCTCTGCACAAGGCCTGTGCAGTGCAGGGGATTTTGAGGAGCAGACTGGCACTGCCCAATGTCCCAAAGTGGGTGCCATGGCCAGGAGCTCTCTCCCCAGGCTACCTGTGGTGCCACTGACTCCAGCAGGGCAGCACCAGCACCCATCAGCCACGGACTAACCTTGCTCAGCAGCAGATTTCAATGTGTTTTAACATAAAATCAGTCCCCAGATAGACTGAGACACTGTCAGACACTGACAGGGAGTCAGACTAGTTCCAGATCAAGCTCCATGCCAGAACAGAAATTCTCACAACTCAGGAGCCCAAAAGATCAGTCAAGACCCAAAATACAAACTCAAACTGTTACTCCTTGTGTTCCACTGTGGAGACTCATTTAGGGGAGTGCCAAGAATCTGGAATGGAAGGGAATCATCTTAGCAGATGCAATGAATTTCTCCAGGAAGCAGAACTGGTGGCTGCAAAGAGATTTTCAGATATGGTCACACAAATTATCTGAATCACCTCTGGTCTGGATCAGGAACAGTGTGAAAGCAGAACCAGGGCAGTGACTGTCCCCTTTTCTGGGCACTGATGACAAACCTTGAATAATGGGGTCCGTTCTGGAGTCCTTATTGCAAGAAAGAAATTACAGAATCATGAAAAGTCTTTTGAGGAGCTGGAGCATGTTCAGAGAAGGGAACAGAGCTGGGGAAGGAGCTGGAGCACCAGGAGTGGCAGAGGGAGCTGGGAAGGGGCTCAGCCTGGAGCAAAGGAGGCTCAGGGGGGACCTTGTGGCTCTGCACAGCTCCTGACAGGAGGGAACAGCCGGGGGGTCGGGCTCTGCTCCCAGGGAACAGGGACAGGGCAAGGGGAAACAGCCTCAAGTTGTGCCAGGGGAGGGTCAGGTTGGACATCAGGAAGAATTCCTTCCCTGAAAGGGTGGTCAAGCACTGGAATGGGCTGTCCAAAGAAGTGTAGGACTCACCACCCCAGAGGTGTCCAAGGAATGACTGGACATGGCACTCAGTGCTCTGGGCTGGACGACAAGGTGGAGATTGTTCAGAAGTTCTACTCTGTGATCTTGGAGGCCTTTTCCAACCTCAAGGATTTTGTGATTCCAGGAAATGATCACCCCTGAAACACAGAAAGGGAAGAGCAACAGCACAACCCTGCCTTGTGTCAGCATAAAGCCCCCACCATGGTCACAACCCCATGCCCTGACCTCCTGTGGGGCCACATCCATCCCACCCACTGCCCCTCAGAGGATGTGACCACTGACACTCTCCCCCTCAGGCAGGATTTCATCTTCCCAAGATTATCCCAGACTCCCATTTGGCCACCCCATGGCCCCATGCCCTGCTGGGTACGTTCAGGCTGTGTGACTTTACAGAGGTCAGGTGCTGCACTCCCGTAGCCTCTGTCTGGAGTTCACAGCTATAAATAGGGACTTTCATAAGGCAGTGCCTGCACAAGTCCTGGCACAAACAATGTGGAACACTCTGAATGAGCAGGGTTTGATGGGAAGAGCCTGCTGCCTGCCTGGCTTGGCAAACCCCACAGCCCTGTTTGGGATTAAACACTCAGATATCCAGCAGAACGAGCTGTTAGCCTGGCTGAGGCCATTCCAGCTTATTTCATAAGTGACTTAGACAGATGTTTAAAGGATTTATGTAAGGTTGGCTGAAGTCAAACACAGGTGTAAGAGATGAAAGGGGAATGGGAAAAATGCACTGTGATGATCATTTTTCCATTTCTCTATTTTTTTTCCCCTGGCTGTTGATTCTAGTGCCCTTTCCATGCAATGTCTGAGCTGTGAGTCACTGAGAAAAAAAAACAAAAACAACACAACTATTTTTATTTACTACCAGCAAGGAATGAGGTTTTACACAAAGCTGTGCTGTAGCTGTGCTCTCTTCTCCTGTTTCAGCTCTCCAGTTTATTTTTGCTCTACTTCATCTGCTTTCTGCTCACAAGATGTGCTGAGCAGACATTGCCACTCTGAGGAAGGGGAGAAAATTGAAAGATATGGAAATTCACTGCAGCCTGCTCATTATTTGCCTTTCCCAGCATGTAATACATGAGTCTCATGCCTGCCTGTGCCAGCCTGGCCTCTGGATATCCCCAGTGGTTATGGAATAAGCCTTCACATCTTCTTGTATGGTTCTGGAGCTCACCAGACTGGGTCAGCAACAAAGGAACTGTGCTGTGGTTCTTTAAGACCCCTCACACATCACTTACAGCCTTCCCCAGGGCACTGCACAAGGATTTTGTGTATGGGGTGAAGGTCCCACTTTGCACCAGGTTCTCTGTCCCAATCCAACGTGGCACCCAGCGAGGGAAGCTCCGGTGCAGAGGGATAGACAGGAAAGAGATTCTGTAGCCCTGGGGTGTCCTGGTGCATCCCTCTCCAAGGAAATCCCCACACCTGACTGAGCAGGGATTGTGGGACAAACACAGCCCAGCCTGCTGCTTTTCCAGACCACATGGAGTATCTCGTTCCATCCTAGGGCTCTCTATTGATTCTAAAAGGTGCCTTGGGATCAGGCCTTGAAATAACATCCAAAAATCCCCCACAGGCATCTGTGATCCCATCCAGAAAACAATTACTCCCTGCCAGCTTTCCAGGTGCATGAGTTCATTGGTATGCTCTGGACACATCTTGGGCACAGGTCAGGTCTGGAGCCCTGAAGTGGTGATGGGTATTTGTAGGGGATATTTTGGTTATTTTGGTCTATCAAATGGTTACCTGGGAAGAAAAGGGAAATCCCTGGAATACATCTGGGGGTGTGAGCCACCAATCTGTGTTAGCTGGGATCATCCAAAGGGTGAATGGCTGAGAGACAGTGTCTGCCTTTCCCAGCCCCCCTTTATGTGTCTCCCCTTTGCATTTTGCATTCTCACCTTTACAGAAAAACCCATTCTGTGGTGGTGCAAAGCCCAAGGAGGAAGATGGAGAAGACTTTGGTCCCAGAAATACTTAAAAGAGAAGCGAGGGAAAAGAGAGCACAGCTCGTGGTCAAATCCACAGGAATCATTCCCCCTCATTAATTATGGAGCCCAAAACCCACAGGTAAAGGCAGAGCATCCCCATCCTGCAGCTGGCAGGGAGGGCTGGAGGCACCAGGGCAGCCGGGGCAGGTCATCGGCGGAGGCGGCGGCAGCGCCAGGAGCTGAGCTCACATCTCCCAGCTCCCCAGCCAGTCCCCGACCCACAGGGCCATTTTTTCCTCTCTGTTCTGCCTCATTAGCACCAGTAAGCACTTCTGTCATCAGGGACACGCACACTCTGGTGGGGAGTATAACAGAAATGCCTATTAATACATGAAATAATACTTTCCAGTTTTCAAGGCTCTCGGTGGCGGCTGCTCAGCAGCCCTGGCTGAGTCAGGCTCTTTTATTTACACCCTCAGCCCTGCCAAACCTGTTGTTTGCCATGGCCTGGGCTTGTCCAAGATGCTGAAGGATTGCCTGGAGCTGGCCACGCAGGCAGCCCCAGATGGAGACCTGGGAGCTAGCGATGCTGGTGGTGCAGCAGGAATGGATGGAAGAGCAGCCGGCAGGGAAGGGGCCCTAGGCTGGGCTCTTCCAATGGGAGGACAGGGGCAGCTTCATAACAAATGTTTTGTGTTAGCCCTGAGAGCCTCCAGCCCCATGGTGGGGATCCGTGTGCCGGCACAGAGATGGGGCTGGGGCAGAGTTATTGCTCCATTCTCCTCACAACAATGTCACACCACAGGACGTGTTTTATGGGGACATTAATCCACACAGCAATGGCCTGACTGCGTCTCACCACCCGAGGTGTGTATTAGCTGCCTCTATAACACAGACTCCAGTGGGTTTTACTGCTGTTCCAGCATAAATCCTGGGGTTTAGAGCCTTTTAAAACTCTCCTGTTAAGCTCTACTATTCCAGGTCCCAATCCAGATAATGGTGGAAAAGCCCCAAACTTCTTCACCCTTATCCTGTCTCTCAGTTGATGCCCAAGTCAGCTCAGGCTATGCAGACATCAGAGCAGTTCTCCTGTTTTTCCCAGAAGAAAACAAGGATAACAGGGATTTGCTATGTTCCTCTTCTATTCATGCTACAGCTATTGAGACTCAGTGAAATGGGTTTATCTTGTTGGCCAAAACACCCGTCACTGCATCCAAGACCTCTCTGCCACCAGCACCTGAGTTGCCATCACCTTTTGTATCCCTGAGAGTCAGCTGGAAGCTGCTCCCTTTGCCTCTCTAGTCCTTGCTGAATCTATTACTAAAAGAAGGATTACCAGGAAAGGAAAGTGTTCTGCTGTTGTGAAGACAGAAAAAAAAAAAAAAAAAACCAAAAAAAAAAACCCAAAAAAGGTAAAACCCCAAAGTAAATGTTCTGGCTGGTGAAACAGAGCTGGAAATCATCCCTCTGTGAGGCACCTGTGGCATCACCATGCCCCAGAGCCACCCTGCCATAACACAGGGGGCCAAGCCATGACTCTGCTTTTCAGACACAACTGCAAAAGTCCTCTGGGGAACAGCCTCTCCAACCAGTTTAATTTCACTTTTCACCAAACTGCCTCCATCCACTGCATGAGGATCAGGTAGGTCCCCATGTTTGCCATCAGTGTCCTTTTCTTTCTCCCATGCCCAGCCATCCCCTTTGGGTAGGTGACACTCTGTGGCCAGAGGGGGTTGGTTTTCAGCTGCCTCACACTCTTCCCGTGTTCATCCCACCCACCTGGATCCATCCTCCCCTTTCTGGAGGAACAACCCAAAGCATTCCTCACACCGGAGACTTCCCCACCTCTCCCAGAGAAGTCATTTCCTTGCTGAGGCCCAAATTGCATTAACTCATTAAGGCTGCACATCTTGACCCAGCTGCCACTCTTGAAAAGGTCCCCACTTAGCATTTGACAGGAATGTCAGCAATTCAGATGCCTAATGAAAGCAGGGAAGGGTTTGTCACTCCAATCATGCAATGGCTAAATTCCCTCTGCACTCCAGGAGTGCCAGGCCACAGGATGCTGCCCTCTCCCTGCAGTGGGGGTGAAAATGGCACCAGCCATGGGATAATCTGTAGATAGGGAGAAAAGGCTTGATGTTAGGAAGGTGATTTTGGAGAATTTGTTGTTTCCCCATCCCTGGAAGTGTCCAAGGAAAGGTTGGATGGGGCTTGGAGCAACCTGGGATAGTGCAAGACTTCCCTGCCTATGGCAGGGATTTGGAATGCAATGAGCTTTAAGGTCCCTTCCAAGCCATCCAACCATTCTGTGATTCTATGATTTGATCATTCTGCCTTGGACTTCCCAGATGAGCAGGACAGACTTTTGGGATCCTGCATCATCCCAAGAGCAGCAGTAACAGAGACAGTGACAGCTGGCCTTGAGTCATCTCTGACAAACACTGGCATTAACTCTTGGCAATTCTCTGTCACGCTGAAGGAGACCTTTAAGGAACAAAATGGTCACCCAATAAACAAACACCCTGGAGAGCCTGACAGCAAGGGCTTCTGCCTGGGACAAAAATTACTCTTATCCCAATATTCACCTCGGAGAGGCCAGATCAAATTGCCAGAAAACCATCAAATTTAAGAAGGATCTGTTTTGTAAGTTTATGAGAACACCACAGCTCCAGACTAAATCTCTCCTGGGCAGTGTCCACAGGGCATTATGGTTTTCTTCCTAGGACTTTCCATCCTGGATGATGGACTCAGTGATGACCTGGGGGGTCTGCAGGAGAGTGGCTTTTGGGGAGGTGACCAGCCCAGGTGGGGGTTATGTTTTGTGCCACCAGCCACAATACTGGTGACCTCTGCTAAAGTTGTGGTAAAAGATCCCAAAAAGGGACATTTTGGAGTAGGAACAAGAGGCAAGACAAACTCATCAGTTCCAGCTTGCGTGGCTGAACAAGAACAGAATTTCCACTGACATTTTATTTGAGATACCTCCTATGTTAATGCAAACACTTTTTCTCTACACAAACACACTGGATTTCTAACATTCAGTCCATGAGGAGCTTTCCTGAACATGGAAACTGGACTCAACCAAATCATGCCTCTCTGCTGTCCCCACCAGCTCTAACAGATGCTGTTTGAGGATCCTGTGGCACAGAGGGAATGTGAAACACATCTGATGTCTAAAGGCTCTGTCAGGGTTTCCTCCAGAGGCCAGTTAGCCTGGCTCTGTTTTTAACTCTTATTTAACAATTCTCCTGTGGAGAGGAGCAGCACAGATCTTTTCCCATCCATTCTTGGAGGAGGTGGAACTGCCAGCGTCATGGAGAGATGTCCCACCAGCTTTGGAGCACAGGCTGCAGAGGGAACCTCAGTACAATAGTATTCCAGAAATGAGAACATTTCTCCCACTGCTGCCCCTTGGGATGCAGAAGAGTCACCATACAAAATGCAATTCTTTTCTGGCTGGGAAAAAAATAAAAATCCTGAGCAACTACAAGACAATAGCTGGGCCCCATTGTCTCCCCTTGCTTTCAGGAGACATGTGGGGAAGATGTGTGAGGCTTCTCCTGCTGCACACTGAACTGGCAGTGTCACAGAGAGCTGAATTCTCCTCTGCTTGGTGTCCAGGGGTGATTTTGGAAGCAGAAATCTCACTTTAGCCATGAACAATCTGTGAAGGTCAGCTTGCTATGCTGCTTGGTGCTTATCTGATTTGGTTATCAGAGTGACAGAATTTTTCTCCCTCATGGAAAAGTCGTTGACAAAGAAGAAAGGAAATGAAGCTGCTGTTGATGATGAAGATTTGCCTGCTCAGTGGTGGGTTTGGCAGCTCTGGACTTGATGGACTCAATCTCAGAGGTCCTTTCCAACCTTAGCAATTTTATAACCCTATCCTTTCCACCTTCTCCGTCTTGGTCACTGGCCTTGCACAATGACCACAAGATGACACTGTCCTGGCATCCAAATAGTCCCAGATGAGCCATTCCAGCTGGTTGCATACTTGCATCCCTCTCCCAAATGGCCACACCATGCACGTTGCCCTTCAGCTTTTTGCCAAGTTTGCCTCATAAAGGCCAGAAAAACTGTAGAGAAAAATAGCTCCCAAGAGCTTCATCCTGCTCTGCAAGTGTGTCTCTGGTTTCAAAAGTAAAGAAAACCTCCAAGAAGCAGGCTAAAATGAGGAGAGTTACTTCCAAATTCTGGATAAAAAGAAGTTTTATGCCTTGAGGTACAATAAAAGCTGTTCCAGGATGTTTAACAAGGAGCAGACTTGTAGAAGACCACCAGCACCAGGCATGTGGGGATGAGAGCTGGGTTATCCGTGCAGGGGTCTCTCCCAGCTGATCTCTTCAATGTTCTGTGAGAAAGACATCACAGTTCTGTTGGTCTCCTTGGATAAAACCTTCTCTAGGCCTTGGACAGTGGAAGAAACAAGGACAAATCTGAATTAAGCAGATTTTCTCATCTTCTGCTACAGGGGGAGGGTCCCACCTTGACCCTCACAAAGCGAATGGTGTCACACCAGTGACCTCCTGACCCCACCAGAGAGTGGGGAAAGGAAGGTCACCCAAGAGCTGTGTCCTTGGAGCACGCTCAGCTCTGGTGGTGGCAGGCTCTAATGAGACCCTAAATGTAGCAGAACCTAAATCTTTGCCAGAGACAGAGGAAGACTTTCCTAAATCCCAAAGCTTCCAGGGTTTTCCAGCACAGCCCAAACCCAAGGCCATCCCAACACATCATCAAAGATCTTTGGAGCAAGAAGCATCAAGAAGGGGTGGAATCACCCTTGCTCCATTATTGACCTCTTCTCAAACCCTTCTCAAACCCTTGAACTTCAGTCAGAACCAGTCCTGAAGCTAAACATCCCCTGGCTCAACTCAGGGAGATGTTTAGCTTCAGGACTGGTTCTGACTGAAGTTCAAGCTCAAACCACTCTAATCAGAGTCCAGCATCATTTAAAGCCCCAGTTTGGCTGGGCTGTGGTTCAAAATAAAAAGTCCCCGCTCCATGTTGTGCTTCCTGTGGAATGTGGCTGCTCATGCAGCACATGGGATCCATGGGATGTAGAGGTGGATTTGTGGGCCACTTGTCTGTGAAGGAAGGACTGTGCAGTTTTTGTTTAGTCTGGATATAAATGTCATACGTTATATATCCTTCACCATTTCCTCGTAAGACCACTTCACTAATGGATATCTGCACCAGGAAACTTCTGTGGCTAGACAGCCAAAATTTTACCTTCTTCACTTTCAGTCCTTCCTTATAACACTGTAATTCCTCAGGATTTATGTCATTCCAATATTTGTTTCATTCTCCCCCAGTTGCTGCTCGCCAAGCCAGTGATATTTCATTTATTTTAATCTTTCTTCCAGAAATTCCATTTTTCCAAGCAGAACCTTGGTGCTGTGTTTTTTTATTCCCCTGATGTTCATCTCATTTGCCAAGGGAAGGCTAAGGCACTACTGCATTATATTCCATGTGAAAATTATTTTATTAGTGCAGTGCACTGGGCTAAGAGAAGAATTTGTCTTAACTAGAGCTGAACACCCGCCTTGCCTTTTAACTTCGGTAACTGTGACATAAGAACTGAAACTGCTGGATCTGGTTAGTTTCTGGAAAAAAAAAAAAAAGAAAAAAAGAAAAAAAAGAATTAAATTGAGAGATTTGGGGTTTTTTGGTCTTGCTGAAACTACTCATATATAAGCACCAGCAGTGTCATGTAACAGACAAATCCATTTTTTGTGGAATAACCAGAAGGGTTTTTTTTCAGGAACACATAGATCAGTTACATGCATTCTCTACTCCTTGCCATTTATAATTTTGTGTATAAGGAATTTAAACTCTGAGTTGTGCTGCCCTGTGTGGAGGGGAACACTTGGCTGAATAAACCTGACAAACTGTTACATCAGACCCGCAACAGGCAATTACTAATTATTGAGGGAAATTGCTTCATACATCAGTCGATACATCATGTTGTAATTATTTTAACATTAAAGGGGGAAAGATCAGTTTGGATAGGTGTGCTGCCGTATTAATAAATTATTTTTGGGTGCTTCCTGCTCCATTTGCATTAGCCTTTCCTCAGGGGATAAGATTTCTCTTTGAATTTTGCTGAAATATTGTCCAACACACCTATGCTTGCAAAGTATTTGACTGGTGAAAGGGAAGGGGGAAGTCAAGAATTGGTTATGCTCTTTAGCAGCTTTAAAAAATCAGTTATAGCATTTTAAAATATTGCAAACAGAATTTGAAGAAATAAAGAGTTTGCAAATCTCTCCATAAAACTGTGGTTTGCTTTGCACAGCTAATTTTGCTCACTGGAAACTGAGTTTTCTGCAAGACAGAATATTTTCTGGAAGCAGAATACTGATTCTGTGACAGAGTTGGGGAAATAAAACAGATAAAACAACATCATGTAGGTCTCTTTTCAGACAAAAAATATATGTCTTTTAGCACCGATTTGTAACAGGTTTTGCTTTTTTTGAGCAACTCTACAATGTACTTTTCTTTTTTTTGTCAGAAAGAGAGAACAGTCAGGAGAGCTCATGTTTTAAGAAGTTGGATCCAAATTCCTGGATGGATTCTCCTCAGAAAACTGTACTGACAAGAAAGGACACTAACGACCTTTACATAGTGATTAAATGAACTGAATTACTTTATCCTCTCTTCTGTAAGTAGGATGTGACTTTGGGGCTCAGGCTTGGGAATAATATAACTGCACCAAGAGGAATATTCCTGTTAAGGAGGAGGACCTGGAATTCCACAGCAGGCAAAGGAGATTCCTTGCCAAGGAGGTTCTTGGTTTGTGGCATCTTGGTGGAGCACAGCTGGGCTCAAGGTGTGACAAGGGACCTCAGAGCTTCCCCTGGGGGTGGCTCAGGGTGGGTGATGCCTGCACAGCTCCCCAGCACTGTTTTCCACCTCTGCCCAGAGCCATGTGTCTGATTTTCCATCTCTTCCACCCTTGGGAATGCAGCCATTTATCCTCCTGCTGCAGGAGGCTCCGTGGCCCTTTCCCTGCTGGGGAAGAAGCCCCACACACAGCCCCAAGCCCCACATGCTCCCCCTGGCCCCTCACCCCACACCACAATTTCTCCATCATCTTTCTGCCCCTCCCTTCAGCCCTGCTCCCCTTTCATCTCCTGTTTCGCCTCCCTCATGGGCTACCTTTGATTTTCAAATGCTCATATTCCAGTCCCTCCTTCTCTGGTGGAAACTTTAACAAATGCACCAACATCTGCTACAGTTAGTCATCACACTTAATGTACAGGATATTCCAGCTGGCTTCACTCTCCTTTTATTATGTATTGGAAAGAGGTTTCATCTGTGCTCCTCTGGCTTGGCCAGACACACACCCAGACTCACCTCCACGTGGTGTGGACACAGCTGGGCTACCATGGGGTGTCCCTTGGCCACCTGCCCATGGCTTCCCCCAGCAGAGCACCCCACCCTCTCTCCTGTTGCCCACAGTGTTTGGGTTGTAAGGTTCTTCTTTGAGGAGATGGGATGTCCCATGAAGGGAGCCTGAGTTTGAGCAGTGGTAGAGAGAGAGACTGTTCAAGCAATTCCTGACGGCTGGAGATGGAACCAGCCTGCATGGCAAGAGCTCCCGGCTTGAGGTTGGGTATGGAACCTTGTGTTGCCTGCAGGCTTTCCAGGCAAGTCATTAAAAGCTCATATTAGCAGGAAATCCATCTCTTCCCAAATCTGAGGGCAGAACAACTATCCTCTATCCCTGACTCAGGGAAGATGCTCTGTGTCCTCACAAAAGAGACCTGAAATGGAAGAAACCCCAGTCCAAAGGCCTCATTTCATGTAAAAAATGAGCAAGAATTACCTCAGACACCACCACAGGGGCTTTATCCACAGCAGACTGAGGACACAAAAGCCGCACAACTGCATGTTTGGGAGCTGGGGTTGCCTGGAGCATCAGGCAGGTGAGGGCAGCTGGGAGGAGAGGAGAGCAAATAAATAGCTTCAATTAAAAAAATAATTAAAAATAAAAAAGAATTTATGAAAAATCTGATGTTTGGGTTAAAAAAACCCAAACATATGCTCCCCTTTTTCTTCCAGCAAGTGTTCACCAGTTTTCTTACAGCACCGTGTTTAAGCACTGGCAGCCATGGAATGCTGCATTAATTTTGTTCAGAAAAATACATTTCTAAAGGAAGTTGCCCCAAGATAAGAGCAGAAAGCAAAAATTAAAACATGTGAAGGCACTGAGGATTTAAAGACTTCAAGGTGCACGTCCTGACGTGGGGGCCTGGCTGGAGAACAAGCAACTGCAGAGCATTTGAATGACGTTGGTCCCATCAGGTGTGCGCTGAAGAAAAACACAACAGCAACACACTGAGGCCATGAACACCCCAAAACGGGGCTTGCAGCTGACTTCACACATGATTTCTGTCCTTGGGAGTTTCCAGCTAATTCCCTTTGCAAGACGAGCGGTTTATTTGCTTTCCTAGATAAATATGGACCCACGTCATGCACTTGTTCCCCCGACAACACTTTACAAAAGGAGCATTTTTCTCGAGTGTTTGATCGTCCTTAGAAAAGAAATAGCAGATGGTTAACACAGTTGTCGGCTTTCTCTAATTGTAGGTGAAATCCCCGGGTCAGGAGGATTTCCAGCTGCTAATGGATTTTCCTCATTTTGGTGTGAAATCAGTAAGCATAGAAACTGTGCAGCCAAACTCCACTCCATGCCTTGGTTTGGGGTCTGTAAATGTTTTCCTGGGTAAAGAAAAGCTGTGTTTTTCAGTAGATTTGATGCAAAATCTGTATATTCCTGCTTTAAAATATTTTTCAGTCATATTTCTTTTCATTGCCCAAGAATTTCTCATCTCCTTCAGAGACCAGCAGGTTACCTATTCTTCCCTGTGAGGGTGGAAAGGCCCTGCCACAGGGTGCCCAGAGCAGCTGTGGCTGCCCCTGCATCCCTGGAAGTGCCCAAGGCCAGGTTGGACAGGGCTTGGAGCACCCTGGGACAGTGGAAAGTGTCCCTGCCTATGGCAAAGATGGGACTGGATGGGCTTTAATGTCCTTTCCAACACAATCCATTCTGGGATTCCATTAAAAAATCAAAGACAGGGCTGATGTAAAAGCAGCATCTTTAGTTACCAGATACAATTAAACCTGCTGAAAAAGAGCAAACAAAAGACAGACTCACAGAATTGTTAAGGTTGGAAAAAACCTTTAGGATAATCAAGTCCAGCCATCAGTGCAGCACCACCCCCACGTTCACAATTAAACCATGTCCTCAAGTGCCACATCCACATGTGTTTTGAACACTTCCAGGGATGGTGACTGCAACACTGCCCAGTCTGTTTTAATGTTTTACAGCCCTTTCCATGACAATTTTTTTTTCCTAATAGCCATTCTAAACTTCCCCTGGCACAAGTTGAGGCCATTTCCCCAAGTCCTGTCCCTGTGCCCTGGGAGAAGAGCATGACCTACCCCAGGCTGTCCCCTCCTGTCAGGAGTTGTGCACAGCCACAAGGTCCCCCCGAGCCTGCTTTTCTCCAGGCTAAAACCTGTGGTGGGGTCCCTGTGAGGTCTGGGCTCACATCCTGGATCTGTGCTGGGATTTGGGGTGCAATGGAGGGGTACAAAGGAGGAATTTATTGGCTGAGCTCAGTCTGACATGTGCAGAACAGAGCTGGAAGAAATCCCATTTATGTATTCCAAAAGACTGAGACTGTGGGACAACAAAATGATGGAGCTTATCTATGTGATCGATGAGAAAGAAATCCAAGTGGAATCCATTTAAGGTTGATGCCTTGGTACTTCCCACTTGAAATATTGACAATAGGTGGAGGAGTCATTCCATTTAGAGAGAGTGACATCATCCCAAGTGGAGCTTGGGATGCGCTCCATAAATTTCTCTGCTTGCTGCAGGTGACAGGCATTGTCTTCTAGGAAATGGAGGGTGTTCAGAGAAGCCATAAATAAGTCCTGCACTGCTATAACCAGAAAGTTTGACATGAAAAAATATAAAAGAATCCAGAGAATAATCATTGGGAAATGGCTGATTTATCCATGAAGAATTCTAGATACTCCTTCAAAAGAGTAAGAAGTATTTGAAACACGTCATGACAAAGATCTTCCAACACTTTGAAATTCAAAAGTGAGAATAATTTCCATGTGGCTAAAAGGATATGGGGAAATAAAGAGAATTCCACCAGAAGAAAGATTTATCTGTTCCTGAGCTCATCTGTACTATGAACATTGTCTGACACTTGAAATTTGGTAAATATTTGGCAATCATCCAGTTTATTTTAGAAAATTCAGCATATTATTAATTCAAGTGTGCTGTAGTAGTGCCTCAGGTGTCTTGATGTGCTTCACTTAATTTCCTGCTTTAATTTGGTGTTGGAATATGAGAATAAATGCAAGGGGAGTTTTATTTTTACTTCATAGCACCTTTGAAACAGATTGTTGACTTAATGCTGTGTAGCCAAAATGGATCTATTTTTTTAAAATTACCTTAATATGCTGAGTCTATATCACTATCTAAACTCTGGTACGTGGTAGAGCAAATCACAAGAATAAGAAGATTTCCAATTTCTTTAAAAAAAATAGGAAGCTGATAAAATGCCTGACAAGTGTTGGTGTGAATCTGCCACTACACAGGTTGAATTTAGCCTGGCTTCCCTCTAAAAAGAAACATTAAATCTTACATACAAGTAAACCATGCTTATTAAAAAATATAAAAAGACTGCAAAACTTAGCACTGTGGTGTGAATTTCTTCTTTTAGTAAAAACAACCCAGTGAGGCCTGGGAGAGTGACAAACCCACACAGGTTTGGACCAGATGACCTCTAAAATGCCTCCCAACCCAAACCATTCTATTCCAGGTTTAGAATAGTCATTTGCTGGTGTAAATCAGCTGCTGATCTGCACCAGCTCCTGCCTCCTCCCTGCACTGCCATTGTCTGCATGGACACGCTGTAATTTAAGCCAGCATGTTACTGTAATTAAAAAAATACACAAATGACAGAATTTGACTCAAACCCCACCATCCTTCATGGTTTACATTTCCTACAGAGGGAGTTAACTGGTAAGATGTACATGTTTATTGGTTTCCTTCTTTGTGCTTTTACAAGTATTTTTCTCTTTGATGATCTAAACCATATGTCGAGGTACTTTGGAGGATTATTTTATCAGTTTCTCTGCAGTATGAGAGAAATACCAGGGCAGAGCCCATAGGTTTGCACACATCCAGGCCACTAAATCATCCCTCGTTCCTGAGCAGCCCAGCTGCCATATTGATAAATAGTCCATGTCACATTAATTTAATTCTGAATCACTCTGAGACATCGTTTTGTTACAAATATAAATTTTGTGGTGTAATGGAATGTGTTAAGCCTTTAACAAATGAACATTTAATGGCTGCTCATGAAAAAACATAAATAATCAGGAATAAAATTAGCAGGGTTGGTAATGAGTGGATGGAGCAGCATGGCCTGGCCCTGGGAGCTGGGATAGGTGGGAGCAGCATCCATGTTTGCTGCTTCCCCTTAGAGGCTTTGGCAGAGATATAAATGCCTGAACTTGGCATACAAAGCCCTTTTAACAAACAAAAATCTAAAAAATAATCTGCTACACCATTTTTGGCAATAACTGAAAATCCCTGTCCTTCCCTTGATTTCCCTCTACCTTTAATATACTGTACATATTATTCTATATCATATTATTATGTATTATTATAATACTTTCCAATAGATTCTGTTATGTTATTGCATTATTATTATTCTATTATTTCTTAGGGATATGGTTTAGTGGTGGGCTTGGCTGTGCTGGGTTAATTGTTGGACTTAATGACCTTGGAGGCCTCTTCCAAATTAGATGATTCTATGATTCTACATTTCCATATTGCTTTTCAATTATTCCCTTCCACCGAATCCCACCAATGTCCCATAGTCAGAAAGAAATTAATATTCTCATTTTATATATATAAATACATATATAGGTATTTACCCTCTTTTTCACTGAGTAACCTATAACAATTTTTTTAAATTGAATAACTACTATTTTTTATTGAATTCTTGAAGCCAATACCTGTTAGAGGCAGCGGCTTTCCAGCTGCTCCAGCTTTGCTGGACTTATCCACACACCATTTTTTGGGGATGCCACAACCTCAGCGTGCAGGAATGGGGATCCATTGGTCCCTGGGTTAACTCCAGGGCAAGATGTTAAGCACAAAGGTGTTGTCTGATTAGTGGCAGTCACTGGAAAGAAGTTTTAGCATCTGTGACTGTAGGCAGTGTGTGGAATTCAGCCAAAAGGTTCTCTTTAAATATCAAAAAAGTATCTCTAAAATTGCAAGCCTTTGGAGACCACGGTGCTGCACAAAGTGCCAAGAAAAACAACACATAGTGCATAAATCTGGAACAATCACTCCAGTCAGGAAGGGACCCAACGACAAAACACTTACCTAAATGCTTTTTATTTGCATTAACATTTATTCAGGAATGATCCAAAAGCCTCAGTCACTTTGCCTTTATGT
Organism: Passer domesticus; assembly: GCF_036417665.1. NCBI lineage: Eukaryota > Metazoa > Chordata > Aves > Passeriformes > Passeridae > Passer > Passer domesticus. Next base: position 8,365,548 of record NC_087479.1, read on the forward strand.
GAAGGGTTCCTGCACAGCTCCTGGGTGGAAATTCCCATCTCTGGGATGGTGGGGTTGGTCAAACTCATCACTTATGGGGACACAAAAAAGGGGACAAAAAAGGGGACATGAAAACACCCCTTGGTTTCTCTGCTGCTTCCCTTCCCACCAGGGCTGGCAATTTGCATGTGGCTGAATCCATTCCCTGGCCTTAAACCTGAACATCTGAATGCAGAGGGGACCCCTCCTGGTTTTGAATTCATAATTATTAAAATTCCCATGTGTTTGAGTTGGAAATCACCCCAGTTCTAATTCCAGCCTCTGTTTGTTTGGTACCATCCTCCTCTGCACTGACCTGGCCAGAAAGGTGATCCTGGTCCTGGTCCTGGTCCTGGTCCTGGTCCTGGTCCTGGTCCTGGTCCTGGTCCTGGTCCTGATCCTGGTCCTGGTCCTGGTGAATGCCCCCAGCTCCTGCTCTGTGTTTTCCTCACTGGAAGCATGGGATGGTAATATGTTCTCAAGCTCCACTGTAAATCAGCGAATCTCTCTCCCAAGGATTTGCTCACGATTTGAAAATCTGACTTGAAACAATCCCCTTTCCCCCAGGGCACCATATGCAACTTCAATATATTGGTGGCGAAGGAAAATATGCTGTGCTTGGCGTTTACAATTCCCACTCTAATTTACCAGACAGGTGTTTCTGAGGAACAGCTCATCTGGCAAGGAGAGGGAGGGTCACTGGGTTGGGGATTATTATTTTTTCCTCCCTCATATTTTCATTAAGGGGGCAGGCTTGCAAACAGTTGGTGGAAGGAATTGCTCTGGGGAATGCTGTCCCCCCACATGAATCGAAGGTCAGGAGAAGATGGCAACGCTTGCTCAGAAAAGGCCCAGCCAAAATCCCTGATTTTGTACGAAACAGTTCCCTCATTATCAGAGGTGACCAGTGAACCAGACTGGCTCCAGTGAGCACCAGGATCTTGCCCTTCCCCTGAGAAGCAGCCATTTCTTGAGACTTTCTCCAGGATGAGCAACAACTTTACTGGTCCTGAAACTTGTGACTTGCATTCCCTGTCAGCCAGCCAGCAGTTTCTTCCTTAGAGAGAAGAAAAAAAAAAAAAAAAGAAGAAGAAAAGAAGAAGAAGAAAAAAATTCAGCTAAACTAAATGAATCCTGTTCTGAGAGCTAAATATGGTCAGGACATCTGTGACCTCCCCCGACTTCACCCTGGCTGAGCGAGGACAATAGCTGCCATGTGCCACCCTTTGTTGTTGAGCCTGGAAAAGATTCCTAATCCCAGAATAACACGCGCGTGCGCCCATGCACGTAGGCACACACACAAACACACACACCAGCGCTGCTAGAACTTGGATTTCTCATCCAACAGGGAAGAGTTGGCAGCAGGGCAGCGCTGGAGGGATGAAAGAGCCCCCCCTTTGCTCCATAAAACCCGTGTGTACACCAGGGGTTTCCTTTCGTCTACAGATGTCCATTCCTAGTGTTACAAGGTGCAAAATCCGAGGTTGGGCAGGCGCTGGGATCTGTGTTCTCGTGTTGAAATGCCGGTATGTGGTCCGCGTGCCTCTGATCTCCAGAGTTTCCTAGCATGACATCTTTCATCATCATCATCAAGCCGGAGGACGCGGATACATGTGGCCACCAGATTCCCTTCCAGTGGGAAGACGGGTCACATCCTTCACCTCCCTTCTTTTCCCCCATCCTTCAAAGCTGCTCTTTCCTGACTTTGCGGGATACCTGGGCTCACAGCCCCGAGCCAAAAGCTCCTCTGTTAAGGGCTGGAAGGAGGTGGTTGGGGCCAGCACAGCTCTAACCTCTCCCTGCTCCTTTGAAGGGGACGGGCAAGGGTCTCCCTGCCATCCCCTGCTGTTCACTGGGCTCGGCTTGCCCCGTGTCAGGAAACAGTGGCCTTTTCCTTGGTTTCTTTGGAAGGAAGTGGTTAACTCTTCCTTCACCGCCCCACGATGGGATTCATTTGCAAATGCCCTCTTCAATCAAGAGCAAGACACCACAGAGATGGTTTGTGTGGGAGGGAACCAGGCTCTCTGGGAAGCCTGTGGAGAGCCGGCTGTGACCGCCCGCAGCGAGGGCCCCCTACCATGGGCACTCCCTGTTAAAGGCATCTCGGCCACCCCACTGCTCCTGGTCCCACAGGTGCAGGGTTCCCCCTGTGGGAGATCTCCCTCCAGGGCTATCACTCGTGTTCGAGGGATGTTTCTCATTCACATCAAAGTGAAAGCTGCAGCAAGCGTGCGTCAAGTCAGCTTTGGCAGGACTTGTGGCCCTCCCTTTATTTTTTTCCCCCCCTTCCTTTTTCTTGTTGCTGCTCAGCCCTGCAGAATGTAATTAGAAAATGAGCCATTTATAAAACAAATGTTTCCGGGAGAAACTCCCCTGAACACCCATGTCATAAAATTATTGAACACAGTGTCTGAGAGCATTCAGGATCCAAAATTTCCTCGGGGCTCACCCTTATCCATTATTCTGTCACTGCTTCAGTTGGGCGGTGACATTTTACTGGCGGCACCCTTTTCCCCTCCAAAAGAATTTGGTCTTTTGGCTGTTCTGCTCAACCCTTGGTGTCCTCCTCCATCTGCTAAAACCATGGTGGGGATGCAGCGAGCCTGAGACCGCCTGGTTAATCTCTCCCTCCCCTTCCCAGCACATCCAAAGGGACAGAGGGGGATGATATTCCCCCTCACCCCACATAATGGTGGCATTTCAAGGGCTGAGCAAAGCAGTGTGACTTTTCCATCTGGGATGTCCTCTGCTTTTAAAAATGCTCATAGTTTTTGCTCAAGGAAAACACTCTGGGTTGGAACATCCCATATTTCACCCTCCAGTGGGACCAGTTTTGCCCAACGCCTCAGTTCCCACCGGAGCACCATATAACTCGCCAGAATTTCCAACACATTCTACAAAGTGCTTTGAGATCCCTGCCAGCTCCCTCTCTGGTCCTCTGGCACAGTCCAAGAGGCAGATATTAATCTTAACAGCTATATGCTGGCCGGGCCCTGGTTGCCTAAGAGATTCTCCCTGAATTTATTTATTTGGATTTATTCAAAAGAGCATAAAAAGGAACACTCCTCCCAGACTCCAGGCTCACCAGCCATAAATTACAAAAACAACTACAATGAAACCACCCACAGCACCTCCCGCCCCTGACACGACTGTTTTCCTCCAACACCCGTCTCTCCAGCTTCCCTGCAAGCCTCAGCATTCCTGTCTGGAGATGTTGACTGCAGGTGGCCCAAGGATTGGTGCTTTGGGAAGCCCTGTCCTCACTCCTTCTTCAGAGCTGCTGGGGTAGCACTTATGTGAGAAGTGGAAGAATCTGTTGATGTGATTTCCAGAGGATAGGATGATTCCCTGGCACTTTTAGAAGTCCCCATGGACAAAACAAGAGGGAATTCACGTGGGACAGGGTTAGTCAGAGAGACTTCAAAAGATCGAATCCCTGCAGGTCCTCTCATCCACCAGTCTGTCCGGACACATGGCTAAATAACTTGTTCTTGAAAGCCTCCACTGATGGAGTTTCCACCTCCTCCCACACCAGGAATCCTGGTTCTCGCCCTTGGAAAATGTTTCCCAAAGTCTGACCTTGGTCACCCTTGCCCTTAGCCTAATCTCTTTATCTCCTGGCCCCAGCAGACACAGAGGAACTGCTTCCGATCTCCCATCCAGTGGGGAAATCCAAAATACTTGAAGGCTGTTATCATATTTTCCCTCAGTTTTCTCCTCTCTAGACTAAACAACCCCAAATTTCTCAGTGTCTCCTCACAGGTCATGTTTTCTAGAGCTCTGTTCCCCTTTGTTCTTCCCCTCTGGATCCTCTCCAAGGATTCCGCATCTTTTCTCAAGTGTGGTGCCAAAAGCTGGATTCAATATCCAGCCGAGGTCTTCCTGGAGCTGTGTGGAGCAGATGGATAACTTTGCATGTCTTCCTGCAAGCCTGATGCGTGTTTTGCTCACAAAAGGCAGAGCACTGCTGGCTCCTCTTCAGCCCATGATACCCTAACGCCTCCTCCAGGGCACCCCAGCCCCAGAGAGGGTCTGTTCCTACCAGCAGGGTCGTCTCTGATTGAAGGGTTTTTGGCTCTTTTTGTTGCTCCTGCTGAGCTTTGGCACTTTCAGCAATCTGGGAGCAATCCCTGGAGGTTTCAGTGGTCCAGGGCCATGCTGCTGCTGAGGGAGGGAAGACAGCCTTTAAGCATAATTTCATGGATTCCCATCAAACATTCCTTGGGGCAACCTGGTTCAGTGGAAGGTGTCCCTGCCCATGGCAGGGGGTTGGAACAAGATAGTCTTAAAGTCCTGCCCAAATCAAACCTGATTTTTTTGCTTCAAAACCTGAAAAGATTTGGCCCAAGAGGATGAGAATTCTCCCAGGCCTTGTTTCTTTCCCTGGTGCGTTTGTACCCAAATCCCAGAGAGATGCTATGGATGCTATGCTGGATTGATTTTTGAGGCCATGCTCATCCAGTCCATGGTTTCCATGCCATGCCAACACACCTTAAGGACTACCTTCAGCCCTGGGGTGTGGAGACCCCTTGGATTCTGTCTGTTCTCCCCTTCAGGCCTGTCCTAGCCTGAGACAGCTGTGAAGGAGGAGTGATGGGATGGCCACCATTGAGTGGGAGCCCTGATCTCCAGGCCCAGATGCCCAGGGAAGTTCCCAGCTGGGACCACAAGATGAAGTTCATACACTTGCTATGCTGAACTCCACCACATTTGGGGACCAAGGTGAAGGTGTCACAGGGTGCATCAACTGCAGGTGGCCACATGGTCTGGAAAATTGTGGAACCACAAAATCTTTTAGATTGGAAAATACCTGAAGATCATCAAGTTCAACCCATTATCTGATAAAAACAAGTCCACTTGGGCTGAAAGGAGCATCAGGAAGTTCCTAATCTGACTTCTGAGCTCAACAAAGACTTTTATCCAGTCAGTCTTAAAAACTTCCAAGGATGGAGACTGCACAGCCTCCTTGAGTCACTTGTTCTGATGGTTGACTCTCCTCATCATGAGAAAGGTTCTTCTATGTATCCAAAAATTATGTTTGTGGATCACAGTGTATTCTCTGTGTGACTTATTCAGTCCTCAAACCTAGACACAGGCCTAAATTAATCCTAAAACCTCAGTTTAGCTCTACTGACCCTCCTGCTGCCACCTTTATCCAGAGCAGAGGCACAAAGTGGGATTTAGTGACAGGTGAGGATGCGCATGGGGCAGTGGGATCCAAGTCACCAGGACAGCAGAAGGATGAAGCAAAGAGAGGGCATTGAAGGGAGTAGGTGTGTCCATTCGTCCACAGTGGAGTCTGGTCCTGGAGAGGGTCTTTGGAATCTGGGGCCCTGAGCAACTTGATCAAGTGGGTGCCACCCTTGACCATGGTAGGGGAATTGTAACAAGATGATCTTTATGGTCCCTTCCAAACCAAACTGTTCTGTGATTCCATAATTTTGTTGCAATTTTGAAAAATAAGCGGTCTTAAACAGAGATCCAGGCTGAAGTGGAAGCTGCAGGTGGAGTAACACCATTACAGAGACGTTGGACACATCCCAAGCCCCAGGAGCTAGGGTCAGAAAAATCAGAATTAAATTGTAATGGGAAAGAAATCCAAACCAGTCCAGGGTGTGTTCATTCAGGATATTCTTTCTTTAACTCTGCCCTACAGTCAAGAAATAATGACGCAGTTATAATTTGAGCATGGTTGTGTTTGTAGCCCTTGATTAGATTCAAGTAATTAGATTCAACAAAGATTTTTCTTTCTCTCTTCTGTTTTCCTTTATGCTCTTCTAAGTTACTGTGTCATTTTGGGCAGATGAAGGCTGCCAAACAGTTAACAAACCAACCAGCAAATTCTCATAAAGATCAGCTTATTCTGCCATGTGCTGTTCCCAGAGTTCTGGGGAGATGGAGCAGGTCAGGAACAACCTCCACCTTGCTGACAGCATTGTTTAAATCCCCTGGATTTGTGTCTGGGTTTAATGATGGACCCAGGCTGTTGTGTGATGTTATGATCCATTTTTGGTACCAGAGTCCAAGGAGCTTAGGGCTGGAAATTCCAGCCCCACCGGATCCAAATGCAGAAATAACCTGACCCTGTCCAACCAAGGTGTCACCTTGGTGAAATTAAAAGGCATAACATGGTCCATAAGATAGAAAGGAAGGTGGTACTGTATCAAGAAAGCCTCTTAAGCAAGTGTGGCTGCACTTTTTATTCAAGAGAAAAGCAAAGTTCAGGAGAAAATAAAAAGTGTTTTGCACGGCTGATCAAAGCCATCTGGAAGATTTAGAAGAAAACCCAGCAAGCTGCTGCAATTGATAAAAAAAGATTAGTGCAGAGAAATTTTCTTGGAGATAGCCAGGAAACAGCAGAATACCAGAGAGCAGAGAAAGGGATCCACCCTGAGGTGTCCTGTCCATATCCATGACTGACTCCAACAAATCCGAGAATATCCTGAGTTGGAAGAGACCCACAGGGATCATGAGTCTGACTCATGGCCCTGCACAGGACATCCCACCACATGTCTGAGAGCCTTGTCCAAACACTCCTTGAATTCACAGGGGCTGTGGCCATTCCCTGGGGAGTCTGTTCCAGTGTCCAACACCCTCTGGTCCAAATCTGATGAAAACTGCACCAGGACAGAGTCCAAACCCGAATGCTAAGGAAAGTCAGGAGACCCCTTGGTCTGAACACACTGAATGTCACAGCAACAGATCCATGATTCAGAATTGGCAGTCATCAATGCAGGACAAACTAATTGTGGGAGTCAGATATAAGTTGAAGTGATATAAATTGAGTTTTTTTGCCTCACTGAAAGGTGCAATGGCCACAAGGTTTTGACTGAGGCCTCACAGGAAGAAATGTTTAATTTCCTAAAAGGCCAGTTGAGGTTTTGGAGGATGGAGTCCACTAAGACCTCCAGAAGTAGGAGAGGGGCTGAAAGGGTGAAGTCAGCAGGGACAGAAATGGGAGAAAAGCCATACTTGCCAAGGAAATTCCAGAAGCAGTGATGGCAACAGCAGCACTGGCTCCAGCTTCCTCAGCTACTTCTTTAAGGTGGGAAAGGAAGAAAAGGAGGGAAGATGTTCTCAGAAGAAGGGAAGGCTTGGCACTGATGGGGCTGTGGACTCCTCACCTGAAACTCCCTGAAACTGTGACACTCGCTCAAACCACAGCTTTTTTTAAAAGCTAATTTTCTTGATAGCAAAATTTTGAGTCTTGAAAGTGATCTCAGGCTTCATGCCTTATTTGAGAAAAGCTTTTAAACAGACACTGAAATTCTCAGTCACATGACTCCAAGAACTGAGATATAAGGGTGTGTAGCATGTCACAGCATTCAATGTGTGTACGTGAATGCTGTGACATTCAATGCCTACATTGAGAACTCCTTGATTCCCCTGGATCATAACGCACTTAGGATCAGATTAATAAAGAAGGAATGGATTTAGGTGCTGGATCAAGGCCAAAACTCATTAATATCTGTGGATGTGGATGTTGTGGCTGCCCCCGTCCCTGGAAATGTTCCATGACAGGCTGGATAGGCTTGGAGCAATCTGGGATAGTGGAAGGCGTTCCTGCCTGTGGCAGGGGGTGGGACTGGATGAGATTTAAGATCCCTTCCAACCTGAACCATTCTGGGATTCTGTGATTCCATGAACATGTCCACACCCAGTCTTACTCCAAATGCGTCAAGCAGGAACAGGGGGTTGGTAGTCCCCAAACAACAGTGGGCAGGAAGAGACAAAGCTGGCACAGATTAACTGAGCTGCTTTCCCCAGAAAGAGCAGCAAGGGGGATTCTAAGCCAGGACCAGCCACAGAGGGACACAGGGTCCTCCCCGGATGTGAGGGTGAATGCAAACAAGAGGCGTCACACATTCCTCTGTGCATCCCTCACCTACAGCTGGGCCCGAGGAGGTGGCCAGCTCACCGCTGAAGGGAAGGGTGTTTTTGTGCAGCATCCCAGCTTCCATGTGGGCCAAACCAGAGCCAAACTACCGTTTGATTAATCAGCCCTTCAATCCAGCTCCCTGCCTCCCTCCGTGTGCAAGGAGCACGATCCGAACAGCACGAACTGCTGGCCTTCAGGGGCTGGCTGAGGCAGCTCCTGATAGTGCTGTTTATACAGCTTCCCGAAGGAAACAATGTGGATTTTATTAAATGATCCCATTAGTGTTTCTCCATGCTGTCATTGCAGACTTCAAACGATGATTTATGTTGGCTCGTAGGTCTTTGTCCTCGCACCGAGAGCGGCATCCAAGGACAAAGTGTTCCGGGACAGGGCGGTGGGAGCCCTGCTGCTCCGGCTGCGCGGCCGTGCCGGGGTCTGAGCCCCCTGTGCCACACGCCAGGCCACAAAGGGGACCTCTGGCCAGCCAAGGACAGTGACACAAGGCACATGGACACCTGGGACTGTCCTTCACGGTGTCAGTCTCCCACACGGATGGCTTAAAGGGAGAGAGGCACAGCCCATGGAGACCCAGCCACAGGCAAGTTTTTTATGCTATTTGAAGTGGGACAGTTTATCCTAGAAAAACTGCACCTGTTTCTCACCTGCTGGTTCTTAGCCCTGAGAATTACATTTACACTGCCAGGCTGGTTTTCTGCCTATTTTTCCCATTTTTCCACCCCATCATTCCCTGATTTTATTTCCCAAACCAATTTTGCCTGTTTTGCATGCACGATGCATGCCAGTTTTCACCTCAGGACTGAAGCAAATAATCCACTCAGTGAAGAAAACACAGCTACGGAGTGGAGGACTGTCCCCTTTGGGACACAAAAGCCACAGACATCCACACTTGGACAAAGCAAGCTGTGGCAATGCCAGGAGTGACTGTGCAGTCAGTATGGATAGAGCCAGGAGTACATTCCCCTGGGAATCCTTGACATGAGCTTTGAGAGGTGTCAAAAATGCAAAGCCCATTCTTTTCAGAGTACTCCCCTGTGCTCCTCTGAGTTTGTGCTGAGGTTGTGGGAATGAGGCAATCCTGAGATGTATCTTCCCATACTAAAAAAATCCAAGGTTTTGGCTGGCAGGGACCACTTTTGTGTGTGTGTGTGTCTGTCTGTCTGTCTGTCTGTCTGTCTGTGTCCAAGGGCTTTGCTCTCAAAGCTCATCCTGAAGATCCACCAGATGCCTTGGTCAATTGTCTCTGCCAAATGGGCAGAGGGCTCATGCTCTGGGTGAGGGGGGGGGTCACAAAAACACATCCAGCAACTCCATGGCCCTGTCAGCTGCTGAAAACTCAGACAAGAAGGTCTGAAGCTGCTTTTCATGCACATGGGATGGCTAAGTGAGCCTGCTCCTCACCCTCCTGTTTAAACACAACCTCTGCCCTCAGCTGCAGCAAGAGTATTTCACCCGGTGGGAGTCTCCCAGGGAAGATCTTCCTCTTTGGGAAACTGCAGTTGGAGTGGGTATTTTGAAGAGGTTCAAACCTCCTCTCTCTCACCCACGTAAGGTCACTGTGATCACTGTAAAACAGAGCTTTCAGGAGCAAGTTTTTGGAGCCTAGCCTGTGACTTTCCCACTGTTTTTGTCATCACCTGCACACACCAAATGTTTCTGTGCCTAAACCAGCACTACTGAGAGCTGCAGAGTGAAGTTGTAGAGAGGATTTGGGGGGATCCTGTGCAGGATAGCAGAAATGCAGCTCAGTTTCTAGCATATTTTTGGTTTAAAGATCATCACACGCTGAATGCAAAAGTCAGAATTAAACCAAACAAAAATGCATCTTATCATTCACAAGTCTAAGATCCTGCAGAATCAAGAAGCTTTCCTTGACCAGCTTTGGAAAGATCACTTCACTGGGCTAAAAGCCTTCTTGTGCTTCTTGCTTCTTCTTTATTTCTTCATTTCTTTTTTTTAATATTCTTCTTAGGTCTTCCGTTGATTAAGCCATCATCTAGCCAGGCAGGATTTGACAACCATAGCACTGCAACAAACCTTGGACCAAACTCCAGGAGCTTGTGGCAATGCCCAGAGAAGCTCTCCAGGGACTGGCTCACAAGGACTGGGGCAGGGCTGCCACCCTGCACAGTGTGTCACCTTGCAGAGGACAGGCACCAGCACACAGCTGCTCTGCTTCCCTCCCTGCTGGCCACTCCATGGGTGAAGTGTTTCTTCTTCTGGCTGCAGAGAATGAGGGTCCAAACTCTAGCAGCAGTAACAAGAAAATGGAACAGCCTTGTCTTTCTTCAGGGTGAGGGCTGCAGTGTCTGGATTTCAGCAGCACTTAAAATACCACCAAGCCAGCACATTTCCTGCCACTCCAGCAGGAAAGGGTGGAATGAAAACCCAAGTCTCAGGTGTCCACATGGACATGCCGAAGCAGGGACAAATCACAGAATCCCAGAATGGTTTGGGAGGGAAGGGACCTTAAAGATCATCTCATTCCACCACGTTCCACTATCCTATTGCTCCAAGCCCCTTGCAGCCTGGCCTTGGACACTTCCAGGGATCCAGGACCAGCCACAGCTTCTCTGGACAACCTTTTCCAAGAGCTGTATCCAAAAAAGTCACAGAGGTGTCTGCATGCACTTTGCAGGTGAATCCCTCACTTGGGCAAGGAGATGAGCTCTTCTCCGGTGAGTCTTGCAGGGAAATGTTTCCCCAAAGACAGCATAAAGACTGCCTATGTTACTGCAGTCTAGAAAAACCCCTAAAATAGTGACATACAGCTGAAGGGAAGAATACATTGGGAAGGGAATCATATGGCTGGCTGGGAAACGCAGGGCTTTGAAAGGGGATGGGGCGGGACAGGAAGAACATTCCTTTCTCACTACAAACGCCTGGAGCCGCTTGGGAAGCATCCGCCGGGGCCGCCCGCCCGCAGCCCGGGCCGGCAGCGCTGCTGCGGAGTGTCGCGGGCAGATGCTGCGCGGCCGCAGGCTCGTCCCAGAGCACCACCATGGATGGAGAGCGATGAAGTGCCCGGAAAGAGGCAGCCTGAGCCCCAGATGCTCCGGCTGGAGATCGCCACCGCTGTCGGGTGCAGGTGGCCGCAGGCAGCCCGCTGGCCGCCGCTGGGCTGCGCGCATGGAGAAGGAGGGAGAGGGGAGTGTGGTGCTGCAGGGGTGGGTTTTGCAATTCCATGCGGTGCTCACTTCCCTCTTCCCTCGGAAGATGGGGAGAACTGCAGTTGCTTCGTGCTTTCAGCTCAAAGAGGGCTTTACAGCCCCTTCCCCACCTTGCCGAGGGGCACAGAGGACTGGATCAGCCTCAGAACAGGGCTCCTTTCCACACGCGGATTCTTACAACCCTGCTGCTCATCTCCCTGTCTCTGCATCTGCTTTGCCACACTGTTTAATTAATTTGTCTGTTCTTCCCCGAATTTCTGAAAAACCAGGGCTTGTGGATAGGTGAAAGTGAAGAATTTAACCCCTCTTCTGCATCTCAGGCTGACAAAGCCATACTTGGCATGTCAAGGCCAACCCAAATGACCAGATGAGAGTAGGAACTGCTGAGCCAGCCCCTGGTTCTCCCTTATCCAGCACAACCCCCTACACTGAATTCTGCAGACACCCAAAAGAGGGGAGCAGCCCTGCTCCCCCACTGCTGCATGTAATGCCACCAAAATTGGCATCAGGATAGACCCCATCCTGCAGTGGGTTTTCTTTTTATTTACAAAGAGCTGGCTCTTCCTTTTGATAATTATCAGCCACCCTTTGAAGTAGTTTGTCTCCACAGATGTTTGCTGCTGCCTGGAGACATGTCACTGTCCCAAATTGCTAAGGACACCCATGAAGAGTCACAGTAGGGAAGCAAGCCCACTGTCTCCTCTCTGGCACTAAACCACATGGGAAAGGTCTCTGCTCCTTCCTAAACTGGGACAAAACTCCCAAGTGCCAACAGAGTTTGTGTCCTGCAGTAACAGTACTGAGTGAGTTCTTCTCGTTGAGAAAGCATTAATGTCCTGAGTCCCAGGAGACCCTGAGGGTGCAAAACACCCTGATTGCAGCAGGGATGGGAGCAAGGTTTCATGGATCAACACCACCTGGGGCTGAGCTGGGTCCAGCATCCCCAGAGGTCAGTCTTTCCCACATCTGGAAGAAGGCACTGCAGAAGATGCAACAGCCACCAATGGGGATGCAGGCAGAGCACATCTCACTCTTGGCAGGCAACAGGTAGGGAGCAGAATTTATCCTTTTATTTTCTCATCCTGATCAAAAAGGAAGATTTTTGGAGCTGGTGGAAGAGGAGTGATAGTTTAAAATAACAGTTTGCTGTTAGCACTGCAGAAGCCTGCTCTGCACATTACCTGGTAAACAAACCATGCTCTGAGAAAGAAAGGCCTGTTTATAAAAGCTCCTCTTGACATTTGCCTCCTCAAACATAGCAAAACATGTGCTAGGAATAGATGCATGAATGATCGAGTCTGTTTTGAGTCTCCTCTCTTCAACAACCAAGGAAATCCCTATGTACAAACATTTAAACTGGAACATCTGGAGCACAGTAATTTTATCTTGAAGATCCACATCAAACAAACCTGCAGCTCAGCCCGAGAAGATCTACAAATACTTCCCCAAGGAGACTCCAGTCTTACAACTCGGGTACCAGGAGACCTCAGATTTGCGAGAAAGATAATTCAGCATCTCTTTATCCACACCTGACAAGTTTTCCTTAAGAGGGCATTAGCATGAAATTATCACTCTTAGTCAAACCCAAAGTGAAAGAGATTTGTCCCAATTATCTGGTGCAGGCCTTGAAATACCTGCTTTCAAATTTACAACCCAGAAAACCCCATGCATCATTTGCAGGCAGAACTTTACCCAAGAAATCTCACTTTGGTTGCCCTTTTTCTGTGCAGCTAAACTGCTAAAATAAGCACCCAGCCATATATAGCTCAGTACGTTGGCACTCACAGCGGTGGGGAACGACTGGATTCAATTTTCCATGGAAGATGACAATTAAAATTGCTTTCTTTGGTATATCCCATCCTTTCTGTTGTTTTTTCTGTTCCCTCCAAGCACAGAGTAAATTTAGGACTCCGAGCTCCTTTTTCTTCAAAATCTCACTTCCAGTTTCCATCTTATTAAAGACATGACTTAACTTTAATGTGTGTAACATAAACGGTATCGTAAAGAGGAAGAATTAAAACAGCATGGGAACACTGGTGGTTTCAAGAGGGGGAAATGGCACAGCTTCTTTCCTTTTGAGTTGTTGTTTATCCAGTGGATAAACTTCAGCATTCTCACTTCTACCGAATACTTCGCCTTGCCTTGCAATAATTGGGAATTCCACGTTTTGCAAAGTTGTTACATTATATCCACAAATAATCCATCTTGTCAAGTCCATCTCGTCCGTTGAAGATAAAGTTGGAGCTGAGTCGCTGCAGACATCTGGAGAAGGTTCATTACTTGTAATTGCGAGCCCCTCTGTTAATGCACCCCATGAGAAAGGAGCTGACAGGCTGCATATTTCTGCAAACTGTTCCCAGAAAGAACCAATTTCCTGACTTCCATGTGGTGTCAATAATATAGGCATGAGATGGAGCAGTGCTTATGAAATATTAAATCTGCTTACAGGACCCAGCTATAAGCAAATTCAGACCACCTGGGAGATGGAGGTTTGCACTGGGTATGTGGAGTTCGGCACTCACCTGGTACATGAGATGGGCTCTAATCTACACATTTTGGCTTATTTACCACAAAACTTCCTGACAGTAGTGCAGAGGGAAGGGAGAAAAAAGGTAGAGGGTGGAGGGGATAAAACACATTTCTTCACGTTCAGGACTCAAACCTTTCAAATCACTGACATTATTAAATTTACTATCACATGCAGCCAGAGATCTTATTATTCATCAGCAAAAAAAAAAAAAAAGACTGATATTTCATGGCTTTTGAGTTAGATCATTTTGGTTCATGCCAATGAAAACAAAGCATTAGTGTTTTGATGTTTTAATGTAATGATTTAATTCTCTCATTGATATTAGAATCCAGAAACACAACAAACACGAAGACCCCTTCAAAATCCTTGAGTCAGAGCAAAGGCTCTTAAATCACTTCAGCACTCTGACCTCCTGTTTCACAGAGTGTATTTTATGCCAGGGACTTGGAGAAGAAGGGGTCCTCCCCAAACGTGCAGCATGACAGTGCTAACCTGCCTTCAGCGAGCTCGCCTGCGTAAATTGAAAAACATCTGGGCTCTCTTTGCTGGCAGAAGCAGCAGGTCCTTGACCTCAGAGCAGAGCCGTCAACTTGAGCTGCAAACGGAGCCTTTTCAACAATTCATCCCAAATTTTCCACCCTCTGGGCACTGCTACCCAGGAGGAAACCCAGCACCCCTGGGCTGGGAGCAGACATGGAGGTATGAGCATGGGGACAAAGAAATTTTAATGGCATTAGTCCACCACCTATGTTTCACTCCCCAGTGTTCAGGGCTGGGGGTTACAAGTGGTCTCCATTTTCTCCAGCAGGAAATAAAAGACAGTTTTCCTTCAAGGAAGATGAAGGGAAAAAACAGAGCAGGAGCAGGCTTTCAGCACAGCAACAGGAAGATGCCAGCAAGCCTTATGGGGATATTCTGCTCTGTGCTACGATAGAAAATAATAAAATCTTAAGATCATAATCATGGAATGATTTGGGTTGGAAGGATCATCTCATCCAACCCCTTACCATAGGCTGGGACACCTTCAACTAGAGCAGGGTGCTCCAAGCCCCATCCAGCCTGGCCTGAAACACTTCCAGGGATCCAGGGGCAGCCATAGCTTTTCTGGGCACCCTGTGCCTGGGCTTCACCATCCTCACAGGGAAGAATTTCTTGATAAAATCTATTCTAACCCTGCCCTCTGTCAGTGTAAAGCAAAAAATATGGGTAAAACATCACATAGGACTTACTACAAACACCTTCCTTCTATGGGATGATGGGGACAGGCCCCAGAGGTGGTGGAAGATGGAAAATGCACTTGGTGATGCAGGCCAAGAGATGGGACATACAGTGGGTGTAGGATTCACATTCTCTGAACCTGAGAGAAGCAGTGAGAGAAGCAGAGAAGAGAATGATCAAAACAATTCTTATTTCATTTGCTCCTCCTGTGTTTGTGCCAAAGTAGAATGCAACATGGAGATTGTTCAGAGTGATGGTGGTTTTTTTCCTCGGCCTATCAGGGCCAAGCATATGTCCAGACTGTCAGTCAGGAGACAGTCACAAGATTTTGTTCAGTAGAGTTGAGTGCTTGTGCAGTTTTAGTTTAGATGTAGTGTAATATAGTATAGAATAATATAGTATAATAATTAATTGGCTTTCTTATATCATGGAATCAGATGCATCATTCTTCCCTTTGACAGGGGCTTGCTGCTTTTACAGTAAGTGGGTAGATGCAGGACCAGGCCAGGCTGGCATCTTTGCACCAGCATTGCCACATCCACCCCATTCCTGAGAGGCCACAGGGAGCATCCCTTTCCTGATGCTCCTCTGCTGGGGCACAGCACAGGACACTGAGGTGTGGGTGCACGTAGGCCTTTCCATCTATTCATTTCATGTGTGAGGGAAGGGGCTATTTTTGGGTTGCAGCCTCTTTGTTGCAGCCAGGATCTGTCAGCGGGACGTGACATACGGCGCTGTGGGACAGCTCTGCTCCCTGTGCTCCCCTCACACAGCAGGAATGTCTCTTGTTTTCTCTCCTCCAGACCATGTCAGAGCTGAGAGCATCCAGCCGGGACGGCTCAAGGCACAGGGAAATCAGGCAGCTGCCCAAAGCAGCCAGGGCCTCCCTGCCTGTGCTGGAGTGCTGGAACACCGCTGGGCTCCTGCCACTGAGGAGGGCTGGGAACGAGCATCCATCACTTCCTGCACCAACAGCCACCAGGGCAACACAAAAATCATCTCCCACTCCCCTTCCTCACCCTGACTCTCCTCCTGAAGACCAACAGGCACAGACTGAGAAGCTCTGAGCTGGATTTGTCACTTGCCACACTGCTTAGACCTAAACTTCTTGTGCTGCATGGTGGATTTTTCGGGTGTTCTCCTGTGTCCGTGTCCTTAGACCTCCATCCATAGGTCACCTCTGGATGTAAAGCATAAAGTGTGTTTGTGATGATCAAGGCTAAAATCTCTCCCACATCACACAGGCTGAGCCTGGGGTTGGACCCTATTCTTGGCTGGGTACAGCTGGGTTAGGCAGAGATGGGCTGAGCTGGTGCAAGGCCTTGTTCTGCCCCTGCCTCTGGCTGTGCACAGGAGCAGGCACAGGTGAAGCTTGCTGGGGCATTCTGGCCCCCTGGGCTCAAGGTGATACTGGAGTGAGCACCTGCAGCTTTGTAATCCCTAGGATGCTCTTCTTGCTTGCCTCATCCCTGGGTTTCCATGGAAATTCCACTGACATCATCCAGGACCTGCAGAGGATGGCACTTGCTGGGGTTTATCCACTGAGGTCTCCACTTTTTCTATGTTGACCATCTCAATCCAAATGAGCAGTGTTCCCCAAAACTGGATTTGTTTCCATACTTGCCTTCACCCTCTTGCCACCACATTTTCCCGCCCAGCAGGACACAGATGATTCTCCCAGCCCTGAGCTGCCCAGCAGGGCTGTCTCTGCCCAGGCCTCAAAACCAAACACTTCTGTTCCAAATTCCATTTGAGGTGGTGATGCCTCCTACAAAGCAGAGTTTTATCTGCTGAGGACCAGCATTGGTGCCTGAAGTCTGGAATGGGTGCAACATACTCATGGAAACAGTATGTCCCAGCCTGTATCAAGGCAAAGGTAGAAAACACAGTAGCATTGCTTTGCCTCATTTTGTGTTTTTAAAATCAAAACATCAAAATCAAAACATGTAGAAGCAAAATTTCTTTTACCCAGCAGGAAAACTCTGGCCATGATATCTGTTACGTTCTGTGTCAGTGTAATGCCTGTCTCCCATCTCCTGCTGGTCACTAAAGCTCCTGGTCACTGAGCTTGTGACTCCCATATCTCCAAAAGGAGATTCAGCATTTACATCTCATTGCAGGTGCCATACTTTGGCAACTTCTAGTTTCATGCTTCTCATGCAATGGGTGACAAGATGATTTAAAATGCTAATAAAATAAACAAGAAAGGTCATTTATGTTCCTCAAAATAATAATAATAATAATAATAATAATAATAATAATAATAATAATAATAATAATAATATTTAATGTAAACAAAAGTTCTGGTTTAATGAAAGGTGGAATGTGTTGCTCCTGAGAGCAAAGATTCATAGCTGGAATAAAGAGTGTTCAGCCCAGCTGTTTCTACTATGAGGCCATATTTCATCCCCAATGAAAGTCCTTCATGTTTCCACAGAAAACTGTCCTTGCACAGCCAAATAAATTCCATCACCTCAGCTGACCAAACAACCACCGTGGTTAGATGGGGTCTGACCAGCTTCCAGGATATCAACCAGCTTCAGAAGCTTCGTTTTACACCTCCTCTTCTCCCAGTGAATACCCAACACCACCACAACTATGGATCCATAACTATGGATCACTGGCCTGGCCAGCACAGGGCTAATGTTTGCATCAGCCAGGAGGAGCTGCTCTGCCTGGCTGTCTGTCTCAGCCTCAGCACTGAGACCCCAAAGGCCTCCATTCTGGCCCAGTCCTTTTTTGGTGCTGAGCATAAAAAGTTATGCAGACAAAAGGAGGGAGGGAATCTTGCCAGCCATTTATAACCTCAGCAACAAGACCTTGGTATCTTTAGCAGAAAGTAGCAGCAGAAAGGAGACACCAGATCACCAGCCCCAGGTCATGCCCCTGGTGGGTGTCCTTACCAGTTATCAGTGTCTGCAGCTCTCCAGGAGCTCAGGGAGCAGGGATGCTCCTCACCCTCTGCAGATCATCCACACAAAACCACAGCCAGCTGTGTGCGCCTGCCCGCCAGCACCTGCCAAGGCACAGGGTGGGATTCTTGGGGACATGTCCTCTCCAGGGCCAGGAGCTGGACTTGGTGATCCTTGTGGGTCCTTTCCAACCCGGAACATTTTGTGATTCTATGTCCAGCCCAGGTTTCAGCCCCCTTCCTGATCCATGCTGATTTATCCCAAAACAGATCTTCCCTCTGTCCACCCTTCCAGTGCAAGGAATGTGTTGCATCAACTCTAGCCCCCCTACTTGTGTCTGATGGATCATGATGACCTTTTCAACATATTTTTTGGAGTATTATAAAACATTGTCTGACAAAAAACAAAAAACAAAAAACAAAAAACAAAAAAAAAACCAAAACAAAACAAAAAGCCCCAAAAACAAAACAAAAAAACCAACCAACCAAACAAACAAAAAAACCAACCAACCAAACAAACAAACAAAAAAACCCAGCCCAAACTAAAACAATTTGGGTAATGATGGCCTTTTGTTCCAGTTTATCCTGTACCAAACTCCATAGATGGCAACTCTGAACATTTCCCAGACCTTCACAGTAGAGCTTGGAACTGTCTCTCTGATTTATTGGTTGTTTCATGACACATGCATTTCTCCTATATAATCCCAGTGTTTTGCTTATAAGCCGTATTATAACTGTGAATCAATCTTCTTTATTTGAACATCTAGGACAGATTCACACATCATTTCACCATTAACTAGGATAGACTCAGCCTTGCAGATCTTTCAGGTTTCAAGCCTGGGTGTGTTGTTTCAGTTCTTTGCTGCCGCCTGTGTTTTGTGGAAAAAGAAAATTAAATACCCAGACTTTGGGACTTTTTGTTGCCGCTTGAAGAGGAACACAGGTTGTTTCATGACTGGTTGTGAGACGTGTTACCCGGCTCATTAATTCACAACAGTTCTTGTTTTTTCTGCCTTTTTCATGCTGATGTGATACATTTGTGAAGTCCAGGGTTGTACTGCAAGTGATTAATGCTGCAGTAAAGTCTAATAAACTGAGATTCCAACAAAAAAAGTGTGAAAAATGTAATCTCTAAAGTTCTGAAAGCTCACATATGACAAAACCCATAAATCACACCAGAAGCAGTCATTATGGTGAGTTACTAACTAGATTATACAGCTGCATTTGTCATAATTTCCCATTACGTAGAGAATAAATCTATCAGGCTGATTTATGGCAGAGAGCTCCACAATATGGGAACTGGGACCTGTGCTGTTCTGTGGAAAACTATGAGAAATGTTGTGTCGACCCAAGTGCTCAATGGAAAAGGAAAGAGGGGAGATAACTGTTATTTGAAGGTACTGATTCAGGGACAAAGACTTCAGAGAGCAGTCATGCTCTGCCATGGGATGGCAGGAAGAGTATCCACCAGCCTGTCCCAACACCACCAGCAGCATCAGAATGTGCCCTCCATGGGTGGGGGGAAGAGAGGAGATAGGAGGTCTTTTGAGAGGGAGGGCCAAAGTCAGTCATGGGAAAATCATAGAATCCTGGAATGGCTTGGGTCAGAAGTAATCTTAAAAACAATCTCGTTCCACCCCCTGACATGGGCTGGGACAAAGTGAATGCGTGACTATTCAGGGGATACTCAAGGTTTTGGATTCCATATCTGTGCATCTACCAAGGAGCAGCTGGATTGGGAGCCCATGGCATCCACCTGACCTCAGACCACAGGCAAAAAGATGGGACTCAGCAGGGCAAGGGACATCCCTGCAGAGCAGTGCTGTGACAAGAGCAGCAGTGGCCTCCTCTCAGTGGCCTTCCTGGTGCAGCAGCCGCTGAACTCCATATGGCACCTGCACAGATGCTTTTTGCTCTGCAATGCCATTGTTCTCAAAGGCCATGCTGGGCATTTCACCTGGGCTGGAAGGTCTGGCTGGGCAGGGAACAGGCAAAAGGCACTGCTGTTGTGACCTCCATGTGTTCACAGGGGACGCAATGAAGATTCTGTTCATGCAAAGAACAACACAAGCAGCCAGTCCCTGCTAGCACAGGGGCGTGACTCTTGTCCAAAGCAGCTCAAATTCTCTGCCACAACTGTCACTCTGAATCTTCTTGATCTGAAGGGGACTGGAAGTGGTTTCACTACAGTTCTTTATTTCTAATGTCTGAAAATGGAAAGATTTCACAGAGGTCTTGGAGGAACTCTACCCGGGAATAGTCAAGCAGGAAAAACTCAGCAACCCTCACCCAACACCACTCATAAAAGAATTAGTCCAATTAGAGAAAGCACCTCTGGTGCTTTCACAATTGATATTATGTATCATATTACACATTATTGATAACGATTTTTTTCTCTTTGAAAACATATCAGTGGGGCTTCTGCCTGCTTTGTGAAGGGAGCCCCTGAAACCTATTCCCTCCCAGAGGGGCTGCACTTGGTGGTGCCAGGGCTTTCATTGCTGGGCCCACTCACAGCCCCTGAGCTGGGCTGGGGACCAAGGGTGGGGGTGGCCTGGCTGTGATGCCTCTGGCACAGGTGACATCAGGAGCAGCGTGTCACAATGGGAGCTGCTAGGACAGGCCCCCGCAGGTGACGCTGGCCCAGCATTGCTTTGGCAAGCGGTGAGTGCACACGTGGCGGGGAGGCTGGGCTGGGAACAAGGGCTGGGGCAGAAACGCTGCACCTGGGGCTGGCTTCTCCCTCTGCATGCAGGGACAGCCCCTCCTAGGAGAAGCTTGGGCAGGCCACAGGGCAGGAGCTGGAGCTGCTGGGGCAGTGCGACAGGCCTTGCTGCCTGCATGCTGTCTATGTGGGGCCCTGTCCTTCCTGCGCCCACATCCCTGAGGATCCTCCCTCCAGCAACCAGTAGCTGTGTCCATCCCCACCACACTCATGGCCTTCTCTCCCTCCTCCTGCAGACCATGGATCCCATAGCATTCTTTTTTGTGCTCTTGAAAAGCCTCATCCAGTACCCACAGCCCGTGGCTGACGGTTTGGATGAGGAAATGCGTCTGCGCATGGAAGCGCGTGCCATGCATCTGGAATGGGAGAGGCTTCAGTTGGAGGAGGAGGTGGAACAGCTCACCCAGGAGCAGGTGAAGCAGGTGCAGCTCTTGCAGCTCTTAGCTGTTGCTGTGCTCCTGGTCCTTCTCTTGGTCCTATGGTTTATTGGGTGGAAAAGCAGCCAGAGAAGAGAGGAGGATGAAGAAGAAAACCGTGGAGCAGATGAAGAGGAAGTGGGCAATGTTGAGGCAAACGAAGAAGACAACGTAGGAAATGAAGGTGTCAATGAGGCTGCAATTGCAGAAAACGACAACGACATTGCAGATGAAGTCCAAGAAGAAGAGGATGATTTCGACGATTACCTTGGAGAAGTTGTAATGGAACGCATCCAGTGGCCTGAACAGGACCTGCAGGGAGGCTGTGAGTGGACAGCTGACCTCATGGATAATTATGCCATTTACTTTGGCCATGTCCTCTCAAACAGTTTCTACCCAGTCCTGCAACGAGCCATCGGGGTGGGCAGTGCCTTTGAAGGCTGGAGTCCCCGTGAGCAGGATGTTGTCTACAGCATGCTCATCCCCATGACTCCTCCTCGAGGCCACAGCTTCCACCTGGAGCTGGAGAGTGAAGAGCAGAGGCATGTGAGGAACTTCCGTGTCCGCGTGCAGCTGGAGTGCACCTGCAGCAGGGAGCAGCAGGCTGAGGACATGCTGTGCTTCCTGCACCACCCCGAGGAGGAGCTGAGGAGCAATCAGGATCCCAGCCTCCTAGACACCCTGTGCACCGGCTCCTACCTCGACGTGCAGAAAACTGCCCGCTGGTTTTACCAGCTGGTGAGAGCAATCTGGCCAGCTCTGCCTCAGTCGCACAACTGGCATTTATCGGTGATGCCCTCCACACGCTCCTGCCAATTCAAGGTGACCTACGGGCAGGAAAGCTTCAGGATTGAGCTGTTCTTCGGGGTGCGGAGAGATGACTCAGCCATCTTTGTGTGCAGCCAGCCCAGAGAGGCCTACACAGCAAGCACAACCTGGCCCGAGTCGTACGCTGTGGCAGAGGTTGAGTTCTTCAAGCACATTGCCAGGCAGGCTCCCCCTGACAGCCTGCACCTCAAATGTCTGCAGTTCTTCACCCGTCTTTCACTGGGCTTCAGCTTTTCCACCTACACCATGAAGACCATTGTCATGCACCTGCTCAACATCACACCCGTCTCAGAGTGGCGCAGGAGAGATCTCGTGGTACGACTGCTGGATATCATCAACAGCCTGCACTTATGTCTGCGAGCAAAATGCCTCCACCACTTCATTGTGGGCAATCAGAGGCTTCCTCAGGACATCAGTCTACCCGCAGATGTCCAAAGAGCTGAGCCATACAATCTCCTCCAGCACCTGGAGCAGCAGCCGGGTGCCCACACCCATGCGCTCTATGAGTACCAAATTCTGTACAAGTGGTTCAGAAGAATCCTTCTTGCTGAGGATTTACCAGATGAAGGGGAGGAGTTATGGCTCTGAGCACAGAGCTGTGCTTGTGCTGCTCGCAGCTGGCAGCAGAGAACCACCTTGCCATCCCCCTTTGGTGCTTTCAGGAGAAGAGGATGCCTGCAAAGCTTTGGCGAAGGCCCCACTGCCTCTCCTGCCGCCTCAGCAGGTGCAGGGCCACGGGCGGGTGTGTTCTACCTCCTGGCATCATTTCATTTCCCAGCAAAGCGCCTGGACCGCCCTGAGCCCTGCTTGCCTAGGAACTCTCCCATTGCTGAAAAAGCACATGAAGAGAACATGTGCCGCACAAGCAGGGCCAACATCTCCAAAGCCCACCTGCAACGTGCAGTTTTTCCCGGCCTTTGAAAAGGAGCAAAATTTCAAGCATGACAGAAGCAGGAATGTGAGACCGAGAAAAAGCAACAGGGCAAGAAGGACCAAGAGGAAAAATCGGCACTGCTGGCCTAAGATCAGTCAATGGATGGAGCCTCTCCTTCTTCCTGGAAGGGACACCTTCACATCAGCATGGGACCACCAGGATTGGAATTGACCGGAAATTTTCTGTATAGAGGAATCTCTATTTTTATTTCATGGATATATATATATATATATATATATATAGTGTATTCCTATTATAGACTATCATTTTTATAAATTTGCTAGTAAATTATAAATATGCTAGTAAATTACCATAAAACAAAGCACTATTCTGATAGAAATAATATAAAATATACAAAATATGTAGTTATGGTGTGAGGATAAAAAGTAACTTTAAAGAGTTGAATGTGTAATTACGTTTAAATAGTAAGAGTAGAGTACCTGTTTAGTGTCACTATCTCTTGTGACACATATTGTTGCTCTTAGTACATTTCTGTCCGGTAGGCTTTCCATAAAATAAATGTATTTATAACATATATAGTAAACATAGCATATATAAATGCTGTATAAATTATACTGGAATATAACTGTATAACATATATTATATACCACATGCCTATAATATATTACATATATTATATCATTTCTAGATACATGTAAAGCCATATCTAGTGTCGCTATGTGTTGGGACCCATATTAATGCTCTAGATAGAGGGCATTTATGAGTGGCAAGCTGGGAAACTATTTGCTCTTGTTTCAATAAAATGCAGTTTTGCAGAATCTAGAGTTTGCAAGGTTTTATTGATCTCAGCCAGGCCTATAGTAGTGTTAAATGCCACACACTGTGCATTCTGGGCTCATGAACAGACTCCTTGAAATCAAACTGAGAGTGCTGCTCTGGCTCTATACAGATATTAAGCCGAGCTGCCCCCAGCCCCTCTGATCATAGAATCCCAGAATGGCTTGGCTTGGAAGAGCCCTTCGAAATGCTCTTGTTCCAGCCCTGCTGCCAAGGGCAGGGACACCTTCCGCCAGGCCACGTTGCCCCAAGGCCCATCCAAGCTGGCCTGGAACACTGCCAGGGATGGGGCAGCCACAGCTTCTGTGGGCAGCGTGGGCCAGGCCCAAGCAGCCTCCCAGGCCAGAATTCCTTGCCCATCTCCAGCCTAAGGCTGCCCTTCCTGTGTCAGGGGGAAGCCGCTGGCCCCGGCGCTGTGCCTGCAGGCCCTTGGCAACAGCCCCTCTGCAGGTCCCTGCTGGCTCCCGGGCAGGGACTCAAAGGCTGCAGGAAGGTGCCCCTGGAGAAGGCCCTGGAGAGCGCTGGGGCCAGGAGTGCCGCCATGAGGGCAGCAAGCGGGGCCTGGCCCGTCCGTGCCTGCGGCAGGGCGCGGGGCAGGCGCTGAGGCCCTGCCAGCTGGAGCTGGGAGCTCTGCAGGGCGGCCGGCAGAGAGCCGTGGGCTCCCGCAGCTCTGCGGCCCTCACGGCTGAGGCAGCTGCCCGGGCACAGCCGGCTGGGGACACGCGGCCGGCCCGGGGCCACCCGCATGGGGACCCTGCTCTGGGGCCAGCCCAGGCCGCAGGAGGGAGCAGCCCATGGGGCCGTGCCCGGCCCGGGAACGGCTCTGCCCGGGACAGGGCTCCGGGAGCAGGCCAGCAGGGCCGCCAGTGCCGGCCACAGTGAGAGCGGGGCACACACGGCTGCAGTCACAGGCAGCATCAGACAGGAACCTTCTCACTCTCTGCAGCTCCCAGACTGGAGGGTGGGCCTGGTGCAGGTCAGCCCCTGCTCCCAGGAAACAAGGGAGAGAACAAGAGGAAACAGCCTCAAGTTCTGCCAGAGGAGGCTTAGATTGGATATTAGGGAAAAATGTCTCCTCTGAAAGAGTTGTCAAGCACTGGCAACAGCTGACCATGGAATTACTGGAATTGTCATTGCTTGAGGCACTTCAGCAATGCGTTCAAGTGGCGCATGGAGTCATGGTTTCCAGATGGACTTAGTAGAGTCATGCTCGTGCCCTCCGACTTGATAGCAGGACCAATGTGGAGTGGGACACTGCCATGATGCTGGCAGCTGTGATGCTGGCACTGCCATGATGCTGGCAACTCAAAGCCATTCAGATGAGTCTTCCATCTTGGCTAGCACCAGTGCTGGCAGCTTAAAGACTGGCAATATGCCACCTTACCCTATTGCAGAACCTTCCTAGGGTCAAGCTGGGACAGGAGAGGGGGGTGGGCAGCTCTCCCAGCTCCTGAGCACAAGGTGAGAAAAGAGAAACGCTGTTACCCATCAATCCCTCCCACTGATACATCTTAACAGGGCAAAGAGAGAGACAAAGGCACAGTTCTGAGTTCCATCTAGGCAGCACTGAGAGTGGACCTCTCAAATCCGGGTGTACAAGAGGGCAAATGCCACAGGTTTTCCTGTGGAGGAAAAAGCTCCAAACAAACACAACAAAGACCCCCAACCCAAACAGTAACGTTGGAATTTTCTGTGATTGATGGCTGAGAGAAGCAGCTGTGCAGTGCTGATTCTGTCTTCTCTGCACACTCATCATCCATACTTGTCTCAGGGATCTCCAAAGCCGGGTGATCATTTCTTCCTGCTCCAGCCTGTGCTGAGTCCAAAGAGCCTTGGGGCAGCCAGGGCTGTTAGCAGGAGAGCTGCTGAAAGGCACCGCCAGCTGTGCAGCCTTCCCCTCCAAGGCTCCAGAGACACAAGGGCAGAAAGCTGTGGCCACAGCTGGATGGCTGCCGGGATCCATCCCCTCTTCACAGGGTGGCCTTGCAGGATAGCAAAATCCACATGGACACCTGGAGTCATACCAGCACTGCTTTCACTCCAAACCTTTCCATTTTCTACAAGGAAAAATCTGGTTTTCCCTTCTGCTTGGAAGGGGATGAATTCCCTTGGCTGATGTATTTGGCATAAAGCTTCTCCTCACAGGGAAACCCTGATGGGCAACGTGAAGATCTTCTGCCCATCCAGAACCCATTTTGTCCCACTGGGTGGTGGGAAGTGCAGTGCAAATGCACCACCCTTCTCTCCTCTGCCAGGAGCTGATTTCACAGCCCAACAGCCTGGCACGATGCAGATGAAGACAGGTTGTAACTAAGTGTGGGCCATTCTATCTGCCCAGGGAACAAACAATGTGAGCAGAGGAAATGACCTCAAGTTGTGCCACGGGAGGCTTAGCTTGGATTTCTCTAGGAAATATTCCTTCAACAAAAAGGATGTCAAGCTTGGGAACAGGCTGCCTGGAGAAATGGCTGAGTCAGCACCCTCAGAAAAGTTTAAAAGCCATGTGGAAGTGGCATCTGGGGACCTGGCTGATTGGAGCAGTAGGCAGTGTTAAGTTTGCGGTTGCACTGTGTGATCTTGAGTGACTTTTTCAAGCACACTCAGTTCCAGATTTAAGTGTAGCTCAACCAGTGAGGAGTCAAAGCTCAGACTCAGTGATCCTCAAGGCTGCATTCCAACAGGGATATCTGTGAGATTGCCAAGGAAGGGCAGATGAAAATAATTGCAAAAGAGACAACAATGGGAGTGCTTTGGAAAAGCTTCAGTCAAGGGCAGCCCTAAGCAGAACACCTGGGCCACTCCGAGTGCCTGAGCCAGGGGTTGGCTCAGGAGACAAAGGGTGTGGTTGGCTGGGTTGTGACGTGCTGTGACACATGTGACATCAGGGGCAGCATGTCACAATGGGGGCTGCTAGGACAGGCCCTCGCAGGTAACACTGGCCCTGTGTTGCCTTGGCAAGCGGTGAGTGCACACGTGGCGGGGCCGGGCTGGGCTGGGAACAAGGGCTGGGGCAGAAATGCTGCACCTGGGGCTGGCTTCTCCCTCTGCATGCAGGGACAGCCCCTCCTAGGAGAACCTTGGGCAGGCCACAGGGCAGGAGCTGGAGCTGCTGGGGCAGTGCGACAGGCCTTGCTGCCTGCATGCTGTCTGTGTGGGGCCCTGTCCTTCCTGCGCCCAGCTCCCTGAGGATCCTCCCTCCAGCAACCAGTAGCTGTGTCCATTCCCACCACACTCATGGCCTTCTCTCCCTCCTCCTGCAGACCATGGATCCCATAGCATTCCTTTTTGTGCTCTTGAAAAGCCTCATCCAGTGCCCACAGCCCGTGGCTGACGGTTTGGATGAGGAAACGCGTCTGCGCATGGAAGCGCGTGCCATGCATCTGGAATGGGAGAGGCTTCAGTTGGAGGAGGAGGTGGAGCAGCTCACCCAGGAGCAGGTGAAGCAGGTGCAGCTCTTGCAGCTCTTAGCTGTTGCTGTGCTCCTGGTCCTTCTCTTGGTCCTATGGTTTATTGGGTGGAAAAGCAGCCTGAGGAGAGAGGAGGATGAAGAAGAAAACCTTGGGGTAGATGAAGAGGAAGTGGGCAATATTGAGGCAAACGAAGAAGACAACGTTGGAAATGAAGGTGTCAATGAGGCTGCAATTGCAGAAAACAACAACAATGTTGCAAATGAAGTCCAAGAATAAGAAGATGATTTTGACGATTACCTTAGAGAAGTTGTAATCATGGTACTTCTCTCTCAGGTATTTCCCCACCTCAGCTGGGTTCTGAGTTTGCTCATGGGGAAAGTCCCAGACTATAGTGTCAGAAAACTCTTTCAGGATTTGGCCCATTTGCTCCCATCTCCCACACCACTCAGGATTTTCCATGCCTGGGTCTACTCCTGGGTCAGGGGTCTCATCAGCCCATCTAGATATCTCAGCCCTCATTCTAGAGAAGCTGCAGACTGTATAAAAGTATCTTACTAGATTAAATATCATAAAGATGGTCTCTTTAACATTTAGAGGAAACTGAACATTCTCCAATAGCGATGTAACAGATTCAGAGGAGAAGAAGGAAAGCAAAGGCTGAAAAACCTCATCCCCCACTCCTCCTCTAAAAAAGTGGGTGCATAACCATAGCCATGAACCATTCATACCTGGAACAGACCCCAGCATGTTCATAAACTTCTTACAAATCATAACCACCAAGCCTAGCAAAATAGCTGTTCTGGTCACTGCCTCTCTGCTGTAGAAACTACCTATTAGGGACAATACTAGAGCTATTTCTGGATAAGAAAATTAACCTAGGGACCATAGAGGTATTAAGATCTCAAAAAACCCTAGGGACCAGAAATGCATGCAAACCTTCACCCCAAGAGACATTACAAATTCAAAAAACATGGTTATTAACTGCTTTATAACAACACAGAGTAATGGTAACCAAAATGTACTCAAAACAGGGTTTTTCCACTCTCTTGAGCCCCACACATTGGACACCAAAATTGTCCTGGATTAGGGAAAATCTGGGAGAAAACCTCCAAAAGGGGCCCCCCCAGAAAGCAAACCCCTTTCCCTCCACCGGTTCAGGAAGGATTCATTGGAAAGAAGTGGAAAGAACCTGTTTATTTAACAAGCGAAACACCCCCAGCACACAAAATGAACAATACCGGATGACAACACTTTCACCGATCTGAAAAGGATGACAAATTCAGAGTCTTTCCTGGGAGTGGTTGCTCTGTTGTAGCTCCCTCTGGTGGTGAGAATAACTGCTACAGCCGCCAGATGTAAACTCTTGGTGTATCCCAGGTCCCAGTCCGGAGCAGGTTTGGATGGTTCCAAACAGCGAAAGGGGAAAAAAACCAGTCCAGCGTAAAAAATCAGGACCGCCTAGCTAAACTAACTAAGAGAAGCAGAAAAGCAAAAGCAGAGCGGGAGAAAAGCAGAGGCGAAGCAGGAGCAAGAGCAAAGCAAGCAGCAAAAAGCAAAGCAAAAAGCAAAAGCCACATTATGTACTGCCCCATCTCCCTGTCCCGCCAGCCGTGGGGGAGCAGACTGATAACAAACCAAAAGAAACCTTGCTCTTCAGAGCCAGTCTTGAAGGCACAGTACATAATATCCAGCACTAACAGAACACACAATTGGGGACACAGGCTTCATAACCTCACCCTAGGACAATTTCTTTTCAGGGTCGCAAGATTTCATTTCCCTTCCTGAAAGGAAATGAAATTTAATTTCGTTTCGGGAAGGGAAATGAAAACTTGAGATTTCAATGGGAATCAATCGGGCAATCTTTGGACCAAGTCCCAGCACTTGACAGCATGCCATGCCTTTTGATGGGTTTGAGCTTGGCAAAGATTTTTTTTTTTTTCCCAGTATCCATGCCATGGCTCTCATACCTTCCCCTGCAAGTCGTGTCCTCCTCCTCAACTTTTTCCTCTGCTCTTGCAGCATTTGTGATCATAGTTTTGGCATCTTTTGGTCCTTTGCACTGAACCTCATGAAATCCTGGTCTATGTTAATGTAGTTACTAAATTTGCAGGTTTTTTTTTCTTTTCCTTCAGCAACCATGCCATGGCTCTCATATCTCCCCCTGCAAGTCGTGTCTTCCTCCTCGACCTTTTGCCCTGCCTTTGCAGCATCTGTGAGCTTAGTTTGCCATCTTTTGGTCCTTTGCACTGCACCACATTTCCTCCCAAACCATTTTCTTGTAGTCATTAAATATCCCAATTTGCTGGGTTTTGGGATTTTTTTCAGCCGCATTTCATTTGATCATAACTCCTTTCCAGAGCTTTTGTAAGCCTTTCTTTTCAGGGTCGCAAGATTTCAATGGGAATCAATGGGGCAATCTTTGGACCAAGTCCCAGCACTTGACAGCATGCCATGCCTTTTGATGGGTTTGAGCTTGGCGAAGATTTTTTTTTTTTTCCCCCAGTATCCGTGCCATGGCTCTCATATCTTCCCCTGCAAGTCGTGTCTTCCTCCTCGACTTTTTGCCCTGCCTTTGCAGCATCTCTGAGCTTAGTTTTGGCATCTTTTGCTCCTTTGCCCTGAACCTTATATAATCCCAGCCCATTTTCTAGACGTCACTAAATTTGCAAAGTTTTTTTTTTTCCCTTCAGTAACCATGCCATGGCTCTCATATCTTCCCCTGCAAGTCGTGTCTTCCTCCTCGACTTTTTGCCCTGCCTTTGCAGCATCTGTGAGCTTAGTTTGCCATCTTTTGGTCCCTTGCACTGCACTACATTTCCTCCCAAACCATTTTCTTTTAGTCACTAAATATCCCAATTTGCTGGGTTTTGGGATTTTTTTCAGCCGCATTTCATTTGATCATATCTCCTTTCCAGAGCGTTTGAAGCCTTTCTTTTCAGGTTCACAAGAATTTGTTTCCCTTCCCGAATGGAAATTTCATTTCCTTTTGGGAAGGGAAACGAAATCTTGCGATTTCAATGGGAATCAATTGGGCAACCTTTGGACCAAGTCCCAGCACTTGACAGCATGCCATGCCTTTTGATGGGTTTGAGCTTGGCGAAGATTTTTTTTTTCCCAGTATCCATGCCATGGCTCTCATATCTTCCCCCTCCAAGTTGTGTCTTCCTCCTCAACTTTTTCCTCTTCTCTTGCAGCATTTGTGAGCTTAGTTTTGGCATCATTTGGTCTTTTGCACTGAACCTCATGTAATCCTGGTCTATTTTCTTGTGTTCACTAAATTTGTAAATTTTTTTTTCCTTCAGTAACCATGCCATGGCTCTCATATCTTCCCCTGCAAGTCATGTCTTCCTCCTCGACATTTTGCCCTGTTTTTGCAGCACCTGTGAGCTTAGTTTTGGCATCTTTTGGTCCTTTGCACTGCACATCATAGAATCCTAGCCCATTTTCTAGTAGTCACTACATTTGCAAATTTTTTTTTTTCCTTCAGTAACCATGTCATGGCTCTTAAATTCCTTACTGTTCTCTCTGACCCTCTCCACACCACCTTGTGCAGCATCCATGGGATCTGGTGTCTCTCTGCCTCTGCCGCCCCCTGCCTGAATGCAGAAGATGCTTTCGCCTGGCTCAAGGTTTCCATTACGTTCCCCCAGCCCATTCCAGGCTCTGCAGCCAGAAGCAAGGACATCTCCACCTGGGTGAGTCCTGAGTGGACTTGGCTGCCTGCAATGAGATGGGAGCTGGGATGGTGCTGCTGGACACTGCCCTGCCATGTTCTTCATCCCACAGTGGGAGACTCTCTGGCCCATGGTGGTTCTCACTTTCCCCCATACACACTCACTGTTTTGTACTTTCCTCATTTCCTCCTTCTGGAAAGACATTCGCACCATTACAGCTTGTTTTACAACCACTTTCCCTCAACCCAGATACTACAGATGATGTTTCATTTTTCATTAACAGCAATGTGACTCACGAGCATTTTCACTTGTCAATATTCACATGTATCAACAGATCAGCAAAACTGTTCTGGAAGCATCCTAAAACTGAAGATTTTCTCATGAGCATTCAGGTCTTTCTTGTTTCCATCTTTCTAGAGCTGACACAGAATAATAGCCTGGACACAAAAAAAGAGAAAATTTGTATTTGACTGAATTCTGGTCTACCAAAGCAAAGCAGGACAACTCATGAGTAAGCTGTAGATGGCCAGCACAATGGGTATGAGGCAAACAGATTTACTTTTGCTTGTCTCCTTCTTTGAGGAAGAGGGGTAACATCAGAAACAGAAAAAAAAAAAACCTGTCACATGTGGGTTGTCCACATTTTAGAGAGAGAG